>NC_068949.1:37176130-37818005 GCF_026419915.1 Harpia harpyja | reverse complement strand
CCTCAAGATCACAAAAAAAAGCTAAAACAAGACACCAGTAACAGACACATATAATGTTGATCTAATTGCAAAATATTGCATCTTAATAATGTCATTTGTGTTCCACCTAGTGTATCCTTTACATTTTGAGAAGTCTCTTCCAATGTGACTATATCTTCTACTATTTTGAGAAACATCTGGTAAATAATTAACTATTAACTCAAAATTAAGAACACTGTGAAAGATAAATTTTTTAGGAAATACAGATAGCAGTAGCAACAAGTGTACAATATATACTTTAAAATTAACATTACTGTTTGGAATTGCTTATAAGAGAATAAAGAATTGGTAAGATCACGCTTTGGTTACACAAATTAACAACTCTGACAATTTCACAGCAAAACCATCAGACTGATAGGCAGTGTACCCAACACACCAACAATGCAGCTATTTTCCAGTTTTGCACAGACAATGCACAAAATAAAGCTGAAGGGCAGATTTAAACTTCATGTGCTCAACCTCACAGCTATGAAGAGAAACATAGGACAATCGAAGCACGAAAATCATGCTACCAAGCAACTTTGCCACAGTAATCTTTACACACAAACCAACCTACAAGATGGAAACAAGAACTTTGGTTTCATCAGTCTTTTAGACCGTTAAAATGTTCACTGATGTTCAGCGAGATTAAGAAAGAAAACATCAGCCTTATTGAACACCTCCACAAACGCTTTTGTGCTACAATCACTGTTGTCACTGACTACTACTGCTTTAGAGGCAATTTATAAGACTTCTGGTGTAATGCAAACTAAGCCATGTAAACTAATTCACAAATAAATATTTGCTGTTTTAGGAATATTATTTGTTTTCTAGATTAAAGCTCCATATTTTTCAAAAAATATAAAAGTAATTTTTTTTTTGTTTAATCCAAATTGTCCAAAGATTCCTCTTAGCCAAATGAAAGCCCAAACAGATTGCTAATCATGACAGTGACAGTAACTGAGTATAAGAGATTGCTTACCAACAGGTTTTTCACACACAAGACCATCTGCCATTGCAGTGCATGGATTCGCTTTCAGACCTGCCACCTCTGCTCTTTCTAGATACGCACAGAAGCCAGAGTCATTTGGCTCTCCAGGAAGCCACTGCAGAGTAGTATTTGTAAAAGGAGACATGTCATCCCATCCCCAGTAGGAGATGTTGATCTTGCGTAAACCTACCCAAGGTGAAATTTTCTATGAATCAGAATGAAAGAAATGTGAGATAATTAGTTAAATGCTTTTTTTTGTTGTTGTTAAAACATTTCAAAGAATAACTCAACAGCAACAACTTCACATTTTGAGAGAATTCACCATGTTCTTCTCTCACTTTATCACCTCATCGGTCATTGTCGATATAGTTTTTATCTTAATTGTTCTACCTTGCTGACCCCCCCCCAAAACCAAACAAAAACACCACACCCACTATATACTTCTGTTCTACTCAACATCTGTGTTTGTTCTATTCAAAGTCAATCCTGATTACTATTATTTGATAAAGAGTCAGACACCGGGCCAAATGGTCATAATGAAATTGTTTTCTTGGGGTTTTTTTTGCACTGGCTGCTATATCAATCACTAATTGCTAGGCCAAAATGGATAATAAAATACACATAAGTCAACAGCAATTCACAGAAATCAAACTTCAGAAAAAAACAGGATAAATATTCCATCCTCTCAAATCTGTATTGCTGATACTGATCAACATCTTTAGCCAAATCAGAGAGATAGATGAAAGTGGCACATGCACAATTCCAATGCCATTAAATAGACATTGAACACACTTCTATTGATTCATAAAGCTACAAAACAAAAAACCAAACTAGTCTAGAAAACACAAAAGCATTAGTACTCAAAAAATATTTAGGACGTATCAGTAAAATTACATCACACGAATTCGACCCATTTTTATCATTTTATCTTCTTTATACAATTACCAAGAGAAAAAGCAGATTTTGAGGAAGAAAGGCTTTTGCCTGTTCCAGGATAAATCTACATACATTTCTTGCTCCTATCACTGTAAAAAAAATCTCAAGATACTGAAAACAAACACTTTTCCTCATCTAATCTCTGTGCAGGCAGTTTTTCATCAACCCCAGTTTGAACATAAGGAACAGAGATATAGAGAGACTACAGGCTGTGACAGGTATGTGGTGGTAGGTGAATACCAGAGAGCCAAGCACAGCTATCTGCACCAGGCAAAGGACAGATGTTGTCAGCTCCAAAGCAGAGATGTTGATCTGATTGTGAATTAGGTTCTCAACTGATTAAATTTACAGGCCAAGGTGGGTAAAACACTATAATATACCTAAAGGGAACCTGCCACAATTCAAGATCTATGTGGTATTTCACAAGTGAACCAAGTCACTGCCATCATCTCTCAGAGAGATCTTTCATCGTTGATCTCACATCTTTCTTTGGCCACTCAGGTTTAATCCATGGCTGAAAATCTTTCGGACCTCTTAAATCTACACCTGATCAGAGCATTCCTCTTTTTCCCCTGTCTCATTAGATCAAACTGAAATATGAAGGATTATTAACTTTTCTTCAGAAATACCACTGGTAATTACTTTTTTAAAAAATCAGTAGGTAGATATTAGGTCAGTATTCCTGACCTCCCTAAAATGTACTCCCTATGCTCTCTCCTTCTTCTGTCCTATCAGGAGCATGATCAAACAAGAATTGCTACAGCATCTAACAGACTTACAGATGCGAGAACAAACTTAAATAAACCAGAAAACAACTAAGAAATGTTCCATTCCTTAAGCAGTGATGTACTCTGGGAGATTATCAAACACCAACAAGAACATCCAGCAAAAATGCCACCACCCATTCTTATGTCTTCTGTATTTACTTCATAACTTCATTGCTATCCCAGGTGACCAAATTTCCAGGTGTCTGTGAGAGCTCCCAGGTTCTGCATACTAGAAAGAACATGATGCAAGCAGTAAAAGTGGAACTTGGGCATCTGGAAGATGGTAGATAGTACATCCATTGTCTTATTTGTTATTTAGTCTCCTAGATTGCTGTATATGTGTGTGGTCCACACGCATCAGAAAACGGTAGATATTTATGCATGACTCTAGACATCTTGCTGTAGAACACTAAGCGTGCACACCAGGCATGTATAAAAAATGTCAGGGACTTAGGCAGGATAAATTGCTGACAAACACAGGCCTAAAACAACCCTAAATGCCTACTTTGGGGCTGAGGAATTCCAGCCAAGAGAACCTTCAACATATTACTGACTATTTCAATTGCACTGCCAAATAATTTGGCCTCAGCATCAGTATATAGAAAACAGAGAACCTATCCCAGCTATAGTGAAAAGTATGTCAGGCCAATAATGAAAACTAATGGTGCAGCAGTGACATTTGGAGGGAAATTCTTCTATTTGAGTGGGAGAGTGTCTCAGAACCCCTTTAATGATAGCGAAGCCCCAAGGATGATCACAAAAGCCAGAGCAGCCTTAGGAGATAAAAGCAGCACCCCTGAACTGAAAGACTTCTAGCAAAAGCAACACATAACGTAGTCACCATCATTCTTAATAGCTGTAGTATCTGGACAACTCATAATCATCACGTCAGATATCTCAAATTCCCTATGTACCATCTTTGGCTCTTTGCTAGTGTAACACAACAAAGTACAGACCTGAGCGCTGATTAGCATGCTATCAAATACACACCATCAAAGCTACTGCCTTGCAGGCTCACTTACGCTGCTCTGGGCATGTTGTTAGGATGCCAAAAACAGATTATCCAAAACATTTTTTTAATGTCTGATTAAAATACGGTAAATAGCTGAGAAGTAGGCCACCAAAATGCTCCAAGGACATGCTTAAAGCACATATTCAATTATGTGGCATTAACTCCATGATGTGGTGGACTACAGCTGAAGACTGCTGGCGATAGCAGAGATTGTGTGTTGATATCACCAAAGCTTATCAGAAAAAATTACTGCTGCTGCACTGCATGAAAGCCAACAGAAGAAAACAAATAGTGAATAGAGAATTCAGGAAGTTCCGCCCATGACACCTGCAGCCACCAGTGTGCTGTGACTATCAAACTAATTTCTTCACAAAAAAAAGCATAAATTTAGTCCTTATCTCTCAAACTGATGAAAGGTTCAGTCATAATAGCTGGGAGTCTCAAAGTACTTGAAGCAACTGAGGGACTTCAAAGGTGCCGAATGAGGAAGCCAATCCAGTTTCTTCTTCAGGCTTAAGAAATAATGAGAGTTGAACACCCTTCACTTGAACTCTATGGTTGTTACATTTAATGCAAAATGAATGTAGGAAACTGATTCCTTTACTTTGAGTAACTTGCTAAAGATGCTTCTGAAGAGGCTCAGACAGGAAGGAAACCAGACTGCCTGTTCTCTGTACCCAGAACTCACTGATGTAAGATTCGAGTTCCCAGGCCTCTTGAAAAATATTGTTATCAAACCAGGTGGGTGAAAAACACAGTACAAATCAAATCTTCACTTCAGAAAAACACTTGCTGACATGAAAACAGTCCCAAATATGTCTAATTTTTTCTTCTCAAGAGTACCAGCTTCTTTCTTAGAAGGTCAGGTGATCTTTGCTCAACGTGTAAGTGGGAAGAAAGTTACTCCTCAGAGAGTTCTGAAGACTTATTCCTTCTTTCTCAAGGTCTTGATGAATGTATACTTTCAAGATGTCCAAAAACCACAACCAAGAAATCTCTCCAGTTCTCACTGTATTTAGCACTTGGTAAGTTGTTCAGATTCAGAATCGAAGAGGAACCTGCAACTCAGTCAGAATCGAAGAGGAACCTGCAACTCAGTCAGAATCAGTTCCTTTTCTATTTGAGGAAGGAGGAAAAACTCCAACACACATGTGACCATGTACACATGTGAACACATACACATGCAAGAACTTGTCAGTAAACAATGACATGACCTAGTTCAGGAAATCATTCTTATTCAAGACACCTTTGCCTCACCACAGCAGGGCCATCCCACTGCTTAGCTTGTTACTAAGGAGCCAGAAAACAGGTGAGTGGAAATGTACTGAAACTTTTTCTAAGTGATTTGACTGTGCCTATCTCAGTTCTTCAAGCTGACTATTATAGTATCTAATGTTTGTCACAGTTTTCCTGGGTGCTTAAAAGTAGTCCACACTTGCTGGAGTTGCCAGTCCACTGGGGACAGAAATGAACAGGAACTCCAAAACCATGTGGTTCCTACCATTACTAGACTTTTCCTTTAATGCCAAATGTATGATCATCATGTGTTGCACTGGTAAGGAAGTAACAAGGTCATCTGGAGACCTTCCCTGTCTAAGCTCAGCAGGACCCACACCAGCTCTTGCTTCCTAGCAGAATCTGTCCGATTTCAGCAAGGCTGATATCTTTTGCTAGAATCTAAAGCTTTTATCAGAGCTACCTTCTCCTTCATTGCTCTGAAATAGAAAAGGAAGGGAGCATTTGCTCTCTCTAGAGAAGGTGTAAGAATTCCTTAATGCAAAGTACACTCTGCCACGCTCTAGCTTTCAAGAAAAGACTGGACAATCTAGTCCAGCTTGGGACTGTAGCTACCTTCTCTCATTTAGAAGCCAAACAAATGGTACAGCTCCATTTTACAGCTGCTAGTACCTAGAAACTTCGTAAAAATTGTGGTCATTCTGCCCTCTTGTCTCTTGATTAGCAAAGCAGTAGCGGGCATGCAGGGTGGAAGTAGACGTTGCTATTCATAAAGATTTCAGTCTCGCAGAGAGGTATTGTAAAAGGATGTCCCTTCAGATGTTACATACACATATGCACAAACATACAGAGACAGACCAGTGAATTTCCAGTGACACAGTGCATACAAAAAGGCCACAAGGAAAATGTATTACTCATGTTCTATTAATATTCAGCTCTACCACTCTTCCATGAATATGGAACAATAAGACAGGCAATATCTCCTACTTCTTTGTTGACATTACAAGACCTAAAATTATTTAAATTGAAATAATTTTCTAGCTAGCAGAAATTAATTGTCATGTTTGTTTTAATACGGTATTTTTTTAATCAAGCAAAAGAAAATATCTTAACAGTTGGAAAAATTTAGTAATTAAAATAACAGCACTTCATATTTTTATACATTAGCTATCAAAATACTTCTCTATTTGATGTCTTCACTTCCCTTATACTGGAGCCTTATTACCTGCTACTACTGCTATTAATAAGTAATGGGAAAGCTTCTGTTTTGCATAGACATGAGACTAACCATTGCTTTGAATCATAATCTTAAATTTTAATCTCTTAACCAAGATTCTCAACTGTATCCAGGGAATGATTTTCTATTTATGCCTCTAAATTTTTTTAACTTTTAAACGTCATTATCTTTTTAAATAATGATTTATCATTACTTTGGACATCAGTGTTGAACATTTTTGTTCCCATTTAAAATCATTAAGAGCAAAAAGCTACATTTCATCTACATCATGATACATCCACAAAAAGTCACCAAAACAAATGATAGCTTTTTGACTAAATAATACAGATAATTATTCTTTATAGGATTTAGGAATTATTTGAATTACACTATAGATTTCTATGTGAAATGGCAAAGTTCATAAAACTTTGCCTTAATAATTTTTCCTTCATGTGTGGCTCATAGGAGCAAATATGAATTCCAATCTACTATTTTTCTATTTTTATTCAACATGTATAGGACAGAATTTGCTTAAACATGATTATAGAATACCACTGCTCATATTCTGGCTGTTCAAATTGAAACAATTTTTTCTGGAATACTATCACTCACCATATTTTGAAAAATTATGTATACATTCAAATGTTTCAGTGGAGAGTTTTTTAAAAAAAATCAGCCTCCAAGGTATATATATGAAAACTGCCGTTACACACTGTATACAATTCATGTCAAAACAACATCAATAACCAAGCTTACTCAATAGCATTCTAGGTAAGTTATTGGGGGGGGGGGGGGGGGGGGGGGGAATACCCAGAAATGATCAAAGTAAAATTTTACAGTAAAACAAAGCAATGCAATACACAGCAGGTGGCCAAATCCATCTTAGAAAAGCTTGTAATGAGCCTTTACTAACATTGCACTGGAGAATGCAACCAAATATATCTTAGAAACTATTCTATAGCTTTGTCCCACTACACTGTTTAAAATTTAGAACCATTCTCTAGAATATGTTTCTCTTCTCATATATTTCTTTCTAGGCCAGTTTTTAAAGCTCACAGCCCAGCTTAGAAGCCATATACCCATGCTTGAAATGCAGCTAGTCACGGTTTATCTGTTTTTATAGAACAATCTTTTATAACAGTGACAACAAGTTGCCAAAAAGCCTTTTAAGTGAGAAATCAACCTTTATGTTAAGCTAGAAAAAATTTAGGAATTATTAAATTCTGAGACAAATTGCTGGACGGGGCTTTATTTTCATCTGACAGAAGAGCAAAATTGCAAGGGTATGATGCATACCAATAGAACATCATTCTATACTGACATCTACAGGCCTATTTAACTGAACATAAGGCAAGTTTTTAGCCATCACAGGAATTTATTAACTTCAAAAATGTACTCTTATTCTAAATGACCCAATTTTAATTTTCTTTTAAGTAGTAATTATGGAACTATGTTAGAAATGAAAATTATGTAACCTTAACTAGAGAGCTGATGCTTCATGTTAAATCCACTGTTTACTCAGAAAATTTAAGTCAGTCTAAGTTGCTTTGAAATCTACAGTGAATGTGAGCATTTATAGTCATGACACATTTTTCAGGCACTACTGCTGACTCAGCACTAATTTAATGAGGGCTGAATACTTTGCAGATGAGTGAAGTGAGCAAGTCTACCTTTACTGAATAGCCAATTACTTCTGAGGTTCAAAATTCTCCTACATTTCTTAATTTTGCAAATTGCTAAGGAATTATGTATCTCTTCCGGAAATTTATCCCCACCTTTATTTAAATTCACTTCATTTTGGATCTTAAATTGTCCTGGAAGTGTACGATATGCTTCTGACTCATTTTCTAATGTGTGAATCACAATATGTTATCACCAAACTTCAACAAACTTTTCAGGAATTGTTTGAACTCCTTGATTTCTAGGAAAACAGTTGCCCTAGGAAGAAACATACAATTAAACTTTGAAAATACAGTGGCCCCTTAGTGCTCAAATTTCCACAACATTCACAGTTTTGAGAAGGGCTTGCAGTTAGTTTGCTGCTTCTGCATCATTACAAACAAAAAAACCTACTTACTGAAAATAAGAGCTATATGAAGAGACGCCATCCATTCTATTTACTACCTCATTGCTTGGTTTCTATTCTTTAACTATGCATCTATTCTAACTATGCTAGATACCCACACATTTCATATTTTGTAAATATTTACCCAGCGAATGACACATTATAAGCAGTGGAAGCAAGCTTCATGATTTTTAAGTGTCTCGGTGTCTATTAGACACAAATGATGAAATCTAGATATAATTAGTAGTAGGAGTCCTGCATTAGCTCATAAGAACTCTTATTTCTCCCACTCTCTTCAAATTTTGCTGTTGTGGCATTGGTTAAAACAACACATAAAATCTGGCAAACTGAAAAGACTACAACTTCCCCAATTTCCATCTAGAGAGATTATGACTAGTATTGCAGTGGGACTTTGGTTTAGATTGAGTCTCTTGAGTCTTCCTCTTTACAGGGGACAATTTTTTTGGAAATTCAGGTTGTCTTCTCAGGCATTCAAAGTGAGTTGAGTTCCCCACTTCCTGAAAGTAGGAAGACAGTTAAACTGGAGGTGAACTAATGGACAGTCAACATAACAACTCTAATATGGAGGCAAAGTGCTGAAATAATTTATTAGAATTCCAAAACCACAATAGTAAAGTGGGACTGCTAGAAACTGTAGTAAAAAGACTAATTCAGAAAAAAAGTAGATGTCAGCTTCACTACAACCAAACATATGATAAAACCACAAAAACATTTAGCCCTCTGAGAATACTTTGAGCCAACAAGGAATAACATTGCAATGCAAAGCTCACTAATTAACTGCAACCTACACTCAAGTGTAATCTATAAAGGATGCTTAGCCTTGAGAACAGTGGGTTAAAGGAAAAGTTGCAAACAGTTTATATAATGAAAGGCATTGTTTAAAACTGTTCTTATCTTTGTTTATGCTTACTACACCAAAACTAAATCTTCTCAGAATTTATTGCATGCTAACAAGAAAATTATTATTTTTAGTTAAATCCCACAGTTGTGAGCAAACTCCCAAGAGAACTAATTGCATTTTTAAATGAATATACAACATTTGAATATTAGCATGAACAATTAATTAACCTCATATTGCTGTTTAATCTACTTCGCAGAAAAACTCGAATCTTCCTTTTTGTAATATTTTGCTTACTAGGTCAATAAAACAGCATATAAGAAAAAATATCAAGTGTCTTTAGCTTTAGCACATGAATCTGCAGTCTATCCATTGTGTTTACTTTGGCATTCTCTTAAAGAATTTATTTTATTTTCAATGAAAAATACAAATTAGACTTTAAATTATTGGTGATAGTTTTAGAATACATCTGCAAATTCAACAGTGTTTTGAATTTATACTACAAAGGTCTTTGTTTTGTCCCTATCTTTAGTACCAAATGAACCTTATCCTTTAAAAGGAGACAATCTATTGATTTCCAATTTAGTATTGGAATCAAGAGAATTTAGTGATACACAACGGGGTCTGGACAGGGTGTGGAGACAATGGCAGCCTCCTCCCTCTGAACCTTTCCAAAGCATCAATGTTTCGTATTATTCTAAACATGATGAAGAAATTGTCCTAAATTTGTCCCAGAACAAGCACTTTGTGTATTAGAAAGACAATCTACAAAGTCCCACATTGTTTCTGTGAAAAATAAAGAATTCTTAAGTCTTTCCAGGCCATAGTATTTACTGACACTATTTTAACAGTCTGTAAAATACACAACAGTTACCAAAGTTCTTTTTCTTTTCTCAGTATATCAGGTAGAGATAAAACCAGATCCATATTCTTATTTCCAAATGTTGCTCTGATACATTCACTAATCCTGAAAGCTTTTGTTTCACATAGGCGAAAGATTTTAAAGCCTTTGATATTAAACACACAAGTCAAACTCCACCATTGATAATACAGATTAAAAGCCATAGTATTCACCTTACAGTTGCTCCGACACTACATTTGTGAACTCCACACCACCACCTGTTACAAAAACAAGCCATCTAAAATGAAATCTCACTCCTTAAATCATTATGATTGCCGTTTGAGAGGAAAAGGCAGACAAAAGAAAATCAAGAAGTTTGAGAGCCTCTGTCACACCTGATAAGACATTTAGGCTGTCTCACAAAGAATAAATGTAACTGGACAGACAGATACAACGGAAAAACTTTTTTTTTTTTTCTAAATACCACTGAAAACACCAGGATAAGTCATGGTAGCATTTTATTAGAGATTCTGATAAATAAATGATTGTTTAACCCAAGATATACTTTTAAAGTGCATACATTTGTCTACAATTACATAAACTGTATGTGAGGTATCTCAAATTTACATCACCACATTGGCTCAGGACATACTTCCTTTAAATAAAGATATGCTCAGCAGGATGTCACCTTGTAGAAGTTCTAAACACTGAAATGTAAGAAAAATCTAGCTTCCAAGCACTAAAAAAAGCTATTTCTCATCTACACCTCAAGCCAGTCAGGTAATATCAGTCATATCAATACTTTATCACACACTATTAGATTTGAAGGCCTCCTGTGCAGTATTTTAATAGGAACCAGGGCAGGGGGCAGGGAAGAGGCAGCAAAATAAATAACTAGAGAAATCACTGCCATTTGTGATTTTTTTATTTTGGTTTCAATTACATTTTCAACATTATCTCATATTAAAGAGTAGACAGACAGAATGCGTTTCAAGGCTGCAGTGAGTACAATATCAGGGGAGATGTTCTGACATAGAAGAATTACTTTTCTCTGTCCTCTATTAGCAAATAATAGAAAATACGTGTCTTTCTAGTAAAAAAATTTTGCGCGGTCCAGGTCCTACATTTATTGGGAAAAAACCAAAAAACTTAAGTACATAACCTACGTTTGCATCTCCTTCTTGAAATGGAACACTGAAAAGGATAATAAAGAATATTTTGATTCACAGTATATGTCCCTAAACTCTTGCATTCAGATTTAGTATCACACAAAGGCAATCCTTAACTGCCCTTTTCTTTGTATGCATCTCAATTCATCTGCAACATAACAGCTTTGCAAATCACATACTAGCTTGATATAAGCTTTAATTATTGTTCATAATTATCTTTCATTTTCCTGTAACTGTAAAATCCTAAGCTACTTAAAAATTAGGATTTTTATACAAAGAAGTGTTCTACCAACCAAAATACACACTTTTAAAAATGTCCTTTGCGAAGATGAACCGATTTGCTTGTCATGGAATCTTATTCTGATAAGACATCCCGTCTGAGTGTACACTGTTGGGTTTGACGTCTTTTGAGCATACATATATTTCATATACGAGTACCAACAATGTGGGTAGGCTTTCCAACAGTTTAAACAGAGCAATCAGCATTTGGACATTTAACTGCTAAAAAAACTGAACCTGACCACCCATGGACAGGTAATTAATCTTCAACTTCCCTTTTCTTGTCCCACAGTTAACAAATTAATATGGATCACTTTAAGGAATATTCTGATGGCAGCTTCCTATATTTGCCAGAGGCATGTAAGAGTTTTCAGCCCTCTCCCTCCCCCACCATTATCACAGAAAGCTAATTAGCTCCTGGTTCATTCCGGTGCTGCTGTGCAGGGAATTTCCACATGCTTCACATACTAGTACAGCTTCTCTGTGACCCTTTGATCCCACATACTAGTTACATAGGGAGCTAGGGTTTTCTGGAGAAGTATACACCTTCAGTACCTCTCTGTTCTCAACTGCTCGCAGCCTCGCTGCTCACCACCCAAAAAACATTCCTGCAAGCAGTTTTATGGATACTGATGTGAAAGTAAGGATTTTTTTCTCTGTTACAGTGAAAAATATTTTGTCTTGTTTTGATTCCTGCTGTCACAGTGTATTGAAAAGGGCTGGGATTTCCCAGATCAGTGTTCCAGCCATTCTCTTGAGTCACATCTTGAAAGTAAACAGTAACCTGTAACAGTTAAATCTGGTAAGGAGAAACACTTGGGAACTGCTGTGTCATTAGCTTTAAACATGACATTTCCTTAATATCCTACACACCACTTACACCAGTCTTTAGCACCACGCTACATTTCTTTGAAGGCATAAACTTTCCTCTCTTTGGATGAATCCCTAAAATAGATTTCTCAATGCAAATTTAATTCACATAAGCATCAATTACAGTTACTCGAGTTACCTGAAGTGTATATTTCTGTATTTCATCCAGAACAAACTCCACTTCTTTTGAGGTTGTTAATGAGGCAAGATTCCCACTTAAATTGTAGCAATACAGTTTGGCATTGTCATAGCTTTCACGACTAGAATTTATGCGGAGGCAGGCATCTCCAATATGACTCCATCCTTCCCCACACAGATGAGCTAGTGTAAAAAGCACACAATTAAAGCTGAGTTGAAAAAACTTTTAAAAAAACCTAAAGAAGTCTGAATTTTATCTTTCTGAGATCATAATTCAAAATACATCCCACACTCCATTTCCCTTTTCTCGTCATTTAAATTCTAAATTTTATCATATTGAATAATGTATTTTTATAAAAAGAAATTTTTAACAACTTATAAAATATTTTATAAGGTATATGCTACGTTTCAGCATAACGATATTGTTATGACACTATTTCTTCCCTGTATTCAGATCTGAGAACAACTAAATATTAAAGATTAGATTATGTACATAATTAATAGTGCTTTAAACAATCACTTCACCTGAAAGTTATATAAATTCCAAAATCTGAAAACAACTGTCCTAAAGTTAAGAGATCACAACTTGACCCTATCTTTGCTTTATCATCCTATCTTTGCATTTATATTTGCCTAAATACAAATGCAATCAGAATGATAGGAAATTCAGGTAACATTTGAGAAAATATTGCCTCTGCAACATATTTCAGCATTACTCAGATTCGGATAACTATTAAAAGATAAGTAAGTAATTCAGAGCAACTGTTATAGTTAATCTTTATAAAATTACACAAATGCAGTTTTAAACTGCACAGAATAAATTGATTTATTTAATGAATAAACTCTGAAAAAAACCTGTGTTCATTAACTTCATCTAGGCATAAGGATTAAATGGAAAAGGTTCTGATCTCTAACTGCATATATGTAGTTATGAATACTAATTACAGAATAAATATTATTTCAGAATGTTAACAGTCACCTTCTGAGAATATCTTATATTAGCATTCTAATATGCACTGTTAGGACACTTTCATAGTATTACCAACTATTAGACAATCAAGACACTAGATCTAGAACTCGTCACTGGCTTGTGCAGAGGTACATGCCATTATGCCTTTGCTAATGTTATTATCTCCCCTAACAGGATTAAAGGTAGCATTGACATACCAATCAGTGGTGCAGTTACATCTGTGTTCACCTGCACAGGCGCAGTCAGGCAGGGAGAGTCAGCATGAGTGAAACAAATCCAGGTCTACTCATTGAACAATGATTCTTTGGCAACAATGGAAGAGATTGACTCAGTCTTGAAATCAACTACAAAAAGCAGCATTGCTGCCCCACAGCCCTTACCAGGTAGTGCCTGGCACTCCTGCTGCCGCTGGTCCCACTGGCAGTTCAGATGTAGCGAGCAGCTTTTGCAGCTGGTCAGTTTATTGCAGATCTGTTCATTCCTCACATGACATTTGGTGTAGTTTTTAACCGACTATAAAAATAAAACAGACAAAACAGGATCTGAAACATATGTCAAACTGTCAACAGACCAGAAGTCAGAACTGAAATACAGAGCAGGTGGATCCCTCCCAGAAGACCACAGCCACCTAAAAGCCAGGATGAATTTAAGCTCTTTGTCTAGATTCCCTTATCAATTGCAGAGAGTAAAAAATGCACCTCTAAAGCACAAATCACCCCACCTGTCCTACACAACTAACTCTGAGTGGGTCAAACAGTACTTTGAATATGTCACTTCCCTGTACCGAGCCCAGGAAGAGCTTAAAGAACTAAACTAAATCTCTATTTCTTAGATAGTTAAGGGATATGCTTTCACTAAATTATTTCATCCTATGCAGGTTAAAGCAAGCAAAATAATCAAACAGAATATAAAAAACAGCACACGATACAGGTCTAAAATAATTACATATCATTGACTGAAGGTGCAAGAATATGCTCTACTTTGTTTTATCTGGATTAAAAGAAACAAAAATAGGAGCTATAGGACGAGTAGCCACAAAACACAAGAAGGATTTGTCAAAAATTTCAATCATGTTTTTTTTACAGATTTAACTGCAAAACTGTATGCAACATAGCTAGTATAAAACTTACAGAATCTACAGGAAACCATTTTGTCAAACAGTGACATAAAACCAGGAATAACATTATTCCTTTGGCACCTCAGTATACAAGAAAAGGAGTAAACACTGAAGGAATTTTTAGGAATTTTTACTTGGGTTTTTTGTTGGATTTGGTGGGGTGGGGTTTTTTTCCTGAAACCTGAGGTCTTCCTTTCCAAGTTAGGCATTTTGAATACAAATCTTTTTTCCCTCTGCATAGTACTTTTAATTAAGACCTAATATTGATATTTTATTTAATAAACTGCCCCAAATCCTCAGCCAATTCATCAGCTTATCCATAAGGCTGTCTCTACTAACTTAATTCCAAGGTAAGAGTTAAAAATAAGTCCTAATTCAAGACACCTGTATACTCAACAGAACAACAGAATAGTTGAGGTTGGAAGGGACATCTGGAGGTCATCTTGTCCAACCCTAACAACTCTTGTCTCTCTCTAACAAGAAAAGATTAATTTATGCATAATAGCAAAAATGGATTGCACTTAGCAAATATATGGTTTACATGACAATTTTGATTGCTTTCTTTTCCAATAGTCTCCTGGAGTAGGATAAAGCACATCTAAAGGGGCAATATGACAATAAGTTACACAGTTGTTGGTACTGGAATGACGACGATGATAGGGCATCAGCCTACTGCAGTCAGGAGGGAAGACAACCATCCTCCTTTTATTTTTTTTTTTTTTTTTTTAAAGTCCTGAAATAATGCAATTGTTAAAATGAATTTTCAATCTCACACAGGACTAGCTTCATTCCTGCTGAAGAACACTGCTGTTTAGGGATTTGTTTGTTGCCTTTATTGGATCAGATGCCCATCAGGGAGCTTATTATAAAAGGTACTCACTATTTTTTCTGGTCTATAAGAAAGGCTACTGTGAAGCAAAAAGAAGCAGAGAAGCAGTTCTAGGAGAAGGCATCAACACCAGAGTGTGCAACAGAGCCAAAGGCAATGCCATAAAGTAATAGAATGTCTACCTAGGCCAATAAATGCGTAGAACAGTAAAGCACAAAAAACCTTTGCTACAAACCCACATTTAGTTTCACTCAGTCATGAAGCATAATCACAAAACTGCCTGAGAGATGCTTTAAAGTGAATTTTAGAGCACAACTAACCACCATCTGCTCATTTACAACACCTCAACTAATACTCACTTTTAACACTTCATGATGACATAGTCAAAACCCTTAAGCATTCAGCTTGTTTTTGAAAATTATATACTTTAGTGACATTACATACAGATTACAATTTTCCAACTAAACCAAGGTATTTGTTCTATTACTTTCTAATCGTGAAGCTTGTTGTGTGCTGGTTATTTAATGTTTAAAATAAAATTCAAAGTACTAGTGACTATTCTGTAATAATGTTCTCTGTTGTATTCCCTTATTCCCAGCACTTATTTCCCTTAAATCCAATTTAAACATTGCTTGCCTGAAAATCTCATTAGTTCAATGTAGATGTGAATCCAATAGGTAATTCATATTAACACAATATTAAGGTTATAACTTAAGCTACCAAACCCAATGAAATTCAGAAATATGACAGCTCATCTGTTACTGAAGTTCTATATTGCTGTAGGATATTTATAATGTTTACACACCAAAGTGTGAGTAAATCATGTTATGTATAAAGCTTCCCACTTATGTCTGATTTACTTAGATTTTTTCAGTACTCATCTTGATATGGTGGTATATAGACAGACTTATGAACAGCAGTGATTTTCTAAATATCCACGGTAGAATGAAAATATTACAGTAGTTTATCTTAGAATTTCAGAAGTTGCTATTATATAATGTACCTCTCCTCCTCTTCCTGGATTTTTCAGGTTAACAGTATAATCTTGTCTGGTTTGCCTAGTCTAACTGTAAATATTAATCTAATAGATTTGCTATTATTTCTCTGAAGCTACTCCCAAATCTTACTATTGGGTACTCCTTAGTCTTAAATTTTCTTTTTTTCCTCCAAGATAAATTTGATTCTATTCATAATTCCTTCTACTACTTTATACATTTCCCCTTGACTATTCTTTGAATTTCTCAAATGTAGGCAGATTGCTATTATTATTAGTATTAGTATTAGTGCAGCATCCAAGGACTCCCATCATGAAAGAGCATGTTAACGTTCTGGAAGCAGTGCAAGCATTACAGAAAGACAATGATTCTTTTGTTTAAGGCACTGTGGAAAAATATTTAACAATGTAGGACAACGGTTCTCTTTGAAGCATCCTCTAGTATCCTATATCCCTCAACAAGATACTCTTTATCATACCCTTCATGGGTTCTACAACATTTAGTTTATGTTGCCCCACAGATATAAAATACTTTTAAATCACATACCAATTTGGGCTGTATTTATGTTACTTATATCAACTGGAGCTTTATTGTATTGCATGCATGGAGACTGACACACAAGAAATTCAGAGCCTGCTACTGGCAATAGGGGTGTGGTTGGTCACAGTTACAGAAGGAACACATCCCCCTTGTAGCTTTTGAAAGCAATGAGGCTTTCAAAAATGCAATACAGACTGGATGCAGGAATACTTCAGCTGTGCCATCACAGTCTCTCCAAACAAGAAAATCACATGCACTCCACTTGAAAAGATAGATCAGAGACCATACCCTGACCAAAAAAGTATTACATGCACGTGCTATTGCGTGGTGTTCTTGATCCCCACTGATTAAGCGTTCTCAATTTTCAAGTAAAGTTTAGTATTATATTACTGCTGCATTTCAAGCCTTCAAAATACTTTCCTTAAATAATATGGGAGTAGGTTACTATATTTGCAAACTTCTAGTGTGGGCAGTTAACATTTCTATAAACTGAAGGGTTATAGGCCAACATTGTAGACAACCAGTGGAGCATATTACTGCAGCTACCCTATCTGCAGTGATTACTTCAGCTTTTACTGTAGAGGAGTAAGATAACAGAAGGGGAGAAGGAAACCATTTCTTGTTAATTCCTGAAGCGTGCCTTTCAGGACTGCTCTTTGGATCTGAAGTGGAGTTTGGTGTGGAGCCAGGAAATGGGAAGAGTTACTCTAATGATATAAAGAATCAAAGCCAATTTGGTTTGATAACTAGCGCTAGCATTTTTCCATTGTTTCCCAAAGAACGGGGTGAGGGAGGAGACAAAGTGGGTTGGAGAAAAAGAAAAAAAAAAAGGTAAGAAAAGACAGAGAAGGGAAAGCCTTCAAAATTCTTTCACATATAAATATCAAAAAGAAGCCAACATATTGTCCAGTAACAACCTACATGTGCACATAAATATTTTTACATTTTTCGGCCTGTAAGTCTATCAGCACTTGAGCCAATCACAAATATAAGTGGCACGGCACATGTCCAAACTCAGCTCACCCTCCTCTTTCTCAAGCACATTTCTTAAAGAAGGCTGGCAAGCCGGAGGCATTCCAGTACTTTCAGAGCTTCAATGCAATCACACTTTTTGAATGTGCCTACATGTGCCTACAAAAATAAAACAGCTTTATGGCCATAATGTGAACTTGATATATTGCTGTCCTTAAAAATGATTACTCTCTTAATATGTTAAGGCACTCTGCCACGTTATCAACCAATATTTTGCTCCATTTCTAAAGAGAAAAAAAATTGATAAAGTTAATTTTTTTTACTCAAAAATTCAGTCTCTCTCTGGTCTTCCTCAGTAAAGGAAACTTGCCTTTTGTTGCAACTGGTCAGCCCTCTTCAGTCATTTACCACTTTGTTTATCAGAAGGTAGAAAAAGATTTCACTTTCATGGGATGGCTCCAACTGAGAGGCAAACCAATTCTTTGCTTACTCTTCCATGCTACTACCTCAAGAAAAGTGACACCTTGTAAAGGTGCAGCAATTTAAAATGAAATTTATATCTCCCCCCAATTTTATTTTTTTTTTTAAACTGGAAGGTAAAATTGTAAAATTAAGAGCTTTTCCTGAGAACATTTCCATTAAAAATATAAATGTAGTCAATTTTCTGAACAACACAATCAGCAAGGGAGTATCATTCTCACAGGATGCAAGAAAAAGCTTTTTATATGCAGATGTACAAAGTGAATACAGTTTCATAAACGTATTAAAGAGATCCAGATCTGGTGGTTTTCCTCTATCAAGAAATAGGAAAATCCATCAGAATCAGTGAGGACCAGGAAGACACATAGGATATTATATAGTACAAATGAAAGTGTCAAAGTGCAAGATCAATGTAATAGACTTAAGGGCAGTGAACTGTTAGTAAAAGTCAACACAATCTACTCCACAAAAATCAGATATATACCACGAGAAAGACACAGAATTTTTTTTGAAAAAGCAAAAAAGAAGGAAGATGTAAGACAGAGAAGCCAAAGAAAAGGCAGATATGAGCATGACAAGTGGTTTCTCCCAATTTTAGAAGAGCGATATGTAGCGCTTATAGGGAGATGTATGCAACACTATTAGGATTTGCAAGTCAATCAAAATATTCCTGTTTAAGTTTCCATCTTTGATGCAGGCATCCAGTGAATGGGAGAAAAAGAATAGGTACCTCAATGACATCGTGTCTTCTTTGTGACAAAATCTTATACAATATTCTATGAAATAGCTTGAAAGAGGAAGTTATACAGATATTAGTATGTCATGTTGCATGAAGTCTGTACTTGGCATAAGACAGTATTAATGACAGTATTATAGCTCCTTTTGCCCCTGTGGCAAACCAGTATCTGTATTTGCATATTTTTGAAAAAAAGGTAGAAAAGGTGATCTTCCCGTTTTTACCATCCATGAATCTGAAACATAAAAATTAACTAACTTTTTTTTTATCTTATATATGAGCACTATATTTTATTATGGAATAAATTCAGTGTATTATGTAAAACCACTGTAAGCAATCTGGGGAATTTCAACGGTGTAATTTCTCAAGGCAACCTTCAAAATCGTTATTATAACAGACAAAATCGCTTATACATGCAGTTAATGGTAGAAAACAGACAAAAAGGCACTACTGCTAGCATGCTGTTCAATCCACTCACTAGCCAAATGTCAGTGCTGTCTTGAACAACTCCACATATTTTAAGTAAACTGTTTCCCAGTTGGGCAAGACAGGATAAGCATTCACCCCTCGACATTTGCATCAGATATGATGGGGTCAACTAAAACCATAGGCTGCAGAAGTATCCCACTTATGTGAGTTTTTATGGGAGAAAAACCAGCTTGGTAGTGCTGAGCCAGAACGACCTGGCATTGCAAGCCCCTGATGCAATTACATCAGATATGAGCATGATATATACCTTGATGATCCACGAGTCTGCACAGTAGTGGAATATAGTGTCCTGTTAATGTGCTGACCCACATCAGATGGTGAGCATAGGCAGGTATATGTGTATCATCAGTGCATTAGTACTACTTATGAAGTCCATCTGTCCAAACAGAGTTATTTCAGGGAAATTTCCATATTTTACAGCCCTTCCAATCAGCAGAACAGTCACTGCTTTGCAAATATCCATGACCATGAGGCCAATGCCAAACTGATTGCCAACATATCTTTAGTATGCTGGCCAGTCTCCATGAAGCGAAAGCAACAGATTCTAAAACATTACTGTCTGTCTCATCTGGATGTTCTATGATCTAAGTCATAAATCAAGGCCTTTGTACAGCTGCAAAAATGGGGCTTTCTCCTTGTGATGTTTCTGAGTCTGCAGCTTGCTATCCCATATTACCATCACAGTACTGTCACAACATTTTCATTTTGTAGGCCTAGTCCAGAAGTAGCAGTCTATGAAAATGGAAAATCAGCCTGATCCATTTCGTTTCTCCACATGGTGCCATTCTGTTGATGCTATTTTGGTGGGTTTATGTTGATAGCTGCAAAATTCTGCCTCCATCATCTCCCAGCCAATACACTAATTTTGCAATAGCCACCTTCAACTTATGATAGTAACTCTTAGAAATTATTTCGATGAATTTTCACTATCCCATTCTTTAGTAACTCCACTAATAGCCTTTGCTATCCACTTCAATCCCTCAATAAAAGACAGGAAATGATATAGAGAAGACTGGTGCATCAGTTGCTAATTAAGCTGACAATCTTGATCATGAAAGGTTGTCAAAGAAGGATACTGAACTGAGAAGTTTGTGCTAAAATACCCAGTGCTCCACATTTATTAGGGATGAAGATGGTCTGCTCCTTAGCAACTGCTCCTTGCTTAGGAGTTGAAAACCACAGTTAGAAAATTGGCACCTAATATAGTACAATGTGCTAGGAAAAGAAGAGCCCTTGAAGATCACAAAGGAAACTAACCATTAGTGCCTGGAATGTGAAATCCCTCTGACAGACTTATAACATGACTGCTGATGAATTTGTGTCTGTGTTGCTTTTATTAGTAGTGACTAGCTACAAATGCCAGTGATTAGAGCTGGCTGTGCTCACTCTGAATGGGCAAGATTTGAGTCGTAGTCAATCCAACTCACACCTTAATTTGTCTGTCTAGAGAATAAGATTGATTTGCATCAGGTTCAAACCAGAGAGCAGGCTACTTTCACTAATGGAAGTGGGTAAAGAAAGGATTTTGAACTCAAGTACAGCCAGGTGTCTGGAGCTAGCTGAAAAAATATAAGGAGGTAAATTTTATAAAGCTAAAATACTATTATAAGCTTGTCAAAAATCAAATGAACATGCAAGAGATGCAGCAGCTGGCGGACAACAACAAAGTATAAAACGTGGCACTAAGCAATATAAAAAATAGAAAAATATAAACTTGTATGAATCTGTATGTTCTTATTGCTTGTATTTACAAAGATCAGAACAATCTTACTGAATCATAAACCAGTTAATCTCATGGTGACAGAGGCTCATATTCCTTTAATTAGATAACAAGTAACTGCATGACTTAAAGAAAAAAATTTCTATGATGAGCAATGATCAGAATACCAAGACTAACAAGACTGACCTGGTCCTGTTTGAAAGGGCGGGGGGGGGGGGGGGGAGGGAATCAAGCAGCCACCCTTCATGGGATTCCACAGTTTCTGCCTGCATACTGTACACTGCATATGCACAAAATCCAAATTGATAATGACTCTGGGACATTCCAAATGTCATTAATTAGGAGACAACAGTATTTGTCCTGAGATATATACAGTGGGCTAACACAATCCTAAAGAATACATTAATTTTTTTCCCCTGGAATATATATCTTTGCTGCAGTCCAACTCTGCCCTCTGCAATATTTTTACTGCAAAAGCCAGGCAAACATATTTATGTCTGTGTTCAAAACAAGCCACTATTAGTCTACTCTACCCCTTCATTTGCTGCAACAAGCCTCGGCTTTAGCCAGAAAAGAAACCGTGTTAATAACATGGTCATAGATTTGCAAAGACTCACCATGCTACAGTTACTATTTGCTGAAATGCACTTCTTGTCATCACACCACTGGCACCCGTTTGTATTGGCAGTACAGCTCGCACAGTCCGCGTATCGGTAACATCTGTCATCTGCAGCAGCTATAATACAAATGAAAGTCAAAAAGAAACATCCAACAGGAGAATAACACCACATTTCAAACACTTGCTTAGAGCATTTTCTGTTACATCCTTCATTTCAACTCTAGCCATTCATAAAGGTTTAAGTTACTGTAGAAAATTAATTCTATTCATTTAATAAGATTTGCTCCTTCAAAAATTCCTTTAGTAACAACTGTATTTGAAGGTTCATAAGTCTCATATCAACTAAAGGAATATTCACTGATTTGCAGCATACAAGCTCTCTTAGAACAGTACATAAAATAACAGTATCAGAAAGTTTCTTAAACTACTCATTCTTCACTCTAACACAGAAGAAAGATTTTCTTCAGATGCAGGTTTCTTGCTATGCAAGAAGGCAATGATAAAAGTAGTAAATAAAAACAAAAATCTAAGATTGATATTAGCAACACACAAACATTCTAAGTCTATAAATTAATTTATAAACCCAATAATGATTGTTAAGTTATAGTTCTGCCTTTTCTCTACAAAAAATATTTGAGGCAGAGTTCATGTTAAATCCTTAATACAAGCCTTCAGGACTTGGACTAAAATTTATGTTATTTAAAACAGTTTGGGACACAAATGATTACTTCTGTTTAAAGGAGGCAAAAATTTGAGAAATCACCATGACCCAAAATAGGAGAATACCTACCATCTCCTACACTGATTACCGTGTTTAACTCCTATGCGGTTTGGCTTCTTTCATCTCGGCATCATGCAAGTTTAAGAGATTCTCTTGCCAGGGAAGCCTTGCTATTCAAGAAGTGAAAACCCACTAAAATTTCTGCTTCTCCTTTAATATTGACTGTCAGTGGTTCCTCAGATGATACTCTCAACCCGGTAACAATTGAGACAAGTGGTGTAAAAGAATATATGAAAAATTGGCTTTTGGCAGAATATTGCCACCCCAAACTGGAAGGATTTGACAGCAATGAAGCAGTGCTGTCCACACAACTTCTTTGGGACTGGAATTCTACACACCTCATCTCTTGCAAGTCTAGTGGTAGTTCATTCCCACTGCAGCAGCTGTACTTTAGAAACTGCTCTAACTTTTTTCCTTCAGCCTGTCTGTGCTTTGTTTTGTTTGGTTTTTTAAACACCTGTTGATATGATCAACTTTTTATAAGATCGACTTTCATCTGTATTACTTTTGAATTTAGTGTCTAGAGATTTTTCTTTATACAAAGAGCTGAAACTTTCTAGATTCTAGATCTCTAAGTGTTATGAAACCGTGCAAAAGCAGTTCTTCAGAAAACTTTACCTATGTAACCTTTTTGTTACATAATGCACCTTTTTTCCAAGTTTGGAACTCTATATCCAGTTCGATAACAAATAAAAGCTAACAGAAAAATAAACTGTCTTGAAGCATTGATTAATAACAGAGCTAATAATTTTTTAATAAACATAAAAACAGAATGGCAGTTTAATCATATGGTAGTGTGTACATGTAGCACACAGCCAAAGTTTGGTTAGCAATTTTATATTGTGCTACAAGGAAAGATGCACATTAAAAATAGCAGGTGCATGTAGCAGGGAAGCATATTCTGTTCATGTGAAGTATAAGAACAACACTTTCACAAGCAATTTATCTGTGACAAGCCAAAATACTTCAGAATAGGGTGAAACAGTTATTCATAACGCTAAATTGCTGTTTCAAACAATACAGCTATCACAATGCCGCACAGAAATTCATATGACAAACTTGAACCCATTTTGACATACTGCAGCAAAGGGCTTGTTTGCCTCAAGTTTGTTTCTGGCTGTGACTGTACTATATTCTTCTATACAAATGCTCCTGTTTGATAAGTAATCTACTTGAAGCAGCGACGCTTTCCCTCTCTCTTACTGGTATGTACGGACACGAGAGTGCCATATGCCTGTAATGGCAGATATCACTTGCAGCGCCCATCTGTGCTCTGACTGCTGTTATGCTTGCTTTGAATCAGAAAAATATGAAGGCTTATGTGAGTGTGAGTGAGTGTGTGTGTGTGCGTATCCCAAAACAGGAGAAGGTGGAGAAACAGGAAAGAGGAAAATTAATTCAGTTACAAAAGCTCACCCTTTTATAAATGCTTCAAACACATTGAGCCAAATCCAATCTAAAGTCATTTTATGCTTTAGCTCCCCAATGAATTAAATTCTTATCTTTTTATGTTTTGTATGCCTTAGCACCTTAAACTTGTGTTCTTCTGCACCTACTTCCCTGTATTTAAAAATCAAAACAAAATCCAGAATTGAATGATTTTAAAAATTAATCCATAAATCTATTGCATTGGGTATTCTGAGAGGAACAGTCTTAACTATCCAATCACTAGTTCCACTTGGTTGGGTTTTGGGGGGTCCCCCCCCTAGCTCCTACATCGCATTGCAAATCTGACACTGTAAGACTAGAATTCACTTACCTGTTTTCTTAGGACATTTTGCTCTAAGGATATTATTAGCATGTCCAGATTCCCAGGATTCACAATGTTTCTTGTTCCACAGACACCTTATCCCTGGACGAGCATTTTTACACAGCTCTTCATCTCTGAATGCTTCACAGTTTGGAGGCTTGTACACAAGGATGTCATTCAAAAGAACACTCGAAAAACCCCCAAATATATACATGGACCTATTAGGAAAAAGCAAGTACATATAACTGTTATTGTAGCTATAGATATGTTTTCTTGATTTCTTATCTGTCTTGATATACAATAAAAAAAAAAACCACATAATCTTATAAAAAACATTCTTCACCTCTCTCTAATAAAGACTCTGTCAGTGCTTCCATTATAAAGATTGATAAGTTTTTCAATGTATTTCTCCATGGAAGTTTAGACTAATAAAAAAAATTGCTCAAAGTGCACTGTGCTATATGTATTAGTGAGTGACATATACCATATGTCTGGAAAGAAGAAAGAGCAGCTATGGAGGCAACCACTCATTTTTGGAGTTAGATAATGAGAACAGAGTGTGAAATAATGGGCTGCAGGAAATGAGAACATTTTTCTTCAAGAAGATTTCGAAGACAGCCAGTAATAATTGGCAGATGGATATTTCTTTTTGGTAACATTTCCGGTGCAGTAGTTGCTGACATCAGAACCAGAAGGCTAGTCTTGAGATCTTACCCTTCTCATTTAAAAAAACAGCCTCAGGTAAAAGATAATAATAAAGAACCTGTACGATCTGTTGTATCATATACTCTTACAACAGAATTAATCATACAGTTACCAATAGCAGAAATCTTTGGAGAGTATCTCATATTACACTTTTCTGTATATAAAACCCTACTTAAAAATACCATTAAGTTCAGGGGGTTAAAAAAAAAAGGGGGGGGGGAGCATTTTCACTTTGAATCTAATTCATTGAAAGGGACAGTCCTCGAAGTATCAGACATAGCTTGTATGTCTTAAAACAACACAAATCAGAATGAAAAGCTACCAGTTGTTGAATTCATTAATTCCAAACAATTTTCTCTTAATGAAGTAATCTGTTCATTGATTGATTTTGAGTGCTCTCTGTACAAAGTTACAATTTACTGCTATTTTTGTTAAAATCAAACTCTTATTTGTAGTATTACTTACCACCTCCACTATTTCTGACCTATACAATATCCATATGTATAGGATCTGTAAGTTTCCTGCATATACTTAGATACTGAGTTTATTAGCATGATGAATAATGTAGAAGAGAAATGATCAGTAGTAAAATGATCTATAGTACTACAACTGTCAGATATTGGGCCATTTGGGAATGAGCAATAGTAAAACAAGCAAAGAGTAGAAATTTTTTTAAACCGGACTACAGTTTTCTACAACTTTTCCACTAAAAAAGGAGACATTTGTCCCACAATTTTATCTTTGCGGGCTGCAGCGGAGGAAGCAGAGTTCAGCAACCAAATCCAGAAAACTCCAGATCCACTCCATCTCCTGTTTCTAGATGATGAAGCTTTACTGAGCTCCTCTACTAATCAAATGACATGAAAGTATGCTACGTTTTCTAGAGGATAAGCAACAGACTTAATATAGTCTAGATGCTGGCAGGCTTTTTTTCCTGCAAGTGGTTAATGATGATAACTATCCATATCATCAAAATACTGCTTTTTCCAAGCAAATTTTAGTTACATGTTTTTGATTTTATCATTCTAGAAGAACAAGGAATTATAGCATGCTGCAAAGAGAAAAGGATTTCTCCCATCACATCTAAGTGAGGATTATAGTTGGTACTGAATTTCAAATTCAGTGTAGTTCACAATACTGAGGAAACACCTCAGTACACTAGAAGGTTCATATAAAATGCCATTGAACAGATTCCACAGCATGTCAGTTTGATGATTAGCTGTACTGATTACTCAAGACAAGTAAAGCCCCTGATGAGCACTACTTTTCATGTTAACGAATTACATCAGTTGTATGCTATTGAACCATACTTTACATAGGTATAATTTCTGCCACATGTTTTTCATTCAGAAAAAACGGTCAGGAAAATTTAAAAGACACGTCATTTACCCATTACTGACAACAGCAGTGTGACCAAATCTGTTGACATCTCGATGTAGATTAGGTTTTGGTAAAATCTTCCATTCATCACAAGCTGAAAGACAAAACAAAACCATATGAAAACATATATAAAATAATTCAAAAAGCTTTCAGCAAAATATTGCAAAATGGATTTTATCAGACTCTCTGTGTATTTTAAGTATCAACTAACTTTATTGCCTATTTACCCTCCTTTCCCAGAGGGATCAGTGCAGGTAACCCCTGCTGTCCCCACTGTAAAAACAGACCATCTATACCTCATGACCTTGAAATGTTCTTAACATGCTTTCATCACCTATTGGTCTCATGAACTATGAAACAAAATTTGACTGATGTATTTAAAACCATTCTTAATATTAGCTTCTAGGGTTTTTTAAAATTGTTCTGCAAAATCAGCAGGATTTGACAGACTTTTTTTTTTCTGTTGTCACTAGGTAAAAGCTAAGCTGTTTTTTCCTACTCCTAATAATCTGCTTTATTCTGCTGTTTAAATCTGTTATTTATTCAGACTCCATAGGGTCCTTCTAGAGTCTTTATTTGCAGTGATATGCATTTATCAACATATATCATAGATCAGTGATATACACACTATCAGTCTTTAAACACACTCCATTAATGCCATTTTGGTCCTTCTTTTCATTTCTTTTTAAGTAGGCTTTAGATTTTTAGGTAGATCCCCCTTTTAAATGCATCACTGATGGATTTTCTGGAGAAAGGATTAATATGCATAAAGAAAGACTCTTCTACACTTTAGAAATGGCAGGATTTGAGCACACTGCAGTCACTAGTTCTGAGAAGCTATATTTGCATTGCTCAAGAATAAATCAACAGGTACTCCTTTTAGATGCCTTTGTTGAGTAGGTGCTCCAAGAACCTGTCAGCAATACTTACCTTTCATGGCATTTATCAAGGCCAGAGGACACTCACAGAAGCGTCTCTTTATTATACAGTTCACAGAATCATAGAATCATAGAATCACTTCAGTTGGCCCCACCTTCATAGCCCATTTCAATACCCACAACGACAACCACTGCCATCATTGTCATCAAGTGATCAGTAATATTGCCCTAACATTACACACTCCCAAATTAGCCAAAGGATTTCAATTCATATGTATTTCATTACTTTCCTTTCACCTAGTATTTGAGATGAAGGTTCTATCAGTATCTTCACGTCAAATTAACTATCCAAACATATTTCTTTTAGTACTGCTATAGGAGCATTTACAAATGTGGTTTTGGTGTGGATTCATTTTTCTGTCCTGACTGGGATTTTAGTTCTTTAGAACAACTAGTCCTTTCTTCATTACTTCCTACTTGAACTTTACTGACTTCAAATATTCAAATCCCACAGTAATAGAAATAGGGAGCACTGGGAGATTGAAACTTCAAAGAAATCCCTTTAAAATGGAGCAAAGAAAGTACTTTTCTATAAAGCAGGCAAAGCATTTCTATAATTTGTCATCATAACAGATTTTATAGACAGGTAGGGTAAACTTTCAGGAAAACTTTCATATCAGACAGAGGGTTACAGTTTTCTCATTTAAAAAAAAAAATCTGCTATACACAAAAAGACAAGGATTAAATTCGAAGTTGAAAAGGACTTAAAAGGAGAGACACCTCTCCAATCCAAATAAAAGTGTGGTTTTACTTATATTTTTATATATACATACACACATGAACACACACATATATATATATTTACGTCTTTGATAATTATATTGGCCTTTCAGATATTCTCAGTGAAAACTTACTTGCATTTTGCCTTAATGTGGTTTGAAACCAGAATAACAAGATGACAATTCTTCTTTTAAACCAGTGGCAAAGCTATCAATTTGGGCACTAAGACACACACAAAAAAAAAGACCTATTTGCTCAGCATATTCTCCATAATACGCAGAAGTGGATAGAGTACATGCCTGTAGAAGCTGCATGGTCAGGTAGTACCACAAAGAAGCAGAAGTGTCCTATAGAGACCAACAGTCAGAAAAGGTCACTGGCATACAGCAAGACTGTGGGGAGCACATCTGAAACCTAACTGTTTCCAGGGTCTTAATGCAATTATTACACGAGTTGATTTTTACCTAATATTGCTGAGTTCATTTACCTGTAAGATTCCAGTGACAGCCACATCTAAGTAAGGTATAGTAACTTAATTTTAAAATTTGGAATAATTTATGCAAGTTATAGATATGATTAAAAAAATAAAGAAATATCACCATCAGACCACATATTTCAAGGAAGACTGCTTAAGGTTAAAAAATAAAAAATTAAAAAGAAACCCAAACACCCCTCCTCCCTCCCTCCCTCCCCAGCTTAAAACAACAAAAATGGATATTAGGAAATCCAAGAGGGACAAATTGTCCTCGAGGCTGGTGTCATACAGAGCCTAAGTCACTCTAACTGCTGGCTGCGCTGGTCCTGTTCTCGTTCCTGCTGTCAGAACAGTTCATCTTTGCTGGTGCTGCTGTTCTGGCACTTTTAATGCAGAGAATTATTCACAACAGCACTTTGTCCAGTTAGCGTCCTGTTAGCATGCTGAAACATCTCGGTGCAAGGTCACGCGAGGGTGGACGCAGCACATGAGAGGGGGCAGGATGGCATGGCTACGGGCAAAACTGCAGTAATACACCGCTAGATTGACTTAGGCTTCCACAGAATCACAGCCTGAGCCCATAAAGAGAGTCAGAGACTCTGGCTATGGTAGATAAATCAATTACATCTTTTTATAAATTGGAAACAGAAACTAAAAGCACATTATTACCAGAGTAACACAGATGGTCCAAACAGCAATAATTTCAACATCAGATGGTGGACTCAGAATGAATTTAGTAGTTTGAAGAAAAAGAAAGTATAGTAAGTTTAACTCACTGTCTTATAGACCCAACGCATCTCCAAAATTTTGCCTCTTTCTCAACTTCTACCTTCTGTCACTATCATTGTTAACATTATATTATCATAAAATTATTATTAATACACTTTCTCTCTCACAATTGTTCCTTATTTATTTTCTCCACTTAAATAGAATGGTGAAAGTATATACATGCCAGAGAGATGCTGTTCTTGAAAGTTTCAACAGAAGAGATCACAGTACTAGGGCACCAATTAATCACTTATGATCACAAGCTTCAGATGAAGGTAGGAGTAATATTTAATACAAAAGTTGTATATTCCCCATATCACAGCATAACACTGGCATTTGATGCCTTCATGGTGTTTGAATTATATGTAAGAGATTCAGACTAAGAGCAATATTCTTCATTGGAAGTAAGTGATCAACAATAATTAATTCAATTTCTATTGCAATAAAATATTTCCATTTTAAAAGCTATAAAAATCAAACATTTTAATGCTACAATCGACCAGCAAAATCTTGCTGCTATACTGTAAAATCAAGTTCTTGCTGCTGTAAGTCATTGCACATAAACAGAAAGAGCATGTTTGAGCTCATATGCCTTTGATGGTAAAGGAAACAATTTAAAAAAAAAAAATACCACACTAAATTTTCATCTGATCTTGGAAAATGTTGCACATTATTTTTTGTATTTTTACAAACATATATACAAATATATAGTGTTTCCTGTACTTAGAAATTTATTTAAGAAAAAGTGGGATTTAATGCCAAAGGAAAACCATAAAACCATAATAAAGGCTGGTTTTGAGATAAGAAACCCTTGAGGGCTGGAGATATAATAATTCCTTTCTTGCCGATGGTATTTGTCAAACTGGCAGGTCTTTTCAACAGAGAACAAGAAAAAAAGGGGGAGGGAAGCACGTTACAAATAGCCTTCCCTCTTATCTCCTCCTAGCCTTCTCAATGACTACTGAACACTGAACAGAGCATTGTGCAAGAATAATACTTTTGCTCAGCTTTAAACTCCTGATCTAAGCTTCTCTGTACAGATTGGTTAATACAAAATACAGATAGTTAACCAACTGATTTTTGGTGGGTTTTGGTAAAGAATCAAATAGAATTCGTCCCGGCCCATCATCTTCAAACTTCTTTTGAACATTTCAAGGTACCCAAATTTACAGTTCCAAGAAGAAAGTGACAAACAGCAAATGCAGTATGAGTTTCAACATTGTTTATCACTATTACAGCCTTCTGTGCATTGTATTTGTTGTATTAAGTCTAATAAGAATGGTAAGCTCTACGGAGTAAAGAATAAAATACTTTCCTCTATAAAATGCCATGCACTCTTAAGGTATTATACAGATTGTAAGCAGCAGATATGGTACTGGTTGTACTTACCATTTTCTCTGTATGTATCTGGGTTTAACATACAGCACATGGAAGCATATCCTGCTTTTAATAGAAAAAGTTACCAAGCTGATGAAGAAGTGATACTATTCATTCCAAACTGATTACCAGAATTTTTAGTCACTGAAAAGTACAAGGAGGAATACAGAGGCTTTTCTTCCTATTAGTAAGGCTTTAACTTCAAGAACTAGTCCTACCACATTATCTCATTATAAGAGGATTCATACTCCTCCCTAGCGTAGATTAAATAGTTACCAGAAGTGGCTCAGAGTGAATTCGCCAACCATACAAATCACTTACATGACAAAACACACCACAGAAATGCACCGGATTTGAGGTGATCCAGCTGATGCTGGCAGAGAAAAACCCCAACTGAACTTTGCGTGGGGTAATGCGCTCCAGGGTCAACGCTCCAACAGGACAGACCTCGACACCCTATACTTTGTCCAGTCTCCTGCACCCTTCTCATCTACATCCTATTAGCAGTATTGCATTACCGATCACAGAGAGGACGACCAAGGCATTTTATAGAAAAGTTCTCAACGGTAAGGAAAATTTCACAGAGCTTGAACTCAGGTGGGAATCTAGGCTGTCTACAAGGGACATAGAGACACAGAGAAGGAGTCCTTGAGAATTCATTGGGGACCATTAAGGTTCCATTGCTGAGATCACTAAAAATACAACCAGTTACATCAATAGAAAGGTACCATAATAGCATATACAGTAGGGCAAGAGGAATATGCTGTAGCATATAGTATACTAGTGTATATATACACACTAGTATAATGTATTCATACATTACTAGAATGTTTCCCAGTATGATTTTATACAAAAGTAACAACCACATTTCTAATCAACATTGTCACATCAGTAAAATACTCGAACATAGATTTGCTTTAAAATATTTAGCTAAGACCAGATTTAGCAAAATGTGACTGAAGGAAAAACAGGGAAAATATAGCATCCTATCTCATCCTATTAGTCTTGCAAGTCTTTTTATGAGTGACTTTTGCTCTTCAGACATACAGTTGAAGATACCATTAAAAACCTTTTTAAGAGTGGAGGGCAGTATAAAGTTTGCACTTATCATTCACATCTGATTTTGAACAATGTATTACTTAAACATTAGGGCAGATCTGGAGCAGAAGAAAGTTAACATAGCTCCATTAAATTCCTGTCTGAATTAAGTTAATAAAGCAGTTTTGAAAATTATGCAAGTTGAGCACCCAACTATTCCCAGTTCAAATTTTGAAAATCTAAGAGAACCACACATCTACAAGTTGGTTTAGAGGTGATTACTCTCCCCTTTCTTCATCTGATTTATTACATTTATTATGCACATCTCAATTATTTACAACAACTAAAAGACTATGAGAATGACCCTGAAAATCTTGACATCTCGCTCCCAAATCTACAAAATTTTGTAAAGAATATAAGAGAATATCAAGGAACTGAAATATTCCCTTTGCAGAAAACATTATAGAAACTCAGAAGAAAAACTGTAAGCACTGAACAGAAGCTTATTTACACCTCAACTTCATTTCCCCCCCACACCCTGCAATGCCCAATACTGCACTCAAGACTGAACAGAGGCACCATGCCTAGTCAGAACTTGCAGGTGGAACTCTAAGTGATACTCTTACTGTTCCCTTTAAAGAATGGAAAAGGTTCATACTTCCAAAATACAATAAAAGGAAAAATACTTACTTTATATAGTTTAATAGTAGTTAGAGTAATGATCCAGGATATAGGAGAAACGGGTTCATTTCCTACCCAATGGGATTTAAACCTACGGCTTTCATCTCTGAGGAAAGTGCCCTACCTGTTCAAGCTAGGTAACTCTTCACTACTCCAAGTTAATGCTGTTCCACTGAACAGAAAAAGAAAAAAATTAATAGGGTTAGAAATAGGGAGCAAAAGTTGTTAGGACAGTCTCTAAAAAAGGGACGACCAGTGTTCCATACTCTACTTCCAGGATCACATCTGTATTTCTGCACTGGCAGGCCCATTTAGTGACAACCTCTTACTACATTTGGAGCTATGCTTTAAGAAAAGGTATACAAAACTACCTACTTTATGTTTACATTATCAAATCATTTCTCACTTTTAAAGTATTTAAATAGATTTGAAATGCCAATGTATTGATCCTGCTCAATCACACTCTCTGTAACAACCGCAGTGCAGCCTTACATACAAGTAGAAACCAATGTCAGATTATGCTTGTATGTTCTCTTTACATATTTCCAATAACTACTCAGTTAGTTTTACTCAGGCAAAAGATGAAATGTTGGTTCACAGAGTATGGACACACATTACACTGCTGTCTGGTTCTCTTTTTTTTGTGACTGGACAACTAAACCACCATGAAGTTAGGTATGAACAAAAAACTTATTTTCCAATTCATTCCAAACTGCATAAATATTTTTCTTTATTCAGATAATAAAAATCTCCTTACTCTCAGGAAAACATAAAGGCAAATATGTTTGAAACAGCATGAATTGAATTTAAACTATAGATCTAACATCTATAGCAAAGTCCATACACATAACAGTGACTCCCTAAGCAGTATTAAAAAAAAGCCAACAACCTTGAGCCTTACTATTAAATGGAGCAATTAGTGCATTATATTATTATAGTTTTGCTTTTCTAATAGTACAGTCATACGGAAGTAATCACTACTACAGACTGCACCAGAACTACATTTATGACTTAAGTGCTCAGGAACACATAAAACTTAATCTATCACAGCCACTGCTTTACATTTTCTTTGTAATAGCACATTGATAATCCATTTGTAACTCCAGAAGGAGGGGAGAATTGTAAAAATAGATGGGTTTGCATTGGGGGGAAAAAAAAAAAAAAAAAACAAAAAAAAAACCTTTACAGACATTTAAACTTACTCATTTTGTTGATGACAGACTAAAGTTGAAACAACTTGTTTTACAAACAATTTATGAATAAACAATTCATTTTATTCCAAAATACAAACAATATGTTTGATTACAAGTGAAACTAAAGTTAATCTCATGAGATAATCCTGAAATTTTTTTCCAAACAGGAAAAAGATTTTAAGCTTTGTATGAATACCCTAGAAGAAACTTAATATTTCACATGTATATTGTCTTTCATAAGCGATTGAATTTGCATACTATTTAATCCATAATAAAAAAATTGAAATCCAAACAGTAACAAGACTTACAAAAGAAACATTGGATAGTATATTATTGTCTTAAATGTATGGGTTATTGCACTTCTCCCATAGATACAGACAAGCTGAAATACAACTACCACTAGGAGAGACCATGGAAGCAGCTGCCATGTTCCAATGTTTTCAGTTTTCGGCTTTTATAGAGGTTCCCTATCAGTCATTTTCTGTACATTTCTAGGCTATCCAGATACCTTAGCAATTGGCATACATGAAACAAAAGGACAGAGACTGAATATTTCATACACTGAAACTGCAGGAACTGCCTTAGGCATACAGAAATATATTTACTAACATGACCATTTGGCCAGGAACTAAAGTAAATATCCTTACTCTTTGGAAAAGCTTTTGTTGTTGTTGTTGTTATATACTGGTCTCAGTAGTTAGAATCTCTGTTTTAATTCTGATTCTGTGTGTCCAAACAATCTATTTTTATCTGCAAAGTTTGCATTTGAATACTCATAAAATATAATCTAAATTACTTTCCTAAGCTCTGATTGGAATAGAAATGCAAGACTTTTAAGCATGGGGAGCTCTTGTATCATGGTTTTACAATTACAAAAAAAAAAAAAAAAAGAAAAGAAAAAAAAAGAAAAGAAAAAAAAAAGAAAAGGGGGTCTTATTAACCCAAAGTAATACTTCAAAAATCTATCCTAAAGTCTTAGAGTACAGCTTTGAAATTTTTTATCTCCAGGTGGGCTGAAAACATGTTCTTCAACATGCACATTTGCACATTTGCATATATACATACATATAAATATGTATTTAATGCATATACATATAGAAATACATAGTGTGGTGGTTGGGTTATTTTAGTTTTAAGTAGTACTTCAACAGGTTCCCCAGCATGAAAATTGAGCTCTCCTTCAGAAAATTAAAACCCACATGGACATGACCTTCCAACTACCCATCTACACATTTAGAAAGAGAAAAGATTTCCAGTAATGCTAATGTCATACAAATTGTAAATCAAATTTATAGAATACATTTATCAGCACTGTGACATTAATTGTAGGGCAGCATAAGGAAGACACACACATGATGTGTTTTTTAAACCTTCATACCAGGTACAAAGATTGAGAATAAAAGTGAAGAAACAAAACTGTAATGCTGCACCCCTCTTTTCTTCCCAAGCCTACAGCAGAGAACAGAGCAAGGTAGGATTCTTGCTCCAAATCTGGTCACCAGACATAATCTTGTTCCAAAAAGCTGGTTGTTGATATAGCCCAGAAGACAGAGTATGACTGAATATTCACAGTGTAACTTCTGGCATTTTTCAGGACAATACTACAGAGTTCTATTTTCTCTGGGAGGGTTTTCCATGACTGTTGCAAAACCAGAAGGCCAATAGCAGCAAGAAGAATCCATAATAGTTTTTAGCTCATTTTGATTACACTGGAGCCCATTTGATAGCTGATTCAAGTATGCTATTTTTGCTTAAATTCATGTAAATGCATGTATAAAGAATGTTCTCAAATTTTCCTAACTTGCACCATATAATCCTTAGTCATGGCCAAAGAATGAGATGCCTTCATGAAGTGGTTTTATTTTGTTTATAAATGTTTAAAAAATTAAGAACTACTTTGCATGAAATTTTATTTTTTTTCACTGCTCTCATCCTTCCACAGAATTCAGCCCAGTTATTGAGATGTGTACTCATTAGACTAACTTCTGCAAAACAATAATACTTTGTTTGGAGCAGGAGTGGGACTAGAACTTTGTACGGTAGACACATCATCATGGTTTCTCTCTGAAGTGTATTCTATTCCTAATATGATGTACATAATTAAATTAATCAAGTATTCAGAAAAAACTCCCCAGCACACTAGCCTGGTTGAACCGCTCTTCCACTGTGTAGGCAGAAAACACAGTGATAAACTTGAGGCCAGCAGTAACCAACTTGTGTGATTTTGTTCCTGAAGACAAAAAAGCAGACTGAACTAACATCAAACTTTGTACCAAGAAGAAAACATAAGCAAAACATCAATACTAACGCGTGTCATGCTTCCTCTCTAGTTCTATAACACATTTATTTAAACTAATCTCTGTGGGATCTAAGCAATTTGTAGAATCCAAAGTCAGTGGTGATTATCTACTTTTTCTACCATGTCTCAGTCTCCCAAAGGTATGCAATTTTTATATATTACAAAGTAGTGCTAAGGAATTGGGAGAACTCGGGGTACAGGTCCTAATATATAGTTTCTCAATTACACAGCAAAGACTGAAGAACAAGATAATATCTCATTTTGAAAGATAAATCCCTATTAGTTAATTAAAAGCATGCAGCCAGTTTTTCATACATACATATCCCAGTTTGTATTAACTGTCATTATTATGTATGATGACTATACACAAACTGTCCTTTGCATATGTAGCTCACTGATTTCCAAAGAGCTGTCACAGAGCATAGATTTTCATACGCAGTGCTTATGGTTTTTTTGCTATATACATCTATTTGAATTCCTTTTCTGAATGAGAAAACTGCTGCAAGTATCTTTCAAAATGCTATAATGGAAGAATTGAGTAAAGATCCTAGACTGAACACTGACATTACATCCATAATAGGCAGGATCTCACCAGCTGAAGTCCTTCAGCTACTTTTTTACATACTGAACAGCTAACTATGGCACTCCAGTGACCAGTAGATAAAGAAAAGTCATAACCAACATCACTCAGAAAACTGCAGGTCAACCACAGCATCCAAGACTGAGCCCAGCAGTAGCTCTGTCCCTATTGCCAAGGTTCCTTTTTCAGCATAATGTAAGCAATAACAGCACGGTTGGAAAACAGCTCACCTCTATGAGGATAACCATTTGTGGATCTTTAAGGAGCTGCCAGAGCAACTTGGCAGCAAGTCTAGTGGTAAAATATCAGAGGAGGACAAAAGCATACCAAAGGCCAGGTTTCTAAAGGTCATTTTATGCAGCAGACTTATCATCTAAATATGTTTACTGCTATTTAAGTAAATACACCGAACAATATTAAACTATGAAAATTAGAGCATCATAATAGTATTTATAACATCTCCAGATCTCTTGAGTCTTCAGCTTTACCAAATATATTCAGATGCAGTAAGCATTTAAAATGACTGAATTGAGCTCTTGGCTCATGACACTTACATTTAACTGTCTGAAACTTATGCATGTAGACCAAGTTCAGTACCTAGAGAGTAATGACTGATTCCACAAAAGAAGAAAAAAAGAGCAACTCTGTCCTAGGCTTGGTAAAATTAATTGCTCTCTGGAGATACTTATCTCCCTCCATTGACTAGAGGAGGACTCTGTATTACCAGATCGTATTAGAAACCAACATTTTAGACAGCTAAACTTAACTGAGATTAATCCCCCCAAATAGTTATTTCACATTAATATGAAAAACAGTAAGCATTTTCATAGATAAAAAAAAGCTGAGGCAATCTATCCATAAGACTATGTCACATATAATAAGAGATATAATCAGGAGTACTCTATAGCCCAACTTGAACATAAATAGTATAGGCTCTATCTCCAGGATTCAGCTGGTTTCCAGACAGGACCCATTTTTTACAAGATGGAGCATAACACTCCATCAATTGCAAGGTATCTAGGAAACATGATACTGATAGCATCATACATTTTTTCTTCCAAGTATTGTTCAAATACTCATGATACAAAGTAAATAAAATTCTGAAATATACCCATTCAATAATTATTTAATTTTTAGTAAAATAAGTATTTACTGTTTTCTGAAAAAGTATGTCTTTACCTAATGTGTACTGTGAGATTGCATTTTTTATTTCATGAAATGAATAATACAGAAGATTAAGTCTGAATCAAATCAATCTTCACAGATTTAAAATTTTTTTTAAGGGTAATTACTACATCCATTTCTTTTGTACTTCATCAGTTTGATAACACATGGAGGATGTGACTTGCAAGAAAATTCAGATATTGTATTAAATATTGTAATCAGCTAGAAAAACCAAAATATTGTTCCACCTTAAAAAAAAAAAAAAAAAAAAACACCACAACACCACACAGCACACAACATTTTCATGAAGTAGGATAAAAAACTCCTGGTGCTTGAAAGTCAGAAAGTTACACTTATTCAGATCCTGGGACTCATACTATTGATTCTCAGGTGCACAGTCTACAAATAAATGTAGACCAATAAGTAATATTATCCTCTAAAATGATGAGGGAGTTCTTATTCATTAAAAATTAAAACCAGATGCAAACTGAAGTGAGAGCAAAATCAATAGCTTACACCATCAGATGCCTACAAGAAGCTACAGAATATGTAATATAGGGATACAGTAAAAAAAATTTAACTGTTCTGAAAAAGCATTATTCACACACTCGGTGAAACTCGCAGGAAATAACACATATATGTTCCATGTACTTAATTTACTGATTATTTTTGCATGAAAGCAAACACATTGCATTGATACCTATACAGAAAGCCATAAAGAGCCATCAACTAGTCCTATAAAACAGATCATGTCTCACCCTCCCTACCACTGAGTCAGCTGATAAACGCTTGCCAAAAATAGATCCAGGCACTATCCACAGGCTATTCTTTACAGGATCATGTACAAGTCCATTTCCCAGACTGCTCTGACACATTTCCCCATTTTTAGCTCCCAGGAGAAGTGGCTGTGTTTTTGGCCCAAATATGACCTGTGTGTTTATATTTGCAGCCTATGCATAAAATACGGACATGAACATTAGGGAAAAACTATTTATGGTAAGAATAGCAGTGGCAATAAACAAGACAGGAAACAGATTATGGACTCATTAAATTGCCCTAGATTTACAGCCTCCACAATCATATAGGGAGGTTTTTCCATACCTGCACAGCTCTAATGGTTGGAACCATTCTACAGACTGAAAGCTTACACCCACCTAGTCTTGTCTCCAGACTGTCTTTCACCTTAAACAGTTTTCCTCCAAAGTGTATTCTTATCATATAAACAACAATCTTTTCTGGTCTCAGCTACTCTGCTGTGAAATTAAATATATCACACATCTTTCTATTATCTCCTACAGGTTCCTCATGCTTCAGTCAACCTTAATACCACTTGCCATGCAGGGCCCTGTTTGAGTTTGTCTGTCTTAAATGTGTGTTGCCAAAATTCTACAAAAATATCTAGGGCCTGGAGAATGCCATCGATGCTTCTTTCTCCTTTTCATTAGGACCGCATAGGCCACTTCCACAGTCACATGCCACTCTGGACTTGGACACACAAGCCACTGTCATTTCCTTCAGTTTGTAGGAGAAAATTCTTTTCATTTCCTAAGTGTATGACTTGCACCTTGTTCCATTAAATGTTCTCTCAGGTGGACTGTCATTTCCAATCATCTCTTCTCCCTGAATGACAGTACGGCCTCCTCCCAACAGGTTGTCAGCAAAGTTTTGTGAGGTTCTTTTGTTACTATTCACTTCTACTTTTGAACTTGGGTAACTGGGAATGAATTCTGTATTTTGAAACTTGTACTGCATGCTAGCAGGCTTTGGTGCTTCAGAAGTAAACTTTTTTTTTAGCACCATCCTCCTAAGACTATTTTCTGTCCCATCTAACTAAGCACAAATAGCTTAGCCTTTTTCATTGTGCTGTTGTCCATGGAAACACAGTTTATCCTTAATGTAATATTGCAAAAGTATTCCACAGCCTATTATTGCCCTGACTCATTTAATGTAGTTATCCCATTAATCTATATGAGGGAGTAACCCCCAGAATTTTCCTCCCACTCAGCAAGACTGCTCATGCTAGACTGTGGGTGAGGTATTGCTCCATGTGAAACAGACATATACCGAGGTAGTTATCCTGATCATGTACTTCAGTCTCAAAGGCAGGAATCTTTTAATTAATACTCTGACCTGAAATGCATATTAAAAGGTAGGAGCAGGGAGGGCAATTTGTCAAAGGAAGCTATCCATCAAAATCCTGTATCCATTCAGCTACAGCCAGCTATACCACAATCAGTCTCCCAAGAGGCCATTTCTCTATGCTCTGCTTCTTGTGGTGTGGACTTCCTATGTTTCCACATTGCTCTTCAGCTTGTGGCAGCTGAACCTTTCTTAGTTTCCTAAGCATCACCACCTGACTACCCCTGCCTCACCTTTCAGACTGCTGCCTACCTTGGCTTCTCCACTCCCTGATTTTCAATTCAGACTCACTGTGATGCCTTGATATAAGCACTGAGCAATGCATTTTCCAAACTGCCACCAACTCCAAACCTTTTTAGGAACCTCTCAAGTGTTACTTGTGGGGAAATGTTTTGGTTTCAGGTTGGGGGGGCAGGGTTGTGGGTTGGAGTTTTGGGGAGTTCTGGTTTTTTAAATTCCAGCATCATATTTTATTAGTACTATGTAGATATTCAGTATCAAAAATAAATCAACACTTGGAGGTAATAACCACTAGGGTCTCTGTTCAACACACTTAGCACCAAAATGCACCAAACTCTTGCAATTCATCTAGCAACATATCCGTCATTCATATAAGACAGTATTAGGCACATTTTTTGAAATTGATCATTTTAGCTACTACGCTTTGTCCCACAAACCAAAAACTTAAGAATATTATGGAAGAGAAGCCTGTTTTTAATTTTACAACATAATTCATAAATAACTTGAAGGTGTTCGGGATCAAGACTTTAAAGAATCAGATTAGCTAGACTTGAGAAAGAAACACTGTGGTATTTAAAACCCAAATGAGAAAAATACAATACAATACAATACATACCTATATCATATGCAAGAAAGTCAGCAGAAAAACACTTTGCACCATTACTCAGGGAAGTATCATTATGAGTGTTTCCACCAAAAATGAGCATAGCTCCATTGATTAAAACAGCTGAATGAAGATATCTTGCAAAACCACTCTCTTTCAAAATAGTCCTACAATATATAAGAACAAATTAATACATACTAACATGTGATAAACTGTATACACGCATCAAGAAAATTTATAGATGAAAACAATATAAAATACAAGGAAAACACTAAAGCTATTACTCAGTAAAAATGATTAAATGTATTCAGATTGTTTCTAAGATTATGAATTTTCTCATGTTACAACAAATATATTTAGCATTCATTTCAAATGTCATGCTTTTTTTTATTAAAAAAACAGTTTGTCAATGTATCTGAAATAAATTGTATCATGTTTACATTCTTCAGAAGTGATTAATGATATGGTAAATTTTACTCAAAACTGAATGAAAACCCATTCATATTATTAATTCCTATTCTTACACATCCTTAGCCATGTCGGGTTTTTGTTCAAGAAATGCAATAAAGAAATCTTTTGAAGGCTAAAAGAATCTTTAAACCATCCTAAGTATTGGGAAAGTAGGAGCTTTTTTTTTTTTTTTTATTAATTGAACACTCAGACGTGTAAAAGAAACGGTAGAAATCAAAAAACACTTGCACTGCTTCATAAATATATTCAGGCTGGCAAACTCAAACATACAGAATTTCAGTACCAAAAAAAAAAAAATTCCACGCACATTGAGTCTTTGATCTCTCTTCGTTCATTTTAGCTTGTGTCTGTGTGGTCTGCTTTGTGCCAGAGCAGTAACATGGGCCCACCAGTAGCCAAGAGCTATCAATACTACAGTTTTAAAGTGGCAGGTGTGGGGCTAGTAGAAAGAACAGAATACAAACTTGATTCAATCACAGTAAATAAATCTTACCAAGGGAGAGAGTAACCATTTGTGGGTTTTGCCAGCTTGAATTAGTTAAGTAGACCAGCTGTAAACATGTTTGTGAAGAGCTGATTAGATCACCAGTACAGAATATTATTTACATTCCCCTAACAACCTTTTACTTGTCTCAGTAATCTAACAGTTTGAGTTTAGAGTCTCACTTTCACTTGTCTTACTGCACACTGCTCATACTTACAATTAAACTGTTTTGTCATTCATTTCCTAACGAACATACTGACTTGACAATCTTTCCTTCTGATTGAATAATACTGTCTCTTTCAGATCACACTGATAATGTTCAATATTTTTACATCATCATAGGGTTTGGGGGAGAGGTTTTCAAGTATGTCTTATTGTTTTGACATCATGATGTCAAAACAATATCAATTTTTTTTATTATTTATGTAAATCAATCAATAGATTTTAAGTGATAAGAGATCATATGTTTAAACAAGCTGAGAGGAAGGCATTAAACCTAAAGTTCTCATATTGCTATTTAAATAAATTGCCCCCTACTCCTAGAAAGTAACATCAAAGGAAATAACAAAGACTAAATGAAAGTAAATGAGATTTTTTTTTATTATTGCTTAAAAATACGATAATTCCTTCAAGCCACCAGCATACTTGCATTTTTGTTCTGTATTTCTGATTTGAAAACAGAGCACCACGTACATGTGGTTTTGTAACCAGGAATTAGCTTGATACAGGATACTTATGGTACCTACCCAGAAAAAACGTGATATTTGGTTTCAACTCATCAGCTAGCAACATACAAAATGAGGAATGACAGGGAAATAGAACAAGACATTATTTTCAACAGTTATTTTCAACTACTAATAGAGGAATACTGCTGCTATGAGTTGAAAGAATGATAATATAAGAACACATTGTCCTTATTCCATTAGGACTATAGATTTCTTTCTGTCTTTTGCTTCACCAGTTTTCTACAGCCCCTATCTCCTAATTTACATTAATTGCTATACACTAGGCTCTGTGTTGATTATACTGCCTTGCAGCTGTCTACAAATAGTTGTCTTGATCACTAAAGGCCTAAAGAACAGTACACTGTTCTGGAGAAAACCAAGGACTCTCCACAGTGTATATAACAGCAATCCCTGCAGTTTTTCTTTGGGCTACTCACTTTTCCACTTGTCACCCAACTGCATTGCCCCAGCCCTGGTCCCCACATTGTACATGGGTTTTGGTCCCCCTAATTTCTGCATATTGTGTGCTGAGTTTCATCCCTCGTGGTAACAGTAAATTTTCCCCAAGATCCAGCAGAAGTGGAAGTGCAATACAGACCAAGTTTGTTAATTTGGCCATATTTTTCACTATTCATTAGCATCACTGATGAGAACAATCTTCAGAACTCTCCAGCACATATAAACCCCAGGCAAATTATGCAAGAGTCTCAGCACACTTTACACTGAACTCATTATTTATGCACATACACGTGTATCTGCAAACATTAGTCCATGTTAACTATAATTATGCCAAGCATTGCATGCAGCAGCATGGTATTTCAATGGTAATAGAAATACCCAGGAGCCAGCAGGTGCTTCCACTGTTTCAGGCCATTATCTAAGACCAGCACCACATTGTCCCCCAGTTGCCCACTGCAGCAGCATGCAAGTAATGCAAAGCAATGCAGGTATTACAAACACTGTAATTCTCCATCATGTGTTAGAAAGAATGTTCACATGAGGAATTAAAATGTCACCCCCTCACATTCCAAGAAACAAAGCTTATGCCTAATTGATATGAAGAAATAAAAACCCACAGGCCACTGAATAAAATAAGTAATCAGCTTTGTATACCACGACTTAGTGAAGCATATGAACCTCAGCCAGATCACACAGAGAAACAGAGAGTGAGTGCAATAGAAAAGCAGAGACAGCGATGACAAGCAAATGCAAGTGTGAAAAAAGCTACGTATATGGGCATGAGAAAGCCATTGTGGTTCCACCTCTTCCTCATACCCCACCTAGCCAGTGGCACGTTCAGGCTCAGTTGCCTCACTGAGTGCTTTGAATACTGATTATAAGATGTCACAGAGACAGCAAAGATTTTATTACTACGTAAGTGTCATTACCCCATCCTCAGCCAGTTTTCACTCCCATAGTACAATTAACTTCCAGTGTAATACTCATGAATAAAAAAAAGTTCTCCACAAGCTGCAGAGAATGCCACATTAGTATAGAGGAGATACAAGCATTCATTACTAGGTTTTGTATGAATAATGAATAAAAAAACCTTCCAATAATTATTATTATATTGTTGAACAGGACCATCAAAGTATACAATAACGTTTTTTTCCAAGAATAGAGTATAATAAGGAAGCATTAAAAATACATTAAAAGGGACAAAAAAATCATGTAATAATGTTTCCATGTGCCATGAGTTAGTGGCGTTCAAAATCAAGAGACTCAGTGAAATCAAACCCACATGTTTCCAACATCTGAGAGCAAGTCTTGTGTGCTTAAAGTTAAGCCATTAGTGCTCAACACAAATATTAAATTGCAAGAATAAAATGTTCCAAGAAATGGTTCTTGATCTCAAATCATCTCTAAGATAAGAAAAAACATTTAAGGTCACTTTCTGTACATAACATACAAGTAGCATTCATAAGTTACAATAAACTTGAGGGACAAGGAACTGACAAAAAATAAACATCAAGAACATTAATAACTAAGGATCCCTATACAATACCAGAAATTTTCTCTCTTATTTCTGATAGTTTTGTGAAAAATAGCCTTCCACAGTTATTAGATTTCTCTATTTACATAAATAACAGGTACTTGAATGTGCATCAGCACTATATTCATACCATGCGGAAACAACACACGTGTACTATTTCTGCATAGTGGTTATGCCTGGATAGGAGAAACTTTTCTTCATTTGTAGAACATGTGCAAAGCTTCGTCCCTGCCATTCCTTTGATCTGTAGCTCCATTAATCCACTGGCTAAAGACTAATCCCTCACCACAATTCTTCCATTTTGTTGCAGAGAACGTACTGTTCTGCAACATGCAAAGGATATAGAGGTGCCTACGTAACTACTAGAACCTTATTCTACCCTACTCTATGCTTATGTTGTCTTTTTCAGTAACAAATAACTTCTTTTCCTACCTTATAAATCCCACTTACCATGTCCGAGTATTAACTTCATATCTGTAAAGATCATCCACCAATCCATATTTATTGCCAGGTAATGCTTTGTACCCACCATGGACATAAACAGATTTTGTCAGTTCATCATAGACACTAGTATGGCCATATCCACCTTGCACAATTGCTCCTTTTGTTTCTGGTACGAGCCAAGAATTAGACCCTGGAACAAATGTACAAAAGACATAGGTTTAAGGCTTACTATTGCTAACGCACAATACTAGGAGTTTTAAGTATACAAAATAATTTTCACTATAATTCTAAATACAGCAATAACTAGGATTTGTTTTAAGAAGTAATTTTATACCAATGTATCAAAATATCTTCAAATGGATAATGTTATTAAACTATTATCTGCTATTCTTGATGAAATCCCAAATACATCACTGTTACAGGTGCCAGGCAGTATCTCATACTCTCCCATGTGCGAGTTCAGCACACACACAAAACCAAAAAAAAAAAAGCCCAAACCTTTTGGAAAATATGAAATTAAGAGTTACGATTAATTCTCTGTCAACCTTAATTATGTCCCACCAGAGATGGCTGATGAGAATTCAGTGCTCCAGCTACTTCAGCTGCATTAGGAACACCTGTACTCAATCAACAGGGAAACTGTCTGGAGAAGCTTGGCAGAAACTGAACTGCTGTGAGTTGTGAGAAGCATGTAACGTAAGGTAGCTCGAAGTACACATGGAAACAGACAGACACTTTGCTACTAAACTGTAAAATTATTGAGCTAAAATCAGTTTCTAACTACTGTTTCTTAGTTATTTAACTGCAAATATACCTACTCAGTTGCTGAAAACTCACAGAAGGATAATTTGATAGCAGCTCATTAAACTGGCACTTAAATCCACATTTTACATCACATCATTAATAACTGCAAAGAGACACCAAATAAAACCATTCACAATAGCTGTTATGACTGAAGAATAAAACACAATTGGAAAATATTTTACCATAGCAGTAAAAAAAGACAGAGAGGTTAAGTGAATCCTTGTTGCCTGTGGCCCTGAAATTTCCCAATTTTTTCCCCTCCATCTTCCCAGCTGATGACGTAAGTCACAAAAAGAGCAAGCCAGGAGGTAATATTTCCTGTAGAAACCAGCCTGTTCAAAAGAGCCTATGAGGATTACACAGCCAGTTCTATGGATGTGAAGTGGAAGAAATAATTTACTTACAGCCTCTTGAAGATTATGTCAGAAGAATAGAAAGCGTGGACAAGGACTTCCAAAATGGAGCAGTCTCCTAATTCTTAACCTAAATTGGCTGCCATTATAAAGTTATTTATCGAAGGCTAGCACACAACACCATACACTCTGCTTCATCTGAAAGTTAGTTTAAATTCCATCTCAATTTTTATCTGATATTATGTAGGTAGTTTAAGATTACCTCTTTTTCCTCTGCATTCTTCTTTTTAGTGAATAGACTCATGACTTTCAGTTATTACTGTTATTCTACTTTCATTAAATGGTTTCCAGGCACTGCCTCTATAAGCTAGTTACATTTTTCTCAGTAACAAGTGTTTATAGCAAGTTATAAAGCATAGATTAAACTGGAAGACTTGTGCTGATTTTTTGTGTGTATAAATAGTGTATTACACAAATACCAGCATTCATATCTGACACAGTACATTTTTATTATTTACATGTGGTGTAATGTAACTAGTATTTTATTCCAATCTCTATGTTAGATATTATCAAGCTATTAAGAACTGCAACTGTGAACACAAATATCAAATTTGTACTTTACAAAATGTAAAACTGTATTTTACATACATATTACCTTGCTAACAAATAGATTTACTTGATACAATTTATGTAAGAGGGTTCGCGAGGAGTCAACCTGCAGATACACCTTTCTGTCACCAATACCATCCTCATTTTTTCATTTAAACAGTCATCAGTCCTAAAGATTGGCATATATGCTTTTCAGGGAAAAATGACTATTTCTCCACATAAATTTACACAATGGTGTTGATCATATGCGTAATAGAATATTTTGCATTTATATCTGACTGGTTTATGTAGCATTTGGAACACTGTCACAGTAAAATTGTATATTGCATAGCTTTACATGACTTGCACAGAAATATGAATAGCTGTTCCTTCTTGCATAAAAACCACATGGTATGGATAAATACCTAAATTTGAGAAAAGAGGTCCAGCAACATCTTTCTGAAATAAAAGTCAAAAGCAGTATTACAGTTTCTCCTTTTATTTCCCATTCTAAACTTTAGTTGAGCTGCCTGAATTTTGAATACTGAAATGTATATATGCAGTTTTGATCTCTTTCACACTTCTTCAGCATCTTGAATATTGCATCATTCAGACAAAAATACACTTCTGTCTGAATTTAAAGACATTACTATGCATATGATCTGGTTTTTTTAAACAACTCATTGATATGGATCTTCACCTATCTCTTTTCTTAAACAGAAATGCAATTTTTATTGAATGTATTTACATAACTCTTCTCATACTCAAAGAGATCCCATTCTTTCTGTCATTAGATCAGATGAAGTATTCAATTGACCAAATCAGTCATGCAAAACTCTGCATCCTCAACAGCTTAAAAAGCCAAATACAGAAAGAGGTCTATGAATAAATAAACCAGAAATAAGGAAATAGGATTTTTATTAATATTATTATTATTATTATTTCCAGATTTCAATTTGTAAGTCTAATAGATATTGTAAAAATAAGGTCAAATGAATTTTGAAAAAAATCACAAGAAGAAAATCATTCCAGTAATAGGGGCTTCTACTTTTCATTTGTAATTTGACATTTTTCATCAACATCTGGGCAATCTTCCAGAGAATTCTACCACATAAAGTCCCTCTTGAAATGCTTAGGCAAGTCACTATGATAACTTCAGATAATTAAATCTGGCGGATCCTAAACAGCTGGACACAGTTACAGGCTGCAATATTCTGGTCACCTTTGTCAAACAGAATCACACGTTTCATGTCCAGCTTTACCACGACCATTTCCAGGAGACTGATCAAAGTGAAAGAAAAAAGAAAAAAAGGCATCTACAAAAACACATAAACAGAAAAAGAAATTACAGCTGAGATAGAAGCTAAACTCATTAATTTAATGTACTGAAGCTGGGGGTATGACTCCATTCCAAAATTCTGACAGGCATGGCAAGTGAAATTGCAGGCCCAGCAGCAAGCATTTTAAACAAAGCTGGTCAGATATTACCAAAGAACAGCAACCATAGTGCTGACATTGAAGACCAGAGGGAAGAGAGACAAGATCTGGACAATTACAGACATTAATCTCACCTCAGTAATATGCAAAGGTTTAGGACAAAGGTTTTTTTAAAAAAAAAGGATAAATAAAAAATGTTGAAATAATGGGAAACTGTTTCACTGGACAATATAAATGTACCAAACCATTTACATCACATTTACCTAAAAACCAATTATCTACAGAAGGAAGAGTAGGTGTTCTCAGTACCTGGGCTTCAGTAATGTCCTTACTATAGTGTCACAATGGGAAATTATTAAATAAACCATTATAACACAATGGGATTGGGGCACTGAACAAGAAGCAGCAATGAACAATGTTGAGAGGTGCTGGGATTACTAGGGAGATTTCTTAAGGGTCAGAATGGGTGCATTTTATGCCACTGTCACAAATTTAAGGTGTAATAATTGCATAAATTCAGACACTATCAATTCACAGAAGCAGCAGAGAAACATGCAGATTGAACTGGACAATCTTAGCTACCAGAAAAATGGATCATAATTCAACAATAACTTAAAGATATTGTGCACTGGGATTAGCAATATGAACTTCTATAAAATGGAAGCTCATCAGCTGATAATGACTGAGAAGAATGAGTAGGAGCACTGCTTCATCAGAGAAAGTCTATGAGCCATTCATGACTTTCTCATGGATGCAGTACAAATATCATTCTACTACCTACCAAGTGAGGTGTTCCCAATAAAGTAGGATTAAGGTTATTTAGCCAGGCACTGGTGAAATCTAACCTAGAATATCCCAAAGGCTTTTCTAATCATCCATGTTCAGGAGAGGTGAACTCCTTGTGGAAAAGGTATAGTGATTAACTATTAGAATGAGAGCAGAATAGATGAGGTTGCCTTAATTAGTCTTGCAAAAGGGAGGATTGGTATTTATAAATGTAATTCAAAGTAGAATTCAAAGAGAATTCTAGCAAGGGAGACAAGCTGCTTACATTAAATAATGTATCACCTAGAAAACAAGTGAATATAAACTGACCATTGATAAAGGTAGGCTATGATTTAGAAGATGCCTAGTCACTAAATTATAACTGATTTTCCAATGACACTGTGAAGAAAACCCAAACTGTTTAAGATTAATCCTCATATATTTTTGAAAGGAAATGTAAGATATGGTGTTTACATTTAAAAAGCACTGATTTTGATGGCCAAGGTGATAAATTCCGGCCTTTTGCTCACAGGAAGTTAATCACTTCCAAAGATGTAACACCATTCCATCATCAAGGAATGCAAAGCAAGTGAAATAAGAGACAAAACCTTATTCTTTATTTTTTTTTTCAGTTCATTTCTTTGTATGAAACTGATTAGGATGGCCAAATCAAGAAAAATGTAAATTTGAGCAATAATAATTTTATCATTCAAAATAGAATAATTAAAATAGCATTTTGAGATAAAGTTGTTTCTAAAAAGATGTTTGGGGGGAAAAAAAAAAAAGGTTAATATGCAGTAATAAATTCACTAAAAAAATCCAAGGAATGATAGATACATTGGCCTGATCTGTCCTTGCCACAATACAACCTTTGATAAAAGGAACAGAACGTCCAAGAAACAAGTCAGTGTGCCATCTTCAATTCATTGCAGTAACAAACTTAAATTTTTTTGAGCAACCATGAAGCTTATGCTAACTTACAAAAAAGAGGGAATACATGTTACATCATAAGGCCATTTCATTTAACACTATTTCAAAGAAACATTTTTAATCAAAAGTAACCTATAACCTACTTATAAAGTCACAAAAAAAATTCAGCCTAAAAACCAAAGTGATATGCTGCTAATCCAAACAAATCTCTGTCTTCTAAAAAAAATAAAATAAAAATCACAGAAGACTTATTCAGAAGTTTCTTAATATATAAGGAGCTTTTATAAACCTCAGCTGAAACAAAACACCATTATTATATTCACCTTGAGACTCACATTGAGATTCTTAGGTTTATGAGGTATTGCTAACCTAAAGGGAAATAAATTTCCCTGGGGAGTAACCCAGAAAAGCTTTATGGTTCAAGTTAGTAAAATCATTCACACAATTCCCATACCAGGATTTATTGGTTCCTCAAAAGTCGTAAGTCTAGGTATAGCAAGGAAGGACAACAGGAAGCTGTTTCGTTCCTGCAACAACCACCATACCTTTGGAGTAGAAATGAATTCCCGTGCTTTTGCATGGTAAAAAGCTGCCTGCAAACCATGTCCAATTTTTTCCAGAATTTATTTGACTGTGATAGAAATCACTTTCTTCACTAATCAGACAATGTCAGGAAATTTCAGACCGTGCATACATTTGATTCATATGTTTTGTTAATAAGAACTACGTACCTATGTAAAAAGCTAGGGAATCCACAAATAATTAAAACTTTTTTCAGATGTTTCTTGACCCAGACCCCATGGAAGTCAGGGTCACGTAACAAATGAAGGCTTTAGCACCAAAATTCTATGTATCAAGTTCAAAGTTCATTAACAGGACTGGATCACTAGAGGTTTCAATTCATATGAACCAAAGGGTAAATTGCCTCTTTCTATGCCTCTTTCTTTCAGTAGGCATCTGGTAAATGCTTGAAAAATAGCCTTCATTAGGACTAAAAGCCATGGCTGATAACATTTAGAAAGAATAAAGCAGTACAATCTGAAATGTTAAGGCAATGTATGTTTTAAAAGCAAGCAGAGAGAGAGAAAATTGGACTCTAATTTTTCTTTCCATAACGTCAGAAGCCCTTTCTTATAACAAATTTTCTTTCCTATTCAGGTGGGCTCACAGCAATACTCCTATCACTTCCTATGTCTTTTAAGTTTGGATTCTGAGCTGCTAAAGTCCCCCCAAAACATAGCCATTCTTAGTTCAAACCACCATCTGGAATTTTATGGTCAAAAATGATCCTACAGCTGCAAAACTGTAGATAAATGCTATAGCTGACACAGAATTCTGGAAAACTTGCCACAAAATTCATTTAACTTAGAGGGAAGGGGAAGGAAAGAGATGCAACGAGGTAAAATGAAACATGAGAATTGTCCACAACAGAAATGGTTCAATTACAGCATAGAGACCATGTTCTACAAAGCCTGCATGTGCCAATAATCCTTCATCACATGGGCAGACTCACTGAAATCACTGGGTATCCACAGTAATACCCTATCTTGTTACAAGTTTACTTTATATTGGATGCAAGTGAAGCATATTTTCTCTAACAAACTAAATTTCCCACTAGTATGTGATAAAATGATCATCTGAGAAAGGAGACATAAAAACTTGAGAATAATTCAGACCCATAATAACTGCCAGAGAAATAAGTGCTTTCTCCTACTCAAAGCTTATCACCATGGTGTGAAAGGTTTGGGGTTTTTTTCTTTCTTTGTTTTATATAAGCTTAGTTATAGTCTGTTTTATTAATCCTCCACAAACATAGCTTTAACATTAAAAAAAAATTTAAATAGGAACAAGTAGTAGATTTCAACCAAAAGGCCAGCAATAAAATCTGCCAGACAGAAAATTTTACACTACAAGTGAATCGTGTACCCCTCTTCATAATTAAACTAACCACAATAGTAGGCGAGAATAACATTGGTACTTCTACTCCAGACTAAATAACCAGCATGTGAAGAAGCAAATAAATCAAAGTTCCAATAGACATGACAGTGAATGAGCATGCAAAAAACTAGAACAACATATTTCTCTCTTCAAGAAAAAAAAATTTCTCTCCGGTAGGTTAAAAAAAAAATTTTCAGAAATTAAGTTTTTCAAAAAACTGGCCTTCAATACTTAACAAATCTTAGAATGATGTTTCACAACAATAGTGTAAGACCAGAGTTTTATAGTAGTTTTATGCATTTCAATCAAATTTTTGGTGTGGATAAAGCACAACATGGTGCTCTTCCTCTTATTCCCATTCTCTTTTATACTTTTTCAACATTGTTATAAAATTTCAACACTACCATCAGAGATAATGCCAGGAAGCATAAGAATCTTCTGAGTTTTGAAGGGATTTCCCCAGCCCATAAATCTGCTTAAACAGTGTTTATATACATATGCATACATGCAAAAAAAGTGGAACAATTTTTTAAAAATTTATTATTCTTTAACGTATAAATATTACTTTGAAATTTTATATTATGCATTCTCTGACTACTTAAATAACTGAGGGACTCAGATCAATTCTACAGAAAACAAGGAATCAAAAAAAAGTAAGAGAAGATTATAATTTGAATTAGTGGATATATAAATATTCCTAAAAATGGTGTAGATTTTCATGTTTATTCTATTCAAATAATATCTTAGATATGCCATGTATAAGATAAAAAAAATTTCTCTTGGTTTATTTAATTCTAGCATTTAAAATCACCCCTAAGAAAAACTTGCAGTTCGCAAGGGGAATCCTGGACAGACATGGCAGGTTATTTATAAAAAATAGCGTTCTTTTTCTCTTCTCTCCCATAGTAGCAACATGTATACACTTTAGAAAGAACACTATATACAATGATGAATTAAGTTATTACATTTCAAAAATCAGAATGAAAGTATTACAGCAACATTAAAGACCCTTCAAAATAACGAAATTCTTGTAATAAGCACTGTTCATTGCATTCTGTTTTGCCCTTTCCTTTTTTTGCTCTACTTATTCTTTTTCACTCTATCTACTCCATGGTAAAAACAGCAAGCCTGTGGTAAAAAAGTAAGTTTCATCACAACAATAACCACTGTGTGGAATTTTTGGTTTCAACCTTTACCCCCTTTAGAGTACCACGGCCATGTACAGAATAACACACAGCCAAAGCCATTATACTCCAAATATGTATGAAATGCTACTGCTTAACAAGAAATCTGACCTACATAATTTGAAGGAAGAGAGATGAGGTTTTATTTGTTTTGCAAAATTCATATTTTTCATTCTGAAAACAGGGGTGTTCTTCACTTTAAAAAAAAAAAAAAATCAGGATTTTTTTTATCAGTACATGACAAAAATGGTTTGAAAGCGACTTACTGATGTAGTATTCTTGCACAATGCTTGTGTAACCATATATGGCAGAATATCCAAAAATTATGATCATAACCACATCTCTGCTGTCCAGCTCTACTATGTGTGCTGAATGACCTTCCACAGCATATTGTTGGCCGTGTACAAGTACTGCAGGAGTTCTGGTACTCCATGTTTGACTGTGTATGTTGAAAATCCACAGCTCATCAGTAACATTGCCATTATTTGTTTCAATTTTGCCTCCATACATGTAGATGTCTTCCTGTAAAAATTGGAAGGGAGAGAAGAGAAAGCAAATAATGGATTACAGAAAGATAACATCTGAACTGCATACTTCTGTGCTACGTAATATTTCATAACTGAACAATCTGATTTAAATCTTCCCATTTAATCTTACATTAACCAGCTCAATATCAGACACTAATCCCAGACAATGATATTTAAACTAAACCAACAATGATAAGGAGACTATTTCTCTTAAAAATAAACCCAGCCATGAAAATGACACCAAAATGAATCTCAACCAGATTACTTCAAGCAGAAAAAACTTTAATTACATGGATCTTCTAATTCATACTGCAGCATTCTGTTAAAAAAAAAAAAAAACACTAAACAGAAAGGATATTATATTGTTTTCTCAAGGAATAGTTCACAGAACTAAAATCTGATTTTCCACACACTCAGTCTATGGGGATTTCATTCAGCACACGCACAAGAGAGCACATTCTCTCTTAATAGCAAAGTAACTTAAGTCCTGAGAAAATTCACAGTCATCAGAGCCCAAAGAAAAGGGACAATGTGTGTATAGCATCCTCTTGGGCACATTTGCTAAAATCAAATCCTATAGTGGAATACTTTGAGTTCTTTTAAAGGGATGCAAAACATTTTCCAGTCTTCATGAGCCACAGACCTCAAACAGCAATGCCATCTGTTTTGATAAGTAATTAATTACTTACTTAAATATTGACTGAAAGCAAATCCTACTAAATCTCAGATTTCATCTAGAGTTGCAAACCAATACGAAGTCACAGAACAAATTCCATCTTGCGGGCTTCGCAGACTGGCTCAAGAGCAGTTTATCCTGGGTAGAAAAACTGCCTCTGGTTCTGAGAATGATATTTAGTCTTTGCTAGGACATACCAGAGCCACATACACTCTGCATTCCATCTGCATGGTGTTTGTACAGTTGGCAGTTGTCTTCTGCATACTGCAATGTAATATTCTAGGGTTTACCCTAAATTCAATCTTACTTGGTTAAAAAAAGGGAAGCTGCAGGCTTAGCACATTTGGAAAATTTTTGCTTGGCATGGAATACTGACACTCAGGAAAAGAGACTAGAAGATAAAGAAACTACCTAATATAAGAAGTTTGAATCAACCATGTGGAAATTTCAGCCTTATTGTACAAGGAGCTGATGGGATCTAAATAGAAAAGTAAACTGCATGCTATTATCATCATACACATCAAGAAAGATGAACTCAGACTGGCAGGCATGTAAAATATGGATGTTCAGTAGAATGACAGTCTATTTAGTCCAGCAAAACAAAGGCTTGAGAGGGTTATAATGCTGTCTATAAACCTACGGTTGATGGTAAACAACAGAGTCCAGGACCACATGAAAAACTTCCTTATTATTCAGACAGATTAGTCAGTAAATGACTGACCAAACTGTCTGACCTGTCTTCAAGAGTGCACTTGAAATTTCTGCAAGATTTTCAACTATTTTTTCATTTGAGGCAGGTAAACATTTCTTGATTTGGAATTTAAATCACTCCTATGCAGTCATACTCTGTGTTACCGAGTAGTTTGGACTGGTGTTGTTTGAACAAAAGATGTTCACATCCTTCAGCAAGAATTCATAGTAGGATTAGATATGTATATCTGAACCCATTCTTTTCCTATGAGATAAAATAACATTTCAAAGAGCTTGGTGAAGACCCACAAAAGCTGTAAGGAGACCGTGCACTGATCCAAAGGAATGGTTTGAACAAATATTCTTCTTAAAAGGGTCCTAATATGGCTCATTTGTTACACTGCCACATAGATCTCGAAAGGCAAATCAGCATTGCTAACATAGTGGGCTATTTATTTATTTATTTTTAAATGCAGATAATAGACTACAGCAGAAAGAGAGCACTAATTAGGGAGTTGCAGGTGCTATATAACAGTATTTGAAAAATATTTCTGACACCGAGGAAAGACACTACACAAAAAAAGGTGACCTAAAGAGCTGCATGAACTTTGAAGCGATTACTCAGACAGCTGACAGTAAGAAAGTCCTCCTCACAGTTCTGCCTAAATGATTCAAAGTTCAGATAAAAGAACACTTCTGTGAGGAGCAATCTTTATAAATGACACAGCAGATCCTGTACATAAGACTATTCACAGAGAAAAAGACAAGAAGGTCATGACAACTGCTTTATCAACCACAAAAACAGATTTAACTAAGCTTCACTCAGGGCTATTTCTGAGATTAAGAAGCTCCTAGTGCTGCTGAAAAACACTTTGAAAGTTAGTGATGATCAGCTGAACATGGAGAAAGAAAGGCTCACAGACCAAAGTCAGGAGAAGAAATACAGAATAAAAAAAAAAGTTACACGCACAGTTATTGTGCTGGTTTTGGCTGGGGTAGAGATAATTTTCTTCATAGTAGCTAGAATGGGGCTATATTTTGGATTTGTGCTGAAAACAGTGTTGATAATACAGAAATGGTTTTGTTATTGCTGAGCAGTGCTTACCCAGAGTCAAGGCCTTTTCTGCTTCTCACCCCACCAGAGAGGAGGCTGGGGGGGCACAAGAAGTTGGGAGGGGACACAGCCAGGACAGCTGACCCCAACTGACCCAAGGGATATCCCAGACCATATGATGTCATGCTCAGTATATAAAGCTGGGGGAAGAAGAAGGAAGGGGGGGACATTCAGAGTAATAGCGTTTGTCATCCCAAGTAACCGTTACGCATGATGGAGCCCTGCTTTCCTGGAGATGGCAGAACACCTGCCTGCCCATGGGAAGTGGTGAATGGATTCCTTGGTTTGCTTTACTTGTGTGTGTGGCTTTTGCTTTACCTATTAAACTGTCTTTATCTCAGCCCACGAGTTTTCTCACTTTTCGCCTTCTGATTCTCTCCCCCATCCCACTGGGGGGGAGGGAGCAAGCAGCTGTGTGGGGCTTAGTTGCTGGCTGGGGTTAAACCATGACAGTTACACAGGACAAAAACCAACATCCTAGGCACATAAAGGTGGACATTTATCTGGAAAGCCTAATCAGAAAGAGATTGTAGGAAGGTTACAAGTGCAAATGGTCCTAAGCATTCACAACTAAAGGTCTTTCACCTAAAGGTTGTGAAAGAAAAGAATGAATCCGCTCATAAACTTATACTACTTTATAACTTACAAACTAAGTATAAATCAAGGTATATGCTAAAGGTGAGGCTTTCTGACAGACACAATACACAAGACAGAGTTTCAACAGTGCTAGTACAGAAAAACTGCTGACTTTTAAATGAATAAAGCATTCTAGATATTTGTTTATAATAAGATAGCATACCACAATAGGAATGAGATGAAAAACAACAAGAGTATGAAACAGTGTCCTTGTGAAATCAGTGAGGAGAAAGTGCCAAGAATCTGGCCCAGATGGAAGATGTTAAAAATTGTACTCCTCAGCTGGAGGAGGGACAAGACCAAGAGGCAAACTATCCAAGGAACAGATTACAAAACTACAGGCAGATAAGCACCAAGAAGATACAAGGTCTCCAACACACATATTTTAAAGTTTTGATACCACATGTCAAAAGCAACACTTTTAATCAGAGTGACAGATAGTGAAGGTGAGCATTTACTCAATAAATTAACCTTGGTCATTTTAGACATATTACTTCACATTAATAAAATCACCTAAGAAGTTACAGAAACCTTTAAAGATCCTGTGTTTTTTCAATGAAAATTTCATATAAATATTACCATATGCAAATCGAAGTATATAAAACTACACTGTATATTGAACTTGTAATTCAGAGTTCCTGTTCAGTAGGGAATTACAGCAAAAATGAGAAATTTCTTGCTGTAAACTGAGCAGGTAGGCAGCTAGCTCATTCATGACATTCCCACCTACGGATCACATCAGTTGGTTTCCTGGCAACAGTTCAGGTGCAAGCCAACAAAACAGCCAGTGTAGCTCCTGTTAGTTTCAATGGAACCAAAACTTTCCAATAGATGTTTCCATTTTCTCAAATCAGCTTTTTTCTCTGAGAAAATTATTTCAGTAAAAAATTTTGATGAACCATAATGATAAAGAAAGATGACAAAAGGTATATGGTCTGTAAATAGTTGACCGTGCATATTGGGCAGAGAGGATGACAGCAGAAGGCAGGAATCATAAGACCAAAGCCAGAATTTGAACAAAACAGTTAAATCACATTTCTCAAGAGAAGAAGAAAATATTCATTTGGTCTAGTATATCTCTTACAGAGTAATGATTGACACACACATTTCAACTAGCCAAAATGGAAACAAGAGCATAACTCAAATACAGGATAAAAAGTAAATTGTCGCAATTTGGAAAGCCTGCTGGAGGAATTAAGACAACTTAAGGCAGTAAAATTCCTCTTAATTTCTTTACCTTATTGATATCATCATGATTTTTGGAGAATGTGTTTTTTAAGTAACTAAATTCAAATAAAATTAAATGTCTAGTGGGAGAGAGTAAAAAAGAAGGAGACGGACTCTTCTCAGTGTTATCCAGTGAACAGACCTGAGGTGATGGGCACAAATTGGATTACAAGAAATCCAATATAAATGTAAGAAAAAGCATTTATTTTTACAGTGAGGATGGTCAAAGACTGGAACAGTTTGCTAGGAGATGTTGTGCAGTTGAATATCCTTGGAGATATTCAAAACCCAACTGGACAATGTCTGGAGCAACCTGCTGTTGTCAACCCTGCTTTGAGCAGAGAAGCTGGTCAAAATGATCTTCAGAGGTCCTTTCCAACCTCAACTATTCTTTATGAGTCCATGAAAACAAATTTTTAATACAGGCACACCTCTGGCAAGCCTCTTCCTTATTTAATTTTCTATTACAAACAATAACAAAAATAATTCATTGGCTGATCATGAACAATATCCAAATTGTAAAACTAAAAAATTATTCTTAAAAAAAAACCAACCAAACAAACAAACAAAGCACAGAAACTTTGAAGTCACTTAATTTGTGTGACTAAAGAGATGACACAGGAAAAACTAACAGACTTCTGGTAAACAAATGGCAATTGGCTTAGCAGTCTGAACTTTAAAATTGAGGGCAAAATTCTTTTAGAAGCCTGAAAGAAAATAAAATCTTTCAATGTGCATTTATCCTTAGAGTTAAACTAACAAAGCAAATGGGGATCTACATGAAAGCACTAATTTCTCTAAATTAATAAAGGCTCCAAATCCAAAAATAAATCCACCTTTAAGTGAGTAATCATGAATTAAAATGGTTATTTGTGCATTTGAAGTTTCATAAAAACTGACAAAGTAACCCACAGAATTTCAACAAAATAGGTAAATGAATACTTATTTTTAATAGAGGTAAAAAGATAAAAAATTGCAAAAATGACTGGTGATTCAGTATGCTTTACTTCAGCTGTCTCATGTTCCTGACTTCCAAGGCTGTGTACTTGTCCTGAAAAACCATGCCCCAGCAGTATCACCTAGCTTTTGCATAGCAGTTTTAACAAGACTTCAAATCCCTTCACAGGGGAGCATTTTACAGTGAGAAAAAACTGAAACAGAGCAAGTAAGTTACTCAATAAGATCACCAGAAGAACAAGTAAGAGCACCCTCTTGTCCGATAAGTCCTGGTCAACAGACTCTCCAGACCAGAGTAACTCTTCTACTTACTTCACATTGAGTCCTGAACAGACAGCCAAAATCATTAGTTCCTTTGACCTTGGACAGGCTCTCTTCCCTACATCATATCTTAGTATTAATATCGATTTTATATTTTATATAAATGCAGTAATTCAAGACTTTTGTAAAACTTATATTTTTATTCTTCAGACTTTGCAGTTTTTCTCCATTCCTAAACAATACTTATCAGCTGCTCTGACTGTAGCTGGGAACGCTACACTGTTATGCAAATCCTGCCTGCATTCCAAAAGAATCTTATCTGGTAGTTACCATGAAAAAAGTGTAAAAGAAATGCAATAAGGGGGTAATTTATAATCCATTTCTAATGAATTGGAAGTAAATTAATCATGTTAAAATAACCACATAGTTTTCATTTTGTATTTCTTAACTGTATCATGGCTACACAGAAAACTTTCTCTCTCAGAATCAAGTTTTCTGCCTTAATTCTTATATAAATCCAACCCATTCCTGAAAATTTGGCCAAAGAATGCTATTCACAAACCACTTGAAGAAGAGTCATTCTTCATTTTCCTGAAACAAGACTATGAATCTGTTTTCCTCCCATAGACTGTACCCGTGCATTAGTATATAAATTAACTTTATGTAAACTAACAGGACTCAAAAATTCAGCAGAACTTTTGTTCTCTATACTTACCCGAAATTTCTAAAAGTTTAGTCGAATCTGTACATCATTAAAAAGTTTGGGGATTTTTTTTTTTTCCAAACAAAATATAAGTAAGACTCAAAAAAAAAAAAAGTAATCTGGCAATAAGTCATCCATCACAAGCCTGTTTTTTGCATTCAGTACATGCCAGCTGGTTTAGGACAGTCTAATACCTCCTCTTGCTTTCCCCAGACCATTACGTCTTTTAATATTGTAACAACATCAAGAACATTCTTTTATGTGTTGTATCAAAAGAAAAAAACAAATAATCAACATCTCTACTTGATCCCATAATCCTCCCATTAGATCAGGACTGACAGACTGGAAAGCAGTCTTCACTTAACTCTTCCTCCTGCAGTCTGCTTTATTATTCTTAGCTTATTGTGTAACTATATCCTCACTGAATAAGAACCTGAATGAGAACCTGCTAAGTTACACAAGGAGCATATTATAACCTAAGTTTCCCAACAGGACCAAATTCAAGTTCAAGACAGTACATACTGCAGCAATTTTCATGTCAGGAGGTTAGCCTAATCAAGAGCGCTAACACTTTATTTCTTCATTATTTCCACAGTTTTTCCACATTGTTGCTGGCTACAGTTAAAGGTATTAATTCATTGAAGGATTCAATTAAGTCGGTTCCTATATACCTTAAAAGCCAGTAACTTTTTTCCTGGACTACAGTGGCATTCAAAATATAGGTCTGGAAAATAAGGTAGTGTGCTTTTGGAAAAAAAACCAAAATTTTAAATTTACTTGTTTGCATTAACATTCCTACATTTAACAGAAAACTAGGCTGAAGAAAAGCATGCAAATAAAACTATGTGAACAGAGCTTTAAAAGTGCTGAAGTTAAAAGCTGGGATTTTAGTAGAGATGTCAGTCTGATCTTTTGTACATTTAATATTTGGACTAAACATATTGGAAGGAAGGAAAAAGTTATGGAGACTGCACAGAAAAGTACTAACCAGGCATCTGCCTTGAGATCTGCTAGACCTAAAAGCCAATCATGCTTAGACTTCAACTTTCAAACCAATTGGTATATAATGTTGAAACAATGAATGAAAAATATCACATTTCTACATAAAGGAACAAATCTCTTGATGATTAAGGTCCATTTAATTGAAGAGGAACTCTGAATAGGCTTTTACCTAGACTACATGCAAAGAGTGTGTGACAGGTCATCTCACCTACTTCTCATATACTTCTGAGGTCTGCAAATCAGAATTAGAAAGCAAGTTGTGCATAAGATATAATTGAAAGTCATAAAATAATAAAACTATGCAACTTGGTGGTACAATCTGCTAATAATTATTAATAGAATAGTTAGAAAATACTTTCACATTCCTAGTGCTGTTCCAAATCATACTACAATAGCCAACAAAATAGGCATTAAAAGAATAACAATAAACCAATTGGTGAAAGATTTTGTCTCACTCATATTAAAGCAGAAAAAGATTTTACCCTTTGTTAACACTAGCTTTTGATTAGACTAATAAAAAAAAATACCAGAAGAGATATACAGACTCAACATCAATACCAATTAATTTGGAAAAGGAATCAAAACAATTGCCCGCTTTTTAATAAAGCTTTAAAATTAGAAGTAACATTTGTAAAACTCAAATGAGTCAAATTAAATTTGACTACATATAAAATGATCCATATACTGGAAAACAGCTTTACGATTACTTACTTTACGATTATCAGCCTGCCTGTTTGCTTCACTCCTATTGCCAATCTTAAAGGAAACAAATCTTAATGCCCAGTCATCCTTCCTACTGTCTTGGGACCACTAGCAACAGTTTAATTACAAGGACGAATTCTGCAATACAACCACAAGCTCACTACCGAGTAAACTCCCAGCAGTGACCATACACACACCTTGTATGTATGCAACTCCCCTTCTACTTTATTCCAGGGATCTAGTATTTTTCAATTTACTGTCTAACTCCCTATCTAGTCACTGTTTAGCAAAGCTATATGTACCTACTTTAAAAATATCACAAGCCATTTCCACCAATATCTTTATAATCATATTTCTTACATGAATTATTTCAAAGTATGTTGATATTTTCAGTATCAAGATGCCAGGAACTATATACAATCTCCCAGATACAGAAGAAACAATTGCTAACAGAGATAGGTAGCACCTTTCCAACAACCAGTCTGAAGAGGCACTGGAAAGTAATACTATCTAACAGTTTAGTTGGTCTAAAAGCAAGAACACTCTTATACTCTCTCCTCTTTAAATGCATAAAAAGTCTTAGTCACTTGTTATAACTATACATCAGTGGGAGTCTTCTGATCTTTTTTCTTCAGAATAAAGTACAGTACTTCAATTTTAACTAAAGAAGCTTTCTGAGGGAAATAGGCACAGTAACTTATTTCATTCTCCACAGTGTCAATTATATAGCTTCAATTTACCTTGCACCGCGATCAAGCAATACTAGCTCTGTGCTCTCACTCCAGTCTAGCGCTAGGCTTTGAAATCTCAGGAGCTCAAGTCAAAAACTTAATCTAATTTCTTCTCTGTGGATATTTTTTACTCTCAAATAGAAAGGAAACTTTACACAATGACTAGTACACAGCTCAAAACACAGCTCAAAGCTGCCATCTCTAGGTATTATATTCCTTTACTCTTCACACTAAATTATTTTTCTGTTTTTTCAAGAGACTGACCATCTGAAAGGAAAAATGTCAAAAGTTTATCCTAACAAGTTAATTTAAAAACTTATTGCAAAAGGATGTACTTTTTCTTTTGAAATTTCTTCAACTTACATAATCAGCTCCTTTCGGCCCATGTAATTTTTGATATTTGACATAATCAGTAGTACAAGCAACATATTAGTTAATTATTTGACATTAGTGGTGCTGTGTTCATTATTAGTGAATTCTGTTTACTAATAACATGCACCTTTGACAACAGCAAGAGCTTCTTCACTACACACTTGCTTGTAGCTTTCATTAATATTAACAAGAGTTGCACTTCCTCACCAAGATCCAGAAAGATCTCTGAATTAACAAAGGTCTATTATATTTAATATTTGCTGGTAAAAGTATCTCTAAAATGGTTACTTTTTAGTCTGCAATATCTCAAGAAAATATTAGCACTGTCAAATGAAAAGGTTAAATGATATTTTAAGCCTTTATTCTGAACTGCTAAATGATACATTACTTGAATGTTTCCCAACTAAAAGGTCCACATTCTACAAGAACTGTAATAACCAAAGATACCAGTCAGAAAGATCTGACCTTTCAAAGAACAGATAATACATTAGTAATGAATCAGGGAACTGATGAGAAGAAAAGCATTTTTTGAGTTGATGTTGGGGCACACACAGACTCTAGTTCATGTTACTACTGAAAAACACCTCAACAATATTAACCATGCCATGTACAGATTCAACATCTCTGGAAGAGCAACAGATGCCAGGGAAAAAAATAAAAATAAAAAAAAAATCCACCCACACCTACAATTCTGCTTAACTTCAAAAGGAGCGCTATATAGAAGGAAGACCGATCATAAAAAAGAAATTAAAAGGTACAACTAAAAGGATAAAATCTTTAATGAAAATATGAAGACATTTTAAGGACATCTGCTCATATCACATGAATGCTTCCAATTTAAAAAAAAAAATTCCCATTACAAATAACAAAATAAATAAAGCTTAACTTAACAAGAGGATAATGGAAACTGTTCAAATAAAAACTATACTTCAAAATAAAGGTTCAAAACCTCCAGCAGACTAAAACGCAGGCACATATAAAGGCAAGCCATGAAACAGTTTAATGAGCAAAATTATATATAAAGTACTAATACATCATTTTTCAAACACATTAGCAATACTGCCAACTAGATAATTTGTGGTGTCAACAGACAGTCTCAAGGAGTATTCTGAGAAGATAAAGCCACAGCAATAAAATGAAGTTAATTTTCCCATGCGAGTTCTTCATGGTAGACTTTACATGTATTTCCACAGCAGAAATTAATAACAGAATGTTATAGTAAAAAAACCAAAACTGACAAAACAATCAGCAACTAGTCACCAGGATGAGTTCTGAAGGAATTTAAGAACAAAACAGCTGACTCCTGTCTGTAGTGTGTAAATCCCTCCTTAAAAATGTGCCAGTACCAAAAGACTGAAAAGCAACAGGCAGAAAGGACAGAATTCAGTGAACACATGCGTAAGACAGACAGACTGAGGAAAAGACTTAACAATTTTTCAAAAGGGAAGTTGTATCTTGCAAATTATTGGATTTTCCTGAAGGAATCAAAGATCTGGTTGACACAATTACCCGGAATTTCCAAAAGATGCTTGATAACGTTCCTCATGCCTTAGAGAGACTAAGACGCTCTGGAACAAGCAAGGCAGATAACAGAAGGCTAAATAATTCGATAAAGGAAAGTTTGGGGAAAAAGAAAATGGTCACTTATTAAATGAAGAGTGGTCGTTAGTGGTGTCCCACAGAGATCTACAGTTGGGATTTGTTTGTTTTTCAGTATGTTGAACAATCTGGCACAGGGATGAATGGAAAAATGACAATGTTTTCTGACAATACTATGTTACTCAAAATAGTTGAGACAATGGTCAAAAGCAAAGAATTGCAGAAGAATCTCATAATACTGAATATGCAATACAAGGACAAATAAAAAGGTAAATAAATGTTCACACAGATAAGCATGAAGTGATGCATACACATAAAAAACGATTTTAAGATTGTACGTACAGTGGTGGGTTTTGAATTGACTAGAATGAGATCTTGAGGTTATAACTGATATTTCTGTGAAAATACCAGTTCAAAGCCAACAGCAGATTTTCAAAAAGCTAAAATACCATTAAGAATCAGACCATTAATTCTATGACATTAATCTCTGAGGTACCAATACACTAAAGATTGTGATTCCCCCTATCTCCAAAGGGATATAACAGAACTAGAGGAGGTAAAGGCAATGGCAATAGCTTCCTCCCAGAGGATTATTAAAAATGCAAGGAATTTTCAGCATGAAAAAGAAATGAGAAAGAGAGGATTGTGGGGTGATTGCTGGAGGTGACTTGTTGATATGACACGCCCCCCTCAAGGGAAGGTCAGCCTCCAGGGTGGAATGCAGAGGACACATAAAGAATCGGTTCCATGGTAGTTCCCTGAGCAACAAAACCTGCAAATTTTAGATGTTGGCAACACCAGGGGAACTTGGTGTGCTAACTCTGAAAAGTAACATGGAGGGTGGAGCGGAGTGGAGATGCTGCGGCCGGGCTCTGTGATCACAGGGATGGGGAACTGAAACGATAGGAACAAGAATGGTTGGTCCTGCATTGAATCCACCGAAGCAAGGAGGTAAAATAATGGGCATTCTGTCAACCTAATGACCTACTTTTGATTTATATCACATGTGCCCTGTTCTGGAGTACTGACATGTAACATGTCCTTTGGGTGAACTTTGTTCATTATAATATCATTATAATACCAAAACACACCTCCATCCCAAAAGTTACCCACCTCCAAGGTGCAACCGCCCCCCCACAGAGAATGCGCTCTGAATTTTTTCTAGCGTATACCTTTAAAAGCAAAGCGAGACAACTTTATACCAATCAAAGTAAAGGTATGTATGACTAGAGTCACTCAAGCTCCACCTAAAAGGAAAAATAGTATAAAAAGACCCAAAAAGAAGATGACTGTTAGGGAAGATACCATCATAGACAAGGCGGGAGGACATCGCTGACTTCTGGGATCAGTCGACAGGATGAACCCCTCTTCCCCCCCCCATAAGGACGCCTATTGGGTGAGATTTGAACACTTGGCTGTACCGAGTGCTTCCCCAGGAAACTTAGAAATCTATATAGAGTCGCTTTCTTTTTTGATTTTGCGCGCTGTATTCGATATTTGCATGTGCTTTGCAGACAGTGTATTTATCACTGGCAATCTGAAAGAACCCGTACTGTTGCTTTAATAAACTGTGCTGCTCATTAATCTAGTCGTGATAGTTCGTTAACGCAACCAGACTCCCTAAGTGTGGTAATTCTCGTGCATTGAACGCAGCTAAGCCAATAGTGCAGTGTGCTATAAGTACATCCGTCATCGTGACAGTTCTGTGACCAGACTTAAAGCGCTGAATTGGACATTACTCAGAAACTAAACCTAGCCACCCCCAGCCCCTCTGACATCTGAGGATAAGCTGGAACGCAAGGGGGTTTATTTTCTGCCAAATTCCTTTACCCTTTAACGCAACAGAAGGTATGATGGGTTTACCAAAAATCATGAGTGGTACAGAGAAAATAAATGGAAAATAATATTAGTAGTAGAGATTATCAAAATTAATCCAGCTAGTACCAGTTTCCTACACTGGAATTCTTAGGCACAGGATGGTATCAATGCTAAAATAAATATATGGTCCAAAAATTTGGAAAAAATAAAAAACATGGATTCATAATCTTTCTGCAAAATTACTACCGTATCTTAGAAAATCCCAGCTGCAGACTGGGATGGTATTCTGAGGAAGCTTCTATATGTTCTTGTCATTTTTTCTGATATTCTTCCCTAGGCATTCGCTGTTATCCACTATTCAAGACATGTTACCAGGCTAGATGAACACTCTGGTCTGACTTGATACAATCTTTTTTGTTCTTCCCTACTGGAGATGTCTTATACCAACAACTCCGAATTTGCGATACAAATTCTGTATTTCTCTGTCATAGTTAAAAAGTTTGCCATCATCTGTACAAAGCTAAATTATGCACTGCATTCACTTTTGGTCCTTTATGTTTTGGAGACATGACTAACGCTAGTGAAAAATTAACAAATTAACAAAAGGCAATTTTATTTTTTTTAACAAAGGTCTTTTCTGCCTCTATAGTCTATCAGTACAAAGAATCTTTTTTTTTTTTTTTTTTAAGTTAAACAAGTCTTTAAATGTTCTTTCAATAAAGCAGCATGCAGACTACATGAAACCAGTAGAAGCAAAACTGCCAGTAGTTCATACTTATTTGAACTTACAGTAAAAAGATACTATAGAACAACCGTTTGTATTTTAATACTGCTCTGGTTCTGTAGTAAGAGTAATAGCACAAAAATAAAAATGTATGTCTTACTATCATGGCCTTTAGGGCATTAACAGGCCTTAATGGCCCTGACCAGCCTCACCCAGAGCTCAGCCATGGACCCTCAGTCCCTGACTGCCTGTGACCCTGCCTGCTGGATGGACCTGAACCTGCACTGTAGCTAGCTTATCTCCTGGATGGACCCCTCAAGCATATGCTGTAGCCTTCTCTCCGGTCCTGCCTCTGACCCTGTCTCTTTGTGCTCCTGATTGGACTCCCTGGATAGTCTCTGGACCTGGGTCATCGCTTACCACGTCTGGGGCTGTCAAAGGACCCTGTTACCAGCACCTGGGGATGGTGCCTGGTCAGCAAGGGCACTGCCCACTCTGGAGTCACCCTTGGCTCCCAGCTCACCTTCCCTTACTGCAATTCTAATTATATTAGCCCCCTTTTATTGGCAGGTTTAGCTTTGAGGGTTTATGGTCAGCTAATACCTGACTTAGATCTACTGTGCAATCTTTTTTCCAAAAATTGTGCACTACATCTCAGTACCGAAGAAGACACTAAAACAAAATGTTTAGGGACTAGAAATTAAATTATCCTCAAAAATCTATGTTCATGACGAATCATTTTAAGATCACTAATGGCACACACAAAGAAATTCATTAAATAGAATGCTGAAGAGTTCAAACCTGATATAAAGCAAGAGTGTGTCCATATCTCTGGAGTGGCCCTTTGGATACCGGTACTACGTTCCATATACTGCTTTCCAAATTGTAGCTAGAAGAGAAATAGAACAGTAAACATTTTCTACCGGCAGAGAAATAGAGGGTTTTGTATGTTCAGACTAACTTCTGTTTGGCAGACTTGACCAGTCACTGTTTATCTGACATGGTAATTTGTTAGCAGCAGTAACTTGATCACTTGTAACTGTTACAACAGTATGTTAACTTGTGATAGTGTAATAAGTGTTCATCAAAGCAGAACAGGAGCAGCTCTTTCAGGGACCCATCAACAATCTCAGAAAATGGGACTGTAATAAAAGTCACCAGACTTATAAGAAAGTTATGAAACTCAGTTGCTAAACTCACTGTTATTAGCTACATAAAAAACCCACACCCTGCTAAACTGCTCATGTCGCAACCTTTTGCACTACTTTGAAGACTTACTGTTGAGCACCCTCTCAGCTGCATGGCTGATTTTAATTTCCATTAAATTTTAATTAACAATTAATCCATTAGTGCATTAACACACAAGCTGGAAGAGAGCTAAAAAATAAACGACAGAAGTAGAAAAGAAAAACACCAAAGGTGATGGGATTTGTTTTGGATGATTGCAGACAAGTAGAAGAAAACAAGAGGTAGACAAAAATAGGAGAAATAAGCATGCTAAAAAACATATCCTAACACTTGCATTTGCCACATTTAGGGCCTCTACATATTTACAAGTTACCATCCAAATCACCTAGGTAATATTTACACCTGCTGCAACTTTGTTTTCAATAGGTGGTCAAATACACATATGTACAAACTGTCATAAACGTAAAAACTGAGATACAGATGACCTGCCTAACCCTACTGGCATGGCACCAACAGGCTAAGTGCATGCATTAAATACAAGTCTCCTATAATTATAAATTAACTTCAATAATGCAGATAGCATTCTAGATGTACTGTCTGAAAATATCAGCACATGGGTTTCTTTCACCATTTTATCACCACAAACATTTTTATGTTTTGCAGCAAAGTATAGCAACAGTTTTCACACAACTGAAGAATTTACATATCAGTATCAAATATAATTTGATGTTACCCATATTTTCACTTTTTTTAATCATAAGAAAGTTACAAGCAGAAAATAAGACCATTATTAAAGAATCTAAAAATATATAAACCTTTCCATTAAATTGCAGGATAGAGGCTACCTCCCTGGTAAGACTTGTTTTTCCTAAGCCACATCAGAAAGGATATGACAACGGAGAAATCACTTACTTCAACACCATTTGGAATGAACTGTAGTTAAAAGCGTATCCACCAATCACCCACATAAATTTCCCGTGTAGGACTGCCTTATGGGAAGCCCGGCCCACAGAAGGGCTGAACGGCTTTACGTTTGGTAAAATCCAGTAAGACTCCGTGGAAGGGACATTCAAAGAACAATCTGGACCTGTTTTGTAAACAAATGTGCAGTTTATACAATCTGTTAGACAGGAATGTTAAAGCCAATAAAGCAGAAACAGGGGAGGCTTAATTACAGATGTCAGGATTGCTCATTCTGATAAAATACAGTATACACTTTTATGTTTAACAGATGCTCAATGAAAAAAAAATTGACAACAAGGGATGTCAGTCAAATTGAAAGCGTTAGATTAGCTCAACCAATAATGATCCATTTCTGCATTCTTCTCAGAAAACATACTGTATGAGTCACAAATTGAGAGAAAGGTGTAATGCATCATATTTTTAGACACTGTATAGGTCTAAAATGTGTAGCACAATACACACTGCATGTTACCTCTGGAGAGAAACTACACTATATTTGAACTAGCAAATAACATTACAGTAAATTAAGTTACAATATAGGCTATACTATATTAAGTCTCAGGAATAAAAATTTGCCCTTTTCCAATGTCATTCCACATCATCTTTCAAGAGGAAAATACACTGTAAAGAGCTTTATAAAAAGAAAGATTTGAATATTTAAGTTTTTTAAAATTGTATAGATCATCCGACAAAGCTACCAAACCCCACAACTAGATATTATTTTAGAGTGTATTTTAACCAATAATTTTTGCTAAATAAGGAAATGTCAGCGAAATGCATCATTTTTAAGTTACAGGACTATTAAAATCAGAACAGCAGAAATAATTATTTATTTTTCATTTGTTCTGTAGTACCCAAAATGTGATTTCTTCATCATTAGTTTATGCACTAGACATTGGAAGAACTTTAAAATCTTGTTACTTAAAATCTGAATATATTCAGAACTTTGCTTAAAAAAAAAAAGACAGCATATGCATGCACTGTTTGCCTCTTGTCAGTGCCTGTACATCATTATTGACTGGCTTTATTTCTAGATGGGGAACACTGAATTTTTAGGACACCAGTGTGTTCCACTTTAAGCATTATCAATCATGGAATTAAAATTTTTGTCATCAGTGATGGCATACAGATGTTGTACAACAGCTAAATTATTTTTCTAATTTGATGCTGATACTATAAGCAACGTTATGTCCCTCTCAGCCTGCCTAACTGGGATAAATCCTTCCCTCGAGCTACTGGACGTTACTAAAAAGCAAAGCTGTTGAAGTCACAATGGGCAAAACCTTCTTTGGAAATTCAATGATAACATGCTAAAAAAAAAAAAAAAAAAAAAAAAAAAAAAAGAACAAAACCACCACCAAAAAGCAAACACACCAAAAAAAAAAAAACCCTCGTCTGCATCCTAAATGTCACACGACATCAACTTTTTAAAAAGGTTCCAGGGAAGATCTGGAAAACTACTGGCCTACTATTCTTCTGTTTCTACTAGAGGAATCAGCAGAAACTATAAGAATGGACAGAATTAGTCAACAGATAGATAATTGCCGTCTACTCTTAAAAATCAGTATAGCTTTCATAAAGAAAAGGCCTGTCTTCCAAACCTATTAACGTTCTGTGAAGAAATCAAGATGGGGTGATCCAGCTGGTACATTGACATGGATTTTCACAAGGCTTTTAACAAATTCCTCACCAAAGACTTTTGAGGAAACTTGACTTTTGTAGCAAGAGAATGAAGGCCTTTGCATGGCTAAATAATTGACTGTAAGATATAGTAAGAAATAGTAGACAGGAGAAAATAGCCAGTTCTTAAAGAATGCAAGGTCACCTGTGGACTCCCACAAGGATTTCTGCCTATATCCAAGGTATTCTACGTACACATTAATGATCCCAAAAGAAGATGAGCAGTGAAGAAAGTTTATTGATAAAGGCAACTACTAGAGGGCAGAAAGAATAAGATCAGCCTTTGAAGAACCACAGAACAAGTTCTTGTCTGACCATGTGACTGAGCAATAAAATTACACATGAAATTCAACATAGATAAATTTTAAACTAAGTAAGCTATGGTTTAGATTGACTGAAAAGGAGACGGTCTCTTAACTAACCATCACTAGTCAGTAGCAAACTCTCATCTTAGGATAACTTAGGAAAATATCACGTCAACACTCTGCAACGGTCAAAAAAAACAAGACATGTTAGGAATAGAGAACACTGTTACCATACTATATAAATCCGTGGTTTGCCTACACTTAGAAAACGGTGTGCCCTATCAAGAAAGAAAATGTAGTAGAGCTGGAGACTGTTTACAGGTAAGTAGTAAGGATGTTAAAAGGAATTTAATGGCTTCTGTAATTGGAACTACTGAGTTGGTTAAGATTTTTTCACTTGGAAAAAAAGAAAATTTGGAAGTAATGATAAATGTCTGTAAAATAAGTGACACAGAGGGGGTGGATATGAAGAGTCTACAGCCTCTCTGAATATAAGACACAAGATTTATCAAATGCAGCTTGAAGAAGCCACATTCAAAACAAACAAGAGGAGGTAGTTCTTCATGCAAAAAGTATTAAGATCTCCTTGGCAAGGATGCTCTCCTGACAAAAGATGGTCTGGATGCAAAGGTTTACACTGACTCATGGAGAGACTGGACAAGCATTTAGGAGATTGCTGCTGAAGTTTACTAAATCAAATAAGTTATCTACATCAAGTTCATAATTTTAAAATTTATTTTCCTGGGGCAGGGAGCCATATTACATTTTTACAATGTGTATCATCAATTTTTGGGCAGCTTGTTACAATTACTTCTTATACACAACAACCAGACATCTAATCTGTACCAAACCAGTTGTCAACTTTTCCTAGCACTCTATAGAAGAATGATGTCCGGTAGTATTCAAATTACCTTCCATTCATTAAATTATGGAGATACTAAATTCCCATTGTTCATTATACCTTCTCCCAGAAAAGATTAATGGTATTTGAATGAGATCTAATGAGAGCATGAACAATTCAGTATATTATTTCTTAAGCATTAATAATAGATACTGTAATAGAATTGTAGCCTCAGCAAGATTCTGATTTGGTAAATCACTGGAGGAAACACTTAATTTGAATCTAAAAGTGCTTAAAAATAAACAATTGATTAAGTATTCTTTGATCAGGGAAGAGCTTAGAATTATGAAAACGGTGCCTCCAGTCGGAAAATAAAAACATTTGTCTTTTATTATAGCTACCACTCTTGCACAGAAATGTAGTGGTCAATAGTGTCCCCTAGTGGCAAATACTGAATAAAACACACAAACTACTCATGCCAATTGATTTGAGATTTTCGTTTCTGGAGACGGGGAACCGCAGGAATTCATATGGCAAATCCAAAATAAATTTAGATGACATTGACTATATTAAAATGAGGACAAGCAAAAACTTTGTAAAAAAAGTTAACAATGCAAAAATCTTCACAATACTGTGAACCAGCTCAGTGATTGAAAGAAGGTCACGGATAGCTTTCTTACAGTCTCAGTGCTTCATTGCAGGTCTACACTAAACGACAGGAAAAGTGAGATAGAGAGGAAACACACCATGTACCCAGGTCTTGTTCTAGCATGGAGGAAGGACACATTCTAAGGAGACACAACTGAGTTTAGGAGATTGAAAGCAGCGGTTTTTCTTCAAAGAACACATCAATACCCTGTGCATGACGCACACATGCATTAAAGTGACATCAGTTGACATTGCCACCAGAAGAGGCACCCCTGGCCTCCCCTCACTGCTTACTCTTCAGCTATCATTGCTACTGGCACAAGTTTTCATACGGCTGCACCATGACCCAGACAAGGGAATGCATAAATTTGCTTTAATTTTCAGCCAGGCTAGCTTTTAATCTGGTTGTGTTCCCTTATATGTCTCACCTTGCCCACATATGCATAGTTGTGCCAACACAAGTAAGACTGCACGGCCAGGACTGCCTCTTCAGTGAAAGTGTAAAACATTCATGGAGTTATCACACTATGGATCAATCAGTACAAAAATGGAATATATAGTTGAAAAAACCCAAAGCAATAAAATAATATTGACTTCTACTGAAACATCATTTAAAGAGCAAATGCTTTTGTGTGGCTTATAAAGGCAAGGTAACTGTAGGACTTATAAATATCATTTACAGGTTTTCCTACTTAAATACATATACCATGAAATATCACCATTATTTCAGCATAAATACATTTTCTCTTCAGAAACATCACATTCACTAAATACATGCCTTTTGTGCAACAGAGAGCACTACAGCTGCAGAAAAAAGATAATGAAAAATAATTTTTATTATTTTCTATGCAAATATGATTTTTCTCCATTTATTTAAAATTGGATTTCTTTCTTATCTTCCTAATGTGCTACTCAATCCACTGGGGGGGGGGGGGGGAGAAGCTTTAAAAACAGCAAACGACTTTATAAACCTGAATTGGAAGTCAATTATGTTATCCTCAAAGGTAGGAAAAAATTCTATAGGTTTAAAAAAGTGATTTACCCACACAACACAAAAGAAAGAATCTAATTTCTATTTATTGAGGAGTTTCATGAACTGCCAAAGTAACTATCTGTTCCAGTAGTTCAAGTCATAAGATCAATTTCCACCTAATGAGAAAACGTCATCTACTGTCTTCAACCCTAATCTTTTCCATTGGGATCATAGGAAAAAAAAACAGAAGTATTGATGTATTAAACACAAATGTCACAGTCCTGTTTTTCATACAATCTAATCAAAGCATTTAAATATTAGTATTTGTTGTAATTTATTCTATATTTGTTTGATATCTGATCATTTGAGTTGAGAATTATTGATTTAACATAGTTTTTCAACCACCACAAATATAAACACAGTATTACTATTCTGAAGTACCCAATAAAATCTTCATATGATAATGAATTTGAGATTATGAAAAATATTTTTTAGAAAAGAGAATATATCTGAATATACTTTCAATAAAAATTCTATTCGAAGTTACACCAAGCAGTAAATCACCTTACTATCTCATCACTTTCCTGTAAGAAATGACATAAAAATACAAAGTTGCTATGTAAATGAAAAGATAAATGTTCAAGAACAGCTCACCAGCATTCTAATAGTAGGTGTATTCATGTATCCCTACACTGCCACAGCACAGCTCCACAACATCCACACAGGATGTAATTATTTTCCCCCTCCTGCAAATAGTCGAGCTCCAAATGAGACTTAATGGTAGGCAGAGAGATCCTGGATAGGTCTCCAGCTAAAGCAGCATGGTAGCAAGCTGTGCCAGGACTCAGCCTCCTCCATGAATGAAACAGTCAGAAATCCTAATGCACACAAGCTGATGCAGTTCTTGAAACACCATCTGGTCGCTATTATTCAGTCCCATTTCCTTCCTCAGCCAGGAAGAGTGGATCATCCAAGGGCGATCGGGCTTTGGGGAATCTGCAGGGTCAGTCTGAGCAGGCAAGCCAAAAGGGCTGCACTGCCCAGCGCTGGCCTTTGGTGCGTTCTACTCAACAGTGCCCTTTAACTCTTTGACTTCAGGTCTCAAACTCAGGATCAGCTAGGCTGGTACAGAAGAATAAGGCCTGATGCCACGGCAGTCTTTACTGGAAGCACATTGCACGGAAAGCTTTCCTAATCTTTCGTGACTGAGCGCAAGTATACTCTTTGGTAGAAGCTGCGTGGGATTTGTCATCTTAATATTAAACAAAAAAATGTTTTGCTTCTTAGTCTCTAAAATAAACAGGGACTTTTCAGATTAGCAGTAGCTGGCAGTACCCATTGGATTACAGATTTTGAGACTCCATGCTAATGCCAGCAGGACATCGAGCTCCAGTATCTCGGCTAGCAACTTTTAGAAAACTTCACAGCTCTAATACTCAAAAGCCTCCTTCCAGTTTTCAAACTAGATGTATTGATGGCCAGTTTACCCCAATTTTTCTTCTACCAGTGTTGATATCACTGGACTTAAAGGGCTGGTCTGACTATACACCCCACAAATTTTTATAAACAGCAACGCTGTTCCCTCCCAGCCTTCATTTCACTAGCTGAAAAAAAACCATGCTCTGTTAGTATCCTCCATAGGCCTGACCATCCTAATGCTTCTCCCTCTAAGACTGTTTCAATTTGTATTTATAAAAGTGTAGTAACAAAAATGAAGTAGAGTACTAACATTTTCAAATATTTAACTGTAGATTCCGTGACTGATCATCCTACTAGTGCACCTGACACTTTACAGCCTATAGTTCGTAGAGTATATAAAACTAAGAATATTCATATTCTGAGATAGACAAGCAAGTTTTCTTCCATGTCACCTTCCACACTTCAAGCCAAGATTATAAAACAAATTCTTAATATTCTTAGTCCCTAAATGTATAAGTTTACAATTTATACTGAAGTAATTACATCCCACACATTACCCTAACCCTTTTTTGCAGGATATTCTGGTCCTCCTTCATATTTAAAGCAACTCCCACCTTTATATTACCAGATTTCATTAGCAGTCTTATGAGTAGATTATAAAAATTATGTAACGAGATCAGTCCCAAGATGAGTCTTTAAGTAGTACTGATATCTTTCCATCCTAAGTTACCTGTTCAGCACGCCCACTCACATTTCACAATTAAGAAGCTCTGTTCCCCTTACTGTTCCCTTATGTATTCCCTGACTTATTCAGTTTCAATTATTTCCTATCATCAAATGCTGAGGTTCAGATAAAATATATTGCATTTTCTTGTCACTTTTCTTACAGGTTATTTTAGTGTGAACTACATTGATAAATCCACATTTCAATTGTTTCACTATTCAATCACACCACATGTTTAATTATTTCTTTCCTCAAGTTACGGTCTAGAACTTTACACACTGCTGAAATCAAGATAACAAGTTTTGAGCTGTGTGAATCACTTTCCTCCTGTTCTTAAACAAAGGTGCCACAGATAATGAACTATATTTAGTATATTTCCTTATCAGGGAGATCAGTACTATCTAACCCCTTCTCATGTTCAGGGCATAGTATTGCATTTGTTCATTAGTTTAATCAAGTGTTTGCATGTTCTACCTTGCTACATTCATGTGCATGCATTTTAAATAAATATTTAGAAGGTCATAGATTTCTTTTAAGTGGATTACATTTCTCATTGAACCTCACAAATAGTAGGGGAGTCTCTTCCTAAATCTCAGCTTAATTGCACATACAGAGCATCATCAGCCACTTTAATACAGCCAACTATTTATTGAAATTAATCCAATATATTCTACTAAACTTGCTTTCATTAATCATCAGATGACACCACAAAGGTATTTAAAACTGAAGTTGGCTCTTCATTTAACTGTGATGTTCTTTTTTTGCAATAAGGATACTTAATTTTCTCACACAGAATTTTCAGACACTGAATTTCTAATTATGATAGCTATATTTTGTTTACAAATTGCACAAAGTCATCCAAGGATGCTTGACAAATTATTAAATTCAATCTGAACATAAAACTGAAGAACGTGTTTCCAGTATATATGAAATAACCATTCACGTTAAGCCAATTCCTTCCTGTGAATTCTATATGTGCAAAATTTCCATAGACAACTCTCATTTCTATGATACACATAATGAAATTTACAAATATGGAGTGCAGAAATTGGATTTTAACTTAAAATTGGGGGAGTAAAGAATTCTTTGGGTTTGTGGTTTTATGTGCATATGTAGTATTAATGTACATATATTTAACAGGACATCTCCCAGACGGTAAAACTGCCTTTTTTTCTGACTGAATTGATAGTTGGACAGGAGAAAACCTGAAAAGGAAAATCTAGACAAAGAGGGCATTATCACAGGGCAGAACAGTTATAAGACACTTGCTTCTAATTTTTTTTTTTCCTTCCAAAAACAGGTTTGTCCAAAGCAAATGTTACATCATAGATCCTCTTCTCTGAAAATACATACTTGTATGCTTTCTGTTCAAGAACATCCAGGCACAACAGGCCAAAATCTCAGATTTCAGACCTCTCAGCATTTGGCACAAGCTCTTTCCAGTGTTGCACTTCAACTGCCACTGCCTGACCTCACATCTCAGACCTTCTCCATGGGTTTCAATAAACAAGCACCACACAAGCACAGCTTTGCTAAATCTCAGCACTGAGGAATACGGCAGGCCAAATGAGACTATGACCTCAAAGCCTTCCACTGAAGCGGAGGGGATGAACTCAACTGTAGTTGTTGCAAATACTCTGATAAAGTAATAAAAATTTGATCACATAGAAGAGTTAGGCTTGATTAAGAAGTAGAAAATTATGAAACATAATGTATAGGATTGTTAAGTTTGAAATAGTTAACCATAGAAACCTTACCAGGAAGTTACTGGGTTTTTCTATGTTTTGTTTTAAGAAACTAAGGAGACCATCGTGGACACCAGTTATGCGGCCTAGAAATCCCCTTACCCTTCCCATCTTGATTTGAATATCAAGAATTCCAATCAGTAGAGCTAGGTAGAACTGACCAATGATTGATTGAGGGTAAGAATATTGATAAGGTTACATAACTAACAGACCCGATCATTATAAAGGTTAAATTTAATAGAGAGCATATTATGCATCTTTATGTAAAAGAACTTATGTAACAATGACTCGACAGAAAAAGTATATAAAAACTGATGGATTTTGATATTAAGTTGGACATGTTGGGCGGAGCTATCCCCCATGTCCCCAGCGCTGCAATAAAGAAGTGCCTGCTTATCCACTTTGTGTAGATGAGTTTTTCTTCCGATCGCTAACATAGTTAGTCCTTTCAGGATAATCCAAGTTAGACATACATCGACATAGTAGTTCTGGCCATACTCAAGATGCTGTTAGAATAAACGCCATAGTAATGAGCAAGGCAAAATACTGAATTTTACACTGCAGTAGTCATAGCACTCCTTTTATACTTTCATTGTTTACTTTTCTCCTTACGTAAAGGCTCATTTTTCCCTAGAGAGATGTTATAAAATTCAAGCTGCCTGAATTGCTAATAGACATATTTCAAAGTTAATTAGTTAATTTCAGAATCTGGTCTTCTGCTACATCTCTATCTGCTAGGAGCAGCTCTGTAGGGAGAAACAACTAACTATACACATTCCAGAATTTTTATTGGTCTTTTAACTTTGGACTAGATCTGATCCCTAGGACTGAATGCCTGTTTGTGGCTGGTGTGCATTAAGTGCAACCCTGGAGCTCATCTTCTGACGTAGTTCCATCTAAAAGGAATGCAGTTCCTGTGTCTTTAAACCACCTCATAATGTAATCCAAAACACAGTACACTTGGAGGATCAGATTTGCTTTGAAGGTACCCTGCTGATCCTCTTCTTAAAGACCAATGTAAATGCACCCTGTAATTCCTCCCTAGTAGATCCCCTTTTTGCTTGCAGTACTGATGTTCAATCATGAAAGTACCAATAAAGTTTCTCTTAAATGCAATAGTGTCTTCAACTGTTCCCCCCCCTGCCCCGTTCACACCCAGTACAAAAGGTATCAGCACCAAGAGCAGCCCCACATCACCCTGGACAATGGAGAGGAAGCATACTGTGCATGTGCAGGGGCTCTCAGCGACAACTCCCACTAAGCATTAGTCACCACTAACTCCTTAATCTCCCCATCACAAGATTGTTTCCTAGTGAGCATATCAATTTTGTGGCGTGACTTGAGTTCTTGCTGGTATTTACACCCCTCCCTAAACTGCTGATCCCCAAGATGGGCACTATAATCCAATGTTCTCTCTCAAATGCCTGTCACGGAGAAAGGGTCACTTCCTCTCTGCTCAAAATTCCTCATGTGAAAACTATTACCTACAGTGATTTGCAAGTCTTCTAACGATCGCTGCTTTCTAAGACAGCCTTTCTTTTGCTGACACAGCCTGCAGCCTTTGTTCCCAGATCACTTTACATTAAGTGATATTAAGACAATTTTCTACACTATGACTTTAAACTGGATGATTTATAGCTCTTTAAAATGAAACTATCTTCCTTTATTTACCACACAGTGAATCTTATTGTCTTACCTGAAAATTTTACCAAGAAAAATTATATGTAATAATAGAAATCTTTTATAAAAATGTTGTTTAACATCAGACAAAAACTGGTCACTGGAAAATTCTCCAATTAAGCACTTAGCTACTGCATATTTTACAGGTAACTATATTTTTATTTCCTTCTGTAAAAGAGTTTTCAACCTATTTAATATGTGGCAGGCTACTTATTTCCTTTACATAGTATTAAATCAAGCACCTTGAAGAAATCAAAGAACATCTCTATCAACAAGACCTGTAATATTACTTTTAAAAAGCATACAACACATTCATAGTAGTTAGCAATATTTTCAGCATGTCCAAAGATAGTCCATTTAACCCTTTTAAAAATGTGGAACTGTTTACAATCCTTCCAGTTATCCTGAATTTTTAAACCTGTTACAGAATGTAACTGTTTTGAAATCTCTTCTGCTCATTTACAGCCTGACACAATCCAAGACAAGGTGTTCCTGGTATCAAAGAGAATTTGCTGGCTGTAAACGTATATTTGGCAAAAGGTAACATCTTTCTACAACCACCTTTTTCTACTTCCTCAACAGGTCAAACAGTGGAAGAGCCACCACTTTTGTCTCAGCCAAGTCCCCATTTCTTTTTTACCTGTGCCTAGCAAAGGAGAGCAAGTTGGTAGTTTTAAGGCATCTTTTTTTCCTACCTCAGTTAAATCCCCAGCCTTTATCACCAGACATCAACACATTCTGCTTTAGAATATCAAGACAGGTTAGCCAGTAATGGGACAGCATAATATGATGTAGTACTCATAAAACGAATCGGTCTTCAAGAAAAACTTCAGCCTACTTTATGTTACCTGAATATTTTAAATTAACGAGATTTCAAGTAAATACTAAATTTTCTTCCTATATGTACTTCTGAAACAAGCAATCTCAGACACATTTAACATTATTAAACATTATTAGCATTATTAAAAATAATAATTTTATTTTGAAGAAAAAGTACATTTAACAAGTACATTTTTTAAAATGTACTTTTTGTTAAAAATAAAATAATAATCATTATCATCATCATTATTATTATCGTTGTTGTTATTATTATTATTAAATTATTTGCTTTCCAGGTCTAGAAGATTTTACTGTCATGGCTTTATTCTATATTTATACGACTAGCAGCTAACTGCAAATATCTACAAGATCCTTCTTCCACAAAATGTATCTAATAACGAGAAGACCCTACTTTTTTACTCAAAATTATTATTCTATCCCAAAGAATACAGTGTTCTCTTTCCTCAGAATACTTGTTTTAAACGAGAAATTTTCTGCAGAGCTGCTCCTTCCACAGCATCCACAAGATGTCACCATTGTAAAAGAAAGAAACCCCGTGCATTGTAAAATATGAGCAACCTTTTTTGAGTTCTGAACCATGGATTTTATTTATTGTACATCTCAATCACTGCAGTCCAATAATTTTTTTTTAATATAGGGACTAAGCACACTCAAAAAAATCAAAATGTGAAAAACATAAAATTCTCTTCAAAAACATAGAAATCAAGACCCTACTGTAGCCACTTGGTTTGAATTACCAAACAAAAAAAAACTTGGCAGACAGCAAGAGTAGTAAGATAAGTAGAAACATTTATTATTCTAACATTGCAAATAACCCACATAGAAGATACTGTCAGTTTAGAAACTATAGAATATATAGATGCAAATAAATAAATAAATAAATAAATAGGACAGAAGCAAGTAGTCCCCCAGATAGCTTAAGCAAAGTTTGGTATTGCTTTGCATTTAATAAAGAAAAACAATTATGTATCCAAGCCAGCTCATCTGTCACAGAATAAAAAAATTAAATTAATTGAAATCTATGCAGGTTTGGTGAAAATCCAAGCAAAGCAAATTATCTCTATATAATCCTACTCACTGTAGGAAAGAATAGGAAGCTAGTATGCACAGAAATGCTAGATGAAAAGAAGGTACTAACTCTGAAAGTTAGACTTCTAATTTTATTTCATGCTCAAAACTTCTAATGAAGATTATACCACTGTAGATGAAGGTATAGTCTAAAAAGTGCTTCCAAAGTTTTGTGACTTCTCCCCATTTTGTGCATAGTGATCTGAAGATACAAGTAATCAACATGCAAATAAAAGGGGGATATTCTTGCTGCAAGTTCTATTCACAACTTCCTTACAGAGATTAAGCTTTCAGGATTTTTTTTTGTGCACTACAATCACAGAAGGTTGTAAAGGACTCAGTAACAAGTCTGCACTGCTTCCATCCAATGACCATATTGCTAACCCACTTCCTTTCTGTGGGTGCACTGACTGCCTTTTAATGAACAACTTCATTAATTATTAAGAAATGTATTAAATCTCATGGTGTCTTTGGTCTAATAGGCGTGACAGCTAATAGGAGTAAGTCAGTCATTTCCTTTGACATGCAAAAAGAAACAGCAATAAAACAGAAGTAGAGGCAGGAAGTAAAGGGAAGAGAGCATATGAGCTAAGTAATCTGGAGGTATTTTAATGTTTCTTTTAAGAGAAGAATGGCAATTTCAATGCATAGCAAGCTAACCCAACTGAGACTTCTAATAGGAGTGGTAAAGGATAAAAAGAAAAAAATTCACAAACATCTAGCGTTATTATAGTAAGTGAATTAAACATTTAGGATCTTAAATAATTGATCTTTAATAAGAAACAATTATTTACAGTACTGGGAGTAAAACTACAGCACATGCTTACAGTACATCCATTACTCCACAGTACGTGTCCACACAGACATTCTTGTACCACCATAACAAAACAGCTTACCTTCCTTTTTCATTGAAAGGCTATACAAATAATACACAACAAAAAACCAGACAGTGAATACTTACCTCAGGAAGCCCTAAAAATATGATGTGATGATATGACAATAAGAAAGGGGGGAAGAAAATCAAGTCTATCTAGACATTAAAGAAATCAATAGGACAGGAAATAAGGCTATGGGGGAACTTAGTCTTCAGAAGTGCTCAAAACTCTTGAGTAATTGCTGCCATTATTTTTTATCAAATTAATGATCCAAAAAGAAGAGTGCCCACCACAAGAAAGTTTAGATAGAAAGTCAGATATTTCTGCAGTATCTTCAGGCAGAAAATATCAAAGCTGTGAGCCTTTTATGGCACTAAAGCACACACATCTAGGTCCACATGAAAATTTAATCCAGAAATTATTTTTTCATTTATGTTTATTCTTTAAAGATAAACATATATATAAACATTATATCTTTAAAGATAAAGATGCTAATATGCATACTAGATAGGATGCATTAAAAGCAGTTCTTTTTTAAGGATTAACTTGATTCCAAATAACAAAACCTTACCTTGCCAACTATCATTGCAAACACACAGCTTCTCGCCTGTCAAGTCACAATACCCATGATCTGGACTGCCACAGTTGGCTTTACAATATGGAATATCACAAGCTTCTCCTTTCCAGTACTTGTCACACTCACAGTATACCCGGCTTGGTATGGAGACACTGGTTGTACACTTTCCATGTTCTGAGCAGTTATTAGGACAAGAATTAATTCTGAAGAAAATATGTAAAACAAGGAAAACGACAAGTCAAGAGTTGATGACAGTGGTTTTATCTGACAGTATTCCAAGACTATTTGTTAGATAAAGTACTTCTTTTCCTGAATAATTTCTATGTACTGATAAAACACAAGTTTAATGATGATTTTACAGGCAAGTGAGCTGGAAAGGTGTTCATCCAGGCTTACATACAAAGTCTGTGATGCAGTCAGGATCACAAACACTTTGTACTTTAACAAGAAGTATTGACATTAGGCAGAAGGACAGGCCCTGCCTGGACAGATCACCATCTGGGGTTTTTTTCCTGTGTTCCAGTATCAGCACTCTAGTCAGTCCCTTCAAATGCTTATTTTCCCTAGGAACATCCACACTGGAAGTGACTGTGAGCAGTAATCCTTAAACTCTCCACCACAGGCATACAGTTAAAGGGTTTTCCCGAGTGGGTTTGGTCCATGCTGTAAAACAGTATGTCTAACATCCGAGGGGAATAAAATTGGAAAAAACAAGTAAGGAAAAATACAAGATGGGTAAATATCCTGAAACTACTTACAGGTAGCACTTCATGCTTTGAACCCTTAATAATAGAGCCCCCTTAACCTTGCCTCCTTAACTCCACAGTCAGAGATGCAAAAAGAGGAAAGATTAGGCCGAAAGAAGTCTGTGACTGTTATGGGAGTTAGCATTTCTGCGATATGCCCTACCAAACACTGAGATCACAGGCAAATGGATTGCAAAATTATGCAAACTGGTTCCAGAAATGCAGGCAATTCCTTGGAGATGAGGAGGAATGGAGCACATCGAAGTATGTGAGTCCAAGAGTTTCCATGAACAGAATCTCAGGTAGTATGTGCCTGACGAAGTCCAAAAAGGATTTGAAACCTTTTTTGATGACTCACAGCAAAGGGGTTGGGTTGAAACTCAGAATAAACTGTTACTACAAACCCCTGATGCTTCCTGTAGATGTGAGAGCTGAACACCACTCATAACCTTCCTTGCTCTTACCGAAGGAAGAACGAACTGAAAAAGTTAGCAAGGAATTGTTCAAGGCTGGCCTTTGGCCAAATGTAGTTGTGGTAGGAAAGTCAGGAGACATGTTTTCATTTTCTGAAGACTCACACCTCAGAGGACTGATTCTGTTACACTACCAAAAAAGAAAATTCCATGTCTGAACTACAAATGTCCTAGGGGTTTTGCCTAGTAACACACATGGCATTAAAACCATTGGTGGCATTAACTGCTGAATACCACAGCTGTGAGGAACCTCTCCCCCTGACTTCACAGGAAGAGTGTTCTGCAGGAAGGGGAACAGTTAAGTCTCTCCAGCAATAGAGATACCAGTTTAAAAGTAGACATATTCCCATTCCAACAGTTTCTTTAAGGATTCAAACAGAATGAGAAAAACTGGATCAGCAGAGGTGGAAGCAGGTTGCCAGACTCCAAGGAACAGAAAATTTACTCAGAGAGTTCTAGAATAACTCCTATAACTACTGTTGTTTGCAACTGGCATGGCATTTTAGTCACAGATGCCGTGCTTCTGTCTTCCCCAAAATAAAGGAATACGAGTGGTCGATCAAGATGAAGTCAAAAACTGCTTTGGGGTTATCGAACCAAGGAAGAAAGAAGGTAACAGAAGCAAAGTGCAACAGATCAGTGACAGAAAAGTTAATGCAACCATAAAAAGCAATCATAGCTACTTATTTTATCATAAAAAGTTACTCATTAAAAAAATATTTTAGAAGTATCCATTGCAATTGAAGAAACAGAAGAACAGAGTACATAAAATTTCTTGAGTTATATATGTAATGGAATTAAAAACAGGCAGTTTTTTTAATTTATTTTAAATCTTAAAAAAAAATTAGGTAATGATATGTAGCATGCACCACATTACTGAGTCACAAAAGAATGTAGAGCACATACACTCATTTCTTAAGAATGCCGTGTCATATCACCATTTGCTCCCAAGACAAACAAAAAAAAGTGCAATAAAAGCTTCAGGGATAACTGAAAAATGTATCTAATTACAGTAGATAAATCTGCCAGGTGATTGCATTTTACTGATGTCAACTGACAAAAATTAAAAATACCCAGTCTTCTAGACTGCCATTTCCAATATAACATATTTAGTGAGGTTTCTCAAACTCTGAATAGCTATTTATTATCTGGTAAAAGGTAGGCAAACTGCTGCAAATAACAGAAACAATCTTTCCATAGACAATTTAACAAAGACCTCTGCCAAGAGTAAAGCTATGGTCAGAAGCTTAAATAGGATTTTTAAATTATTAAAGAGTATGACAAAAATATTACATGTACTTCCACATTTGAAGTGCAGTGTTGGCCACCACATCCCACAAATTAGTATTTCAGAATCTCAAGTAATTGAAAGAAAGGAACAATATCTGCAATCATGGGAAAACTATCACATGAAGAAACAGGTCCAACAGGACGAAGCACTCCCCTCTTGAATTAAAGCATCCAGTATAAAGAGACATCACATTATGAGTCACAAGCATGTCCCAAAAGAAACAGAAGTTGCAATCAACAGCTGGTGCATATAACAAGGAAAAGGCTCAGGTCCATTGGATGCATCTTTAGAGCTGCCGACACAGAAAAGCACACTGGAGGAAAGCAAGCATAGTTATAGCAGATTACACTGCCATCAGAGAAACTAAAATTTGGACAGTGCAGATAAGAAATATGAAGGCAGAATGTAAACTGAGATGGACAATAGGAGGGGAAAGTACCTAAGACGTAGAGAAGAAATGGAATAAAAGCCTTGCAGCTGGCACAAAAATAAAAGTAGGACTTCAGTGAAGATTTCAAAAGCCATAGAAGTACATTCAGCAAGAAAAATCAAGCAACAGATGATCCTAGTTCAAGAGAAGGGAATTGACATGACAGCAGATATAATCTCCCTTCTATTCCATATGACAACTACATGTGTTGGATAAACACTGGAAGGGATACATTCTAGTTCCATATGGCATAGGAAAAACATACTTTTGGAATAGCCATGTGGCTTCACTCAGAACAATATACGTTATCTCTTTTTTTTTTTCTTCATTTTTCCTTTTTTTTTTTTTTTAAACTAGTACCTTGATGACAACTCATTACAAACCCAGCTCCCTGACTTTAGAAACATGCCACAGTATAACTCTCGCACTATTAATAAAATCAATAGATAAACACTTTCCCTGGGTTTGTCATTCTCCTGAAAGAAATGATAGCCTAATTTAAAAAGTAATTACTTATTTAAAAATACTTACGAGTAAAAAATGTTAAATCCAGTTAGGTTATAAGCAGCATCACTGAAAAAGTGTAGTAATGCATAGCCAGATGTAGTAACTACTTCAGGAACAGTTTCATTTCCACGGACTTCAGGGACTATTAGACCACTGGAAAAGAAAATGAGAATAATGGTTTTAATCAGTCTTGGGGGGGGGGGGGGGGGGGGAGAGGGAGTTAGCTATTCTGGTTGTTAATTATATACAGAAGATAACTCATAAATCTCATTTTAAAAACTTCTTTAAAAAAAAAAAAAAAAGAAGCAGCAGCAGCATATAAAACTTGCCCATGCCTCTGCAAGGTAAGGTAGGGTTTTCCAGGAAATCAAAACAAAACCTCCTCCCTCACAGAGTAATGCAAAATTTCACATCAGTTTATTTTGAGGGTGCGTGCACCATCAGTATAATTTTTAAAACTTATTTTAACTTTGAAAATATATATATATATATTTATATCTCCTTCCGACAGGTGCATAACACTCACTGTCTATCAGCAAGAATTCTACTTCCACATAATATTTGCACCTTTAGAAGGTTATCTTAAAGAATTTCAAACCTGGAAAGTAATTAAGTAATTTCCATGAAAAGGCAATTTTCAATAGAAAATAAAATACTTTTTAAAACTTCAGAAAGATGCTAAGATGTCAGCCTTAAAGATGGAAGTAGGAAAAACAAGCAATATATTAATATACTGAGGAAAAAGGATCACATGCAAAAAACAGTGCCACATCGCAGATATAAATTAAAAGTTATAGGAATCCTAAGGTAAACACTAAAAATCAATACACTGAAAGACATCTGAAGTAAAGAACACAGGAAGAGGAACCTCTTCTTTCCTTCCATTCATGCTACAAGTCAGGCTCCTGAATGATAGCTAGACACATTTAACAAGTACAACTTTGGGGAGAAAAAAAAAAACACCAAGCAATTATGTAACAATTGAGGAGAATTAGGAGAGAAGGTGGAGATTGCTATAGTTGGGCAGGACAGAGGGATGACCTGAGCTTTGTTGCCTTAGGAGAAAGCACTATCATTTATGCAATTAGTATTTCCTAAACTTCAGCAGCATAATCAGTATTTCATAGCACAAAACGAAGTACAATTTCTGTCCCACAGAGCATCTGTGTATATATGCACAAACAGTTTCTGGTTTGTTGGGGTTTTTTGTTTTGGTTTTTTTTTTTTAATATAGCTTTGCACTCAATGGATATCCCAAGATAAAACTTTTACTGACTTCAAAGGATTAGGATCCTGTGCCTTTTCTCTAATAAACTATAGCCCACTTGCATAGAATATTCTTTCTGGAATGTTTCCCAAAATTTTAACAAAAGGGTAGGAATAAAGCAACTGAAACATTTTGGTAAAGTTCAGGAATGGAGGAAACAAGTGTTAAAAATCATATGCCCTGCTTTTTCTCTCTTGGACATATAGGAAATGCAGTGCATGGACCTAAATCTTTACCTCAACAGTTTATTGTCATTTGAAAGGCAAATAATTAGTCTTTATTCAGCATTAGTTGCTGTGCTCATTTATTGTTGTTGATTTTGTGTTTATTTCTAAATCTTGCTACAAAGTAATACTATGAGTCTAGAAAACAAATATTAACCTGAAAAAATATTTAGCTGTGTAGCAATTCTCATAAGCTAATGATAATATAACAAAAAGGAAAGAAATTCCACCATTTCAGTTCATAGCAAATTTGAGCTCTCCTCCAGGACTTTGTCCAGTTTAGTAATCTAAGGAAACACGTTACAAAATTAGTGCTTAAGACGGCCTTTGCATCAAATGCTCTGAACAAGTCTCTTCAGTCTTCATACAGAAATATAGAAAGCATTTAGCAGCCATTTTTTATAACTTACACATAGTGCAACAGTGCCCAAGTTCTCTCTTATGTAGGATCAGATACTGACACTATTGGCCAGTGCCACATTTAATGCATGTTAAAACTCAGGAGTCACTATTGGAAGCCTACTGGAAAATGCATTTCTGATTGCCTGTCTATAAGCATTAACACTCCGTGCAATGTCAGCAGTAAGTACAAGCCACATAATGGATTTATGCTACGATTACCTAACCAAAAAAGTAGCGTCTTGCAATTTATTCTAATATAACTTTACGTACATGCTCCCACAATATTAACAAAAGAAAGCAAGTTATTTAACAAATTAAGGCCTCTAATGTTTTGGGGTTTTCCCCCCACAAACTAAAAATGTCCATATATGACTACTTGGACTAAAAGGCTAATACATACACTCACCTAAATACAGCTATTAAAGGTGCGTATATTGAATCTCCATCATATACATACATATGGTCCCAACTACATTCCGTGGCAAAGTGATTAAATCTTAATCTTAGTATTGCATTTGGGCTGAAAAAAAAAAAACAAACAACATTGATGTAAAATATTATTTACAGAAGTATTGAGCTCATAAGATAAAGAACTTACAGCAAAATTGATCATGCCAGCATAACTCTATTACAACATTTTGAGTACTAACTGAACACTTCAAAGAGTTAAATAACAAAATTCAGGGCAAGCAAATATTTTACTTTATCTTAGAAAACTTTAAAAATAACATCTTCGGTCCAAGTATAATAACCGCTAAAGTTAACATGAGACTTAAGTTCACCAGGTTTCATCAGTATTCAGAACCACGAATTTAGAGCAATTAAAAATCACATTTAAATATCCTAGCTTCACTTTACAATGTCAGGACTATAAGGTTTAAAGAGTCTTTCAAGACAAAATCACCTACATATACTCATTCCAGTATTATACTAGTTACTGAAAATAAAAATCTTAACACACAAGTTCAAAACAGCAAGCAATATTAGTGCAAGATTTTTTTTTTCTTCCTCCTCCCCTCCCCCATATGACATCTGGGAGTCATATTTCACCAGTTTTCAGTAGAGATTCAGACTGAGACTGTAAGATTTCTGAAAGGGATATTTTCTCATATGACAAAATTAGCAGACTCCTAAATATATTCCATGCAACATACTGATTATTTTCTTTTATTTCATTTTATTTTTTTTCCCTCCTATTGACAGGCTCGAGGGCAGTTTCTCAGTTTGGAAAACATAGGCTTTTTTGAGAGAGAGAGAGATACCATTTGGAGACAGCTCTTTGTTCATTTTTTAAAAGAGAGTATTTTATACATATGTAACTTTCTTGTCTGTTGACATTTTGCACTATGTTTCTGGGTTCCATCACTCTTCCACATACTGTGCAGCATATTGTTTCCTCCAGCTACCCACTCTACCATCTCCTGCAAAGAGGAGGAAGAGAGTGAAGACCAACTTCAAAGCAGAGTTTGCATACAGTCCTCAGGCATGTTTCCACTTTAGTATAGTGTAGTGCAGTGCAAATATTCCCGAGCTAGCTTGGGTAAAAAGAGAAAGTCTAGTTATGTCAGAAAGATATTCAGCTATAGCCTAGTCACCTAGATATTGAACCTTCTATTTAAACGATTTTGCAAACTACCCGTAACTTTATTGCTGTTGTGTTTAAGTTACTATCTGCATATAAGCAGACCAAAATTAGATCAGATAGGTCATTACTGAACTGCAGCAACAGAGGAGACATCTAAGGTAATTGAGATGATGGCAATATGGAAATACAGAAGGAGGCAATTTTCTTTTAGAATATTAGTAGAAGTTGGACCTAGCTAAATTCTTCAGCAAAATGCTGATCCATAGCCTGGGGCGAAAAAGTCCCACTGAAATTTAACAAATTTGTGCCTTTAAAAATTAGCCATACTAGTGCATATGTCTCATCATTTCTTTGTGCAAATCTGTGTGGTTCTGTGCTGCATAAACTGAAAATTAGCAACAGACATGAGACATCTAAACTATATAAACTGTGGGTACAATATGATTTTAAAATTAAGTACATGAGGAAAACTAGAATGCAAGAGAAAATACTTTATAGAAGCACTAACTTTTGAGCAACATGTAACTGAATAATTATAATTAAACTGGAAGCATTCTGTACTTGAAGCCATTCCTGATTTATCACTGGAGAGTAAGACAATGAGTTAAATAATAGGATTCTCTAACCACATTTGGAACTTATGTAAAGGTACTCAAACAGGCAAATTTATCATAGGGTTTTGAGAGCTTGCAGCACTGGCCAAATTCCAATGTCAGCCTAAATTTTGCCAGCAATTTGAATGGGAATGGAATTTGGCCAACTCTGAGCAATCCTGAAAATCCTACATCAACTTTTTTCTTTCCTTTTTGAATCTTTATAACATTTCAACAAAAACAAAACTAACAAACAAAAAACCAAAACTGTTTATATTGTATCCAGATGCAGTTTTGACTTGAGTTTTGACTTGAGTTCTTTAGATCTCTAGAATACACAGTACCAAACTGTCAGAAAATTTAAGCTATGAAAATAAATACTTACTATCCTTCAATTAACCATGTACATTTAGTTTTATATTTATAATTTATTGGTCCATCTGTTAAATATCCAGAAGGTTCTGTTAACCTACAAAAGAAAAAACAGTGCTGTAATAAACCAGAGACAACAGAATGCACATCATCAACATGCCAGTAGATTCTTTCCGGATGGAGAGAAAATTGGGGGTGAGGAAAGAGTTAAGTCTCTCTCCATATTTCTTGTCACACTATTTTTGCTCATAAAAACTAGAATTCTGATTATTCTATATCATTGATTTGCTTTCTTCCCCCAGGCAATCACAAGACTTCTAATTTTTCTAGTTCAGTAACAAGCAAATACTACATACAATTTAAATTATCCTTCACATGAAATGGATGCAAGCCAGTGTAAAGGGCTTTTCGTTTAAGAGGATTTTGGTTTGGTTTGCTTGTTTCTTTTGCCACTACATTACATCTTACTTCTGAAATTAGACCACAGCAGCAGTGGGAAACCTGTTCCAGATCAAGAGAAATTAAGGCATAAATTATAAATTTAAATAAGCATATCTGCCAGCCTGTCCCTCTCTTATTCCTGGTCAGTGATGAGACATGGGAAAGCTGAACAACATTGAACTACACAGAAACTAAATAAAATGCATACTAAAAGCCATAAAAGGTCAGACCAAAATGCCAACATAGACCGGTACCCTGTCTCTGACAATGACCTACAGTGGATATCCAGGAAAGGATTTAAATCCCTACAGATGCTTCCCACAGCATTACACCACCTTCAGCGACTTGCAGGTCAGGGACATGTTCAAGATGCAAGTGAACCATGAATCTCTACAATAGCATAATAATGATTTCCACTTTGTTCTCTATTCCCATCCTAACATTTTATTTGCTCTTTCAACAACTACTATGCTGACATTTTAAACACACCTAGCTGCTGTAACTTTTTTTCTGAGTGATAATAGTTCAAGATTCATTACATATAGAAATTCATTTAATGTAGAAATAGAACCTTTTTCCTCCATTCACATATATTACTTCACATTAATCTATACAGAGTGATAAAATAGCAGATTAAATTCAATAATCCATTACCATAAAAGCTTTCTGAAAGAGCTTAGTATCTTCAGCACACTAACTTCAGTATTTACCCCATTTTCTACATCCTTTATGATTATGTTGTGTAGTTCAGGCCTTAACACAGATCTCTGGTGGCCTTACTCCACGGGGAAAACCAACCATTCTACTCTTTAAAATGTTACAACAATGATAACAAATATAAATACATACTCAGAAATGCTCATTCCTTTCACTATAGTGTGGAAAGATAATCATTAAGAATAAGTATCACTGAATAAGAAAAAAGAAGCAGTTAGGGTTTTCTGTTTTGTTTCAGTTTTTTTAATAAATCAATAGAGTAGATCTAAGTCCAGAGGCAATGCTGAACAACCTGAAAAAGTCACGGCTAAATTTTCTCACCAGGAGTCCAGCTGAACAGGAATTCAGTATCTGCTATCCTACTATCTTTGAAGCTGTACATACCAATTTTAAAAATATTCGCTACCACATCTACTGCAAGTTATTTACATATGAACTCATATCAAACAGTAATTGCATACTTATTAACAGAGGTCTGTAATTCCAAACATAAAACTATAAACATGTGGAAAGGAAATAAAAACAAGAGAGCAAGAAAGAAGAATTTATGAGACAAGGTCCATGCAAACTCTTAGGTTTTTAAACAAGTGCCTTCACCTGTAAGAACTAGCTTCAGTTTGTTAGGCACACTGTAAACCACTCTGTTCAAATCACTAGTGGTTTGAATGAAGATTTTTTTTACCCGCATTTTCCTTTTGATGAAATGGGACAAAGCTCTCTAATACAGGGAGCTGTCCAAATAATTGTACTTCAAAACATTTTCAAGGTGTAAAAGCAGTATCAATAACATATTTTTTGTTTCTGAATAAAAAGAAGAAAAGCAGATAAACAGCTGGTAACATGAGCAACAGACTGGGAGGAAAAAAGAAAATAAAACCCAACAACAACCATATACTTCAGTCAGCTGACAGCTGAGAGAAAATTTCCCTAATAAAACCTAATACATTGAGCTGGTCTGAATGCTGCAGTACACCACTCCCCAAGAGCAATGGTTCCTGGTAAGCACTATACAAATGCTGGTGTAGCTCATAAGCAAAGCAATGAGTGATGAGGCACAGCTGGTAACTCCCACTCCTCCCTTGCTGCACACTGGAGAAGCTGCAGCAATGGCCACGGGGAAAGGCTAACCATGCTCCTGGCAGGTGCTCTCTTGTGAATCGATGCCTGGCCACAGAATACTTTTGCTCGAAGCAAGCAAAAGACACGTGCAGTTTAAGTTTGTAATATTTCTTTTTGTTGGGAAATATCAACTTCACCTAAAGGTATACTTTCATGTTTATATACGTGATTTGAAATCAAGCTAATATTGATGCCTGGCCCCTAGCAGAACCTTAGTAAAGCTGACTACAGGACCAGATCCCACGTTTGAATGTGTGCTAGATTGAAATCATTAATTTTTTTTGAAAAAAGGCAGTAATGCATAAAATTCCAATCAAAACAATTTGCTGTCATATTGTTTATATACAGATGTAAAGTCTTACATAGCAAGCCACTGAACATTTACTTTTCTGCAAGAAGTGTGAAATATCACAAGTATTCATGTGCTGTCATGACCATTGCCTTCTTAGTAGCTGTATAATGCAATGGAGATGACTTACAAGAGTTGTTTTTATTAAATCAGCCCTTTGGCACTAGTAAAGCACAAACAATTTCCCTTGTCACCTAGGCCGATAATTTTTTGATAAATAGTTTCTTTCGGAAGAGCAGATAGCCTTTGAAGCAGCTATTGCACTTCGCTGAAAAAAGTAAACAATAAGTAAGAGCATGACATTGCTTTGTAATAATGGTTGTGAAAAATGGTAAGATAAAGGGGCTGTTCTATTTAAAATAAATACATAGCAAGACAGAGGGGTATTACTTTAAGTTTCTTGAGTCATACCAAGAACTTTTCTGTACCATTTTTCTTTCCAAACATTATCAAATACCAAATCCCATGAGCAACACGTATACATATATCAGTACTACTTTCACATAACCTCTTACCAAATCAAGGGCAATATTCTCTATCATATAAAGCCAGGTATTCATGGACATAGTTTTACTCTGTGACTAACAGTGATCCTGTCAAATAACCAAAATCCAGATGAGCCAACATGACCACACACTCTTTAGTCACAGAAGTGGAATAGCCAGAACGAAGCCTACATGCCGCAACCAACTCCCTGCTCATTGCTTTCTCATTGCTGAGAAAGCTTCAGGGATGAGGGGACAGCCAGAACAATTTGTGTGGCCTGCTTAAGCACCACAGGTTTATCACACCTAGACTCCAGCTTTCTAAACAGAATGCACAGGGGAGCAGCTGATGTTGTATATTGTCATTTTAAATTGCATGCCTGCTTTCACAAACACAACAGTATTTTTTTAGTTGGCATAGTTATAATCAAAACCTATAAAGAATTAGAGGTGCATGCCAAGAGAACATTTCCCTTCTCTGTATACTGTAAAACAGATCTACCAAATTATAGAAAGAAGTCAGGATGCTGCACAGCAGAGTTAAAGACATTCAGAAGCATCAGTGACGGATTAGTCACTCACCAAGCTAATCAGTCAATAATAGTTTACGTGAAAGATACATAGGTTGTTTAATCTAGCAGACAGACATATACCAGAAATGTGAGGGCTAAAGGCTGAAGCCAACACAGGGCAACTGAAACATGCAACAAGGGGATATCTATATTCCCCTGGAATATTACCACTGTTATAAAATAATGGCAAATATAACTGACTTAGTATTTACAGTGGTAATATTTATATTTACCACTGCAGAGGCTTTAAATCAAGACTGATGCATTTCAAGAAAAGAGAAAAGTATGTTCTAGTTCAGTCAGAAATTATCGGTCCAAAATGAAGGAGTAGTCAGATGAAATCTATGGCCTGCAATACATAAGACATCAGAGCAGGTTATTAAAATGGCCCTTCTTGGCTGTAATATTTATGGATCTGTGAAAAATGCAGTCATGTCACCTCCTGTATCTTCTTGCAGAAGAATAGTATCATCAAATCTTTCACAAAGGGGCACTAATTTAAACCAGGGAAGTCATTGGGTATTTTCTGTCATCAGCAGAACACGAAAATCCACAAAACTGCTGGTAGATGGACAGACAGAGGTCTGATTTATAATACAGGAACATTAGGAGAAACAAAGCATAAGGCACAGTCATAATATTACAAATATTCACTGTTACATAAAAGAAGGGGTTATGAAGAGGTTCATTTATCTCTATATTAGTGTTACATTTCTACTCAGAATTTTATGAAATGTTGGATTATTTTGCAATTCCTACTTCAGATATACCTGAATATAAGATACAGAGCATATTTTGCTGTATGGATTCATCTCAATATCAGTATTTGCATGTCAGTCAAGGACTATTCTCTCCATTGTTGCAAAATTTTGCTCCATCTCCTTTTTATCTTTTATGAAAATTTGTTTTATTAAAAAAATAAAAATCAATAACTATGCTTCAAAGTTATAAGATCAAATCCTTCATAAATACAAGTAGGGGCAATCTTTCTAGCTCAAGATCTTGTGCCTAATCTTTACAGCAGGGAAAGAGGCTCTTCACGTATCCCAGATGAGATCAGCTGAATACATTAAGAAAGAAGAAAAAAAAATTTGGAACACCTCACAGAACAAGCCAGAACTAGTGAGCACTATGATATCAGAAAGAAATACAGAAGAGATCAAGAGGCCATTTCTCATACCAAAATTTTAAATTATAGTCTAAGAAGATTTTTTTAATATTTTTTTCAAAGGAAGAAAAACAACATGTTCTGAAAAAATCCAAAGCCGGATTTTCATTTTCCAGGCATAAACCATTGATTGGCACCTGACAAAAATCGTAAGAATTTGCATTTGGTTTTCCTGCATTTTTACATTTATTGTAGAACCTTGCTGTTGGTTAATTTTTTTCGACAATGTATATTAAACAGGATATACTGAACATCCTGTAGTTCTATTTTTTCTTAAATGACTAATCAAGAGGAACAAACATTTAATACATTAAGAAAATATCTGCATATGCCAATCAAACTCCTATACATGTTACATACTGCTTTGCATTAATAGAAGAACGTATATTTAGAAACAGTAAGGATATTCACGACAACTTTTCACATGCCAACTAATCAAGTGCACGCTCCTAAATAGGCCCTACTTTATCCACTGACAAAGTAACAGTTTCTTTTGTAAAATGTCCCTGCTGCTTAATTAAAGTATTCAGTTCCTCCCTTTATTTTAAACAAAACCAGGCTCCAAAACAATCCAAAAATCCCAGAAAATTAAAATGAAGACTACAATACAACATCTTCCCTCCCATAAGAATAAATTCTCTATTTCAAGAAGCTTAACACTTGTGTGGCACAAATGTACTTTTTTCTTGAGTGTTTAGGTTTTGGTGTTTGGGGAATTTTTTGGTTTGGGTTTTTTTGTTGTTTTGTTTGTTTGTTTGTTTTTAATAAAGTTAGCAGGGATATAATCTTTGATTGGTGCAAAACATTAATTTAAGGTTTAATTCCAACAGATGTCGTGTTTCTCATTTACTGTTTCTGAAAAAGGCTATTAGTCTATAGTACATTTTTATAACAGTCCCAAAAACTACTGAAAGAATACTGCATAGAAGATGATGTTCCTTTCAAAGTACAAACTTACATAGCATCTTACTTAAGCAATGTATTTTCACTTACATAAAAGTTTCAAAAAAATCTGTTCCCTTCCTTAGGCTGCATAATGTAAATTCACAGAACATAGACCATGACAGGTCATTTAGAATAAGATATATGAATGTGTGACTGTGAGACTTAAAAGGGAATCTATAAAGTGACTAGAAATAAGCAAATGTGGATACAGTCTTATGAAGACTTCGTAGACAAACACAATGCAGAAAATAAAAGTAATATAGTAACATTAAAGGCAGTCCCAATATTTATTCTATTGTAAATTAAAATTACTGTGGAAATACTGTATGAGACTACCTAAGGATTTTCTTCTACCTCCACACAATGTTAGGTGGTACTTGACTTTTTTCCCCAAAAACCCTTAAATTGCCATTCAATTACAACACACCCTAACCCCTATCCCAAGGCAGGATCAACCATACTGAAATCTTTTTTCACAGTTATTTGTCTTATTTATTCTTAATAATTCCAGTGACAGAAGTCTACAATCTTCTTAGGCAATCTATTTTAGTACTGACTTATCCTTATTATTAGAAAGTTTTTCTACATGTCTAAAAATTTTTTTCTTACTTCAACTTAAACATATTACTTCCTGTCCTACTCAGAGCAGACCTGGAAAACAGGTAATTTTCTTCCTCTTTCTGCTTACCTTTTACAAACATCTACCTTCAGGCTTTTCTTCTCTGAATTAAGCAACTTAATCTAGTATTCCTCATGCATCGTTTTCTAGACTTCCTTCCTCTAGAACTTGTCCAATTCATCTGCATCTCAAAATGGTACCTGCTACTCCAGTTGTAGTCTGACCAGCATAGCAACCAGAGAAGAAGAATTATTTAATGTTTTTAATATAGGCAGTTCTCCCGAATGTAAGTAGCAGAATAACTGCCTTTATGCATGCCAATTTGTATACAACCTGTAATTCCCTGTGACTGCTAACTTCCTCCACAGAAGGAAGTAAACAGTATTACTCTAGTTCATCTTACTGGGGTTAATTATGCCTACTGATGTGTAGAAATTTGAATCCAATTCCATGAGTACGATTTTTTTCAGGCAGCGTTATATGGGATCAATGCAGCTTGCATGATCTGGAACTTGCTGCATGGGAAGTTTCATTTATAATCACTTTCTCAGCAGGAAAATCTATTTTTCTTTCTGTGATATAAGCATTCACTTAAAAGTTGGTTACTATTCACTTAAAGGATGGCAACTCCTGGCCACACTGCATAGTGAGAAATCCTACTTAAAAATCAATGGACTCCACAAGAAAAGATGAAATTCCATTTGTGTATATTTATCATAAAGTTCTTTGAAAAACTACATTTTTCGTAACAGCCTTTTTTCTATTACTCAACTATGTCAACAGTTTTTGAATTATTATTCATTATTCATTCACCTTACAAGCACTAACATAAAGTCAGTACTAACAAAAATTAAAACTCAAGTGCACATATGTAGAAGGTCCCCATCATGACAGTTGCATTAATTTTCTATACTATAATGTAAGTCATTGAACCAACTACAACACGGTACCATTTTTTGCATTAGTTAAAACCAGGCAGTTGCCAGACATCAGCAGTGTGAATTAGAGATGCAAACACACAAGGTTTTCCTCTTCCTCACAGTTCTAATATTAAATCTGAGGAAAAATATTGACATGCATATAGAAAAGAACTTTCTACTTTTCTGCAAGTAGAGAAATTTTCCCGTTAGCTTCCAGCAACAGCATATGTCAAAATGCTCTATTTTAAGTTTTTTTGACAAAATGAATAACAGAATTTTGGATGGACAGAGGCCAAGAGACGAGGTGAAGAACAGGCACAGTATTCTCTCTCACTGCACAAACGATCGGACTATTTTCATTTAACAGCTTGATCCATAAATGTAGCAAATAACACTACTGAAAGCACAGCTTCACAGCATGGGTCTTGAAAAAGTCAGGATGGCTTCTGTCTTCAGATTGTTCTTCAGAGTACATACCTATATTCTTTAAAATATGCAAGTATAGGCCATAACTATCTAAAAAAAAAAATCCAAATGTCTTGATTGCCTTGAATCTAAGCAAATTAACACACCATTTTCTCTACTGGTATTGAGTATTTGTTTATTTTTATAATTATGTAAATGAACCCAGATTTTGGAATAACATAACTTCTCCAAAAAGAGAAGTAATTTTTTGAGAGGGCTCAAATCTAAAAAAAAAAAAAAAAAAAAAAAAAATTAAGACAGACAGCAAAGCAAACAAAATCTGGTCTGCCAAGACACTAATATAGTATGAGGGAGAATAGTAGAGTGCAGCCAGCATGGTAAACACTTTAGGAAGCTGACTGAAGAGAAAGGCAGCAAGAAAAAATAGATCAGTGCTCAGAAATCTGTCATTAAATGCATTATTACCCTTCATTGGATTCTTAGCCTTTTTTTGAAGTGATATTCACATAATGTAACAAGAAAACCACACACAAAGATTTTTAACAAATTACTTGGATTATCTTCAGAAAAACTGCTCCTTACCTATAACTCTCATTGTGCCACTATTCCTCCTCTAATAAATACAGTAGATATCCATCAGGAACAATTTTTTTTTTTTTTAAATACAACTTCAAAAGCACCTGATTCTGTATCTGAGATGAACAAAACCAGATTCTTAGAGATTACCACTTAATTGTTTAACGCAGGTACCCAAGTACACATATTTTACTGAAAAATGGTTGACCTGTTTTCCCAAGGTTTAACCTGAAGTCAGAAAATACTTTCTAAATGCAAACCTTTCCCTTTGGGGGAGAGGGAGGAGGGCTGTTATGCTACATTTTAAGAAATCCAAACTACTAAATGCTGTATCACACCCAATCATTTAGAAGTTATTGACAACTTAAAAAGTTTTTATGCTATCTAATTTTACACAGATGGATTTACATGTAATATTTACGGAAAGTTTCTATAAAATTGAGTGGAGTTGAGTCAATCCACAGAGTTCAACAGTGAACTGCATACTTTCTACAGAATTGCTACACCAATTAGCATTTCAAATCTTGCCAATGTTTTCCAGGTGGCAGTGGTCCTCTTCGTCTCAACTTGGAAATCAGTGCCTTTTAAAAAGATACTGCAAATAGCACAATATCCTCCACTGACCTGAAAAAACTTCAAGAAACATAGCTTCATGTCTCTTATCGGGAATAATACACACATTTGGTATTTCCTATTTTAATATCATGGTTGGACAAAATCATATGAGACAGATACCTATTCTATTAGTAATGCCCAGGCTAGTTCATAGATGTAATCCAAAATTCTTCCAATAAATAGGCCTGCCACTATGCTTAAAATTAAGAATTTGGCATCTTGATACAAACACAAGACATCATATATTTCCCTGTATCACTATCTCATTTAATTATGACTGCAAATGCTACTTTAGATATAAAATCCAAAAGGTTAAAAAGCTATATAAAGATAATTCCTGTTTTGAGTAAGAGGCAGACAATCTCCCCGATTTGTTGGCTGAACTTCTTGCACTCACAGTTTCATGTCATGGTTACTCATTTTCTCATAAAAAGAGTAAGCTTTGAAATATTCAAAATTCTGACTATTCAGTCTCGATTCAGAAGAATACTAACAGCAGTCCCAAAGTTTTGTCATGTATCAATGCATATAGCTACTATTAGAAGCAAACAAGAATTACAAAAGAATCTGCCAGGAAGCAAGGAGACACCTCATTGGTCTAACATTTTAAAATGTTCATTTTGGCCAAGAGTTATTTTTATGGCCAAATGTTGCCAAGATAATGAAGAAATAAATAACAGAAGCAAAAAAAACCCACACTCTGCCAGACTGAAGTGGTCCTATTACTTACTTTTTTCCTACCGCATTAATATTGTTATTATGTCATTTAGAGAAGTTCTGTACCTGAATAGATTGTTACTTTAAAATTACCCAGAAGTAACACAATATCTTTGTTACCATCCCTAATGTTTAAAAAAAAAAAAAAAAGCTATAGTTTAGGTTTCTTGAATTGCTAGAGCTCTTTTCTCTAGGCTTTATTTTCTACAAGGCAGCCCTCTATTTCCATAAGTAACATGGTTAAGTGTATTTTCTAACATATTATTTATATTATTTTGTTAACATCTTTCACTTCACCTCTGCTGCCTAAAACAGATTTCAATCCAAGTAGGTTCTATGTTAAAGTAGGATTGTCTACAGGTTTTGATTTAATCACAAGATTAACATAAATGAAGGATAAAGTTAATTGTGACTTTGTATGTATTTGTATATACTTTGAACATATATATGTATATATTTATAAAAGACATATACATGGCTCAATATATAAGACTTCTATAATTAATCAAACACGCTACAGCATCTTAAAAAGTGAGGCACAAAGCATATAGACAATGCAGACTGAGGTACTTGGCAAAAAGATAATGCACTGTGCCAATTTTTCACTGTACATGACTATAAATCTCATTTTCATTTGTGACCTAGTTCAGGGTTTTAACTTAAGCTTCCTGAGGTAACAGCCAAATGCTCTAAATCCAGTGTGTCACCTACTCCTATATTTCTCATTGTCTCAGACAAGTTTCTAATAAATACCTGTGCCCAACAAAAGCAGCTATTTCTACCTTTCAGTCATTTAGATTGATTAATACCTAACCATCAAATTTTATGTTTGTTAAGGACAGAGTTCTCCTGGTAGGAAACTACCTCCTACCATAAGGCTGCAAGCACCAGCTCCTGCTAGCTATATTAATTCTGAAATTATCCAAATGTAGTAAACTTTGACATACACACTCCAAAGAAAAACAAAAACAAAGACATCAAGTATCTCTTAGCATCCCTAAGACTACACTAACAGAAGTTTGTTTCATTTTATACTATTTACGATTTGTTTGGTTTTCAACACTTTTTTTTAAATTCAGCATCTTCATTCTATTTTTATTTATATATACATATAAAATCAGCAACTCCTTCCTCTCTTCCACCTCCCATCAGCACACATGCTGCTTCACAAGAGGTTCCCAGTCCCTGAACACAACCTCAGACAGTACAAATGTTGAGATAAGAGTTAACAGTTCTTTTAAAAACTTAATTGATTAATAAATTCAAAGGACTGGCTGCTGACTAGGTTTCAAGTACTGTCTTTTAGATAATTATACAGATCATCACTTACTTTCTGACTTCCGTGGCTATAGCAATTATCAGGACATTACACATTTACCTTAAATACAAAGCCCATCCCTCTTTTTGCTGTAAAGAACTGGAATAATGGCATTCATGTCTCTCAGGTATTACAAGACATTCCTGTTTGGGGATATGAAAGATTCTTACTAGTAATAAAAAAGCATCATTTTAGAACACATCATTTGTGGCAGGTGTCATTTCATTCATATTTTCTGCTTGACTTTTTAATTCATGGGTAAGTTATAACACTGTTAGCAACTTCCAATATTCCCTCTAGAAGTGGATGAAGAGATATCAGCAAGGAAAGAATACGACATTTTGAGTCCTAACTATTCCAGCTGCCAGTTTCACAAAATCAAACATTTCACATTTTTAGAGGAGTTGGGGGGGGGGGGGGGGGGTTGTTTGTTTGGGGGGTTTGGGGCTTTCTTGAGGGGGAGGGGGAAGGTATCTTTTGCCCATAATTTGTTCTGTATTTCAATGCAAAACCTCCAGAATTAATCAAATACTGAAGTCAGGTTTAAAATTACAAACAAAACTTCTTAGCAATTTTAGCTTTCAGCTCATAGGCTCTCAACTGAAATGAAACACCAAGAAAAATTTGCAGGTAGTGATGAGAAACGTTAGAAGACAGGGGCACACACAGAACTGGATGTTATATCCATCTGTTACTGAGCTTAATACAACTTCCCATTTACTGAAGTGTTAACAGAAGACCTGCTAATGCAATGATTCTGCATCTCCAAAGCTGGTGGTGTGAAATATCCTGACAACTTCGAAACCATACAAGTCTTAGGCCATTCTGAAATAAGTCTTAGTTTGCATTACATACATTCAGAGTGATTTTGTTCAGGTTTGGGGAAAAGGTATTGCTGTTATTTTTACTGTCCACAGAAACACAAAAGAATACAAGACAAAAAATTAGCCATGCTATTTAAATGATAAAAGCTTCATTTTTCCAATATTTTCTCTCTTACATCACTTTTTTTTTTTTTTTTTTGCAATGAAGCATGACATAATGAAAAACTACTGGTATACAACACAAAACCAATGGGAATCTCTGAAAGGTGGCACATATATTTTTAAAGCTCTACACCAGAAAAGACGCACCCAGGAAAATGAACAGGTTGCATCCTGCAAACTGCCCCATGTATGTGCATTCCTGTAGTTCTAATGAGAAAACTCAACTGAGACTGCACATGCTATTCCATTTGCCGAGTCTTATACGGGCTTAGGATTTAAATGAGGCACCATATTAGTATAATTATGAAAAGATACAACTCTGAAGTTTTTCAATGTAACACTCCATGGGTTTATTCACCACACAGGCACTGAACCAAAAAAAACTTTGTTTTAGAATTTCTTTCTGCTAAGCAGAAAAATTACAACAGAAAACTTAGTCTCTTCAAATCCTGTCTTGATAAGGACACTGCCAATTCAATGAACAATAACATAAAAAGTTTATGCTGAGATCTCCAAACCCCTTCTGCTCTAGCTTGCCAAGGCACTGATCAGTACCAGCCAGTTCCTCAAAAGACATAGCTGGAGCTAGGAATGGGGCAAAAGGACATACAGGAATTTGTCAGAGGGGCTGTTGCCCCCAGCCTCCCACAAAAGGAGAATACAAGTCAGGGGAACATTGCTTGGAATGCCTCGCTTTCCCTTTAACAGAGTACAACAGCAAAATACATGCCTGCAAGACCAGAGCTCTTACGAGCCTATTCATGCTATCCTTACAAGGATATAGCACAGCATGTGGGACATGCAGCCAGCCTGTCTTTTCTCATCAGTAAGAGGATATAGAAAGTGTAGGACCATCTTTCATGAGCAGAAATTCTAGGGATTGCTCCTAGGATAACAGGCTGTGCCTACTTCCCTATCAAGAGACTGATGATCTAACTTCTGCTACAAAAAGCTCTCAGAGCTGCTGCTGATCTTCTCTCACTCAGTTCAAACACAAAGCAGAATAGATTTAGAAACAAGGACCCACTCTTCATCAAGGCAGTATAAACAGAAACTATACCTGTCCACAGAGAGGAGCTTCTGATACACAGCATAGTGCCCAAAAGCCAGAAGGAATCAATGAAGCCATACGCTGAAGTCTAAAGCCAGTAAATTAGGCTGTTGGAAACAAGTAGAAGAAAAGAAACAAGAAGGCAAGCAATCATTCTGAAATAGGGTCAGAAAAAAAAAGCAGTGACCCTAAGGCTTAGAGAAGAAGTGATGATTCAGGTAGCAAAATGCACTAGAGCAGAGAATTGCTTCAATGCAGCTGAATGGTTAGGGAGAATGAGAAGGATGGGTTGACACTGCCCCTTCTCAGATTTCATGAATGGTATGCCAAAGAAGTACTAGCAGCACACACTCCTCAGATTGTGCTGTGGGAGAAGCTTCCCCAACTCTCAACAACTGTAGACCGAAACAGAATCATTCAAAAGATGTACTTTTGTTATTTAATATACCAACTTACAAACATGCCATCGAGTATGCCTGTTGGCATTTAAATGTTTCAACTGTCATTTAGTTGTTTCTTGCAATGTGTCAAACCAGAAATCTAAATTGCCCTGGTCACCTCACTCAATAAGTCATCTAACAGTCAAGTGCAGAGTAAATTTCCTGGCATTGATGGAATGCCTACAAAAAGGCCTTTGAAAGATACATCAAAAAGAGAGTAACTATTGCTTTATTTGATTGGCTTAAACAGAACTGGAATACATAGCAAATTCAGAAGGAAGTGCACTGGTTTGCATAAAGACAAGACAGACAACTGAAAGGAAAGTATTTAGCTGGAGGAAGATTATTACTGCAGCAAGGATGACAACTGAAACCAATCCCGTTTAAATAAAATCAACTTTCCTTGCCTATATGACCTTACCTGCTCTACTAGATGCTTTCTTGAGTACCTTTACAGTCCACTATTCCAAACAACAGGCATGCATTGCCATGAGCAGTACCTTCTATATCATGAATAATTCAACTAAAACAAACATATTTTGTTTGTTTGTTTTTAATTAGGAGTAAAGATAATTTATTTTTAAATGTTTCGGATGCTTGCTTTTGCTTTTCAGAAAGTTTCACTATAGGTAAAAGTAAGTGAGTAGACATGACAAACTAACAAAACCGATTCTTCTTCTAAATTCTAGAAAACCACATAAACTGAAATAAACGTTCTTAATTTTTATTGAACAGAAGAAAACTCATCAAATATTCCTTGAAAGGTTGTGTATTAGCAATATGGTCTGAAAGCAGTATTCATCCAGAATTTCAAAACTGCTTTTGTATCCATATCAAAAGAAACCCCTCACAACAACAAAAGCAAGTCTTAATATTGCTTTTATTCAGGTCTCAGTTTGTGGACTAGAATTTGCATTTGTGCTACTATCTCAGATAACACTCTGAAGTTCCTATTGATCAGCTAAAATTGATGCAAAATTGATTCCACATTTATCAATACAAAAATAATTTCTCTTTTAAAGAAAATCATTCCAGGGATGAATTCACACAAGCTTAATAGCATAATACCAGCAACAAGTCACAGGAAAAGGAACTCAACTTTCCTTAAACTTTCAGTTGACCTTAAACCTTTCCAATACTTCTGCAATATATAACATAACATAGTCTTTTCAACATACGACTGCTTCCAAACCAAGCTCTTGCCAGAACCAAAATGTAACAAATCAAAACAGGTGCAATTGGAGTTATGGACAAAAGAACATTCAGCGCTGTTTCAAGAAAAAAAACTACATCACCTAAGACTACACCTAAGAATTTCTGACAGTGTTTCTGGTTATTGCTACTCTTTTGTTACATCTTATATAGCATAAGCTACAAAGAAAACTATATCCTAGTATATTATCCTGTATAAACCATATCAAATCTGTTTTCAGGATATACTTCTGTATAATTTCTAAACATGCACACCACAGTCAAAACAAGCATTTTTTGGCCTTTGATTAGTCACCAGAAGGTGCTCTTAAAACTTTAATCTGAGCTTCAATCACTCCTGACCTCAACTCTCTGAGGACAGCATTGTGCACAGGACTGTTAGTAGGTCATTAAACTGGAACATATTATAGTTAAAGCAAAACTCAAACTAATTCTAGCATGGCTTGTTTTTCAGTAAGGAAGCTGAAGGGTTATCATCAGCCTAAAAAGAGCCAGAGGGCTTGTTGAGTCATCCCCAAAATAAGCTTTTTATTCAAAACTGCAAAAAACTAAAAAACATTTCTATGGATGCATACTCTTTATCAAAAGAAAAAATAGCCACAGAAAATTCCAAAGAGAGGTAAATTACTCCAAGACTAGACATGTGTTACAGCATCTCAAAATATACAATTAGGGAGCTGATGGTTCACTTATTGCTTTAAGAGACAAAAGTTTAAGACATGGGATTTAAAAATATAGCTATTTTGATAAACAACTTATTTAGGGGAAGAAATGAAAGGAAAAAAAAAGTGTTCATCAAAACATGTGGTAGCTTAGTTCCAGTGACTATATAAATTAAGGCCAATAAAGTATATTGAGTAAATAAATTATATATTTGTGGAAGCAGCTTTTTTTGATCTGTAAATTTGCTCACTTTTGTCCACTGTTCATAAAATCCACACCTGCATTTATACTTCAACATGTGTATTCCCCAACAATAGGTGCCAGATATGGACCAGGCCATATAAAACACTACCAGCCAGCAGAGACAGAACAAGGCACAATATTCTACAAAGGTTATTTTGCTCCATCTCTGCATCCCATCTAACCGAGAACGAAGCAGAGCCCCTTTTCCCTTAATTTCTCTGTCCAGGATGGAAGCCAGACATGAGCTGTAATGTGAATGCATTGACCCGGTCAGCCGCAAGTAGCCAGCATGGCACAGGCTGCACACACACACCCCCATCAAACAGCATTCAACCACCTTGGGGAGTTTGGAGTCAGATCCAGAGTGACAGTATACTATGTTCATCTTCTGACCAAGGGAGACACTCTAGTTCAGTTTGGGTTTGACTCATTTTCTCCCCCTCAAATTACTAACTTAAAATAGCTACTTTTTAAACACCAAGTCTAAGAGTTATCCGTATATACAAGATTGAGATGGCAACTTCAGCCTGGATTTTGGGCATTGCCAGCCTAATGTCAGCTTTTGCATTTAGTTAGAAAATAAGCTAAGTCTTTGCTTACAAAGTCACTGGGAATACAAGTTTTTAAATCTCTTTACATTTTCAAATGCTTTTTCTTGAATCAGCCTAAGGATCCAAGTGTTCTGATTCATAGAAGTTCTTAGGCTGCAAATCCATTTACTAATGATAGGATTATACAGCACATGTATATATCATTTTACATATGATACTTTTAGGGCATTTTAACTGACAGGGCTGCTTTAAAAAGCTTTCAGTTGGTAAGTGAGCTTTATGGAGATATTTACTCATGTTTCTTGAATTTCAATTAGATACCCTAAACTATCTCAAAAACTTGAAGAGATCTAAAAATTAAGCTTAAACTAAGCTTAAAAATGGACATAGTCCTTGTTGCAGTTACTTTGGTATAAATCTGCAAGTGTTATCTGTTGTTACAAAGAAGATGCAAATACTGTATTGTCGTTTCAGTCATACTAATGATCAAAAAAAATTATTCACAGCAGAATGTATCCACTCTTCACATAATAAAATCTCACTTTAGAATCGTATTTAGGCTAAGATCACGGTGTGGAAGAGGATCAAATCTGGCAGGTACTTGCAAAAGTGAACTTTTCCTGTCCAGACAATCTACAGAACACCAGCCTCAAAATATATTCTCTGTAAATTTACCATGCACACACAGAGGCACCCTTCCTTCTCTTCATCCCTAGCAATGCCCTGAGCATGTTACCTCTGGTGTGGGTTTGCAGGCATACAGGATTGGGTCTTATGGGCAAGACAGCGCAAAGTCCAGCTTCAGAAACCTGATGGAAGGCTCCCAACGCTTTTGAGCTGTAGTTCTGAACATTCATCTCATTAGTGTTTCTACCACTCATTCGAGAAGAGTGATATAAACATGTAAGAAACTTTGCACATGCCAAAAGAAGAAAGAGGGATCCTTTACGTAGCAACTGAGAAAACTGGAGAAAGTTAGGCGGAATGACTTGTCTCTTAAGTGGGTGGCTAAATTGCAAATAAATATATTTAAGAGAAGAAGCATCAATCTTCAGAAGTAGATTTAAGCTACTAAAGAGACAATATATAATTGGGGGGGGAATGATGTTTTTAGTAAGCTTTCAGAGTAATTATGCATTTGTATAGATCAGTAGTTTCCCATATTCTTCCTTTTTTTTTTTTTTGCATGCTACACAGACATTCAGATCTGTGCTACTTACCTGTGTCTGAATTTTCTCAGCACCACGCTTCAGCTTAGTCTGCATAAAAGATTGATACATTTGCTGTATATACTATATAAGTTAACAGCCCAAATGAGGTCAGTAACATTTGCCTGCTTTAAAATAGGAAAGAACCCTCTTTAGTAATGCATTTCATATGTTGACACAAGTGAATACTGGGACATATGAATAAGTCATAAGGAAGCTCTGAGTAGCCACCTGCTGTTCCATCAGAAAACAGGGTAGCTACGTATTGTTAAGTCACAGGTTACCTTACATAAATATCTGCATAAAAAGGATTTAACAGTCTTAAACAGCCCCTGATGATGGACAAGACCAGAATGCAGAGCCATGTCTCTTACGAATAAGGCTGAATAGAGTCCTCTTCCACACATTGATCTTAAAATAAAAGTTATACATGAATTCCAAGTCTGGCACATTCATATGTTAGAGTTTTGAAAAGATCTTTAAATGCTCAGCACTGATGTGAGCATTCTAAAACATTGCAACAACTCAGCTGTCCAACATGCTTAATTAGAGAAAGAAAAGAAAGAAAAATAAATCACAGTGTTGAATTCAGAAATAATTTTGCTTGAACATTCAGGAGTACATGATAATATAAAGAAAAAAAAAAACTATGGCAAGAATTGTGGACTAAAACGCTCAAAATCCTGAAAACAGATGTAGCTTACAGACAAATCCTCTGTACAAAGTATAGCTCATATATAATAAAGTTCAAATAATCCTGAATGCCATGACATATTCTGTAAGTACCTTTTCATTGATATATTGATCAATGGTTGTGTTAAATATTGAACATGATCCAACTGTGATATGAAAGTTAAGCTATGAGAAAAAAATAGAAATTATTTTAGAATCAATTACAAATAAAAGGAAATTCTCTGACATATCCCAGATGTTAAAACATCATGTTCTGCAAAAAATTATGCTGTACTACAATGGTAGGTACTCAATGGAATCTATATAGGTCACATTCTTGTTCTCAGTAGACATGCCCTTGAGAATATGTTTATTAATCAATAGGATGTATAGTACCACAGGTTTTTAGGCATATGAGCTTTCAGAAATTCATTAAAATTTAAACATTAAGAAATTCAGTAACAGCTAGTCCACAGAAGCACTTCAAAACTGTATCAACATATTCTACTCTCTGAGGCAACCAAAATACAGAACTCATTTGCCATAGCCACTTTTAAATTTAATAATAATGTTAACACAAACTGCTTAGAATAATTTTGGTTACACAGCTTACAATTTCTGTGGAAAAATATCATGACAATTGTTTAACACAGCTCTTGAAGGATTTCTTTTACAAATTATTATCTGAAAGACTAATTTTTCCTATGTCTACTTGCAGATTTTTGACTCTTGAACTGTGGATTCGCTTATAAGAGCTTAATAAGACATAAAAAACCTATTTTTTTTTTACTTTAAGAGGTGTGAGAGTTGGATTAATTTACAGGTAAAACAATAGACTAAGACTCTATCTCAACGCTATCTGAGAGATTTGCAAGAAATGCTAAGTACACTACTGAATCATTGGACATTTAGAGTTCCAGACACTTTTAAAACTGTTTGATTACCTCAGTAGATGAATGGACATGATTATTTAAAGAAATAAAACAGGCTGAGTTGGAAGAACTTATTTTAAAATCAGCAGCAAGAGACAGAGTTTGCAGACAAGCAATCAAGTGGAGAATGACAGCTAAAAAAGGATGAAGAGTAGTTGTTTCAATGATTTTTGTAAACCTTGGTAGGGAAAATAATTCAATGAGACATTGAAGGAGCAGTAACAGTAGTTGAAAGTCTCAAGTCAAGAGAGACCTCTGTCATGAAAGTCAAGAGAAAAACAAATTTCAAGGAAACCACACAACCAACAGTAAAGGTACAAGACAAAAAAAAACCCCACACCCTGAAGGAGACTTCTTTTCAAAAAGCAACAATGTCAAAGACAAATTAAATAAAAAGTCAGATTAATAGAGGATGGATGGCATAATTTAGGTCAACATTGAAAAGTCCCAGCTACACTCCAGTCCCATAGACTAAAAGGCCAAAAAATTCCCATCTCCAAGATCTGCTGGGGTCAACATGGAAAGAAGTGCCAAATACAACATCTAGTACATGTTGACTCATCTAACCTTATGTCTGCATAGTCTTTGCTTTTCTCATTTCAAAACCAGAGCCTTCCTAAACAATTGTAAGGTTAAAATAATTATAAAATTAAATTAACTATAAAATAAGATTACAGAGATCTTAAAGTATTACCTGTTTGGGACTGTTTTTACATGTGGATTATGTCACAGATCACTTACAGGCTGCAAGCTTTACAAGAGCTGTTGATTCCGGCTTAATACGGCAATATTTAACATTCTCTATACAGCACTGGTATACAGCTAACAGGGATATCTGCATGCAAAGCATGTTGCAAAGGGGAAAAAAAAAAAAAAAAAAAAAATCACATAATCAGGCAAACGGGCCCCCTAAGGATCCAGAAAGGTAAGTCACTCTGCTTAATTAAAGCAAAAAGGTACAGTCAGCCTAGCCCTCTCAGGACAAAGATGGACATTCCTGCTAATATTTCATTAAATTGATCACAAAGCATTACTTGATCAAATCAGAGATTTGATGAGAATAAATCCAGGTGTTTTCAGATAGGCGTCTATTCAAAAAGATGCCAAGGCTCAAAATTTTAAGTTCCCAGTGGATGCTCAGCTGCTGTACTTATTTCACAGTTATCAGGAACAGCTATTCCCTGGCTCATGCATCCAGTAGAAGTAATCAACTTTCACAAAAAGATGAACAGCATAATATCCTAGTCTTCCCTGTATTGCTTGGGTTTTCCCCCCCTCTAAAAATGAGGTAAAAATATCAGGATGACAGACATCTTAGGACTCACCATGACATTGCTAGTGAACCAAACATACAGAAGTCATCATCATCCAGAAAGTTGCCTGCTATGCACTGCTCTAAATGACACAATTTACTCAATCTCACAGATGGGGGGGGGGGGGGGCAGCGGCGGACACAGACACAATGAACCCCAAAAAAACCAAACCACCCACCACAAAACCCAGAAGATTTACAGTGTTTATACTGGGTTTATCTGTTATGTCTGCCAACTTTTTCTAGTTAAATGTTTCCACTCCCTTACAAATTCCTTTAATCCACTGATCTTAGTGTCACAGTTAAGAAGTATGTAAAATACATCAACAGAAAATTTTAAAAACTCTCCAAAGCTGATTTATTTTCTTCTTACAAGTGTGGGTAGAGGGTTCCTTCTGTAGGAATAAGATGTATCTCTTTGCTTTTGACAAGAAATAAAGATTGAAATATAAACCAACAGAAATGCACAAAAGAAGTGATAAGTTAGTTTATATTTCACATGTATACTGACATAAAAACTTCCATTTTCTTTGGATTACAGAGCAGATTGGTTTGTTGGGAATTTTTAATGATTTGTGAGTAAACACAAAAGAACTTGTCTTGAAAAACTGTACAGTTTACCATGTAAAACTGAGGTGTGGATAGATTATGCAAGTATTTTTTTTTCATTCATACATTTTCAGGAGAGTGGTGTTCATGAAAACCAGGTATTTGTGAACAGTACTGTTGGATACATATACACTTTAATACCTTCTCCTGTATAAACATTGTTGTTACTCAGGGAGGGATTTGGTAAAAATCATATAATTCATTATAAATCTCTCCTCCACCATACAAGTCCAATACAAATACTTATTTTGACAACATATCAACCAGAGATACTAAATCAGATGTAACAGGTGCATAAGTACTTAATAGGGCCATTACTGGAGCATATCACAGCACCAAAGCTTTTCATATTGGGCAAATTGTGTAATTACTTTTTAAGTACCAAGTGTAACTAATTAGCACTTTTTAAACCAGTATGTATGATCCTTAAGTCTTAGATATTTCCATTTAAATTTTCCATCAGCAACTAATTTTCTAGTGCAGGGAAAAAAGAACAGAGAAGACAGAAGAGTGTTACATACATGCATGATGTACCAGTATCAATTTGAGTATCCATATGGACATAATAGAAAAGCCAAAGCAGCTGTACATAGTCATTAGCACTCCAGCTGTAATCCGAGATGAAGATTAGTCAAATACACTGCTTAAATTGTTACCTTTAATAACTATACAAGCACAGAAATAATTCATCTTTACCAACTACTTTGTAAAATACATACCATGGGATCATAAACCTGTTATGAATAGATATTTCTTCTTTGTTATTGCCAGTTACAACTTGCTCTCCAAGTCACAGCTAGTGTTTGTTCACTTAATAGCATCTGATGAAAGTATTTCATAGTTTCATTTACACAATTAATAATTAAGATAATTGATAGAAAGCAAATAGGGAAGCAACATGGAATGTGTGTATTTCTAATAGTATTCAGCATAATTAACTTTCCATTCTAAATAATTAAAATTTATGGAGCAATGGAGATGATCGTTGTGCTATTTACCTTATAACCAACATGAAAATTGCTTTATGAAGTGGAAATTCAAGGCAGAATTAAAATACTGCCCAAATTCCAAGCGAGGCTAAAATCATTATATCTAATGAAGAACTCTAAACAAGCCTTGAATTACTTAATATCTAATTACATCTTAAAAGATAAACTGGGATGCTGCGATTATAATCTGTAACTTTATCAGCATTATATCCTGTTCTAATTCCACTTTTTTTTTATTAATGAATGTATACATCATGACAAGGCAATCAACCATAAAACCAAAACTTCTAAGCTTTAATGTGTAACACTAATAATCCTAGAACCACCAATTCTTGTCCAAATTTTAAAAAAATAATGTTCTCAGCTAAGGAAAGTTTGTTAGATCATGTGTTTGTATGAGAGTGTGTGTGTATATATATATATACACACCTGTATGTATGATTGCAAACTTGTCAAACAACTGGCAAAAACATCAGGAAGCATGAGGCAAGAAAAATTAAAGATAACACAAAATAAATGTTTGACAATTTTCACTCAGGATGATGATGTAAAGTATTATCTTACAAAAGCAAGACAGCTCATGGAAATAAGTGTATAGAATTGGACAATACAACAATTTTAGTAGTAACAAAATTCAAATAACTTACTGCCCTACCAGAACAGAGACAAGACTCTCTACACAAGAATACTCGGAAACAAGAGATTCAAGACATTAACTTGCAAGTTAGAGCAGTAGGCACTTTATTAAATAGATTAAATTATACCATTTGTCATATTCTAGCAAATATTGTACCTAACTGTAATGCAAAAAGAGAAGGAATTCCTCAGAATTAATAGAACCTATTAGTCTAGCTTCTCATTATTCTATATTCATAGTTCAATCTAAAAATATGGATGTGAGGGGAAAGAATAAAATGCATCATAAATTTATTAACATTACACACTTTATCTTTAATAAAGCAACTATAAAGAATATTACCATTACATGAAGACTCAATAATAAGCTGTGCAATTAGTTAAACCTGGAGACCAAGTTAATGTGAGAACCATAATGCAAGTAACAAGCTGGATAGAAATGGGACCAACAGGTTGCCCATAAGAAAAAAAATCTCAGCCTATATAGGTATTAACATTGGATAGTGCAGGTAGTCAAAAGCTGACCTTAAAAAGATACTTAACAGTGATGGCACAAGTGTGCTAGTGCAATCTATTAATGGCATGAAGTTGTTCATAGTGTCAAAGATTAATATACCCCATGCAGAGAGCTAGATGTTGATGCTTGACTAACAGAAATGAGATTAAATTTAGTAATTTAGTCTGTAAAATCATGCACTTAGAAGTGAGGGGAATAATTTTAATTAGTCCACTGGAGAAGAAAGAAGATAATTAAAACAGCAGCAGAATGACTATATGCCACCAATGGGATACAGCCAGAAAAAAAGAGAAATGATCCTACAGTATGGGATTTCCAGAGATCAGGCAGTGATGCAGATGTGGGATTTCCAGATGCAGTCAAGCAGAAATAGCATCACAGCACAGGAGACGGGCAAAGCCATATCCAAGAAACAGAATAGGAAAGATTAAACTGGAACATGAACAGAGAATGCTATTTGAGTGACTAGAAGAAATAAGAGCCTAGGAAGAAGACACTTGCTTATCCTAGCATAATCAAGTCCAAGGTAAAAATATTACACACTCTGTACATACAAAGAGGACAAAAGGAAAAGCAAATGGAGAGAGAACAGCTCTTTGTCTAAGTGACTATATGCACACAAAAATAGGCATGTATCAAGGAGACTGCATGAACAAATTTAGAGTAACAGTCTAAATTCAGATAGTCAGAAATGTGATATTCAAGAACCTTTGAAGAGGTTTATGTCATATTTAGTTACAATATACTGCCATTTCACTCCACAGAGTTTGGGACTATGGCACAACAGAGTTTACTAAAGATTCTTTTATCTAAGTCATATATACAAAGTCGTTAAGGCATGCTTTTAAAAAATATCTGCTCAAGTTTCAAATTTTTCTGCTAGAGTTGTTTGCAGGGTTTTGGAATGGTTTTTTGTTCTTTTATTTAAACACATAACATCCCCTCCATATAAAATATCCCTGAGTATAATAATGGGGAACTATGTGTTTGCCACATATAGGTAGCCAAGGCTTTATTTTACTGCAATAATTAAAAAAACCAGAAGCATTATATTATTTTTTCACACAGCTTTTAGGTCGCAGCAAACAGATGCCTTTGCCCCTAAAACAGTGTACACAGGCTAGTGTAGTAGTCCTGCAAGAGTGGGAAAACAGAGGGAAAAAAAAGGAGATGAACCCTTTGTGGAGATGTCAACAACCAGCAATTTCAATCACTCTGGCTGGTAACACCAGACAGAAATCTGGAGGAAAAGGAAGAAGAGAGTAGCTTGTAGAGTGAAGTAGGATAAAAGCAGTATTCGAGCCTAAATTGCGACCCAAAATGCTTAGCCTGTCCAGTCCTGAAGACAGCTATTCTTAACAGCCACCTTATTTTTTTTCCATGTCGCAGCTTGTGAACTCTTCAACAGCTATGCTTCTAGGCATTCATAAAAGGATGTAATAGGTTGGCTGAAGTTGGGTGTCATGTCTACCCTGACATATGAACTTACACTCCTCAGAGATCATGATAGGCAATCTGGGAACATAGCTCACAGAATTGCAGTGGCAGTGATTTTATTTTAAAATATGAGCACATAAGGAGATGAAACTCTTCCTCCTTTTCCTTCCCACTCTTATTCAGCAGTGCAATGATTAGAGGCACTAACCCTAGATAAGGGAAGGTTTGCAGTACTCAGGTAGCTGCTTCAAGTCAAAGAACAAACAGCATGGAATCTGGACTTTCATGTAGACTCTAGAAAATTCTATTTTTCAAGTATATTTGTATATACATACATAGATATGCAAGTAGATACATACGCTCACACATATATACAGATCTATCTGTTTTAGAAATATTTTGCCTTTATACACAAGACTTCACCTTTAAACTCATACAAATCCCTGCTGCTTTACAGACAAGCCTTTCTAATTAATCCCAACTTGCCCGCCTTCTTAATTAATCCCAACTTGCCAGAATGTTAAGGCAGGCAAGTCATTAGAAAAATCAAAGCACTTGGAAAAACAAAACAAAACAAAAAAACCCAACAAACAAAAATCCCCACAACAATACTTCAGAACTAGGCATCATCAGAAGCTTCATGTTAAAATAAAAATTCACAAGTTGAGGCAAAAGCACCTAGCAATTTTAAAAGCTTACATTTAAATAACAGAAAATTACAATACTCTACAAATGACAACTATAAATTAACATACCACAAGGTCCAAATAATTTTCATTTATCCCACAACAAATAAAAAAATAATTGCTATTTGCCATTTCTAATGCAAGGTCCAATAATGTCCTAAGAAGGCTGAACCATAATAGAATAATAAACTTCAACATTTGTGTTCATTCAAACTTGACAGCTCTAATATTTAATTTTCATTCTCAATGTTGGTCACATTTTTATTTTTTGGTAAATTAAAACTCCCTGCTGCCCTGTTCCCTCCTTCATAAGGCTCAGTTCCCTCTTTATCCCATTGTTTTGGGTTATAACTTTTTAGCAGTTTCAGACAACTGCAAAGTTCATCCAGAGAAGAAAAGAAAGAAAAAAAAAAGAAAGTAGCAGAGCTTTGATGATAACTAGAGAATTATAAATTAAAAACATACTTTACAAATCCTGCTTATTTTCTCCTATTAACAATTTAAGTCATTAATTTTATCTTAAACTTACAATAGTAGTTCAGTCATTACTCAAACATATCATTTTGGCGAAATAACTGTGCACTGGTGGTGAAAGACTATCATCAGTGAGGTGATGGTTCATACTTGTAAACTTGTATCCAGAGTGAGCATGCTCCAGTATCATTGAAATCCCTTCATAAAAAAAACACACAAGACTTGCAGCTCCAGAATTAGAGGTTAGAAACAAATGTAATGAATATTGTCAGTCTCCTAAATTGTGAGGAACTAAAATTAAAAGAGAGCTCTAGTGGGGCTGAAGAGTTTCTTTTCCTCCCATTTAGTAGAGACCTGAGGTGAGTCCTTATAAGAGCTTCTCAAATGGCTGATATAAATCTGTCATAAACGAAGCAAAGTATTTTATTTCAGCACTTATACACCCCGGAGAGGAGCCAGCTCAAACCAAAACAAAACTGCAGTAGTTGAGACTAGAAATTACAAAGCATAGGTAAAGTTTTAGCTATACTATGAAGGGTGTTATGAAGTCTTCCATCATTTAGACTTTTTTTTATTTATATGTAAGTTGTCATTTACAATTATTAAGTTAAAGGAAAACCGAAATAACTGTTTGGTTCTGCATTATATAAGTACTGCATTGCTTGTATAGTTCAGTAACAAAACTTTCTCTCCTTTTATCCGTTAATTTCTAATGCTATTTAGGTTTCCTCCCCTTCTTCAGTCTACCTCCCCTTCCCCATTAGATTATGCAATTAAACCAATTTATGACATAAGCAGTTTCATCACAACACAGCAATATGAAACAAATTCATAACTTCTCTGCACATTTATACAGCAGTAAAAGATATAGCAAAAGAAAGCATATAATTTATTGTAAAGGCAATAAGAAAAACTCAAATGCATTTTTCATAGAAATGAAATTCTCAAACTCACCATCACATGGCAGTTTTTAAATAGGGACAATCCCCAAGTACTCATTTCAGAGCTTTCAAAAAAATCAATTCCATTACCATTTTGCAGGGGAGTTGTTTTGATTGATTCTTTTACATTTTTTCCCCTCAAAATTCCATGATGATCCTACATTTATTGATTGTTGGGCATTTATTTGCTTTCAAATTGCTTTTCCCTAAGATTTGATATTTCAAGAAGAAACAAAAACAGACTCTAGCATCAAATACTGAGCTTTAATTCATCCAGATCACCCCACTCTCTCAGGCTCCACTTTGAAAAATTTGATTATAATACAATCTGACTATTAACAGTTCATAGTAGTTTGATACACTTGTTTGTGTATCCAGCCAAACAAACAGGAAAAACTATACAGAAAAACTACTTGAAAATAGGAAAGCTTCTCAGTTTTTCCTGAGAAAGTTAGCATTTATCCACAGGAGTGTTAGATAAACAAATAAAGCTCTACATGTAAATTACTTGAACATTACATAGACTAAAAGTTATTCTTCTAAGAATAATAACTGAGACCAGGCAATTAATGCAGTCACAACTGAGTGTTAGCCATTGCTACCTGGTCTATATGATGCTTTAAGGATAATACAGTTGTATATGGGAACAATACACAACTAGCATATGAAAGGCCCTGCCTGAGGCTTTTTGTCCAGAATAAAATAAGAAACTGTAGCTTCTTCTGAGGCACAGATGGGAAAAGTCTATGACTTTGAAAGGCTGACTGAAGTGGTGTTATAGTACTGACAGAACTCTTGCAAAGACCTTCCTTAGTCTTTGAGCTGGACAGAGCAACACCCTCAATGGAATTCTTCCAAACAGAATGAGACCCCTTGGAGTGGAGACTCCTTCTGCTAAAAATGGCAGTTCCAGAGTACAGACAGCAGGATCTGCACTATCCAAAGTACAGACTTATATATGAAAAAGTAAAGCTAATCAAATCTACTGGTCTTCATAAACTTCACTTCTTTTCTACCTGTACCCCCCGCCCCCAATGCAGAAAAACTTGAAATCTTTGGAAGATGTTCTGTTACCACACATTGCAATCAGAAACAGTCCTCTACATATAATTAAAAACATTCTGGTTTAATGCTTTAACTGCTGATACTTGTTGGTCAGATGCATTTTTTAAGTTATCTAATACAAAAAGGCCTTTCTATTCATACAATCCTGCAAATTCAGTCCATCAGACACAAACAGCAGAATTCTGCTTCAGATGTGGTCCTGGCATCACTAAATCAGACAACTAAACGCACTTCGATAATGTTTTTGGACACCTACAAAAGCCTGTTGCTTGATTGCTAGAACATCAAGTTATGTCTAGTACCAACAAAAGAAAAGATTAGCTGAGAAATAAGTGTCTCCCATGACACTGATAACTTCAGGCATTCCTGACAAATACATATACCACTTCTGAGTAATGCAGACACTGCTATTTTACTGCAAACAGGAAGAGAATTAATAAAATAAGATGTTGCATTAGTACAATGAAGCAACAGAAACAGGCTTAAACAGATACATAATCAAATATTCATATTTCATACTAGTTGTACAAAAAACCCCACACTTATTCAAAGATTTTTTTTCTCCTACCCTTCAGCATATAACGCTACATCAAAAACCAACATTCATCCTGAACATTTTTCCTTCTGTGCTCTTTAGCATAAATTCAAAAACCAACTACTCCAAAATAATGGTCACATGCCATAGTCCAGTTATTGTTTCATTTTTCAAGTGCTCATTCTGTCCCATGGCAAGATTCTAATTTCTCTTCTGCATCCAAACACAGTAAAGCTCACAGAGATTTCATAATAGCAACTGTTCTTATTTTTCTAAGAAAGCTTCTGACAAGGATAAATTAAAAATATTTTAAGAGAGGATAGGGAATTTTACTTGAACAGAAGCTAGCATTTCCCTTTCTTCACATGCATAAAACATGCTTAAGGATAACGTTCCCTTGGATGTCTCTAACTCCAGGAAAATATTTGGAACCACAATCCTAGCTAAAAGCAGACAGTTAATAATTATTTTTCCTTCTGAATACAACACTAATGTAATTAAATCACACCTATGAGAACTCTTTGTATAATACAGGCATTCTTAGCATGGGACAACACCTTAACAGCTTGATTTTAAAAGTACCAGGAAGATAAACACAGGCCGCAAAAGTTCATTAGGTGAAAAGATTATTTCACCAACTTAATTCTTGTTTGTATCATTTAAAAATCCCTCTAAAAAAGACTGATTGTATCCAGCCACACAAACTTCAAAAACATTGGTACAAAGTATCACAAACACTGGTCATCAGTGTCATTCTTTCCTATCATTATCACATTCATTTATTGGTAGATTTCCTTTTTCTTCGTTTTGCTGTAATTTAGAAAATGAAGACAAGCACTATAGGTAAGGTAACTCAATATTTTACAACATAACAAGGTGATGCATATGTACCTACACACACATTATATATATAAAAAAATTGCAGGATAACAAACATTTCAGCACCTATACGTGAAAAATGCATTACTGTCATATATATATTATTTTAAGAATCTGATTCTCCATTCCATTATACAAGTTTCATGAAGTTTACCTTCAAATTAAAGAACAAACCCTAAAGAGATTAATTACAACATCTTAAGACTATAGCAATTGAGAGTCAGGCCTGTAGTCCGATTGCAAGTGCAAAATTATGAACAATCTTATTATTCCTTGTTATATCATAAATATTAATTTAATAGAAATTCAATATCATTTTATTTCTTAATAATCTTATTATTGCATATTAATAATATTGATTAAAATATGAATTTAAATATTTATATTACATTGTTATCCTACAACTATCGCTAAGTCCATGAATGCTTTCTGATGGTGTATACCTTAATAAAAGTTAACCTGTCTCCAAAACCAAGAAATACTTCCCATCCTGAATCAATTAAAAGCCAAAATCCTATTTTGTGGACGTGCTCAAATTTCACCTGTTTCTACAACACTCCTTACTTTGCATAGAGTGACCTCCTTAGAGATAGTTTCTTTCAAATCCTGCCTCAAGCAAATATTTCTGCAAGTACATGGAACCCCTGAACTGAGTCCATTATCCACACAACTTCTGAAAATTACTTTCTGAAGAAGTCTATTTTCGACTCCTGAAACTTCAACTTGATTAATTAGATGAGCAAATATATAGTATTTCTGATATGCAGATATCACACATATCCACACAGCTATGCAATTTTCTCTTTGCTGCCTGAGCAAATAACTTAGGAGTCATAAAGCATACATGCACACAAAATCATAAAGAACTGCGCAAGTGAATCTGGACTAAGTAAAATTCAACATTATGGGAAAAAACCCTAAAGATCCTTCTGATACAATTAAGCACAGACAATATCCTGCAAAACACTCATACCTTTATGAAAAAATCCTTAAGATTCACAACAGCAAGCAGACCAGATTTATGCAGCCTGTAACCCCAGTTACCATTGAAATCTAGTATAGAGATGCCTTGAACAGTATTACTAGCTTACCCTGTTGAGCACATGCACAAATAGAAACATGTAATGTTAGTATGTATTGATCAGCATATGCAACTTTTTCTGCACAGCAACATCCTTACATACAAACCTGCTAACCTCAGTTCCTTAATTCCCTTCAGAGCCATGGTTTACAGGCTCCCAGATTATTTCCATCCAGATTTTTAACAGCATTTTCCAGTTTCCACTTTTCTACAGAAGCAATGACAAGATCTTTTAGACTAGAATGTCTTCTTAACTATAAGGCAAGTATATCCTACCACAAGAAATGTACTGAGCAAAGAACAGAGAATTCAACAAGGATGATCAGCTGTCCTTAAAAACAGAAACCACCACAAAAAGGCATCCTCTCATTTAAACTACATCATCAGAACATGTATACTTCATAAATACATGATATACTCAAGATAAGCTTGCATAACTTGTTATCTTATAGGTTGACATCATCTCAGAAAGCCTCCTAAATACTTCTGGTCTGTTAAAGCAAAACAAAACAAACAAAAAAAACCACACCAAAAAAAAACCCAAAAAACTGAAAGAGAGAAGGACTCAAAAACATAACAAGAAAGTTCTCAAAAGGGAGAAAAAACCCCAAAGTTGCTGCGCCTTAAAAATTTGTAGGTTTTTAAACCATAGGACATCTGAGAATTTGTTTCATCCAATAGTGTTGTTTTATTCAGAAAAAAGTATGCCTTCAAGTAGCACCAGAATAAGTGATATGATACACTGAAGTCTAAGCCAGCAATGCCATAACTATGAGAACAAAGAATATTTCTTCTTCTAAAGATCTTGTACAGCTATGCTCATACTCACCAAATTAGCATATGTTAGTTTTGTCATTCTCCCAGCCTTGAAGCACAATAATTTACCTCCATACCCAGTGAGTCACATAAAGACAATGAGGAAACTTGTAGCTTAGAAAGTTACAACATAGACCAGAATATCACACATGGCACAGTGCTTTCCTTGATCATCACAGAAAAACAGACTAAATCTTAATTGCTGTGTTTAAAAATAAGGAGTAAGATTAAGCATGTCCTTCATCTGCTTTGGTTTTCACCAGCAGATGGAAACAAAAAGTCAAATTTACCAGGATGATAAAAAAATAGTGACTGTAAAGAGCAATGGCTGATGTGTCAAACCACATAAGACTCTTCAAAAGGAATGTCCTTAGTAGGCAAGTACTTTAACCACAGGGTTTTTTAATAATAGTAGGTAAGGCTTTTTAAGATCTTTACTGAGCATGACCTCAAAACTATCAAGACAATACAAAGGAAAAATTCAGAGGAAGATGTTCTCAAATTCCATTTCAGTGCAACGCTGCAAGCCTCTATCATTCCAAGAGAATCTAACATACACTGGCTCTGCTTTCCAGTCCAATTGCTACTTATAAATGCAGTCAATCTAAATTAGAAAATCTAAGTCTGACTTTAAAGGAATATTCTGCTTACATTCAGCGGCCTGTCACCTCAGAGTTTTATGTTAGAGAACAGATTTCTGAATGCATACAAACCCCAAAAGCAGTAGGCGCACTTCAAGGATGTATATAAAACTGCAAATAAAATAATCCAGCAATGTTCCTGTTAATGAACAGCTTTTGTGAACTCAATATATTAAGCTGTGGTTTGCTTGTTTCCTGTCTCCCCTGCCCCCTTTAAAAACAAGAAGATAGACCAACTACAAACTCAGTCCAGCTTTGCTGTCCTGGCTCATTTGAATGGAGGACACCTTTCAAGATCAATTCTCTAAGTATTCATCAACCTCTAACCTATATTGGCATTTATACCTGCATTAACAGAGGTCCCCCCCCATATACTCATTGAATGATGTACAGTATGTGGTTGGAACAGTTGGTCTAAAATATCATCACAAAACTCCTCAGCTGTGCATCCATACCTGAATAATAAACTTCATATCTTCTCCTATATCTGATTATGTTACACAGTAAAGGTCTCTAAGAAAACAAAGCACTTCAATCTATATTGTATACTTGCAGAAAATGAATGTACAATTTGAAAACAATTCAGTATTCCTAAAATGAAGACTAGGACAGAATTACAGAAAATTGTATAAACTCCCAAGCTTCCATTTCAATTCAGTCACTTATTTGTTATGTTACATTAGACAAACACACAACATCAGGTTTCCTATGTGTAAAACAGCTCAAAAAATAAGCGTCTATTTCTCAAGGCTACTGTGATAACTAACTAGCTACCTAGTTCTTAAATAAGATATTCAGATACAAAGTATGATACAGATGTGTAGAGGTAAGTACTTCCTTGAATATGGGGGAGGGTCCCCCATGAAAACTAAAATAGTATAAGCAATTTGGAAATTAAAAACTCTAGAAAAAATGTGTCATTTCGATTTTATAATAGATGCTCACAGATTATTCCTACAAAGTGCTACACTATTAAAAATACCCAGGAAAAAAAACCCAAAGTTTTAAATACAAATGTTCTCGATTTAATACTTATATCAGCACTAGGTTTTAGAAAACATCTGCAAAAATATTTTCTAACACAGTTGTCTTAACATATTACAGCTGTGCACGCAAGTGCAAATTTGTATGTTTTCAAAAGCAGCCATTTGTTTGTTCAGTATTTATCATTTTTCAAGAGCACCTTCCAGCTCCTGTTCAATGTTTTAAGTTATCCTTTAGAAAAGCCTCAGTTGACTTAGGAAGCAAACAAAACAGATCTGCTGATATAAGAGAACTACAGCAGCACACAGCTTAATTACGACAGCTCTATGATACTTCCTATGAAACACACAGTTCATTTCCCTCTTCCCCATAACCGCTTTGGTACATCTTGCATATACCACATATACATTTGATTATCAAGTATCCTCCAAAGTAGATTCATCAGCTGGGCTTGCACACACAAACATGAATGCAAGATATTTTATGTTTGTTTTGGTTTATTGTTTTGGATTTTCTTTGCAAGAAATACATACTTTTACATACACACACTCTTACTCTAGATTCAAAAAAGAACAATTAAAGGTGCAAATTATCCTACAGTTGGATTAATCAGCATTTTAGTTTTACTAATAAAGCTGGAACTATCAAGTATTCCTTTATATAATTCAGAGTGTATCAAAGTTCTCTTGAGTTTTGAAAGCTGAGATGCATTATCAAGAAAATTAAGCTTACCATATTTTATTCACCACTACTATCCATTACAAAAAGGAAAGTATTTTAAACTGCAGCACGACTAGCAAGATATTTTTCTGGTTAATTTATCTCTGTCCTTGGATTGGGGGTGGCAATCAATGAAGCCCATTCATCATCTCGTTCCACAGTGCCTTATGGTCTACTTACACCTTGCATAGAAAGTTTCTGCAAAGCTCACCAGAGTATTTAAAAATATCTCCCCCCAGAATTTTGACCAAAATCATTGCTGCTCACACTTTACTGCTACAACTGGTAATGTACATAGTTAAAATCTGGTCCTTCTGTGATACTTCTGATCATTCTTCAGTCCCAGCTCCAGCATCTCGATAATCACATGACATACTCAACATGACCCACTTTTTCATTGAAGGCAAGTTATTAGCCTTCAAGGTAAACAGGGAACAAGCTGAAAACTCAAACACATGGGAACAAACATACATCTATGCATAAAAGTGCATGTCTATAATAAAAATCTACATTTAAAGACTCTGAATCCAGACTCACAATTCTGTAATAACATAATGCAATCATCCTACAAATTAGGAATGCATGGTTCTTTGATACTGATAAAGGAATGTAATAACTAATACAAAACATTGTATTCATACAAGTAGAGCAGTAACTCTTCAAAGCATCTGTTAAGTACTACAGTGTATTACAATATTTTGTTTGTTGGGGGTTAGGTCTTTGGAGGTCTTGCCTTCTGAAATAAAATCTTATCATTGACAGTCAATGTACAGTTTTTTCCAAGGATTCTCTTGAATAAAAGAACAACGTATTCTTCAAATATTCTGCAATAATACAGACTGCTTGCAAGTTTTAGGTAAATCTGACCGAATAAGGAAGCAATTTTACTCATTTCTTTGAGATCTATAGCACAGTTTGGACAACAGCACTTCATGCCCTAGTATTTATCACATTCTAGGAAGAAATGCATTCTCTAAAATTTTACCTAGCTTATTAGCTGTCCCTCATCATTACAGTCGTGGGTCACCTCAAGTCTTTAACCTTACAGGAAGTGTTATTTCCTTTTACAGATGAGACACTGAAGCACATAAATTATGGAAGAAATCCATATGAAAATGTAGACGCTGAGTATCATTTTATGTGCCTGCATCCAATCTTTAAGTACTTCAGTACTTGTTCCATTGCCAGGTAATCCTAGAACATGCTGGCTTCAAAATTCCCTACCCAAATCATGGCTCATGGTCACATGCTGCTTAAAACTTGGAAATATTCTATGGCTAGCTTGTTTCTAAACACCATTAGAATGAACAAACTAGATATTTTGCCATCATACGATGGTAGTAGCACATCTCCATCCTTAGCTAAGAAATATAAAATACTGATTCAAACAGATCCTGGAATCCATTTATTCCAGATGAGTGATGCAAGCTCTAAATTTTGGGAGAGATTTTACAGTGAATTCATTTTTTACAAAATGCTGTTGCATTAACAGAGAGTTTAAGATGTTTACCCTATAATATTCTATATAGCTGGTGGCTAAATTACTTTTCAGATGTCTAAAAGCTTTAGACTTTTCTGTCTGCAGGAGACTTCAAAGCTGAATGCAGTTCTTCCACCTTGTGAATGAACACTAAGTAACAGTGTTGAGCTCAGTTCCATCATTTCTCAACAGCGTCTTACTCCACAAGGAGCTCTGAAATCAACACAACTCTTAACTCCACTTATTAGGCTTTTAAGAATATATAGGGCAACCTATAACACTAAGCTTGAAAATTCTCACTGCTCGCCCATCTCACATGAAAACATACACTTTGCTTATAGTTTACTATTGTTCCTTTATTACTGTTAACAGCTGCAGTCCACTGGAGTGCCCATGTTTTCAGGTATCATCATCATTTATTCCTCCTTACATCATCTTTGTAGCATGTTTGCCAAGACTAGACTATACAGCTAATAATAAATTCCCCAGACACTGACAGGTAATTATTCTTCAATATTGCATGAGTTTTCCAATGCATTTTTTTATTGTCTATGTAGTAGTGTTTTAAAAGCAAGGGTTTTTTCACCAGCACTTCAGTTAGTATGTGTAAGAATTTCCCAAGGATATTCCTGTAGCACCTCATATTACCTCCTACCTTTTCTGCCTACATTTTGATACAATTAAATCAATTTCTAGTGCAGTGTGATAGACTGATCTCTCAAAAACTACTCATACTCATTTTAAAAAGATGACATGAACTATGGTAATGCCTTCCAAAATATGATCATCGTGCCTTCTTTTTGGTTAAAGGAAGTAAGAGATACACAGTGTGAGACTATTTATTTGCCAAATTAAATTTAAATCATAATAAATATTAAATGCTTTAACCGTTAGAGGCATTTATGTATCACTTACGGATAGACTTAAGCATACATTTGATGCAACTGAGCTTTTTACACGCCCATAGTGATGGCAACCAGCCTTTGGTGCTGTCTGAAGGCCTGTCAGCATCCTCAGCCATCTGCTCTCACACTTGCTTAGGTAACAAACTGCTTCGTCTGCAGACAAACCAGACTCCAGAATCCACAAGCCCTTTGCCCAACTTGCATTTGGATTCAATCCTATAGATGGTCTCAGACTCACACACAGAGGAAGGATCTCTGTACATTGTTAATTATCTACTGCTTGGGGGAAGAGAGGGGTGTTTTTAAAAGATCATAGGTCCATCCCAAACACACACATGTTTGTAGCCCCACAATTAAATATCACTCCGAATAGGGGAGGCTGTGTTCGGTTCACAGACTAGTTAGAGAAAAGCATGGCCACATATCAATCACTTGGTACTGAGGATGCAGCAACTCTGAGAAGACTTGTGAGGCAGAAAATAATGGACTGAGCTGCCAGCACAGTGCTACGCTTAGAAGCATTTTCTGCAGCTGCACGCGGCAGGACACCAAGCAGCAGGGGAGACATTGCTCTGCTGCTACATTTCACCAATACACCCATTACCAAAAGACAAGCATCTAGTTCTGGCATTCATAGCTCAAGAATGCTCATAAACTAGGCTAAAAACCAAGAGAGCAGTCAAGGATGGAAAAACTTGGTTTGTGTTGAGACAACTCAAGGGACACTCCTCCATCCTCAGTAAGGAAAAGGTGACCATATTTTCACCTACACAGGGAACATAGACCTGACATACTGAAGGCTCTGCAATGAAGGCCTGACTCAAAACATGAGAAAACAGGGCAACTCAAAGAGACAAAAAATGAGATAGGGTAGATTTTCTGGATTAGGCAGATTATGCATTTGTTTTTACTGGTTATAGAAAACAGTGAGGATAACTAACCAATGGAAGAACTTTGAAAGTCTGTAATGAGCTCTCAGTCAGCAGAAGTGCTTTCAAACATATGTGGATGGTTTTCTAAAGCATGCATTCAACTCAAACAGGAATTAATTCAGAGTTACCCTACAGCCTGCATAAGGCAAGCTGCAAGAACAGGTAATCAGAGAGCTCATTTCTGGTCTTGTCTATAAAAACCCATTAAAAAAATATTCGAAAGGTTTAGTGGTGGACTTGGTAGTCTTAGGTTAATGGTTGAACTCTGTGATCTTAAGGGTCTTTTCCAACTGAAATGATTCCATACAGGAAGTATTAAACACCACCAGCATTCTAATAACAATCAGGTTTTAAAGTTTTCAAAAAGATTGCTTTTCTTTCAAAAAACACTTTTTAATGCAGGCTGTTTAGCTTGTAGGAGGAGTTTAGTATGGTCGTATGGCTTATGCTTCTACATTTCAAAACAAGATTTGAATAAAAAAAAGTATTCTTTACAAATTCAATATCTCTTTATCGTACCAACTATCATTGTATTTTAAGATTTTAATACAGAGAGAATAACTCACGTGGGAAGAAATACTTTTCAGAGCATCACCACTAAAATCAATTTAAATAAAGATCACATTTTATAAGGGTAAAGTCATAATCACTGACATTTCCACTAGTTTAATTATATTAACATCACATGTTGACTTATAAAAAGGCAATTTGCAGGTGTAAAAATCTCACAATTCCACTGATGTCAGTAAGAATAACTATGCATATGTCTTGAATCAGATACAGGCCATGCTGATGACAAAGGCAGTTTTGCAACTGATAGCCTGACTCAGGATTTGTAACAGAAGTTGCACCAGTTTAGTTGTGACGTTGTTTCACATTAAAGTTAAGGCAAACTAAATCTGTACCACTTCTTAAAGGGACAATTTTCTTTTCCCATCTACACCTGCTCATTCCTGCTACCTCCTTTGGGTCAGCAAGAGACTTATGCAAGTGAAGTAACATGAGGAAACTGAGCTGGCTTAAGAACAGTTGGCTGGTAGGTGGGGAGATATGTTCCCGTTGATACTTTTCAACTCTCAGCAGGAATATTAATGCTTACATAAGAAGCGGAAAGATGTAATCAAAGAGAAGCGTGAAGGATAAAGTCACCCCTTTTCACAGCAGCATGAACTTCAACTGGCTGCAGCTAAAACTAACTTTTTGCCTAAAGATCATTTCTTATACAGCATTATTGTTCATTTACATTCTGCAATTTAAGGACACTTTCCTTGCATGAGTCATTCTGCAGACAGCAAAATTCAGAGTTTTAGATAGAAATAAGGATTTTGCCCGGAATAATGAAATTTGATACACTTTTAACATTTCACTTGTGAAGGTTCCTGTACTTGGAAATTGTTTTGTCCTTGAAAAATGCAGAATCTTTTATAGGAGCTCTAGAAATTAAGAAGAACAGGAAGGAGGTAATTTAGAAGTGCAATAAGAACATCTGGAGACAAGGTTTAATAATTAAACTGTTCAGTTTGCTCTTACTCTATCCATAACAACTAGATATCTAGGACTAGGCAAAGCATATTAACTTGTGTAGGTACTCAAAGGTGCTCACCTATCCTCTACAGTCTGCTTTGTTACATACGCCAGTTGGGACTCATAAGTTATCAAATAAACAATCATAATCATCTGAAGACACAATCTACTTTTTTAAAGACAGCATTTTAGGAGACTGGAATTTCCAATCATTCAGATACTCAAAAACTTAAGAGGAAGAGCAGTTTCATGCACAATTTTTTCTCTAATGCGCTTCCACACACCAGTGCATAAACCAGAGCTAGAGAAAGGGGTAACTTTTTGCTCCAACCTGAAGGAAACTTTTTTTTCTTCTAAGAAGTCATTCTGTGAGTAGCAAAACTAATGAAACCTGTTTTCCTGTAGCACTGCATCTCAACATTGATTGACTTTGACATCTAAATACATAGAAGCTGTGACTGCAGCTTTTCCTACAGTTGGGCCATTTGTAATGTTTGCCTCCCTGAATTCCCTGGAGTCTCATAACACAACTGCTTTGGGCAGCCTTTCCCTCTGCCTTCTGCCCAAGCTCGTATCATCATGAAAACTGTAACTGACCAACAAATTCAAGGGTATAGGATAGGGGAAGAAAGAGTGGCAGTTATAGCATTAAAACTTCATTTCCTTAATAAATCAATCTATCAGAATAAAACTGGACACTGTGCTTTTATGCTTGTGGTTTTGTTTACATCTTGGGAACTGTGCTGGTTGAAGCTCCCTGCTATAAAAACAGAACCTGCTCACCCTTTGGCTTTCTTATCTTTCACCTGTCTCCCACAGGCAGGCAGACAGAATTTCTTTCCCCTCTCTTTTTATAACTAAATTTCCCTTTTTTATTTTGGTACCGAAAAAAGAAAAAAAAATTTTTTTTGCATTCTATCAGAGCAGAAGGGAAGAAAAAAAAAAAGTTTGAGAGAAGGAAAAAAGTCAGAATTGCATTCAGATATCCATCCTGAACAGAGTAAAATAATTTACTGGCAGGCAGAGATGAGGCCTAGATCATTCTGAAATGTGACTGACATGGATATGAATGCAATGCAGTAAGAATAACAACACTTCCGTGTATATAATGAGTTACCACATGCTTCACAATACAAGGAGTAAATACAAAAGTTGATAAATAAGAGTAATAAAATAGTGCTAGCGAATCTTTTTGCCCATTTTTTCCCCCATCCACCCTTGCTCAACCAGAGCAACATTTGCAAAGTAGTCTACTTACTCAGTAATTCTCCTACAGGGAAAAGGCAAGGTTACCATAGTACTGTCAATTAATTTTGACACCTGCTTACTAAGATTGATCAATTATTTTTGATGTCTCTCTGCTATGTTGTTTACTTCTCAGTCTAGAAAAGAAGTAAAACAAAGACAAAAATACTACACATCTCTCACCAAAGAATTAATGGTCCCAAGTTACCCCTAGGTAGAGCATTCCTCTTACAATAATGTTTCTGAGGCTTGCTAATGCAAGTCACTCATTCCCAGAAGAGCAAATAAAGAAGAAAAATAAAGACCCTTTTATTTTCAAGTCTTTTAGGCCTACCCTTAAAAAATCTGTTTCCTCAATTAACCTCGTGACAGAAAACAGGTTTTACAGGTGTGCAATTTAGGTCATTAAAAGTTCAATTTTAGTCTTGCATAACAGAGACGCACCCAGGCTCTTCAAACTGCTGAAACTTTGAAACAATGTAAATGTTTAGAATAATACACAAGGTTCTATTAACATTTTTATAGATTGTATCTACAACCCATAAATTAATTGTTAATGCAGTTATAATAGCCAAACACACTTTTCAAGCTTCATGTCATTTTGAAACATTCTTCATAATAATTCTTACTGACAGAAGCAACTGCTGCAAAAGTGGTATACATCCAACATAACCTGTCAAATAAAAGTACCACTGCTGCAAAAGTCCAGCCATGGCAACTTGTGTATAAAGCAGATATTCACACTTCACAGACAAACAGAAACAATATGCAAATGTTCCACGGTAAGTCAAACCATCAATTGCCACAGAAGTCACAAAGGTCTTCAATCACCCGGCCGTGAGGCAGATTAACATTCTTTTTCCAACTCTTCAGCTGGAAATACATAGACTTGACTCATCACCCATTCAACACCCATCTGAATTTTCAGGATTCAAAATACAACCACTCAGAGTTGCTGCTTGCGTTGTAAGACACGTTAACATATTTCATGCCATCCCCAACTCACAGGACCTGAAAAGCTTTAAATCTTAGAATGCTTATTTTCATTGCAGGGTATATTTTGCTTCTAAGAATAAAGATTAACGATGAGCTATCGAAGATACCACTATGAAAGTGTCCTCAGTAAAAAATAGGTCTCCAATATAATAGAAACAGCTTGCTTCTGTGATAAAAATCACAATGCAAGCATCACTGTCATTTCTAAAGCTAAGCATGAAAGAATATAGAGGAGTTAATGAGAAATCTGTTCTGCTTTCACCAAAACTCCTAACGGCACAGCAATTAATCACTGTGTTAGTTTAGCTCAGAAGAGGTGCCCTTTCAACACTCAGGCAGAACTTCCTCTAGGTGGGGATGGATTATTAACTTTCTACCAGAAGTGAAAACATAACCCCACTGTGCCTTCTCACTTGACAAATACAACAAACGTAAAGAAACATAAATGTTTTACCAGATAATCAAGGAAATACCCGTTAAGGACTGGATAAAGACTCCAGTAATCATTCAGAGAACATACTAATTCACAACAAGCTTTGAAATTTAAGAAATGAAAATTTGCTTCAGTCCTTGCACTATTAGGGTCTGTTGTGAGTGGCATCAAGACAAAGGATACAAGTAATCTCTTTAAAGCAAGGAAATAATAGCTCTGCAAGCTTGTCTCCTGCAGATCCTCACACACAAAGAAGATTCACCTGGGCCTCCTCTCCTCACTCTCAATCCCTACGCAATTAGCCCATTGTTCCACAGCACAGGACAAACCCCAAATCCTCAATACACACAGGCAACAAATGACCAACTTTAAAATCTTATTCCCAAGTTCATATGCAGATAAGATGTATTACATCTGCTTTATATTATCTTTACAACTCAGTTATAATCTCACTGATGAAATAATCCACCAGATACTATCGGTGAATTGTTTCTTCCTCTGCAGCACGTACATTACTTCAGCCAACATGTCTGACCCCCAGCTACTCAACTTCCCAAGCTAACGAGTCACTGGATTTACTTTTTGTTTATTTAGTGATGAGTGACCTCGGATTGAATGTTTAAAAGATGTAAATTATATAGCCTAATTTTAGTACTCCAAAGAGAAAACTGAACTTAAACACAAATTTAAGTAGACAATTATTGATACTTTTACCAATTAAAGTACTTTCCAAAGACAGAATTTGAATTCTGTAAGACACAGCTTTACCAATATATTGTCATTAGTTAGATATTAGAACACTTTCCAGCTCTATGTGTCAATATACTAATAAATAGAGTTCCATCTTTTAAGGGGTGTTTTACAAGGGAATGAAATGAGATGTCCTGTCCAAGGTTATATAGCGAAATAACAGCAAACAGTATTCTTCACAGCCAGTCTTTATACTGATACCAAAGGGGGCGGGGGGGGAAGTGACAGCCCTATAAATTAAGTCTTCTTTTCCACAACAGATAGAAAAGCAAGTGTCAGGATGCGCTTCCTTCTCACTGATCAATGACTCAGTATCACATCCACTTTTAAGAATGAGAAGGTAGTTCTAGCTTCACTGACCACTCCCTTGCAAAAATATGTTACTGTTTACATTTACCACTCTCTCCTCTCCTGCAAACCTTGTCATGAGGTACGTACATTTCACTAAGTTAAGCTTATGTTATCCTGAACGTGCCTGACTAACGCCCACTTAGCTAAAACACTAGAAAGAAAGGGAGGAAGTCTGGAACGAGCAAAACACTTTCACTCTCCAGAAGGAAAAAGTCATTCAAATCCCTTGGTAATTTTTGCTCCCTGGGCAGCCCCATGAAGTGCACATGTCATTTCCATGACACTTCCAGAAGGGACAGCAGCGACACAGCTTTAGGCCGATTTCTCCTTGTCTCTCAGTTCCCATCAAGTGGAGCAGCCTATTTTCAGCGGTAAGTTAGCAGGTACAATTTTCCATCGCAGGACTGAGTCCTGCGTTCTTAGAGGCAGGGTCCCTGAGGTGGAGGAGCCTACTTCATCCTTAACTTCTGTCACATACTTCCACCACACATGAACACAATCATAGCAGACACAAGCAAAAAAAAACCAGGCAAGTGAAAACGACAGGAAAAGGAGTTAGGGAGGAGGAAAAGGGAACAGTAATCGGCAGAGACTTACTTGAACCTGCCCTGGCAATGTTGGCACTGGTCTCCCACCCAGCCCTGGTCGCAGACACAGGTGGAGTTGACACAATGACCCGAGAAGCAGGAGATTTTGTCGCAGGACTTGGACTGGGACACCTGGGCATAGAGGGCCAGGTACAAGAAGCCGTAGAAGAGCAGCCAGCTGTTCACATCCAGGAGCGAGGAGAAGAAGCAGCAGCAGCAGGAGGAGGAGGAGGATGAGGAGGAGGGGGGGGAAGGTCTCCAGGCGCCCAGGGGCGCGGGGGCAGCTCCCGCGCTCCGCGCGGCGCTGCCCGGGTCCATCTTCGCCGAGGGGGCCGTGGGCCGAGGCGCGGCCGGCGGCGGGCAGCGATGGCAGCGCCGCCCGCGCACCCCGGGCAGGGGCAGCTTCCCCTGAGGGGAAATAATCCGGCCGGGGAGATTCAAACCCCCCGCTTCCTCCTCGCCTTCCTCTCCTCCCTCCCGACCCCAGCGCTGCCTCCTCCGGCCGCCTCAGCTCTCCGCGCCCCGTCACTCCCGCGGGGAAGCCCGGCAGCCCTCAGCCATCCGCCCCTTCTCTTCGTCGTCCTCCTCAGGGCTCATCGCTCCCGTCTTCTTCCATGGAGGAGGAGGAGGAGGAGAACTGCCTCTTGACCTTGTGTTTTCTCCTCGCCAGAGATGCCCCCCACCGGCGTGCACACACACACACACCCACACCACCCTCGACCATGTAGCCCCCGACTCCCCCTTCTCCTTTGTAGTCCCTCTGCCCGCGGCACACACGCAGGCGGCAGCGAGGAGGAGCGCGGGGAGGCGGGGGCCGCCGCTGCCGTCCTCTCGCCAGTCAGTCAGTCAGTCAGATGGGAAGTGAGGGCGGCCGGGCCCCGGAGCCGCTACGGCATCCCGCACCGGCGGCGGCGGGGGGGGGGGGGGGGGGCTCGGCGGTGAGAAAAGGGCTGAGGAACTCCGTTATTAGCCCTGCAGGGAAGAGGGGCGGGAGGAGGGTGGGAGAGGAGGGTTAGCAGCCCCTCCGTGTCCCGGCTGACAGCTTCCGAGCAGCCATTTTTAAAGGCTAATTGTCATCTCCTCTCAGAGCCGCCTGCTCGCTCTAACGCCCCCCCCCCGGTCCGTTTGGATCCGTCCCTCCGCCCGTTCCTCAGCGGCCGAGGGAGGGGAGGAGAGGGGGGCCCGGCCCGGCCCGGCCGGCGGCGCGGGGGGGGCGGGAGACCACCGTCCCCGCCGACCGGAGCGGGGAAGGGGCAGCCGGGGTAACCGCACACCGGCAGCTCGCACGCCCCTCCCGCCCCTTCCTTCCCCTGCGCCCAGCGACGGCGACCTGCGCTCTGTGCTTCGACAGACACCTCTCCCGCCCACGCTTCTTAAAAAAAAAAAAAAAAAGAAAGGGCGGAGGGAGATGAAACGGCACCGGGCCCGGCCGGCCGGCCGGCCGCCCGCCCCCCCCCCCGCGCTGCAGGCACGCCGGCCACCCGCCGCACAAAGCCGGCGGAGCGCTGCCGCCGCCGCCCAGACCTCGGAGGCCCCACGGCCCCGCGGGAGGGGAGGGGAGGCGGGGCGGGGTGGCAGTGGGCGGGGGCGAACCCCCCCGCCCCGCCTCGGCGCGCGGGCGTCCGTTAGGAGTGAGGGGGCGGGCGGGAGCCCCCGGCTCGGCCCCCGGTCAGCGGGGAGAGCGGGCGGCGGGCGAAGGCGCCGGTGTCTCCCGGCCCTTCTCCCGGACCCCTTCTCCACAGGAGCCGGGCTGGTGTTTGCCTCGGGTCCTGCAAAGTTCGGAGGCGGTTTTCTTTGAACTCGTCACGGTTAATACTAGAAGAGAGGTTACGGCTTGTTTTGAGATCCTGACCTTCCTAGGATTTACTCCGTCTTCCCGTTTGGTAGTTGAAATCGAGACGTTGCCTTCCGCTGACAGCCTGATGAGCCGCAACAAAAGTTCCTAGCTTTGTAAACAGCGCTGTACAGAAGTAATCGTTGCTTAAATTGTCCTTTTTTTTCTCCTGCAAAGTGTGCCGTACACAGCCCGTCTTTTTCAGCTTTGCTATAACCTGTTTTCGTCTTACAATTTTTTTACAAGAAAAACATAATGAGCCTTGCTTTCAAGCAGTGAAGAAAATAACAGCAATCAAACCCTCTGAAACTTTATCCTAACGCTGAAATTGAGAATTTATGACATGATGTCTCTATTCGAAGAAGATAAAGAAACAGTATTTAATTTAATCTCCTGGTACCATCCAAAGTGACCCGTATTAGAGTCTGAAATCAGATCCAAATCTACCCTTCTTCAGATCCTGCAGTACTTACCCTTGAAGTGTGGAGGAATTGTTTGGGGGTTGGTTTAGCCTGTTTTCCCAGCCTTACCATTAAACACTCACCTGAATTTCAAAAAAAATCAAGGTACATCAGTACTACAGTAAGGAGCACAGCAACAGCCAGCAGTATCTATTTGCACTTTGTGTGATGTAAGAGTCCAACCAAGATCAGGACGTCAGAGCTAAGCACGATACAAACATCACAGAGGAACAGTCTGTGCCTTAAGGAGGTCACAGTCTTGACGGAGAGAATACCTGAAATTGTGTGGGGAAAACAAACAGAGATGAGAAGTCATATGTCCGGTTTCATTCCAGAGGATGTCAGGAGGCCCACAAGCCACTCTCAGTCCAGGAGTCTGTACATTGTCCTCCTAACAGAGCTGAGATAGATCATTTCATTCTTCTGGATCAGACACATTTCTTAGCTATTAGACATCTCTTTGTATGTGTTTTGTAATGAATTGGTGAGTTCATGCAAAGAGAGGAAATGGAAATTGTGTTGCTGCTTTATATTTTGTGAAAAAAAGCTGAGGCTGAAGCCTTTGTCAAACAGTCTGCTAATTGTACAATATTACATGTGATTAAGGCTGCTGAACAACTGTCCTCTGTTAAATACCATTATGAGACCAGAAATGCAGTTAATAGGAGATTATAGTCCAAGACAGAAAGTCAGTTCAAGACTACTCTGTAATCCAGAAACACTTTTAAGCAATAGTTTTGCTTACCATGGCAGGGAGATACATTCCTCCTCCACTTTCACAATTCCTCTATACCAACCAAAAAAGTTCTAAAGCCAGCACCATCTTTTTCTCAGACTGAAGGAAGATTTTGCTTCGGATCTACAGAAGTCAGCCAAATTTTTGAAATTAACATTCACAGCAAAGCTAAGATCTCAACAATCCTTTACCAGGCAACAGATCTGTTCAAAAGCACAATGATCAGCACGCATTTGTCCATTAAATGCCAACGCTCTTCTTCAGTAATTAATGCAAAAAAAAAAAAAACCTAAAGAAAAGAGAAATACAAATTTACCTTGCTCGAGCTTAAACTGCTTTTTAGGTAATTCTGTGAAGCGGGAGAAAAAACACAAATAAGCCACCAGAAAAGGACTGGGGTGGTTATAAGAGGTGCAGAGAATAGTATGACAGTACTTTTACTGCATAAACAATCATAACTAAAAAACTAAACACAACTATAAAGGTTTCTAGATTTACAACAGCAAGGAAGAAGCATTGGACAGCTATCTCCTAGCTAAAATGTAGCACACTATGAAAATGAAGGAATGCAAACCTTTTGGCTGCTGTATGTCACATCAATGCAGTAGATATTTCATAACCCTAGAAAATGAATGATGTGCAAATGCCAATATTGGTTCTCTTCTGTGCTGATTTGATGGGATTTTTTTAGTGTCAGATGAAGTTAACAGATCTGGCTGAGAGAAGTCAGATCTGTCAATCCTTTCATCGTTACACACATATCTGTAAGTTCCACTTTCCTTAGAAGTGTAACATTTTACACCTTTCATCCTTCGGGTTCTTGACACAGAAATCATTTACACTTTTAAAGGACTAATGTACTAAAGCATCTTGGGTAGAATTTACAACTTAAAAGTATTTGAATAACTTATCAAAAGTTTTAAGTTACTGAATAAAAACAGATAATGAGATTACAGACTAGTGCAGAAGATGATGGAGAAGGTTATGTGAACAAAACCTTCCAAGAATATATCCAGCTTAGTAGGAAAGCAAAAGAAAAAGAAAAAGTATAAAGGCTTCTTAGCTGTTACCATCAAAACCTAAGCACTAGTATACAAGGAGAAAAATACTGATACATTTGTGTTCATGCAGCAAAACAGCTTGAAGTATATTTAAAGATCTATACGGTTGCTGTTGTGAAGCAGGGTGGAGTGGATCAAGGGAAACAGCCCTCAAACACAGACTTCTTCCGTTGTTCAGAATTTCTGCAAGACCCTGAGGACAAGAATATAGCAGAATCCATCCTCTCCTCCATACCCCCCACACACACATACCCACTCCTCCCTACTCTGCTGGCCCTCTCCTACAGGCAGATATCAATCAAGCCATGCTGCAGACATCTTTCCTTAAGGATGCTTAGTCCTATTTATGGTATCTAGTGCAGATGTATTTTTGCAGTGTTGTTGAGAAGTACAATATAAGCAGCTGAAGAGAAGAGGGAGAAAAAAAGATTACCTTTGTGGTTGACCTCTTTGCAAGGGTATTAAGAGAAATGAATGTTTTCTATGCCCTTTCCCTTCTCCTTGAGACAGACGTTGTCAGACTCATTAAGTAAAAGGGGCCAAGCTCTGCGCTGCTTCTGGGCATGGATATATAGATCTCCGTTGGCCTTATGACATATTGGTAAAACTAGCATGTAGGTTTCAGTAGCGGAGGCAATAGCTGCACAGTGATTTGATGCAGTTTCAAGAGCTGTTCTAGCTTAACACATCAGAGCAGTGCACAGGCTTCATGGTGTGCAGTGTACAGGCTTCTTACTGAATCTTAGAAGTATAACATGAGTGTAGGCTTTACCTTTTCTTTCCAAATATGCACACAATACTTTGGATGGAGGACAACATAAGGCTTTTTTTCCTAAATTCCATGCTAATTTTTCATTGACTGACACTGACTCACCTGAGCCATTCCATGTAACCCTTTCTAGTATTATGCAAACCATCAGTCTCTTCCATGAGGTAAAACAAATTTATCCCTACTCAGCAGATTCTAGTGCTAACAGAATAATGCATGTTACAATTTTCTGTTCATATTTGTCTTATCCGGTAAGTCAACTCTTGGGAGGCATCAATTTTATAAGATTAAAAATATAAGCCCTCCATCGCCTACTCTTTTTTTTTAAATTTAGAAAGAAATAAAATTCACAGAAAATTCACTGGCACCCTTCTAAAATGAAACCTTGATAGCAAATCTTACCTTTCTTATCACCCATGCATGTATTTTGCTACAGCATTAAGCCATGTTTGTTACCATCATCTCCAATAGGTATTGGCGAGCAAACTGCCATACAATAAAGACTGTAAAAGCTGTAGGAAGCTTACCAAACTCAGCAAGAACTACAAAACAATGGAGGGGGAAATGAATGTTTATGTTATTTTATCAAAAGCCAATATCTGGAGAAAAAAATTTTAGGGTCTGTTCTATATTTTTTATGCATGTGCATAAGCTGAGGTTTAAAATCTATTCTACAAAGAAAGAGTCAGACTTTTACTGAAATGTTTGTTCCTTTGCGGAATTTTTTCATCAGGAAAAAAAGTAATTATGTTTTTACACACTAATTTTAAAATTGTGGACTTTGGATGAAGAATAACAGGTTAAATTACAAGTTGGCTTCAGGTCCATTTAAAGATGAAAGACATTTCAGAAAAACAGAGAGACTAGACAAAGCCAAGTTCTATCAGCACTGACAATGGCATTGTCGTTATTTGAAACCTGTCTGCTTTCAGATAAAAGTCTATTGAACCAGGAAATAAAAGCATATTATGTTTTTTTATGTACTTTCTGTACACATGCTAAAAATTAAATAGCCAAGCTATACCTGATAACGTTTCCATCTACGACTGAATGAATCTGCTGACATTGATCTTGACTCTTAGTATGATCTTTTGATTTTTTTAAAATAAAGTTTTTAGATGTCTTTCTACTGAATAGATGTGTAATTGTATGCCATGCTGAAAACTTGATGCATCCTGCAATATATTACAAATTATTTGGAAAACACTGACATTTTCCACTGCAAATATCCCTTCTGCTGAGTATTTTTCTGCATCTGTTCTGCTGCATTTCATTTTCACTGCTATTCCTTCTGGAGTTTTTCACAATCCTGCTTAATCTTGACTAAGCTAGGGCATTTTTTCCATGTCAGCAAAGCTCCATCTCACAACTGAACCTTTCTCACACATCATTAGTAGGTATACTGAATTTATCCAATACCCCTAACGATCCCAAAGGGACGCGGCTATTAGACTTTTTCTAGCTGAGAAAGCATTTACTTTGAGTTATTTTCTCTCATTCTTTTCTAAATCAGGAAATTATCTGCTGCCTTTATTTCTGTGTTTGTTCTTTTTATTAATAAGTTTCAGCAAAATGCTGAAGAATTTATTTGATGGTAATGAAATTTCATTGACCTTACTGGGATTTACACCCCTCCTTCAGAATTTAGCAGAGGTTTCCACATTTTTCTGGATAAGACTAGTTTGCTGAATGATGGCAAAAAAAGCCTTACTAAAAGATTTTGAAAATCAAAATAAACCATAAGCTTCAATTGTCTCTTATCCACTATTTTTTCTTTGCAAGACTTAGGAAGACTGCACTTATTATTAGTGGCTTACTGGTTTTTCCTCATCACATTATACTTTACCTAAGAGCTTCGTAAGTCCTATTCCAATTTCTTTTAAGGCTACTAAAGCATGACTTCTCAGTCCATATTTTCAGGCTGACAAATTTAATCTCTTTTTTTAAAAAAATGTAAAATGTTGGGTAACTGTTAAATCAACAGTACAATCAGTGTTTTGATATTTACATCATCGTTCATATCCTTTGGAGTGGTTGCCTAGTCTTAGTGATTCTATTTCAGTATAATCTCATGTTGATTTCTTACTCTTCTTTTAAAAAACTTTTAACAATGGCTACTGTAGTAACCTCTATACTTAATTTCTCAATATTTTGTTTGAACACTGTAAGGAAATAATTTGCTTTTCCTAAAATTGCATTTTCCTTTCCAGTTACTACTTTTGGAGCCTACTGAATTTTCCTGTTAGTTCCCTTTTACGTATTTTTAAAAAAATACTTCTTTCTTTTCTCATTTAATACTTGAGTAGTTGTGCTATTAAACTTTGGATGTGCTATTAAACTTTGGAAAGCGATACTTGCAAAAAATGGAAAACACACATGCATCAAATAGGCTGCAACAAGGATAATGAAACAGTAATTGTACTAGGCATAATGGAATAATGGAATAAAATGATGCTCTTTTTTGCCCTTTGATTTGCATAAAATTGGCAAAAATGATAGGCTATGCGTGCATTGATCCCTGTCTTGTCTACTATACAGATGTCAAAAAAGAATTGAGTAGATTAAATTTTCCCTCAGTATTAATGTTGAAACAGGCATTATATGCCAGGAATCAAACTGGCATATTGTATTAATTCAATGAAAGTATTTACAGTAATTTGAAGAAATAATGCTCATGTATAAATATAATATTTTGTCAAGCACGCAAGCAGTTATTTAATTAGCTTAAGACATTAATTTCCATATCTGCAGATTGAAATAATGGTAGAATTAATTATTATTAAGAATTACCTTATTTCCCTGAAGTAACAAGTTTTACACATATCTAGACATATGGATATTGCCACAAAAGAACAAAACATCTTCACATGTGGCATCTCCTGTTTGTGTACTTGGGTGCTGGTGTTACTGCAGGTATGTATGATATGAGTGAGGCTAAAGAAGCTACGGGTAGAGATGCTGACCTTACCTGTGCCCTCAGCTAGGGATAAAGGCCCAGACTGTGCCAGGGGTGAGGTCTGGCTGCACAGGCGGTGTGAAGGTGGGCGTGCAGGATAGCTGTCTGTAAGATTAACTGCTGAGGAAAACCTTCTTACCAGCCTGGCAAGTTGGTCTTCATGAGCAAGGCTTTGAACTAATTGTAAAAGGTGCCGGTGAAAAAAATTCTGCAGGCTTTACCTCCCCCCCTTTTCAGGTTATGGGTTCAGAATAAGCGTTGTCAAAGCCAAGGCAGGGAGGAGAGAGGGGAGAGAAAGGAAAAAATTGCAAGAAGGAAGGGAGACTGCGAAGTGAGCCAACAAACATCTGAAATACAGATTCACAAACACTGCAGTCTGAGATACACGTGCTAGACCTTATGGTCTTAATACACTAGTGTGACCTAACCGGCATTGCAGAGGTGTGACTGGGTTAACAGCAATACTGGAATGTAGTTATGGAAGGGCATAGCATATTCTAGAAGAACAGACGTAGGAAAAGTCAGGTGGTGTGGCTTGTGAAGGGCATATTTACTTCTCCTGAAGTCTAGGAAAAAGTGACAGGAAGATTTGTTGAGTACCATTTGAAATATGGGAGAGAAAAAGAGTAATGTGCACGTAATGACAAGTTTAAATCAAAGATTTTCTGATCAGGAGGCTTTTTCAATATAGCAACTATTGGAGGTATCCAAGGGGCAGAAACTGGAAAGACCTGCATGGCAGGACCTGGTGGTTAGATGGGAATATAACTATCTGAGGATCTGTTTGAAAAAGCGGTAAGGCAGGACTTAGATTGTCTATTCAATTCTTCAAATGTGCTAGGGACTGCTTTTTTCTTTTATGAAGTGGAGGAAATTACACAGAAAGTAGCTATTTTAGATTTAATTCAAATTCTTTAGGAGGAAGTGGTTGAGAATCTTAAAGTGGAAGTTAATTCAAGTGAAAAAGATCATAAAAATGATAAGTCTTCCATTCTTCCTTTAAATTGCAAATAACAAAATAAGGGTAATGGACTTCAAATAGCTCAGGGAAATGCAAGTATCTGAGAAGTGATAAGGAAAAAAGGAATGCAAGAGATAAAGGCACAACAGCAAATTATCCTGACATGGAGGAAAGATTAGAAGTACATCAAAAATTAACATGATTGCATCAAGAACTCTTTAACAATCTGAAAATCTAAAAGAAAACCATAAAATATAGAAAAAAGGACATGCATATAATGATAAGTATAAAGAAATAGCACAAGCAAGCCAGAATAAAATAAAAAATGCTGAAGCACAGAATGAGTCACAAGTGGCATGATAATATTCATATTCAGTGCAAATGGGACAGATCTGTGCTTGAAATAGTAGTAACTCCTATACTGCTTTGTATCAGAAGACTGCTGTTTTCCACAGGGATTATACCACATTACAATGCCTTGTCAATCGTTTTTGACCCATTTTCCTCTCCAAATCCTCCATCTCATACTGATGCTGTACTTCTTTAAGTCCTCTAAAAGCAATTTCACAAGCTTGAAGCAAAGACAGATGGTGGAGTTTCATTTTCTCAGGTGCCTTTCCCAGCCATGTTGACTTTAACTGTCCACTGTCATTACAAGACGAGGCATACATCTGGCCTACTGAAATTAATTCCATGTATCACAGTTTACTTCTGTCAGAGTTGCACATGGTCATACTAAATATTAAAATGATGTTCAGAACAAGATTATAAAATACGATTTTCAACTACATCTCATGGAGCAGATCTGTGGCTTCATCATCGCCAAGGAATGTTATTAGCTGTGCATCAGTATCAAGATCGAGAACCCATACTCAAAGGTAACACTCTGGATAGGTTATACCACTAACTACAAATAGTTTTGTTATGCTGTGAAGACAAATAGCTTCAGGCTATAAGACAGTCTGAGAATAAGAAGGTTTAATAAAACCTCATTGAAAAAAATTTGGAAGCAGAGTATTCCTATTTTCACAACACTTTTTCACACAGCAATATAGTTAAGCTTACTGTATTTAGTGCTTCTGTATTTACTCCCATTCCCTCATTTTTCCAGACTATGGGAAGATTGCTTTGTCATTTATCAAAAAACAAAGTGAGAAAAATCATAATTTGGTCTGAGCCACTTTCCATCTGTTTAAATAATTCAAATATCTAAATTCACTGCCAAAAATAATTTGTAATAAACTTTGTCTAGATAAATTACTGACTGAAAAGCTTCCAGAATGTAAGACAAGTTATAAAGTTTTCACTTAATTTTTCATTCTGACCTTATCTGTTCACTTTCTTTGTTGTTTACATCAACCTGAATACTCTTTTTCCATGATTTCCAAATTTGGCATTTTATTTATCTTCCATGTTGACCCTAGAAAAATATAGAGGTTTTTTTATTAATGTGAGAGCAGTTGGAAGTAATTCTAGACTGAAGGAAATGATACAAAATACTCCTCGCTTTTACATGAGGAGAATTTTAGAGTGCACCTCTTAAAGCAAAATGTAGCATAGTAAAACAGAGCTTATAGAACTCTCTTGACAATAATTAGAGACCGAAATACTATGTTTATGGTATTTGAAAGAGGAGTTTCTCTTGCTTTCATGAGGTTTTGTTTAACAGACCAGTCTACCTTTATTTTTAAATTCGTTTTAAATACATGTTCTTCAACATGTTTCACCTATCCAGCTATTACTCTCTCATTTTGCATTATCTGGATTACTTAAAAAAAAAAAAAAACCAAACAAACAAACACCCAGAAAATAACCTGTATTCATTTTTTAAGTTAATTTTTCTGTTGTTAGCATTCATGGTTCTACCAAAGCAGCATAGTACAGAGATCTCATGTAAAGAACAGGGCTAGCATTTATGCCTTACAAAAGGACACTGTATTGTTACCTACATCACCCATCAGTCTGTGTTAGCCTGATACGGTCCTGTCAGTACATACATGTGCACACACACGAATGTGCATGTGCACACACACGCACATAGCAGCACATTTTAAAAATTTTGTAATTGTTCCAGGCTTTTTTTTTTTTTCCAGTTCACATACCCTCACCTACATACACACCTTATTCTAGAAGCTGCCTATATGAAGAAGAAAGAGCCTGGCATTACTTCCCCAGCTGAAAGGGACTATCTTCAGTAAGGAACCAAAAACGCCTCGAATAAAAAGGCTGTTTGTTGTCCAGGGTTGTGTATGAACACCTGCCAAATATAAAATGAATGCCAATTTTATAAATAGCAGACAGTATGGATGTTTCCTGTGAGTATTTGGGGCAAAAATGAATGCCCACATCTCTCTGAAGAATGTCAGAAAACTATACCAGCAGAACAACAGCATATCACGTGAAGGGTAGGTTTAGACCCTGAGCTTTCAGAGGTTTGCACGGTCTACAATTAAAGAGAATAAACTCAGGAATTACAGTCTGGGCCTCAAGGGAAAAGTATTTTATGTGCCTTTGATGCCTGTTTGCCTCTTAACTAGAAGAAAACGCTGGCAGTACCGTTAGCTGCCTATAGCAAAGAAGGCAGAAAGGTCTCAGTGGGATGACGGTAGCAGCAGTTCGCACCCCAGGACTTCTAAAAGCAGCAGAGCACCCTGCGTGCTGTTCAGCACTGGTTAACTCCCGAGCAGCTGTCACTGTCTTGACCTTCAGGGGTGGCATAAAAACAGAGGTGATGAAATGAATGTTGAAGAAAAAAATTATCTTCATGTTTAGTGACCTCAAAAGGAAGATGAACATTAAAAAGACAGGCCTTATCCGAGCATGGAAATGTCATGACATTCATTTTAGGATGCCTTTACCCAAATCTGTGAAATGCTTGAGCTTGGTTGGGGTACCTCCTAGAGAAGAACTTTCACACATGAAATTAATTTGTAAAGTCTAACAGAAAAACTTTAATTTAAGAAAATACTACCTCATATTTCTGTCTTTCCTGATCACCCATTTGGGATCAAGAATCAGAACAGACAATCCTCTTCTGTGTTCACGTATTTGGGTCTAAAGTTAAGATCTGCTTATACGCTGGATAGCAAGGGAATAGCTCTGGAAAACGAAAATTAAAGGAGTCTTTGTGGAAAACAATTATGAAGGGGAGAAAGTATGTAAACAGATCAGTACGCTATTTGAACTCTGGGCAAAAATAGAGCCCACACCCCCAAACCTCCGAAATACACTGTTTGTGCATATTTGATCCCTTTCTTGCCTCATGACTGCTCTCTAGCCTGACTTCCAAACCTTTTGGCATTGTGTCTGTGCAGAAGTACCACATTACATTTTCATACAAGAGCTGTCTTTCATGCACCCATGTCAGAGGACATCTGCATTATGGAGCAAGACCAGAACGGGCCCTAAATTAAGAAAGAGGGAGGGAAGGCAAAAGTGTCCATCACATTCTCTATTATGGTAGCTGATTTTCACATCTGCAGAGAAATATAAGCATAATTCAGATGACTTGTCAAGGGAAATATGATTGAATTATCTGTATAGCCCAGCTGAAAGGTGAAATGATGAGCAACCTGGAATTAAATTAAAAACCTAAACCCATTAAAGTATTCAGATTTCCCAGTCTAAGATAAAAGTGAAAACCTTTGAAATTAAGCAGTCTTCCTACCCTTATCTCAAGCTGAAGACGCTGCTGCTTTGGATAACACAAAGGAAGCCAGACTGGATTATTGCTCATTTGAACATTGGTTTTCAAATGCACCATATTTTCCTCAAGAAATGAACACTATTCATTTCAGCTTATGCTGGATATCAAAGTAGCTGTAGAAAAGGACACAAAATAAATTACCAGCCATCCTTTGATCCCAACACACTCCCACTGCTCCACTTCCCCACTCCAGAGAACAATGTGAAGGGACCAAATCTCCTCCTTATTCTCAGCACAGTGCTGCACACCCTGAGCCTTTCAAAGCTCATTCCTTTTCTGAAGAATGTCTTTATTCTTAATAAACTTGAAACTTTGCATAAGATTTCCTCAAATGCCAGTTCTCTCACATGATCTCTCCCTTGCCTTCAAAGTGATTCCTCTTAGAATGTAATTCATGAGTCCCACCTTGTCTGGCTTGAAGAGACAAATAGTTCTCTTTGAGGAATCAAAGTCTATTCAACCATCCCATCACAAGGAAGTACATTTCTGTACAGAAGTATTCCATTCTTATGTGCAATATAAACAAGAAAACAAATGTGGTTTTGTTTAAAGTGATTTTCATGTTGGGGCAGTTACACTTTTGGGGCATGTGAAATGAATCCTTGCCTGCTTTCATAAAGGCATTTAGATAATAATAACAATAAAACAACACCAACTCACCTTTATTCTTGAGACTTCAGTTAAAGGCTGAGCCACAGCCTGACAACTTAAATTACTGTAAAACCATATAATAAACTATGCCGTCTCACAAAGCTATAGTTCAAATAGAGCCAGCAGGGATCAAAATCAAACTTACTTCATGTATAACACAGTGAGATCCATTCTTCTGCGTATTTATTTGGTCAGGTGGTACAACCACATCCCTTTCCTTATGTCTATTTACAAAGACTTCAGGCCAGGCATTTTTTCTTTAAAACTTGCATGGCATCAGAATAATGAAGCCCCAATCCCAATAAGGGTCAATGGAAAGATCAAGAATAGAAATATTTACTAGTAGTACTACTGTTATTGTTATTGAAAAAACAGCACTTTTCAGCTGCATTTTGAATACAAGGAAAATCAAAGGCAAGACTGTTTCACAGCTCCTGAGCCCTTCTACCTCCACAATGGAACCAAGTCCATCCTTCAGCGACTGAGGAGCAATAGCAAAATTCCCCTGATATAAGCTATATCAAAGGGCATAAAATTATCAGGAGGAAGCTAAGGGCAGAAATAATTATTATGATCAGACTTCTACAATCAGAATTTTCCAATAATATTTCTACAGCCCTTAGAAACTCTTCAGTGGAGGAAAGTTATTACTGTGTTTTAGTGTTATTCCTCAAGCATTTTCCTATATGCTAGATAACAAAGTAGATATCAATAGAGACTCCCTCAATAAACATTTTTTAAACTTAAACATTAAACATAAAACCTTTAAAATGGTATTACTTCTTCCATCATCAGAATATTACGCTGCTGTAGTTAAATTTCCCTTTAGCCTTGGGTTTGGAGTCTACAGAATTAAATATTCCCTTTCAAACCCACATATGGTAGTTCAGTGATTTACACCTCATCTAATTTTGCTAGACGTCAGAAGCCCTTTTAATGACTGCTTGAAGGGTTTCATTCCATTATAGTTCCAGAGAAGCTGATGCTGCATTTTCTTTCAAATTCAAAAATTTAGTTGGCTGACATCCAACTTGCAATCAAATAATAATGAATTTTTAAAACAACTCCTTCCCAAGCAGAATCTCAAGAATAAAATTAAAAAAACACAGCGACAAATGTGCCAGATTTATACAAGTCTCTGCAGCAATTGTCCGAAAGACGAAGTGCATTGCTATAATTTCTCAGAAATAGAACCAGTAAACTTTGGAATATTTCTTCATCTAAATCAACTGAAAATATTAACAATTTCACATGTTCAGTGTTCCTGCTGTATTAAAAAAAAATAAGCTAAATGTGAATACAATCTGAAAAAGCATCTGTTTAAAACCTTCTATACTGCTAAACTCTCCATTGCATTGGACAAGTTGAGAGTGCAGAGGCAGAGTAGCAACCTACATATATAAGCACAGTCAAGGAAGATAAACAGGACTGGTTTTGAAAAACCATGGCAGAGAGTAAACACTAAACAAGACATCAAGAGACTTGAGTCCTGGGCTTGATTCTACCACTGATTTTCTATATGGGCATGTCACAGAATTCCATTTAATTTCTAAACCTGGAACAGCCTTTGTAATTCACACTTTCTTCAATCCATCTTCTCCCTCCTCTGCCTACCTGTTTTTACAACATCATGTGTGTAATACCCCCCACCAACCCAAAAGAAAAGGCATCTCTCTGCACTCCTGTAAGCAAAGCAAAAAAAGGACCAGTGAATGTTATCACAGACTATCTGGAGAACAGTAAACAGAAAACTTCCCAGTTAGTTTATACCAGTTTTGAATAGATTCCCTTTCCTCTACCTTTTATCCAATTGTTTGAAAGACTCATTTTCATTTTATAAAGATTATTTTCATAAACTAAAATGCCATTTATTACCCCAGTGAAATGTATATGGCCATATGGCATATACTTCATGTATATTATTGATTAGGAGTCTTGCTAGAAAGTTATGTTGTCAAGGCCTGCTGAGGTGGCCAGGTTCTCCTTGTGAAGATACTTGTAAACACATTTACCACCCACAGTTAAAAAACAGTTATTTATTTACTGGTTTAATACCACATAATTCCAAGCATCATCTGATCTATTAGCTAAATATTTATGTAATAAATATTAATAAAATAATAAAACAATGGACAAAGAACACTCTAGCAAGAGTAAGAATTTAATCAACACCCCACTCTTCTGCATATAAACAAAATTTTGCCATCCCATGCAAGATGCTTTCCTGCCTATTCTGGGAGTAAAAGGACACTGATGTCCCCTTATTTCTTTATATAAATCTGTAGGGTAGTGACAGTTCAACTTTTATACAGAAGTAATTTTCATTTCCTGAAAGGTAGGATTATGTCTTTGGATGCAGTGATCCTCCTTTAGTTCCTTTCATTACCACAGAAATATAAAGCTGGAAGAGAGGTCACCTAGCCTAGCTTTCTCTTTTTTAATTTAAAAGAGCCCCAGTTCACACAGTCTTTCTTCAGAGATCATAATTTCTAGACCTCTGACTGGTCTCTACCATCCCTCACATCTCTGTTCCAAAAGCACTTCCACAGTTATTCCATTGTACTGACAGGGAATTGATTCTAAGGCAAAATTAAATTTATTATTTAACTTTACTTTTCCCTTTACCATTTTCTTTTTTTATTCCATTAGTGATAAATGCAACCCTCAGTGTTAAGAATGCTCCATTTTTGTATGTCTGCATAATCTGCTAGTGCATAGCTGAGTAACAGACTTAGAGTTTAACATTCACAAACACACTAATTATTTCTTTTGTGAATAGGCCCAAATCACATTTTTCATTATTTCAGTGTGCACTCCTTTACTGTGGCCTAGAATTCCCTTGACATAAAGCACTTTGCAAAGTGATTTTTCTGTGCTACCACATGCACTAAAGATGAAGAAATTGAGCAATATAATTTTTACCATTGGATAACTGAGATAAATCTTTTCTTATGACTGGTTTAAGAGAATAATGCACTGAAACAGTACATTTCTATTATTTTCATGAAATTAATATAGTAATCAGCCCTGGAATCTTCATAAATGTCCTAAAACATAGGCACAAACTAGGATATCATGAATGACTCTGATCATTTCTATGCAAATGCTCTTCAGTTCTTTCTGATGTTACATTTTTTAAAATGTCTTCTCAAAGTGTTCTTGAAAATACTCCTTTTATGAAGATATTCAGTGTGTACTGACTCTATAGACTTCTTGCTTTAGCAAACATTGAAATCTACAGTCCTTCCAAGTCAGAATTGGTCTTGGTTTCAACTATATGGCTAAGTAGATATGAAATCAATAAATGTTACTAAAGATCTCAACAGAAGTCATTATTTCCTTACCATTCTCAACATCACTCCTTCGCTCAATTGCACTGTTCCTTTATTGTAGGTCTTATAGGCAAGTTCTGAAATACAAGCCATGCAACTACACATTCTATTGCTCATTTGGAATTAAAACAGATGGCAAGATGATATCCCAAATTACTCCACAAAGCTTATTGCAAGTCTAGGTTGAGGTCAGTAACATTCTTGCCTTTTCTAGCTCTGTTGCATTACCAAAGACTCAGTTCTTCTCAAGTATAAATGTTCTCTTCAAGAGAGAGGTGTATTAGAGAGTGCAACAAAGTACAAGCATAGACCGTGAGAATCCCTCACACTGCATCACAGCAGGAAAGGAAGCACTTTCCTTGTATATTTTCAAAAGCCAGTGACATTCTGGAAGCACAAGTAATGAAAACTGGCGTTCTGCCTTCTAAAAAGAAAGCACAATATCTCATTCTTCTGGTTTTTATCCTCAACTCATCAGCCTGGTAACTGCACACGGAGTTAACCTCTGTTACATGCTACTGTTTCAACCCAGATTTTACCAGTTAATAGGTAGCTGGCCACTGAATTTAGCATTCAGTTTAATTTGTGCTGGACGTCAGTTTGTAAGAAAAGAAAGCAAAAGATAACAGATAAGTTAAGCACCTGGGCTTAAGGAGTGTTTGCAGACAAATGCCCTTACACTTCTAGAAACGGTTCTTCCAGAGCAGCACATTTTCGAGAACATGGAGAAGTTTGCAGTGCTACCTGGTACTCTTTTCATTCTCTGGTTCATTGAAGAAATTTTGTCTCTAAGACTCTCAAACTAGAGTCAGATTTTTCACTTTTAGTTTTAATCAAAAGGCATCAATGCATTTTGCAAGTAGCAGAACAATTTTTTCCAACCTCACTGCAGAAAATTCCTCTTTTCCCTCTTCTTCAATGTCATTTTTTAGCCTGAAAAAATGTATTTATTGAGATTTTTCACCCCCCAAAATTAATTACAATGAAAAATGAGTAGCAACCCCAATGGTAGTGATTATTTTATTACACATTACAAAGATACCAAAGGTTTCATCAGGTAGAAAACACTATTTTTTTTAAATGAAAAAAGCATCTCAGAAGGACCCCTGTAATTAAATTACTCCTGGAAGTCTGAAGAGTTCAGCTGTTTGTATAATGGGTTTTCAACATGTGAGCTCTGTCAATTTTTCTTAGATTAGAAGGTACGAACTTGTTAAATACTTGTTTCTGATGGCAAAAGAAAAAGTACCAAGGTGGGATATTAAAAAAGCAACCTACTGGTTTAACAATGAAAACTGGATCTACTGGAGACTTCTTTTTCCCTTCCAAACTGCTTTTCTTCTCTGTTTCCAAGAACACTGAAGCCAGTGACCTTCCATCCTCTGGAATCAGGGCTGCAGTAGCTAACATGAAAGCATATTAGGTATTGAAAATGGGTGCCTTCTTTCCTCGGATTTGAAACCAAAATTATGATGATCTGAGTTTTAAGTAATAGTATAAAATGTCCACTTTCAGTGCAGTTTACAATAAATTCTTTTTAACGAAGTACTGGTATAGTTGGGCTTCTCCTTTCTAACTACCAGAGAATAAATGCTTTAGCACAAGGAACTCTGCTATCAGAAGCATTGAGCAAATTTGTCCATTTATCCCTTTGTGATCCTCTGAACGTGTATTCCTGCATCTGCTGCATTGACAGTTTCAGAACCAGTAGTGTGGAACAAAACCTGTCTCAATCGCTTGGCTCAGAACTATCCTACCAGGAAAAAACAAAACCAAAAATCAAACCAAACCCCCCTAACTAATTCAGAAGATGGTTGAACTATCTTCAGTAACAGGATTGCTAGAACCATTCAGTTAATCAGAGTCCTAAAGACTGCCACTCATGCAAGGTAGCCTCATTTTGTAAATACCCCATATCCTCACTTTGGCACTGGACAAACTCGTTTCAGATACAAAACCAGTCACACATTTTCTAAATTGTTAGGAAATAACCCAAGTGAGATTATAAACAATGTAATCTGAGAAACTGGCTTGATGCCTTTGCAAAGGCTTAGATATGGACTGTTGGCTCACTCCAGCATTTTGAAAATAGTTAAACATATTTTACTGGTAGCAATGTTTTTCCGTTGTTTTGCTATCCCAGCATTGAATCATAACAGAAATTGTCTCTTTCTAGGCATAAAATAGAGACTGACCAACCAGAAACTGGATATAAGAGTGACAGGAGCCTGCGATGTACAGAAGAGGGGCAGAGGGCAAGTGTCAACATCTAAGCATGACCAGAGGTAGAGACCTGCACAGAGAAGGTTTAGTATCTTCTCCAGCACTGGATTTTTCTTGAACTGGTAGACTAAGAAATCACTATTTTGAACAGTTGTAAATTTACCTGCTTAAATTACTACAGGCCTTTGGAGTGAGAAATACACTGTAAATTAAAGAGAGCCGAAGGCTGGAGCTTTGGAAAGGAACGTGGATACACACTATGGGTATCTTTAAGAAGATGACTGCTTTCTGTCTGGAAGAAAAGTGGAGTTTTCTGGATTATAGACCCAAAAAGTACCATAACAATTCAGGGGATTAAGGCTCCAATTCAGAGGAATGGAAACTTCAATGAAATCTGAACCTGGGCTATAAGCAGATACTTAAATCGCTCCTTATTAAGCAAAGGACTTGGCAATTTCTTTAATTTAGATCCAGTTAAAATGAAAGTAAGTTCATCATATGCTTAAATGCTTTTCTAAATAGGAACTTCACAACCTTTTTGCGGAAACTGATAAGGAATATCTACAACAGTGTAGACTTACTGTAGCATTTTCCATATTTCAGTATAGCCACAGTTATACAGCTACTAAATGCAGTCTTTGTCTACTTTTAAAAATTAATGCTCCCTCTGGGACCTTTGTTAATAGTCAGAACTTAATTGCTTTACAATGCCTTTTCATTCCAATCAAGACCATTTCTAGCAACTTACTGGATTGTAGTAGTAACAAATCATCCATCCCAGCAGTGAGAGTGATTATCCAAAACTGTTACATAGAACCGGGGAAGGTTTCCCTCCAACAGAGTCTAAATTGTGGATTTTGTTCCTGTATTTGTTTCTACTGCCCATCACCTTTATGTATGAGAAAAACTGAAGTAAATCAATATTTTTGCTGGTTTGGATTTCTGAATTTAACTACTGCTTGACCTTTCTTGTCCTTGTTGGATCCATTCTGCTCAGTAAGAACGGAGTTCACTTACTTCTTGTCCATGTGAAGGTAAAATTTTTAACTAGCTGAATAAACAAAATACATCAGGCATTTTCTTTCCCTCTAGATAGCCAGTTCTTTTTAAAACAGTCTGTCCTGAGTTTTACATAGTGAAATACTTGAAACATCTGACCTACCGCTCACTGCAGTAACTAAGAATCTTTTATTGACTTCAGTGGCCTTTGGATCAGGATCTACATGAAACTGTGGCTTTGTGTTTTAAGACAAATAAGAAAACAGAATTTAAAGGGACACATTGTTTCAAACAGACTCATTCAATTCCTTAGCAACAATTTAAGAAGTCACATGGGAAATGAGTTTTTATGGTCTCATCATTTCTTTGATGTAAAAGTGCACACTCCATCTTTTTGGCATTTCGTTCAACAGCGGAGCACATGAAAAAAGAGCCCCACTGTGCATAAAGAGAATAAAATATGTTCAAGAAGAAACAGGAAAAGAGATTCAGGTTAATACGAAGGTCAACCTCTTTCTGTGTTTCAAATCTGCACTCTTCTGAGATCTTAAAGAGAAGTAAAAAAAGCTTTAATCTTCAATGCTGTCATCCCTTAGCTGGAGAAGAATTAAAATCCAAATAGAGATGTTTTGCCTGATGTTAGAGTGGTAAATTGCTGCTAGATTTTAAATTATCTGTCCCTGAAATACCAGACCTTATATGACACACACTGCACTTCATATTAAATAAAGCTAATGCCTCATTAAGGGTATTAACAAACTCCGAGACCATTTTTACATTCCCCTAACCTCTTTCTGCACAGGAGGGCAGTGCACTAGCCTCGTCCAGGGAAGCTCAAGCTGTGACACAGCCACAGATCTGGACCAGTTTGGACAAACCAGCTGATCTCCCCGGCTGCTTCCACACCATATCTGAACTGCACCCCAAGAACCAGCTGCAGTCTGATGTGGTCCCACAACTCAGAGATTCCAGTGCCCTTCCCTCCCCAGCGTGCGGTGGCCAGAGGTGACTGCGCACCTTCAAGCAGGCAGCAGGTACGGACGTCGAGTCAGGACTCAGGACCTCTCTACGAGCACAGTGTACAGGCAACCCAAGCTTGCTGCCTGCGGAAGGGGAACGCAGCACACCTCTGCCTCGCCAACTTGTTGAAGAACGAGCAGGCTGTATTGCGAGGTGTTCAGGTACTACAAAATTGGGGATGGACACTAAAGAGCAAAGCACTTCAACAGGATCTGTGTGAATGGCAGGTCTGGCAAAGTCTCCATCTCGGGTAACTTGAAGAAGGCTGTCTGGGGACAAACTTAGTAGGGCCTGTAACGATAGGACAAGGGGTAACAGTTTTAAACTAAAAGAAGGTAGATTCGGACTAAATATAAGGAAGACATTTTTTACAATGAGGGTGGTGAAACACTGGCACAGGTTGCCCAGAGAGGTGGTCGATGCCCCATCCCTGGGAACATTCAAGGTCAGGTTGGACGGGGCTCTGAGCAACCTGATCTAGTTGAAGATGTCCCCGCTCATTGCAGGGGGTTGGACTAGATGACCTTTAAAGGTCCCTTCCAACCCAAACTATTCTGTGATTCTGTGATTCTAAGTGTGGGACACTCTCACGCTCTCCCCAACCTCAGGTATTTTGGGTTTGGGGTGGTTTTTTTACTTCTTAAAAAAAAAAAAAGCCAACAACAAACAACAAGCAAAAGAGATTACTACTTGGAGCATGAGCTGACAGGACTGCTACAGAAATATTTCATCAGCTACTTTGAGATTTAACTTAAAATGTATTTTTAATGCCAATATTTTATTCATCAACTCAGTTACCTCTCCTTTGCAGGAGAACTGCTAGACAATGACAATGCCTTCTATTTATAACCTGTCAAAGCTGAAAGTAAATTCTTTCAATCATATAACATAAATATGTTTTACCAGTAGCAGTGGAAACAGTGAAAATTGTCTATTCTACCTAGCTGTATTCTTTTCCTCCTTAAAAGTGAAAAATTAATAAAAAAAGGGGAGTGACCAATTTAAAAAACCACACCTAAATCTGTCTTCCAAGTATTCTACTGTTTGGGTTGTATTATATTAGACAAAAAAAAGGAGGCAAGAATCTGTATTTGTGGTAAACACAAGGATGAGGGTAAAGGTTTTCACATAGACATAAGAATTTCCCCATTATTTAAAACTATGAACACATAACTTCGACGTGATAATTGGAAGTATGGGGAAAAAAAGAGTAAATGTTACCTGCAATACTGTTTAACATCTAAATGTTAATAAATGTAATAAATCAGAAGAAGCTGCTTGCTTGGCAATTTCTTAGAGAGATGACAATAAAAATAGTATACTTTGCTATAGTCTTTGGGTAGTTACTTTAAGTAGTGTTCCCTAGGAATAGACTACTGAACTGGGAAGCTGGGTTTCCATGTTCTCCTTCTTCTCTGTGCCCACAGCTGTTATCTTTCTTTTCCCTTTTCATATAGTCAACTTGGAGAGAGTTCATATTCCAAAAACTAAGAGCTTCCAATTTTGGTCTTGTACCTTTCTTTCCTGCACTACAGTCTTCCATTATAGTTCACCAGAGGACAAAATGGTCTATTTTTTGATTTTTTCATGTGGGGCTAGGGGGTCAATAATTTACAAAATTTTTGAAATGTAATTACTAGTGAAAGCACAGCTTAGGGCACCCCTAGGAAGAAAAAAAAGACAGTGTTCATAGATGCTTCTATTTTCCAGCTCATAGAAATAGCTGCTTCAGCTCCCAGTCATGGAGTAGGACCACTTTAAATGGAGTGTGGCAAGAACTGCTGGCAAGAACAACTGTGTCTACTTCTACCCCATAACTGGCTACTGTTGTGCCCCAAATAACCCATCCCAACATAGTTAATTGAAAAAGGTGGTAGTGAATTTGGATTCTGAATGCTGAATACGAGTGAGAAAACACAACCATTCTGTTTTATGAAATCCATACTATAGCAATAGTGGTTGCTATATTCTTTGCCATTTGGTCAAGAAAAAAAAAAATCCCAAGACATGATAGCAGTATTAACATTTTTCTAACTCTGATCCAGATGTAAAACACGTTTCATTTAGCATGCCTACTCTCTGCATGAGTACAGATCTCAGTGCTGTGTTATGTTAGCCTTGAGTATCTTTGAAATTTAGTTCTGTTCCCTTTGATTTTTTTATTGTGCTAATCTTCCTTGTTCAAAATGGTGGTGTTTAACTGGGGGAATTCACCAGTTCAAGTGTTTGATGGAAAGATGCTGCCTATCAGGCATCATCTAGGAAAAAAGCTAATTAAATGCACCACTAGCTGCAATGATTTTTAGAAGAGAAGAGGGAATAAGCAAAGTCACAGGTTGAGATAAACAGCAGCTTAAGATTACAGCATCGGAAAGAAATTTATTTGGAATAGAAAACAAGGAATAAATATTTTTCTCTCCACCGTGAACAAACTTTACATTTCAATCCTCTGGCTTAGTGCCTTTAGCTCTCATTTTAGGCTTCTTGTTCTACTGAATATTTTTGCATCAGAATTCTGCAGTCTAATGTCTTTTCAGCATCAATTTAAAGTTTTTCTTCACCCTTTCATCCTTTAGTAACAAGCGTAGACAGAAACATACCTGTTCTACTTTTTGTTCCTCAGTAGCTCAAGTGCAATTTACACTTTTGCTTGTTCAGCCTTCAGTCCCTCAAGCATATTTAAACGATGTAGCTGACTGGATTCTTTATGAAGAATTTTGAAACTATTTCTGAGCAGAATATTTACTCAATGACTAGAGAAAACCTTTCCAATATTTGTATACAAAATATTTGCATGTGAAGGGGGCACATTTAAACTATGAAGAGATCATATCCCTCTAGTTAGGAAACTCATGCACGCTCTACAAAAATATCAACTAGTATCTCTGCAGACGTATTACTTCTTTAATTAAATGCATCTTGTGAGGGTGTGTAGGGGATACGAAGAATCTGCCCTTCGTAATGCAGGCAGTACCCTGCAAACCATGGACATCAGAACTGATGTGAATAATGGACTTATAAGCGGCTGCAGAATCTGCTGCCTCATCCTGGGAATTGCACCATTATTGATTTCCTGCCCATGAACCTTTCTCCCTTGCCCTTCAACCAGCCTCCACAGTGGCTGCACTCATGAAGTATATCCAATTGAGAGAGCCTAAAGATCAGACTGAAACTGCAGAGCAACACTAATATGCAAATATCTGCTTTTTTTTTTTTTCCCCCTAAAGAAAAATGCTTTTTAGGATAGCTGTTTTCCATACTCTCACTTTCCTCTGCCTTTGGGCATTGCAGGGATGCATTAAGCATCCTGACAGGTTGTTATTCTACTGCAGAAGGAATGTTTCATGGACATTTTTGGCATTGATTCCTGGCCAAGTTTTGGAGAAGGTCACTGCAAACTACCCCTTTGATATTACATCACCACAAACTATGCTGGTTTTGGCTTTGAAACCCACTAGTGGAAGGCATTAGTGTGCCAGGTGTCGGAGAAAGTGTATTTATTCAGAGATGACACTTAACAACAACATAGTGAGTGCCAGAATTCCTTCTCTACAAAAATAAAGAAGATACCCTGCAAGTGACTGGCTACAGTCAACAATGCACAAGCAGCAACCACTGAAAAGAATTCCCCAAACATCCCAATTATAGTACATGGGCATTGCTTTTGCAAAGCAGATGTCTTTTTTGATACTTTTTAAGAAAAATTGTCAAGAACCTACGTAACAGTTCCTAATATATAAACTGTAATTCTACAGCGCTTTAATAATGTTGATGATAAATAGAGGCACAATTGGCAGAGGAGAAAGAAAGAAACACATCATCTTAAAAGTGAAATTGGTACAAAGCCAAAGAATAATATTATTTTAATAATAATGCTGAGGTATATAACCCTTTTAGAATTCTGTTCAAATTTCTACCAGACTATTTAGGAATAGATGTCTTGTCTTAGACAGAAACATGCATTCAGGGAAAAACAAACTAACCAGCTGCCAATCCCCTGACTTATTGTCAATCAAACTGCACTATAAATGAGAAAGAGATGATTGTCAGGCCAGTTACAATGAGGAGTTCAAATTGCAGTCCCCTGACTTACTGTCAGTCAGATTGTATTATAAAAAAGACAGATATGACTGTCAAACCAGATACAATAGGATGGCCTTTAATACATAGTACAAGACAAAGGAAAAAATTATACCTAACCTATTATAAGAGAAGTAGAAGATCATGTGAAGAAAATATTGACTATCATAAACAGCTTGATTTCTCCTGTCTTTTTGCTTTTTGTGTGTCCCCGTTATGTGCCATTTAATAGGTGAAGAAAAAGGGGAACTATCATTCTTACCACTCACGCCTGTAGCAGGTATCTTGTCCACATTATGCTCTGTGGCAAAGAGTTAGTTGCCTCTATTGCAACAGCAAATAGCATCACTAATTTGCACCCTGGGAATCCCTGACCGGTAGTTCTTAGCCACCTGCATTACTTTTCTCCCTTTTGAATTCTTCCCCTTTTGGTAGCATGCTGGCCAAATTCTTTCTCACATGTGTGCATAGGCTGTCTGGAGAGGAACAGAGCACCGATGGGGAGGTCAAGGGAGGGAAACAGATGAGAATCTCTTGCATCGGTAATTAGTTCTGATCCTTGCAATGCTAAGCAGAAATTTGGTGAGCAGGGAAGGGGAAGGAGTGTGGACCCAGACTGATGAAGTCCAAAGGAGACCAAAGGAGAAAGAAGCAGCAAAAGCAGGATCACAACCAATATATCCATTCACAATCCAGTCCACTCAATCTTTCTGCTGTTGTCTGTTTTCCTGTACTTATATAGGGTCTAGAGTCCTCTGTGTCACTATTTCCCCCTCCCTCAATCCTTGTTATTTTCTAAGATGTTATTTGGCTTGAATTATATGGCAGTAATGCTGTCTTTAAAATGTTAGTGTAATTGAACAAAAATGCTACATCCTTTCATTTGTACTTAACCTTTAAAGGACACATTTATTTAAAAATACTCAGCAGGGCCCTCCTTTTGACTCTCTGGCTGAATGCACCTGTAGGATTCTCCAAATTTATCATGAGCATAATAATGCAAAAATGAAAAATATGATAATGCTTACATTTTTTTTATTTTTAGCTGAAAATGCTATGTTCATTTGTGGAAAATGTCAGGATACTTGTTAGGGTTTCTATGTTCAATGTCACGGTTTTCCCAGTTTCCTATATGCTATTTGTACAAAAGAAGATGGAGTTTAACCTTGTTTTCACCCACAAAAACAATGTTAAGGACCCAACACTGGCCTGTGAAACAAGAGGATTCTTAGACTTGTTGGGCAAGGAGACTGAGACCAATTTCTGCACAGGGAAAGTAGAAGCCAAGCAGCTCTTGGAAGGGACATTTTTGATAAAAAAATGAGTCATAGAAAGAAATTAATTTTGAGGCTGACCTGGAAAAAGGATTGGAGTTTTAAACTTACATTTATGGTGATGCCATGGCTGCAGAGGCTTCAGTGTCATATTATTAGCAGTAAAGTAATTCATGAGTTTCTGAAGCAAAAGGAGATTGCTGGAACTAAGGGAAAACCTCTCTTACTGTAGTTGTCCCAATCCTGAATAACCTCTCTCCCAATCAGTGTCAAACACTATCCTGCACGTAGGTCTGAATGACCACTCAGTCAGAGGCATTGGGTGCTTTTTTTTTCCTGTTAAAGGCAGAGTGACTAATGTTTGTAAATTCTACAATCTGCTGGTGCCATTGCTACATATCAGCAGTTTAAATATTCAATATTTTAAGTAAATAGAGGACTGCAATGCTGCCAGCCTGATAAATAGCAAAGGATTAAATTTGCTTAGAAAACTGAAGCAAATTAATTTAGTATATTTAATCTGCGTTTAGGTGAAGGAAAACCCCTTCATTTTAATATTGAGGCTCAGTGTAATTTTTATGTGCATACCATTCCACTCTGTTCCTAAGTACATAAGAGGCAAATAATGCTGTTTCTTTGGGCAGATGGATACATTACTAAAAATGACAAGCCCATTAGATCAACAAGGACTATATAATTATCATGGGGAAATAAAGCCAATAAATCTATCTGGTATAAATTATAGGCTTATGAAGTCATACATAATGAAATAAATATTTAATTTTTCTAAAATCCAAAATCTCGCTTTAGAAACAGGAATATTAAAAATTAATTTCCATTTCTTATGATGGGTACAGTGTGGTTGAGTGGTTTCAGTACGGGCATGTACTCTCAAGCACTTCTTGATCCTGTTCCTGGTTCTGACATTGATTCACACCGTGGTCCGAGACAAATCATTCAACCTCTCTGTACTCCTTTGCCCATCTGTAAAGCCAAGATAATGCTCACCCGCTTCACAGAACCATTAGGAGAATTAAGAAACATCTGTTCTGCATCTTGAAGACATGAAATGCTCTAAAAATGCAAAATAGTATTATTCAAGAGATGGATAAAACCTTCCAGGGTTGGGAGATTTTCTCTTTGTCACCAAATTCCTTAGTACCTGGCAGGAGTGATTTCTCCTTCAATAATTTGGTCAGCTCCCTCTTTCTATAAGATTTATTATTTCACTCCCCTAGCTAAGTCTGTCACCATTAAAAGAGAGATGTTTACTGTAAGCCAGCTCTTCCCTCAAAATAATTGGCAGCATGTTCCTTGCGGAGGCGCAGCAGAGAGCTCATCCTCTGCAAAAGCCTCAACCCCTGACAACGCAGGTCCTGCTCTACGAACAAAGATTCAAACAGTGTCTGCTTCCTAATTATGGAGAAAAGGTGAAGGAAAAGGGCTACCAAGGGATATAAAATTATGCAACGGGAGCACAAACTAAGAGAAGAAGGGTTTAATAATTAGAACTTTTGCTATATATCTGAATAGAAACAGCTTTTCTACAATGAATGAAGAAAATATTTCTTTTCATCAGGAATTTTGCAAACCGCATGGAATAGTGGGTAGCAACTCTATGAATAAGATTGCAATATTTGTATTTCAAAGCAGAAGTACAATTGGTTTCCTTTTTTAAACAATCTTATTTTATGCTATACTACATATTATATCTACCCATTCTATGCAGCATACTTCCAAAATTATTTGATTTCTTTGTCTGCCTGCCTGCCTACTCTGGCAGTATTTATTTATCTCACTTCAGTATTTATTTACTTGTCTGAAGTAAAAGATAAATGAACTTAGCGATACCATATTTTTTTTCATTGATACAGTTTCAAGTAAATTCTATTTGTACACCTGAAATTCCAGTAAAATAAGTAAAATATTTTAGATATGTAGGAATGGGCCTTGTATTCTAAAGTAGTCAATCTTTTAAAAAATCTGTACAGCTTACAAAAAAAAACCCCAACCCCAAACCACTTTTTAATTGACTAGGGAGAAAGATAAGATTTGCAACCTGTTTTTGCCAGAGGTGGTTTAGAGGTGGTTTTACATGTTCTGCTGTGCTTGAGTGGCATTAATAATGACCTTTGCATAATTAACTCAAAAGCCTAACCTGGAAAGATAGCCAGCTATGCTTTAATTGCCATTATTATGGAATTCACTTTGGCCTTGAAGTCTTTAGTAGGCTGTAAAATAGTGTCTATTCCAAATAAGCTCTGTTCTCTACTACCTATCTATCTCCTTTATATACAGTCACAGATTACAAGGGCAGAAAGAATTGTCATCATCTTACCTCCTCCTTCAGACTGATCTTTTGGATATCCTTGGTGGTTGTCCTGGTTTCAGCTGGGATAGAGTTAACTGTCTTCCTAGTAGCTGGTACAGTGCGATGTTTTGAGTTCAGTATGTGAAGAATGTTGATAACACTGATGTTTTCAGTTGTTGCTCAGTAGTGTTTAGTCTAAAGTCAAGGATTTTTCAGCTTCTCATGCCCAGCCAGCGAGAAAGCTGGAGGGGCACAAGAAGTTGGCACAGGACACAGCCAGGGCACCTGACCCAAACTGGCCAACGGGGTATTCCATACCATGGGACGTCCCATCTAGTATAGGAACTGGGGGGAGTGGGGACGGGGGATTGCCACTGGGGGACTAGCTGGGTGTCGGTCGGCGGGTGGTGAGCAATTGCACTGCGCATCATTTGTACATTCCAATCCTTTTATTATTGCTGTTGTCATTTTATTAGTGTTATCATTATCATTAGTAGTTTCTTCTTTTCTGTTCTATTAAACTGTTCTTATCTCAACCCACGAGTTTTACTTCTCTTCCCGATTTTCTCCCCCATCCCACTGGGTGGAGGGAGTGAGTGAGAGGCTGCGTGGTGCTTAATTGCTGGCTGGGGTTAAACCACAACAGTGGTGAATGTCCTTTAGCCCTGATCAAGCTGTGGTTGATCTGAGTTCCTCCTTCTAGGAAGTCAATGGTCTTGATTTAAAGATTTCAAGTATCCATTCTGCTTTTGGCTAGTTATCAATCTATCTATCTAATCAGAAATATTGTTTCTTATTTTTAGGCACTGAGTAGTTTGGCTGGATCTTGTTATGCTTTTGTGCAAGACAGGAGCTGTCACTAGTAATGACAAAATAATAATAAGTATTTGTAGGCTGATCATATCACTTCTTAATTTTCCTTTAAAGAAGAGTGAGCTAATTAAGCCTCTAAATATGTGGCAGGTTTTCCAAACCCTGAATCATTTTTGTAGCCCTATAGTGAACCCTCTTCATTTTGTCAGCTTACTTTCTAAAAAAACCTATTTTAAAATGAATTTAATCATTTCACTCCAGTCTCAGCTAGGAGGTGAACATTTCCAGAAATCGTAATTCTTCACTGCTCTTTCTGTAGATATGTAAATCTGTGCTCACTGGAGAGAGATAAAATGACAATACCTGAAATAATCAGTTTACCGTACAGCCACCAAACTAATTCCATTCCACGTATGTCATATGCAGCACTATTTCCAGGAACCAAGGCAAATCTCTGAAAATACACGAGCTAAGCTTTGACCACCCCTAGCCACAACAACTATCTTGAAGTTACATGGGCAAGAAAAAGACCTCAAAAGTAGTTGTATCTGTTGCAGTAATATCCTTTCTTTCTGAGGCAATTCACAGCATTCCACAAACACCACCTCAGGATTCACGTACCTGCAGCACTTTAAATGGGCGTTCAGACACTCCACTTCGGATTTGGATGAAGGATTGTGCTGATGTGGCCTGGGGAGCTCAGCATTGAGCATTATGCTCGGCAGTGTTTGCAGAACAAGGTCACAGGGCAGCTGGAATCCAGCAGCATCTGTAAAGGATGGGGGCAACCCACTGGAGCACAAGTGGGGGCTGTTAAACTTAAAGGCAAGGATACACGGTACTACAATAGTGTTTTGCTTCTCCACATTGAACATTTTGCATGCTAGTGTATATATCCATTCCTCTATAGCTATTTATCTATACATTTTGCTCATCCACAATGCCAATATAGTGCCCTAAATATGTCATCATTTCTAAAATATATAAGTGCTCCAGCTGACCTTATGAAGAGCTATAAAATTGTAACGTGTTTGAAATCATACAGGAAATAACGATTTCTGAGAAGTCCTCCTTTTGTTAGTTGTTTCCATTTAAATTTAAACAAAACAAAAAAATGTAAAATCTATTTTCTGTCCAGAAAAGGAAAAAAAAAAAGACAAAAATACATTCATTCCCCAGAACAAACTTCAAAGCCCAGAGAAACTGGAGTTCATATGGTAGCCATTCCCAAATGCTCCATGAATGCTACCTACGAAATATGCTTTAGATAAATTTTGCAATTTCCTTTTGCTACGTTCTCTGGGAGTATTTTACATTCTGCCTTGGGCATAGATCTCGACACAAAGGACTGGATAATGCAGCCCCAATTCTTGTCAGAGTGCACCTATGCCATGAAAAATCTCACTGCCTTCAATGAGATATTGGTATATCTAAGGCATACTAATATAAGCAAGAGTTGATGACTAACATGAGCATCTGCTTCAAAAATACCACAGCTAGAGCTGAGATATTATTATAGACAGTCTATTGTACTTGCAAAAGACAAGTAAAGAGTTCTTGGTTGAGAATACATGTCAGAAAAATGACATGTTTTCATCACTTCCAGCCATAGTTAAAAGATTCTGAATACATTAACCAGCTGAAGGAGAAATACTTTCAGCTTTTGTATCACAGTGGGAATCTGTAAATGCAAGTTACAATGTAACAGACAATTAGTGTGAATTCAACCGTTCATCATTTCTAAAAAGTTAATAATTTCTTTTTTCTAACATACACAGAGAAATGTAGTATTTTTCACCAAGAGTACAATGCTCCAGTTTTGGGGATTCAAGCTAGTGAAAGGAGTTTAGGGTGGGCAGGACTGACTCAGTAACTGTAGCTGAGTAGCTATTTAATACAAATCTTTAGATCATTAGTTATTTTAACCCAAGTATACATTCCCGCATCCCACTTCAAAATGATCCAAATCCTTTTGATGAAAATCTGGTCGATAATTCAGCATGCCAACTGGCATGGGATCCTGGGCTTTGCTTTCAAGAACTTCTTATCAATAGTAGCTATTTCTTCTGGTTTCTTTTCTAAATCAGACTTGTTATTTCCTTTATGCAGAAGACTTCAGCCGTACTCCAGGGACTGAATTCCAAGAATGTGTACGGATGGCCGTGTTACCTCTAGGAGTGCATGGCATTGTTTCTGAAAGGGATTGCTTGGGCTGGCACTGGCAAGCATCTAAGGATAGATGCTGTTTTGAATAAAGTTTTCCTCTTGTCATCACGTACTGACTCAGAATCACCCTTTTGTGAAATGATTGTGTCCAGGTGGATGGACAGCATTGGTCCCTCTCACTTCCCAACTCTGTGTTTCTTGAGCTGACTTCGACATCTTCTCTGAATCCAGAATGACAGCATGAGCCTGTCATACTCTTTGATAGGAGTATGCTACCATTTCACTGGATGAGCGAATGGAAATATAGGGTCCAGCCCTTAGTCAAATTAGACTTTCAGAGAAAATCGTGATAGATTTAAGAACTGAGTGCAAAAATAATGGGCTAGCTGTGAACAACACAGTTTAAAAAAAAAAAAAAGGAAAATTACTTTCTGACTATTTGTAGAAAGCAAAGCAAGAAAAAAAGATAAAAGTTGCTCAGAAAGATGTGGCCACATAAGCAAAAGGTATGTGCACCCCTCAGGCTTCCATCAAAGACATATCTACAGCCGTGAGCGTTACTGAAACTGCTAAAAGGAATCACAAGGGGATTTGTACTACAAAAAGTGTGGAAACATGGGTCTGTATATCATCTTTACCCAGAAAGAAAACCAGCAATTTTCAAATGTATATATAAAGAGAGAGAACATAAATTTAAACCTTTATTCAGTCAGGTTTGTCAGCTCCATTTAAAATATGATACTAAAAATGGGGAACCAGATCCCTGAAAATATTCCCATACCTCTGCAGATTCTTATCCAGCCCATCCATGTTGGTACAATCCTCTGCTGAACTTTACCTTCCTGTCACAAATCTCATTTTTTCTCATGCATTTAGAGCAGCACCAATTTCGCTATGACATACAAGAAGAAGAAGAGTGTTAATGTAAATAAGGGACTATGAAGCAAGAGACCTGGTTATTATTCTCTGCTCCTCTGCTGCTCCTTTCTGCCCCACAGGCTCCGGAAAGGCTGTACTCCTTGGTATCTGAGAAATCTTCAGACAATGTCATACCTGAAAGAAACTAAAAGGTAAGCAAAGAATCAATATTAATTGCCACCAATCATCTTCAGCATATTTTATCACTGTATTTAGTTAGATTTTTTCCTTGCTTGAATTATTATAAGCAGACCCTTATCATTTCCTCCATCAGCCAGTCTTTTCCCCTCTTTTACTTTACCCCTGCAACTCCCCTAAAAAGGAGACAAAATTCAGTATAGAATTTATAATGGCCAAATTAACTGGCATTTCCAGGCTGCCTCAGCAGTTAATGTTTGTTAAGGCAGCAGCTGTTTTGCCAGCACCACTTGCATAAAAAGATATATATACATATGTATATAGCCAAGAACAGTGTGGGAGCTGTTTCCCAAAAAAATGTTGAAAGCCACTAGTGACATGAGACTTATTAGTATATATCATTTCCACAGTGTCAAGTAAGAGAAATAATAACAAATAAAAGAAAAGGTGCTTTCCCAGAAAGTAAATGTTATAAAGCTGTTTAATATGATGGCTTAGTAGGTGCCATTAAGCACCTCTTTACGTTAATTTTAGTCTCAGCAGGGGTGTGGATAAATAGGAAGTAATTTTACACCCTCTTCCAGATAAAGCATCATTTTATTAGATCAGAAAGGACTAGGCTCTTCCAATCCTTGCATTTGTCTGACTGCACTATGAGGTGACAAATTCTCTGTTTCAAGCCTTACAACAGCATTAAGCCCACTATTTAAAAAACAAAACAAAACAAAACAACCAATAAATAATAGTTTAAGCCTACACTGCCCTCTTACTCACACACTAAGAAATGTGAGAATTTGAGACCAAACTTGGAGCTGAAGGGCACTGTCCATTTCTGGAGTAGAATTATATTTTTGACCACTCTTCCACTCTTAGCTAAAGCCAGATCAGCTCAATTTTATTTAAGCCCATAGCATACAAGAAAGGATGCAAGAAAATACGATTCATCCAAACATTGTGTTTCCATTGAGGGGCTCTATCATAGCTAGCTGTCTCCAAAGACAACTGTCTGTATATGAAACACAAAACCACATCTATGGTAATACTTCTACAAGTATGCTCTCAGCATTTCCTAAGTAAGCAAGCTTGACATATTCCTGCTATTTCACAGTTAAAAACATATCTTTTAATAAATCCTACAGAATTTTCTTTTTCAAGCATTTCTTAAATGTGCAGAAACTAAGAGCACACTTGTTTTTCTTACCGATTGCCTTTCTAGTAAGAAGACCTATTTTATATGAATTTGCATGAGTAACTCAGACAATTAAACACATTAAAAAGGCTCAGCAATTGATTTTGACAGAAGTAAAATACTGCACTGAAAGTGCAGAGGAAATGCTATGGTATAACTACGTTACCTTACCTTACACACAGGCTGACAAACAGATTTCCAGGGCTTCAAATTTATGCATTAGTGTTCAGATACTTAAAAGTTTAAATATTTAAATCTGGATTTACTTGTTATCCTAAGCAGCCTCCTGCAGGTTTACAGGCCTAAGTCCTTCAGATTTGTCTAATTCTAGGCTGTCTTTCTTTGCATGACGCATTGGAGCAGGCTTTAGCAAACACACTTATTCCTAAGTTGTTGCAGCAACCTCGGCCTGTTCTGAAATCAAGTGTGTAGCTTGGACACTGCTCAGCCTGGGCAACACTAAGTAACCTGTAGCGTCCAAACCTCGGTTGCCCTAAGGCTCTTTGATATGCAAGATAAACCATGAATTGAGAAGGATGTCCTGTAGCACCTATGGCTTGGCATCTGCCTGCTCTCATCCCCAGCACCACAAGGAAGTGAAAGAGAAAAGTAAAAAAACAAATGAACAAAAAAAACCACCACCAAAAACCCCACCTCCTTTTAAAGACAAATTCATTTTTTTTATACCTCCAGCATCTCAAAATTGGAATTTAACAGGATGCCAAGCCATCTTCATACATCAGAGAGAATAAAGGGTGTTTGACACCAGTCTAATAAGACATTCACTGTAAGACACAATGAAGTGATAGGAATTTGTTTACAACAATCAAAATAAAAAGAGGACAGAGATGAGAGCACAACCTAATACACATTTTTAGCATTATCTACAGTCCATGCCAGGCTTAGTTCCACTGAATGGTTTCTCTACCCACTTATTAACAGACATTTTTGTGGCATTTAAGTGTTGAAACTACAGAGAACTTGTACTCCTTTCCCCACTGCAGTGGGAGAGTTTAATATATAGAAGATAATACCAGTGTTCAAAGCCCTGATACACTCTCTCTGAAGGTGTACCTGCTGTGATAGGATGCTGGTTTCCGATTCTGAGAGAGGACTCGTCATCAGACCCATTACCAAAACTTCTTTACTCATTCTCTCACTCATCACTCATAAATAGTGCACATTGATAAAGTAGCTCCTCCTTACATTCATATACCTTATGACTGACCCTGAGCAAGAAAACCCTGCTTTGTTCCAACTGCCTCTTTGGACTATCCACTGGTTTTCATTTTGATGGTGTACTTGCTTATATTCCCAAATGTCACTGTGTCTCATGACATGACAACATTTGGGGGAAAAAGGGGAGAGGCTAATTCCACACCCCATCCTAAAGAGCCTTATAAGTCTCTCTTTCTAAACACAATAAAATCTTGTTTTTTATCGTGAAACCATAGTTGCCTGCAAGCCCATGCAATCATAGAGCAGTCAAAGATGCTATTGTCAAGCCACCCCTTCAGTGCAGCTTCATTCTTCAAACTCTTGAGCACCATTAAAAGAAACACTGAATTTACACCTGAACCTGTATCATTCAGGTGTCTCTCTTCTTAGACTTAAATCTATTTTCATCCCGCATCAACAAAGTGCTGGTTACCAGCAGGGTTACTGGGGATAGCTTATTTGTATTGGAGGGAAATGACAGCTGAGGAAATTAAGATAGGATGCAGAAAGTTATAAATTATTTTAGCATAATTTTAAACTTCTTATGTTGGCACTCCTGAAAAAATAAGCCTTCTTTTCCTTCTTTCCCCCTTTATTCTGTAAGACAGCAGACAGTTTGTGACAGAACCTGAACTCTGTAAACACCACATTACTAAAATTCAGGATCTGCCTCCTTCAGCAGAAAGCTTTGCTTTTGTCATTTGCATGAGATCCAAAGGCTGAAAGCTTCTGGAGACCTAGGGCTGAACGGGACTTTTGTGTCCCTGAGCCTAAGCTGCCTGCAATTGCAAGAGAAATGCCATAAGATTCCCCATGTAAATTCATCGTTAGCCAGTTTAACATCTGTTGGGTAGTTTGCTCTTGCTACTGCCATTATAAAACCATTTGCAAAGCCTAAGTCTTTTAATCATTAAAAAATGTCTAATTTCCAACTTAAATGTACTTGGCGCAAGTGGCTATTTATCTGCACTGAAGCCAGTGTTACTATCTGTTCTACCTCAAATACTTTCTGTCACTCTCTGGCATCTACTCCTCTCCCCCACAATTTCATTGCAGCTATCAATATAAACATTTCTCTGATTTGACTTCACTAAGATGGACAATCCAAGCTCTCAGGTTTTTATTTTCTGGGTCCAGGTTTTATAAGCCAAAGACAGATATCTATGTCATGAATTTCTGAGGTGGAATCAATTCCAGCTTTTCGACCGAAAATCTTGCAGGCCAATTTACTGCAGTGTAACGCTATCTGGATGTCTCCTTGAGGCCCGCAGGTTCAATAGAACTGGAGAAAAGCAATAATCTCCCCCTGCCCAAAAAAATTAATGTTAAGCAAATATTGCTAACAATTTATTGAAACAAGTCCTTGAAAACTAGCTTTAACCCCAAGGGGAACCCAAAACCCTAGGGAGTTACTTTAAAACTATTAGTGGAGAAAAATAAGGAATTTCAATGAGTATATGCTGAATATCTTATGACTTGAAGCACTAAAGGTGCAACCGATATTACCACAGTGGGGACAAGTTAGGGAGCAATGAGCACAGAGACTTATCATCAGATAAAAAGCTCAAAACAGAATTACATTCTTTGCTTGTCACCAAAGCACTAATACTGAGAGGGTGTGGGAAGGCAATTTACATACAGAATTGGAGCCACATAGCTAATGTACTCTGATTTTTCGCTCAAACTACATTTCACTGACAGAAGGGTCTGTAGCCACATGTTTAGGAAAAATGGGTGGTTGTGTTCCTCATCCACTATCCCTTTTTATAGCACTGGAGAATTATTTTGTGTTCTGCTGAAAATTGTAAGGTAGTCTAATGAAAACTGGCCAGCCCCTGTCTTCTCATCATTTTGAAACCCCTAAAAATACTATTTACAAAGTATGCAACTGGAAAGCTACACTGAATAATGTATAAAGAACACATTTCTTTGAATTTCATAGCCTTTTGATGGCAGAAAATTGACAGACTGAAGGATGTTATTCTGCCATGTAGCAAGCTAGATGAAGAGCTCTGTAAAGTTTTCTTTCTTTCAAGCGCATCCATCTCCTGGAAGTGGATACCTGGGAGTGCAATTCTGCTACTTTTTTTTTTTTTATACATTGGTGGCAATTTTTTTTTTTTTTTTTTTTCAGAAATCTTCTCCCAAATGTTAAACTGACTGCCTAGAATCAGCCCTTTCTTCTCTATGATGTACAATCATTTCCTTGATGACTCAGCCATTCATACCTGAGAGGACAACTGGGTGATCTTCTAAATTCAGAGGAACTCTACTGACTTGCCCTTGGTGACTGCAACAACTCACCTGCACCTCCTGGGTCCCGGTCCCCGTAGCAGAGGCATTTCTCACTGCCAAGGGCAAGGCCATGCCCAGGAACATGGATGGGGTTGGTGTGCTGGATTTATCTCCTGCCTCTGAGAAGAACGTGCAACCAACAGGCGTGCAAAGGGACAAGGAGTGTTTGTCCCCGTGCAACACCTGCACTGGTTAAACAACTTCACTTTCTCATCGATTCAGTTGTCTTCCTCCCGTTCCGTCCCCTCCCAGCCATGAGGCAGGAAAATCAGTTCACAATGAGCACGTATTGCTGCACATTTCATTCCACAATTTCAGGAAATTCCTCAACAGTCCTCTCTGTTAATAGGCATATTATTACCTGTGTTTTTTTCCCACTGTAAAAATTAGTCATAATATACCATCTGTTCTCCCCCTTAGTCAGCAGCCAGTATATAGCACTATGTGCAAAAGCATCAGTGGATTCTTTCAGGGTGCAGATACATTTTTAGTGATCATTTTGACTTTTTCATTTGTAGAAAAGTAGATTTTGCCCTTTTCAAGGATGATTGTTATATTGTGCTTTTTCTGAGAAAGAAGAATTATTAATTTAACCCCTGCAGCAGTCTCGGTTACAAAATGCACATTGCATATGAGATAATTAATGTGCACAGCTGGTGTGACCATTTAAAAAAATTAGGGAGAAAATAGCTTCTTGGTTTTCAATTTCCTCCCCAAAAGAAAAAAAAAAAGGCACATTTTGTTCTGCTCTAATTAGTATGTGTGCCAGTGCATGACTTCCTAAGCAGGCAGATGCTTTGAATGAAGTGTAATGTAGATTTTCATTAATCTTCTTTGGCACAAGACTTTTCTTCTGCTATGTGTATGCAGGAAGTAATGACTAGAGAAGATGAGCAATCACAGGCAGTTCTAACCAACTTAAGCTGGCTTTTGTAAAGGGCAAGACAGGGTCATAAAAGAGTATGGTTACCTCCGTGTCTGACATCTCCTGATTTCTGGTTTTTCATTATAATGAAGGGTTTGGGGTAATTCCTTTTTAATACAAAATATCAAATTCAGATATGGGAACTCTAAAGAAATTAAATATCAACGTGCTGAAAAATGCATGCATTTCAATCAGTTATGAGAATGATCCAAGAGAAAACCACAGATACGTTTTCCTTACAGCAGGCAGAGAATTAAAAATTGTACTTCCTGAAACCACTTTCCTGTTTAAAAGGGAATAAGAAGAGTTTTCCCATCTTGCTGGAAATGAAAGCCTATCAATGAACAGTTTTAGAGTAAAGTTGGAGTTACTTTCATCTTTTCCCACCTCAATTTATTGCTTTCTAGCAATTCTAGGAGGATATTCTAGATTGCTTTAGCTATGGCTAAGGAAGAAAAAAGCTTGGGGCAGAGACTGTGCATGTTTCCCCTTATTAAACTGCCTAGCCGGGTTGTTCTACCAAAGATGCAGATTCCACGTTCGGTCAAAGTCCACATGCCACGGTAAGAACTGAAGATGCTGCAGGCTCATTTGCCAGCAGCAGAAAGCGCTCTCTTGTCAGGAAAAGATTGTCACAAAGAGTGAAAGTCAAATATAAACTACCCTTCAGATATACTCTCTTAATTATGAGCACATACTGAGGACGTGAGTTTTCCACTGTTGTGTTCTCACATTAGCATAATTCAATTTTAAAAAAAACCTGCTCCTTTTTGGGATCACTGCTATTATTACCTTTTGCTTTTCTGTAGTCTCTTCCATGTCTTTTCTTTTTCTTCCACGAGACAGTTGCTGATTCCCTCTGCACTCCTTCCCTTCATCTGTGAGCTTTGCATCTTATGTTTTCCTACACTTGTAAGAAGAGAGTTAACAGATTGTTGGTCTATAAATTAGATTTGGGGATTAACTCCTAAATGGGAGTAATGGGACTGGGAAGTTCGTGCTCCCGCAGAGACATTGACTTGGGCAAACACTGTTGCTCAGCTGTTTGGTTTCCACTTTCAGAAGAATCTGTTTGCAAGTATGAGGCCAAAAATGTAGCTTCTTATGTGAAAGTCTCAACTTTGTCTTCAATAAGAAGCAGATCCCTGAACACATTATGTGGGATAGTTCTAGGCTAAAGATGGCATGTTTGACATCTATGCATAAAAGAAATTAAATTAAAGAAAAAAAAGTTCCGGTAATAACAAAATCATTAATTACACAAATGGATTTCTATTTACAGTGCAAGTGAAATGATGACTTAAGAAGATTACAGAGCAACGTGCAGTACAGAACATTGCTTTCAGGAAGAGCACAAGCCAAAAACAGAATGAAAAGTGTATGCCATCATTGAGATAATACACAGGGGATATAAAAATAAGTTCTAAAAATTGAGCAGAAGGAAATATATTTCTTTCTGACCTCTTTAGAAACAGACAAAACCATTAAGCGATGGTACAGCAGAATTAATGTTTCCTGATGAAGCATTAAAATAAAAAAAAGAAGGAAAAAGTGGATTTAATCTACTGTAAATATTACCTTTTCTGAAAGCCATGCAGAATAAAACAACACTTTTTCCCAAAACCAACACTCAACTTAAATGGTGAATACTTCCAGGAAAAAGAAATGAAAGCTATTCTATTTGGGAAACATACCTGCTTTAGGATACAGGTTATGATGGTGGAACTAGGCAAAATGTTAGGTTTCCTAGAAGCAGCAGAATTCAGAGGTTTTATAATATACCTTTCATTTTCTCTTTGCAGAGGAGAATCATTACAGCTTAGTTTTCAGGTATTAGTTAATAAGTACAACTACCTTACTGAAGACATAGGGTCCCATTCTGCTCTCAGGTTTCCAGCATTCTGCATAGGAACCACGTACTTATGGCTGACAAACCTGTCAGAGCTTCCTGTGAACACTTGTCTGAACGCACATTTCTCAACTAGAAAACATAGCGGAGCTCTTCAGTTTTTGCTTTTTCTTCAACATGAAGTTTCAGAGACTAGGGATAGGCAAGCTGACAAAGGGAAGAAAACTGGCAAGCTGTCAGGCCTCAGATCTCAACTAGTTCTGTATCTATTGGTCTAAAATCTTAAATAGATGCTACCTCTCTCCACTGGCTTTTTTTTTTTTTTGGTACCCTTAAAAGAATGAGCTACCACAGCAATGCTGCTGCAGGAGCTGAAACATCACTTACTGCCCAGATTTTGTAAACACACTACGACCTGCATTTTGTGTTAACTCCACTGTCTTGTCAAACAGTTTCTGTAAAGTATGCTGAAGCTGGGCATGATACCTGTGTGCTTTATCAAATAAAGGATTTAAATTCTAAAAAAAATGTATTCACAAGTTAAAACAAAGTCCATGGAAGCTAGTGTTCCTCTTGTTCATTCAAACAGGAAAAATGATTGCGTTGCACTTTGTACTGATTTGCAGCGGTGTTGTTGTATTAGTTACTGTAAATCTGACCTTGCTGGCATCAGGACACTGCAGGAGAGCAGACAGTAGTTTTGATCTTTGCCCTTAAAGTCTTGTTAAGGAGCTCCCAGGGTTTTTGTGATAATTTTTCAGTATTTGACATTATTTAAATCTATTAGTGGTTCATTTTCATGTGTATATCTGTATCTATTCATCTATGTGTGTAAAGTAATGATAAATTTGTCAGTTCCATGGACACAAAGTTAACATTACATTTAGATACATAAATCAGCATAAACTCATCTGATTCTATCAAAATAAATTGAATACTCAAGCTCAGACAATTTATTTAATATTTGAAGACAAAAAAAAAAAGAATTCTCTGCAGAAAGAGCTCACAACTTTCCTGCACCTTCACTGAGATCAGTCACTCTACCCAAAAAAGTACTGTAAGTGAGGCCCATTTCATAATTTAGGCATTGAAAACCACTGGCTAATGACAGTAGATCCATGAATGTGTACCTCAGCTTTAAAACTATTTATAGAAACTATTGATTCAGTACATTATGCTGAAACAGAACACACAGAGGCTGGATTTTCTCTATATGTATCTTACCACAATAAAAGTGTTCTAACAAATTAATCAAAGCAACAACAAATGGTATGGTTTAGTTAGATGTTTGAGCCTCCTATGCTGTTATATTTCATAAATAAATACAATACATATGCTACTGTATATCTAAGATGATGTAGTTATAAAGGAAAAATCTTGCTTTTAAGGCTAACACTATAAAAATGGATGGCTTCATTGGCTCAGATAAATAATAATTCTTTAGCTGCAGAAAAAAAAACACCGTACAAATAACCTTTGTTTCATTTAAAAAAAAATTATATGAAACCTTACAGGCAAGAGAGAGATTCATATGACTTAAAAGCTTCAAGGCAGATAAATCAAGAAAGAAGCAGGGGGATGGGCAGGTTAAGGAGAAAGCAAAACTCGAAAGCAGACAGCTTACTTCTTGTAGAAATATTTTGAATTATTTCAGTTGTCATTACCTTAAGGAAGTTTTCACTTTGATAGCATAAATATTAAATATTTTTAAAGAAAGTGCCAAAGAATCTATCTTGAATTCTTTTTTTCTTCCATACAAAGGCAGCAGTCATTAAATAGACTGCTCATGGGCTACAAAGAGATAAGTAAATCTGCCACGATGTGACCTTAGAAATAACTAACTATGGATGTCATTAACGTAACTCTAAACTGAGCTTTTAGAATGGCAGCTTTGACCCTTTGTGACTTCAAATATTTTAGTTATGAAGCCTCCTTAGGGTGCTCCATATATAAATATCATTAACGTGCCAAGGAAAAGAATCAGTCATAACTAAGCAAACAATTAAGATTAACCAAACCTCAAAAAAAAAAAAAAAGACTTAGTATATCATATGTTCATTTATCTATATTTAAAATTCCATTAGGGAAAATTCTTTTAAAGACTCAACATTAGCTTCAATGTTAAAGTGGTATTTAGACTATGCAATAACATTCAGAGCGGGAAATGGTGCACACTTGAGGATGACATTATAAGAATAATGCACAGTATAAAAATTCCTCTCTGAAGAGTTCAGTATTTCAGCATCTCAGGGCCTTTTGCAAACAAGTGGGAGATTTAGCACCTGTATGCTAGTTGAATATTATTTTCTACCTGAAAGCTTAAGAATAGAAAGAGTTAAGGTATTTCCTAGGCTCCTAAAGTGAAGCTGGGGCAGAACATAAAATAAACAGTAGGTAAGATAGCTCTCCTGAGAAGGAGAAATGTGTGATGCATTCACTGAGTCCAGATCCTTCTGGACAGGAGGATCCTTCTCTACACACCTTATGCAAGCTCAGGTCCTTTCTGCTGGGCTAAACTGATGTTGCAGGTCAGCTGTGACAAAGAAGAGAGTTCCTGAGGAGGGCTATCCCCATAAAAAATAAAGAAGAGAGTATGGGAAGCAGAGGACAGCAAAACAAATGAAGCTGCCAGCATCAGAACTTGGGGTAGGGCAGGTGTAAGGAAGCACCTTGGAAGGGAATCCTTGTCCTGTGGGGGAAAAAAAAGCCCAGACAGGACACGGGATGACATTAAACACAACTTTAGGAGGATCAGCTGCTATAGCCTCCATCTGCCTTCCCTAACAAACGCTGAGCACCACCTTAAAAGCTGATCCTGATGTCCTCAGTGCTGGAGGGGACTGTGTCTGGGGCAGAATTCAACCCAGCACAGACGAGGTGCTCCCCAGGAATACCCCAGGGACGGATAAGATGGGACATGGAGATTGGTGCTGGCGTCAGACCACTCGATAACAGGAGGTAGAAAGGATTCATTCCTGTGGCTGCCAGTCACCACCTGAGTTTTGTTCCCCTGAAGAAAAGCCAGGGCTACTTTGCGCCTGCCAGAAGAATGGTCCCAGTTTGAGTACAGCAACAAATGGCTGAGAAAACACTTCCACCAGAAATCTGAGCACGAAATTAAAGAAATAGACGAGCAGTAAGAAATCACAGACATCCCACAGATTTATAGTCTTGTTTCTGCAGACAGATCAACTAGTAGAAACCCACTGATTTCCACAAAATCTTGATTTTGCAAACATTGAAAACGAACAGAAATTGGTGCTGTAAAAATGTAAAAAAAAAAAAAAGCAATCTGACAATTTTTATTACTCAGCGGTAATAAAGTCACGTTTCAAGCATACAAAATGACAATTTATCAAAACCCTAGCCCCAGCTGGAGAATTCATGACTTCTGGAATACAAACAGTAAAATCCTTAATGAGACCAGTACCACAGATAAAACTGCTGCTTCAGAAATACCCTAAGCATCCGCAGTTACCCAATTAGTTATCTGGCAGGAATGTGAGCACATTTCCCCATTCAGCTCTACAGAAGAAAAAATAAATATTTAATGTATGTAAACTCAGCTACTGACTGATCATTAAACATTACCCTAAAGAAACAGGAATATCTTATAATATACTCACCCACATTTTTTCAGCCTTTCTCCACATCTTTGTGAAGATTAAGGAACAAAAGTAGGATTTAAATTAAGAGCTCCAAGTTTTCATAAAATAGCTTTGTGTGTTTATTGTCTACACCAGAGTACTGCAAATAACTATGCCTAAAATATAGTTTATGACTGAGAAAAAAATGCACGTGATGCTGAACACCCCTACATCTCCTGCAGGGTTTTCTGGGGAGCTAGGGAAAAAGATTCCTCACTTCTGTCTCTAAAGTGCAATTTTGCTTCTCAGAGGAAAAGGACCATTTCACTTTTGTTGCCTTTGCCCCACATCTAAGCAAGAAGACACCGTGAGCTATGGTGGGTCAAGAAATTGTGGAGTCAGGTCACGCAGTGCCGGGCAGCTCTGCCTACTCCCACCCAGCAAAGCACTGCAAACCACTGGCCAGCCAAAACGGGCTCAATGACCTGCCCTTTCCCCAGGAGCTGTCAGCATGGCAGGCTGCGGTTGGTTCAACCGAAGGACTAGCTGCTGTACATCTCATTAAATGTTCCCGCAGCTTCTCAGAATTGCTGATCTGTGTGTCAGCTCTGCTCCTCAGGAAGGGAGCTGCTGCATCGTTAGTAGCTTTCTGCTATGGGGAAAAAAAAAAAGGCTGTAACACCCCTTCAGCACGTACATGACTCAAAATGCTGAAGTTTTCAGAACACTGGCTTCTCACATCAAGAGTAAAAAATTTATTCCTGGCGAAACAATAGGAAGCACAAAGAAATGGTATCAGGAGGTCACCACATACTCCTGAAGCTGCTCCGACAACCACGAGCTAATTTCACCGTACCTCACCATTCACCTTCGGAGCCTTCCTCCCGCCAGCTTCGGAGGACTAGACTTGCATGAATGCTCTCTGCCAGCAGATCCTATCATACTAAAACCTAAAGAAACAAAATCTTGTGCAGGTGAAATTAAAATAGAGCTTGATCCTTTATTGATAATTTTGAATGGATGTTATCTTCAAAGATCACTAACTTTTAAAAGAAAAGTCACTCTCCTATATCAGGGCATCCACGTTAAGCAAAACAACCACCTACTCCTACAGCAGTATGGTAAGCCGGAGCAGCCATCCTCCTCTTCTCAGCAGCAGCACTGTTCTTCATGTTGCAGCAGCTAGAATAATTTCCTTACAACCCCAAAGGAGTTTGGTACTTAAGGCACTTTTTGTTTCATGCATAACATCCAGAGCACGATGAGCTTTTGATTAATCATACGGTGATTAATTACTTGCACTCTTTATGGTTTGAATTCAGCATAGCAATCAGCTTCTCACAGCAGCATATTCCCAAGTTCTGAAGTTGGCCAATTATGTGTCACTAGATGTATTTGTACCATACTCCTGTGTACATTCCTCATATGTTTAGATTATGTTCTTAGAGCACTTGCACGAAAGCAGCAAAAGTTAGCCCGTTAATACATCAATACTCTGCAGTCAGCACCATGCAAGAAGAGATATTTTTAACATGTATTAAAATGTAACTGTAATTTCCACAAATGTTATTGAATCAAGAGGCTGATCCAACAACATTTGTTATCAGATAATAAATATATATGGCTTGCCTGGCCAGACAATATATTTTGAAAGCAAAGTTGCCTTATATACACAAACATCTATTTTAGTTAATAACGTGAAATACACACTTTTCTCCTCAGTATAGCTCATATTTTAAAGCAGAGACTTGTGTGACTGAAGACAATAATAAAATATGTACAACTTAGACATGTAATATGTGGGAAATACAATTTGTACCTCAAGTCCAGCCATGAACAAATTCCCATTAGGCTGGTAGATACAGAAGCCCAGGATAACAGGCTAGTCCTTCCAAGGAGCAGTGGACTGACAGCTCCAGGAAGGACAGACGTTTGTCCCTATATAAGCCCGGCTGTGTCAGGTCAGACACAAGACCATTGAGCCCGATGAATGACCTTTGACCATCCTCTGACAACAACGAATAGCCAAAAAAGAGAACCAGGATAGGGAAAACAGGTAGTGATTAAAATATTATCCCAATCTGCAGTAGCTTGTGGCTCAGACCTCTTCAGCCAGAGAAGGTGTTACAGTATTTAGGTAAAGAGCCTGTTCAAGTGCAATTGGAACTCTCCCTTCTACAGGTTTCTGATGTTTGCTTCAATCCCAAATGTTCTTTCTGATTAGTATGCATTTAAATATGGATGAACACTTGTCTATACTTTCACCATGTCCAAGGGGCTCAGGGGTGGCAGTGTGCAGGAGGGTATCTTCTCCCACTAGTTACTAGTAACAAGTCACAATTTTTGTGAATTACCTGTTAGAAACAACTCTTCTTTTCTTAGTATTGAAAACCAAAACCCAACATGGAGGCTAACAAATATAATCCTGTTAAAACTATCATCTGTATCATTCTAACAGAACCAATGCTTTTTACCTCATTCATGTTATTTTCCTGGTTTAGGACTGCAGAGCTAAAGACCCTGTATCATCATGAAGCTTTAGGGAATTTTATTTTACTTGTAAGTAAAGCATCCCTGAGTCTTACACAGTGCCACTTCCCCAACCTATGCCTGTTCACTTGGTGCCATTTCCCAGAGATCTGATATAGTATTTGAGCAGAGACATTGCCAGTGCAATTTTAGAAGTTTCCCTGGTAACTGCCACTGACATCTCTAACTCAAAATTTAAGACTACAGCTCTCTGTAACACCCTTACATGGCAAACTGCCTTGCATGATTTGAGCTAAGGAACCTCACAAATGACAAATCAACATCGCCTGCTTTTCAGAGACTGAAGGTACATGCTCACAGACATTTATTTTGCTTAAGGAAAGCTGCCCCCACCTTCCCCAGTCTGAAAGTAGGGAAAAGGCACAGATAAAACTCTCGGAAAGTGATTCAAAGAAGGAAAAGTGAGACTGGAAGGAGGTAGATGCTGGAGAGAGAGCAGGTAAGAGACACAAGGAAAGGGAAGAGCTAGAAGTGACAGCATTTAGAAGGCAACAGGAACCCCTGGAAGATGTAGTGAGTTGGCAAGGAAGAACTTAAAAATAAATTTATTTAAAGCAATGAAGAAAACAAGGAGAAAGAGGAAAATAGTATTCCTTTAAACTTTAATTGCTCTTTCAGTACATTTTTTGGAGGATGCTCATCTCCCTCTCCAGGTCTGGAAGGGAGGTAAAGTGAAGAGAGGTCACTGCGAGATGTATTATTGGTCCCGTGTCCCTCAGTGCTTTATCTCTGGGCAATCTTTTGTCTGCAAACCCCACAAATTTTTCAGCCATTTCTGTTGATGACTCAGGTCTAAACCAGAGAGGCAAATCTATCTCCCTTATTCAAGCAAAGTCACAGCCCAACAGTGCATCACAGATATCTAGCAATCCTTTCTAACTAAAACAGAGCTCAGCATTCCCCACTCACAACCCCTTCCCACGAGTTCTTCTCCTCTTCCCAGTGCCCACCACCGCCTTCCTGGTAGACATTCCTGATCATGAGTTGGTTTCCCTCCTTTTGTTTGTTCTTATAGACATCTATATCTTGCAAATTATTTCATAAGTAATACCTTTAAGAAAGAGTTCTCCCATGCCCATCTAAACCCTGCAGTCCATTTCTGTGACCTTACTGCTGTGAGCTTTTCCCACTCCTGTTCACCCCAAAGGCTCACCCTGTTCTTCTGCCCCTGACTATTGCCCAGCGGTGGCACGGCCCTGGGAGCTCTCTGGGGCAGGGACTGCATTTTTGGTCCGAGGTTAGCCAGCATCTAGTACTTTGGCATCCTGGTCCACAGTGGGCTCTTACTGGTATATGATCGCAGGTAATGGTGAGAGAAAGTGAAGAGTGGATACTGAGAGACATTAATAAAAAACCAGAAAAAAAAAATCACTTTGAATAGTGAATATTGCCTTGTCTTCATTCTCCCATTTTCCCAGGTACATAAGTGCATATTGGAAGACACCTCTAAGAATATATTTTCTTCCTTAACACATATTATTACTTTTATTTTAACTCCTCAGGTACCAGAGTGCTATGTATCAGCATAAAGTGTTAAAAGGCACCAGATCAGGTGTCAGGAAATTTCCTAGGCACCACCCACCACTCTGGGGTCCATCTTTCCTCCCAGACTCATCAGTCAAATTCCAGCTTCTTTGACATAGAATCTCTCTCTCTATTTGTGCAATTCTTATCACAACTGAAGCCCTGTTTTTCATTTTGGAGCCAACAATGAGGAGAAAGAAAAAGCAGTAAATAATAACAATAATACAGCTAAGGGCAGTATCATTTAAGAAAAGGCTAGAGAATACCTGTCAATTACCCTACATTGCACAGGAAAACCAATGGAGTGTGATGCTTATTAAGGTGGAAGGAAAAACAGGCAATGCAAAAAGATAGAGGAAAGGGGAAATCCAGCTGTTTGGGCTCTTAGTACAGCAACAACAAAAAACCAGAGGCAAGCCATAGTGCCAGGCAAAGACAGAAAAAAAAGAAGAAAAAAAAAAAAGATTGTGTATAGAAACAGTAGAGCAGGTAAACAGAAAGTGCTGAGGTAGGGAAATAACACTGCCACAACAGAGGTCACAAGGAAATGTGCTCGGGGGGAACCTTGGTGCAGAAGTCACCCCAGACTGGGTCAAAGACTGTTACTGCCAAAAAAGGTTAGCTATAATTAGTGCATGGGAACAGTTAGTAAAAGGATTGTGATGGTTAATGCTTGGGATTCTCAAAAGTATTCAGAAAGGTTTTTGCCCTCGACAGCTTGAAGCTGTTTGTTGTCTGTGCATCCCAGGTTATTGATGGTTTCAACTATAATTCCAAATACAGAAGGAGCACAGAACTGATTATGTTTTGCTGCTGTAGCTGAGCTCACCAGCTCTTCTGACTGAGAAACAGGCAACGTCTTCACGGACGAACAGTCCCCCTCTAAAATTTCCAAGCCATGTACTACAGCAGCAAGCTTTCAGCACTCTTTCAGAATCTTTTAACACATTTTTTCTTAGACAACTACAAGGGAAAACGTGCTTTCCACTATTATTATTACATTACTGCGCCTTCTTTCTGTCCGCTTCTTTATTTTCTAACTGGTTTAACGTGTTTGAGAACAAGCAGTGCATAAGAGTGCAACTCGCACTTTAACAGACATTCATAAATTTAGATTTGAATTACACTGCTGGTGCCATGCTGTGCAGCTGCTGGGAGGAAACTAGGCCAGTATATAGTAGTTACTGACAGAAAAGAAGAGATTTTTCTGTAATGGTACTGTCAGGTACAATTGACGGGTCAGCATCTCCACTTTCTGAGTATCTATGAAGAGACACAAAAGCCCTCAGCCTAGCTGCATTTGAATATTACATAAAATGAAACCCAAACAATTTCTCTCGTTCAGAAAATCTAGTCTCATCACCTGAACTTCATGTGATATAACTCCCATGGCTGCAAAATCAGAATCATGCTCAAGAGCATAAGAAAAATCCAAGTTTTACATTCTGCAATTCATACGCTATTGGACTTCCCTCTCTTTCCTCCTGCACTGGCCTAAACCCAAGTGTAACCTTGCAACAGCCTCCAGCCCCAGGCATCCGAGAGCAAGCTAAGGGAGCTGCAGGTTAGGACCTGAACTAAAAGAGATCTAAGCTAGACTGACCTTTGAAGTCTCTTTGCAGAGGTCACCTGTAGAATCTAATCTTCCTAACAGAAGACACAATCCTGCAACCTGGCAGTGAACCTAGGAGGAATTTTGGCTTTTCCCCCAGGATAATGCATCAACTTGTTACAGGTATTAAATCTCTGTCTGTGGTAGGGAGAAGACAGGAGAAGGACGTCCAGGTCAGACCCCATCAGAAACCATCCATGAGGATGTTAAGGACCAAAGAACAAGTTTCCAGCCATGAAGTTTCTGCTCCATAGTGTGCTGGGTGAAAGCTGTAGCTGCTGATGAACAGCTCTGAATTGTACCCTTCATCACCTGCATGTTTCCAGAGTTCTTCAACCTTTTCTTACCGAGCCTGATGGTCCAGGGCATCACAGCTCCTATGGGTCTTCAGTGGCTTCCTCCACATTTTGTACAATGCAGGTGACCGCAGGGATGTGGGCAAGCAGCCAGCCTGACAGGGTAGCGAGGGCTGCACAAGTGAGGGCTGGCTTACAGAGCTCTTCCCTCTTGCCTCTTCAGAGCCGATCACTGCTCGGTGTCTTCCCATCCTAGGAGCCTGACACCCCACGAACTCGCAGCTTTGAGTTTCTCCTGCCTTTGGCCTCTGCTCACGTAGCCATGCTGCAGAGCTGTTATGCACAGGTACAAGAGAGCTTTCTTTTAAATAACACAGTCCCTCACTATTCTTCCTCACTGCTCAGCAAACTTCACTACCTGCTAACCACAAGCTGATTATAAGCTTTTCCGTAGACTACTGATAAACACAGCAGCATAAATGGGCCATTTCTCAGTGCTTATTAGGCACGATAACAATTGAGCACCGCACCAGAACACAAACCGGAGTCAGGACTGCAAGCACTCAGTTTGCAGCCAGCTGAAGACTCTTCCCCGGTTTCTGCAGCTGCAGAGTTGAGCGCAGCTCACCCCAGCTGCTCACAGCAGCACGCGTGTGATGTAAAGGTATTCTCACCCCTGCCTGACACACAGCTCACCTTCAAAAGTAGAGAAGCAGGCTCTGTAGGCACCTAAGAACTGAGCACGGCAAATCTCACCGCTGCAGAGAGGGAGTAAAGGCGCAGCGCCATTGTGCCCTGCGGTCTGGCCTGCCTTCCAGCTTGCACAGTAAATGTGAGATAAAGCTCAGCCTAAGCTTTGCTGGCCCAAAACGTTGCTCCTTCTCATAGATCCACCAGCAGCTATGCCATGGTGAATCCACAAGTAAAAAAATCCATTTATGTTATGGTGTACCTAAAACGCAAAATGAAACAGGAGCTTTATTGTCCACATTGGGGAGCTGTTTTTGCCATAAATCACTTCAGACTAAAGAGGCAGGTAAAGGGAGGGCAAAGACCCAGAACGGTAAGATGAGGTTAAGTAGGTCAGTAAGATGGTACCCAGCCTTATCGCTAGGACCCTGTACTGCTCATCTGCCAGCCACCTCCTAACTCATTTTTTTCCAAGGGAAAATCTGTCGATGTCTTACCACTTGACTGGGGTGGAATCCTTAATTAACATTTGCAAATTATTTTTCTGTCCCCAAGTAAGAATTGCAATACTAACGTGTGACATTATAAAAGAACAGCCCTTATGTCTGAACTCCTTTAGTAGTGCAGAGAAAAAGGAACTGCTTAAGGAATAATTTGCTCCTTAGCAAGTCCCTTCTTTACAAAAAATAATAAAAGACAGACTTTTAAATTTTATCTGCGTTTTTGACCACAGAAACATAAAAGGATATTTAGCTGGAACACTTTAAAGAATGACAGAGCCTTTCCATTTTAGCTTTACCTTTACTGAGAAGAGGACAGAGGTCAGTGTTCATTGCATCAGAAGACGACTTCTTAAAGTGCAAAATCCTTCTCAGAAATGGAGCTTCAGAAAGCACTGTGCTTTGAAATAATATCCTCAATTACGTTTTAAAGTTGCAAGTTAAACAGGATTGCAGATAACAGGTGCTTCCAGCCAGCAAAGCCTAAGGATAGGCTGATTTTAAATAACTCCAAACAGTAGCCTGCAGAGATTAGACTACTGCTAGCAAAGATATTCCTGGAGGCACTGGGCTTTCTTTTTGAACTACTTTTGAACTAACAACTAATGGGATAGCTTTCTTGCATTCCTCCTTTATAACTAGATACAAGCAAATGGGAGACAATGACAAATGACATTCAACTTCAACATCTTTTTTTTTTATTATTAAAAAAAGGGGTTTAGTGAATCCCTTTGGGCTTTCACATTCTACAGGGCAGATTTCTGCTCTACATCACACCAATATAAATCTGGAATAATGTCAGTGAAGTCAATGGAAATATTTGGGCATTACACAGATAATTTTGAGCAGAACTAGTTGAAACTGATCTAACAACAAGAAGAGACAAAAAGATATTTTACAATTAGTTAATGGGCAAGGGAAGCACAGCAGTATGCATGCTCTGAAAAGGGTGGTGTTCTGATCAAGTTTGACTTTATCACCTGCAAGCTGGAGGCTTTCTTTTTAAGGCACGTAACATTGAACTATAAACTACTCCCCAAAATATTTTAAAACTAGTTTTATAAAAAAAAGTGCATTTCCTGCCCTAAGATACCAGCTTATATTTGCAATAATCATATGTGTATGAATCCTAAATTACACTGCAAGTAGCATTTCAGTTTGGTGACAAGAGCCAGGATCCAGGTAACTTGCTGCTAATCTCAGCTCAACTAAGCAATCTGTTGATCTTAGTTGCTGTTAAGAGTTCACATCCATAAACGTGGATGTTTATTTCCTCTCCTCATGATACGCCTGGCTTTTTTTATAAACTTGGAAACATATGGAGAGGTAAAACTTACCTTTTGCTGTGATACGCACATTATCTGGGAAGGAACGCTAATGTTTCACATTAATGCTGTCTCACATTCACATGCCAGATCCTATTCTAAGTGAACTTAATGCCTCAATAATTGCTTTAAAGCCCTGCTTGACACTCTTGTGACCATGAGTCAACAGTCCTAACTCTACTGTTTGCTTCTAAAATTAAAGCATAATAATAATATCTTAATTCCAATGGCTTGTCCTTTGTGGTAAGTACCTGGGCAGATGGAGAACTTTCAGATGTGAAAGATGATGAACAGGTAAGTATTGAGTAATACTCAGAAGTGCCTTTACATGATGCACACTTACAACACTGACAGTTCTTCAATTAACCATCATAGTTTTGACCTGGAGAACTTCTGTGAATTTGCAGTTTCTTTTCATTCTACCTTCAGCCTGCACAGACTAGTGCAAGTTTGATCTACCAAAGCCAGATAAGTTATAATAAAACTGATTTTTAAAGCAAAAAAATTTTCCTCCTTCTCACACATTTTCTTTTTTCTGAGTACCCTTATGCCTAGTACATCTTGTGCTCTTTGATAAGATGCATCTTTCCCACAGAGTTAATTCTGATCAGCTACATTCATCCAGCTGTGTAGCAGCTTCCAAGCTTTCATACACCAGGCTGTAACCCTGACAGACTGGCCAACATACTGACCAACTCAGCACGACAGAAACACGAAACTCAAATTAAGTATTAGTGACTTAACAGGACCCCAGTTAGGAACAACCCCTTAGCTGGCAGTCAGGCCCACAGAGCAGTAGTTCATTGAACCAAATGACCAGAATATTCAATGGCATGTCTAATAATCCTCCTCTCTAAATAGACATCAACCCATGCTTTGGAAAAGTTCCCTGCTAACCCTAGGAGATTACTGACAGATTTATTTCCCAAAGCAAAAGTTTCAAAATACAAATCATTCTTCTTTCAAATCATTCTTTGATACTTTTTAAGGTTTTTCATACTTATCAAAATAAAAAAAGCAGCTGTGCTTGGTTGAAGCTTACCATTCAGCTCACCAGGTCAGATGCTTATGCTGAAGTCAGTACAGATCATACATTTTAGAGGTAAGAACTGAGTCTCTCTCTACAGTCATACACTGTGATGCACATAGCAATGGGGTTAAATTACAATTATTACAGCAAAGCAACCCCCGCCAATGAGAAAACATTCTGGGAAAGGAAATAAGCTGACACATCAGAAAGTTTCTTATTCCTTTATGTCAATGAATTCAGGTAAATGTGAACTTGAATGTAGCCTAAAATTTCTTTCATCATGGGCACACATCTGGTATTTTATCAGTTTTGTGGAACACAAAGTGCTTTCTTCCCTTGACAACAACTCCTCACTGGTCTCTCTGGGTCAAATAAATTTCCAGAAAGAACCATGCTGCTTGGCTTATATATAATTAAAAAGTTGCTGGGTTGACCTTACCTCAAAATGAACACTGAAAAAACATTTTCCTCACTGAAAGATTAAACATACTAACACGAAGTCTGAAGATTTCTTTTTCCTCACAGCCATCCCCTTCCTTAAAATGCCCATGCCATCCTGAGCAATTACTCTGCACCCCATAAAAAGGAGCTGCAGGGGATCCACAGGGTACTCACTCCTCTTGGAGCAGAGGTCCTTGGAAAGTGCACCTGAAAAGGTGCATATGCAAGTTTGAATTTCAACTTTGCTGACTACCTATTGCATTTTATTTAAGGGATTTATAAATACATAAAAGTTTGTCAGAAAATAAACAAATGTTTTATCAACTGAGCTTCCCAAAACTTGTGACTGGATTTGACTTGATACCAATAAAACCACTTTTCTGAGAGCACTGTAACATTGTTAAGAAAGAACAAAGCTAAGTGCTATAAAAACATGTCAGAAAGCCGAAGCACACTTTTTTCCCAGCCTTGTACCACACCAGTGTTTTAAGACACCAGCCATTTTTCTTGATTTACCAAGAATTCCCAGTTGTTTCTGCCACTCTTGTCCAATTTTTTTTCTCTCTTCTGGAACACAGTGAGCAACATCCCTAGATTGTAACTTTGCTTCATAGCCTTGGGCCAGTTATGAAACCGTTGGATGGTTTCAGTGAGAGATAAATGATTCTTGGGTACCGAGAAGCAGAAGGACCTGGGGAAGGCTGTCCAACTCTGAAAAAACCAACCATGCACATGTTCCAGAAGTAATGGGAGAAAGGTTGTACTTTTTTTCCACAGAGAGATTAGAAAGGTAGCCCAGGAGAGATTCAGCTGTGGAATGCCCTCTCCCATTGCCAGGTTTATCTTGCACAAGAACAGGCACAAAGCACGAAGTCTGTGCCTATATCAAAAGAGATGCTGCCAGGCATTCCCTCTTATTTTTTTCCAAACTAAATGAGCTAAGAAAATCAAAAGGGAGTGTCAGAGGAGCTCTCCCAACCACATCTAGTGTGCATACCAGTCACCAGAAACTGCAGAAATTTCAAGAGCTGACTGAAGGGCTTGAAAAACAGCCTTGCAATGCAAGAGTGAAACAAAATCAGTGAGCTCCTTCAGCAAAGGAGAGGTGGAAAGTTTACTCAATTATTTTGACACCCAGAAAAACAGTGGGAGATTTACTCCTGTGATCCAATGGCTGGACACTCTTCTAAAAGATGCACTTCCTTGGAAAAGCTGTCCGGTTTGGTGTGTTCAGGACCAGATTGCACATGCATGGGAAAGGCTATCCTGCTGGACTTCTCTTGTCTGTCTTTGCAGCCGTAAAACATGCTCTGCCTCCAGATAAAATTCATCTCCTCAAATCCTAATTATATACTGCCTTCTCTGTGGCATGACAGCTTATTTCTGGGTCATTTCTATACAATTCTGAAGGACCAGCTTGGATTCATTAACGCAGGGGGGCAGAGTGGGGATGAGTACTTCGTATTTCCATTGATAGAAAAGAATGGCTGAATACCAGCTCAGATTGTAGGACTACGCTCTTTCCAGTAATAAACATCTACAACACAGCAGAGGAGAACAGATAAAATTGGTGCAGGGAAATGGTATACAATTCAATAAAAGTTACACGTTCCTAACTCTAGAAACAGATCACCAACACACTCAAATAGGTTTATGCATTCTGCACAGCCTTTAATGGCACTCTCTAGGGAAATGCATTTCCTAGATAAACACATTTTAAAAAGTAACACTAATTCTATACTGACAATTTTTGTGTGTTTGTTTTTAAGTAGAAAATAGAACTGTTACATATTCATTAGACATGGAACAACTCTAAGTGTTGTGCCACATCATTAATATTTATTTTTCTCTGTCTTTTTTTTTCTCCTGTAAAAACAAATACAATTTTTCAATCCATCAGTTTGCATTACTAAAATAAAAAGAAACAAAATAAAAGGACAAAAACCATGATAGGTGAAAATGAAATACATAAGGCCTTAATTCAGTGAGTAATAATTGACATAACTGAGTAAAACAGGGCGGGATTCCTCTCACTGAAGTCAAGAGAAATAAACATGCTGTAAGTTAGCTATGTACCCATATACCTCGCTGACATTTTCCACTGACTCTTGCTTGGAGGGAGGATTACTAGAACATTACTATCCCCTGTTGCCCACTCTATCTTTTGCTGGAGGTTAACAGAGCAACACAATGAGACATATGGTCTTCTCCTAACACAGTCTAGTTTATTTGCACAAAATTTGCACCATCGACACTTTACATGCCAGTCTATGAATGGGACAGATGAGATGGACACACACTTCTTTCTGCTAGCGCTGCTGGCGGTAGCCTCTAGCAGAGATGCAGAGCACAGTACTAGGAAATGGTAACTAGTAAATACAGAAGTTAAAGCCAGTAATCTCTCTGTACGAGCAGCAGCTGGGTGAAATTAATCACCTGGACAAGAAATCAACAGAGTCTGCCAGTGCCCTTTGTCAAATTAGAGCATAAAAGTAAGAAGAAACTGTATACAAAGCGATGCAGCAAAGCAGCAGCTAGGTTTAATGCAGCCTGGATAACATTTTACTGAAAGAGCAATCTGCATAGCAAAGATTACAGAGAATTAAACTTGTTTTCTAAATATATGTAGTGTTTGTACACAATGTTCCATTTGCACTGGGAATGTGTACTATGTACCTGCAGAACTTGAAACAGTATTGTTGACCCCTAGGAAAGCCAGCTGCAGGAAATGATTTAATATGAACATACCACTCACAAAAGAATAAGTTATGCTAAGGATTTATGGCAATTCAATATAAGCAAAACAAAACACTGCCTTTTGAAGGGCATCATAGGAGACTATCTTTTCAACTGCTGAAATGAAAATAAATGCCTTTTTTCACATCAGCATCCAGTAACAACCTCTCATGCATTTCCAGATAAAAGCTTCTTAAGCTTTGAAATGGTGTATTTAAGCTAATTGTTTCATGTGCTGAAAGAAACAGAAAAGGTAATAAAAATTGTGTCCTTTCTCTTTACCTTTTCTCCATTAGAATATTTAATGTATTTTCTTACATGATTACCTAAAATGAGTTCACCTATTTCAAAAATTTAACAACTGAATTATGCATTTACCTCTTGCCATTCCTTTTCTACGCCCCTCCTTTTAAGCTGTAAAATCATGTTCTGAAGCCACTAAAAGTAGTCTGACATCTGTGAAATGATGCATTTTGTTTTTAATGCATGCACTCAGCTGCAGATCTGTCTTTGAAGTACTTAATTCCAAAATATCTAAAATAATCCTATGTCCCATAGAAATGGCACTAAAGCATTCAGGACTATATCTTTTTTATGAAAAGGTAAGAAACGGACCAGACACACCTCACCCTCTCCGGTTCTACTTTGTTACCAGCTTTCCTGTCCCCCCAGAAACTACACAGCATTTTAGCTCCACGCTTTCCCAAGGCCTACATGTACCTGGAAAGGAATTCAAAAGCGAGGATGAGAGTTTTAGGATGAACTGCCACAAACATTAGGTAAGTTAATGGGATGCAAAGTAGAAAGGCCAGGCACAGAGCTGTAACCTAAGATGAATACGCTCATTTCTCATCCTACTCATTCCCAGTTATTGTTAACTTCTGGGACAAGCTACATAAGCCCTTCTACAGCCCAGAGTTTGAGCATCGGATTGTTTCAGCATCCACAACACACACAGCAATGTGACATGGGAAAGTTGGGGAGAGGCTGCTGCTTTGATTTAACGCCACTTCTTTGAGCTAGAGGTGAGGAAGGAAGAGGATTAAAGTCCGAGACATTCACACCCATAACAAAAACGTTAGGCTTGTCTTGGGCAGCCATGCTAATGCTTTCTCTGAGCCACGGCAGTGTCTCCAACACTTCCCCAAAAACAGAACTGGAAAAAAATATGGTTTTCTTCTTGCAATATAGTCCATTTTTTGTCCCGAGCAATGACACCATCTGCTCCCAGTTACCAGCTTCTTGCTTTGCCTGTTCAACACCTATATGATCTTAGCAGCTGATCTCAGAGTCAGTAAGAAAAGATGTGCCATCTCATCACCCAGGGTGGAGACATAAGCATCCAGATGACAAAACTGCTTGTTTGACATGCTCTTAAGTATTGGTGATTTACTTAATCCTTACTTAATCAGGTCTCACGAAGAAGCAAAATAAACCCATGGCTATTAGAAACAATGACTGCTTTTTAATACGGACAGTAATTTTGCCCAGGCTGGCTGAATCCATTCACTGTCTCTGTGACTTCCCTCTGGTTGTATATTGTAGTCACACTCTCACATACACACAAGTGGACTCTCGCTTTGTCTCTCTAAGGTCTTTTTAATGAAATTAATACTGTTGCCAACTGATTCCTTGACTCTGCCAAGTAAACAGAATGACCCTAGCCGTTAAAGTCTCAGAGCCATTCATGCTCAGAATAGCAACTTCACCATCTATTACACTAAAAAATAAAATCCTAAGGTTTTGGGGAGTTATTCAAAGTTTGACTTCTTTTTCTTCTAATAAACATATAAATCAAAAACAGAACTGCAGGGTAAGATGCTAAATGCTTAGTTATTGATGAAGGCGCTCCTAGAATATTTTGCTAATGGCTCAGACTTGATTAATATAAAAAAAAGGATCCTATTGATTTTGCTTACAAAACATTAAAAAAGTGCTCAACACGCTGGCAGCAGAAATATATTATGACGTGCATAGAAAAACTACCATTTAAATAAGGAAGAAAGAGAGCCAGCCAGGCAGAGACATTAGAAGGAGATAAATTATGAAGCCCTTGTCAATCTCATTGAAGCAGCACTAACACTAGGGCAGAGTCAGGGCCAGACTATGGTAGCATACTACTATGGACTAAAGATCACAAGTCCAAATTCAAGACAGACAATATTCAGCTCAAAAAGCGGGACACGCCTTTCTATCAGGAATTCTGTGAACAACACTCATTAAAATGAGACAAATCTTTCAGTCTTTGTCACGGATATATTTTAAATGGTAAATCACAGACATATGCATATTTTCCAGGCAGAGTAGCACAAAATTCCTATTAACTACCATTTGTCTCAGCTGGGCACTCAGTACTAACTCTTCTACTAGTCTCAGGAATATTGTGTACACACTTTTCCTCTCACTCTAAATAGCCCTTAATGTTGAGACATCATGACTGTCACCAATCAAGATTCAAGATCATGGGATATTTTGTTCTGGAAAAAACTATTTTTTTGTGGGTATACCACAATTCTGAAGTCTGGTATCTCAGGGACATGCATGCTAATAAGAACAAAGAAGTTAAAATGACTATTTCCCTAGGTTCCCATGGGAACACAACACTTACTTCCAGATCTGGATAGTTTCAAGATACTGAGTTAAACACTTACTAAAACATATCTAAAAAAGCTATTCCTAGATTTTTCAGTGGCTTCCCAGTTACTATTCACAGGGACTAATGGCTCAAGTGGCAGAGACCCATTAAAGGACAGGGGTACCAAGGAAAGAGCATGCAAGTGAGGCCGAGCACCTAGGAAAGATGCTGGTTAGTAGCCAGAGGAGTCTGAAAGTCTGAAAAGATAGCTCAACTGTTTCAGGCTGGAATGAGGCTGACAAGCATCAGTGGTCATAAAAAAAGCTGTTATTGCATAATTTGTTCATGACTTTATGCACTCTTTACACTGTGTCTTCTAAGAACACCTATCTGCTGTCTGCCATAGTTTTGCATGCTATCCAGCCATTTACAACTACAACCAAACATACTGGCTACCAACTTGGAAGTGAAATAGCTTCTGTTCAGTACAAGTTATGTGGGGAGATGTTTGTCACTAATTTGAGATAAAGAAGTTCTGCCTTTATTTCTGAAGATAACAGAACCTAGCGTTGGCGAAGATGAGAGGAATCCCAGGAAAAAAAAGTTCAGCTGGTGAAAGTCTCTCTACTTGCTACAGAGGAATAAAGGCATTGAGGGAAGTTGCATTCGTAAATTGAAAGATACCTCAAGTCTTTAGAAACACTATCTACCCACCTTATGCAGATTCCTGAATGCGTACAACTGCATTCCTTCTTTCCCTATGCTTTCCATATGCATTTAGGGCTTGCAGCCTGAACCAAAATTTGCTGATGTCAACAGGATGCTTTCTTTGGATTGCCATTTCATTTCTCTCGAGTGACTAGACTATAGAACAGATACTGTCTTCTCAGGATCACAGATCTGTTAGCAATAATTACAACAGACCAGTTGCAAGCTAACCTAAAAGCTGATGAAAATATAATTCTCCTTTTTAAATTAAAAATATCAGGGGGTCTTACATGGAATAGCAAGAAAGCCACAGTGAGCATTAAACAAACAGATGAGATAAAAAATGTGCTAGACACTTATAACACTGTATACAAATGTACCCTATTAATAGAAATATTTCTCAATTGCACTAATTTTTAAAGAAACAAATCCCTGTAGATGAAACAAGTAGACTAATAGAATTATATCTACTAGTCTATTTTTAAAAAAGCAGAAAGATAAATAAAATAAGAGCTTAATCTAGGAGACCACTGGGATAACATAAATTAGGTTCTTGGAAAAATACAGATTTAGACAATAAGAGAAGCTGTGTTTCAATCAAAGTGTTTGATCATTCAAGATAAGTATACTGGAAAAATGAAATTTTCTGCTGTATTTGATTTCTTTAGGAAATAATCTCTTTCTTCTCTGTTTCTATCCGAAGTACCAAAAAACCTACCCTGAAAAGAAACAACTAAAATCTCCCACTGTTCTCTTACTGAACACAACTCTCTTCTCCCGTCTCTGAAATTAAAATTTCTTACAATGGTTACTTCATCCATATTGTACATTAAATATGCTGCTGCTACAGTGCTCTAACATTTCAATTTGCTTGTGACATTTTCAACACTTGCTTAAGTTCTTTCTAAGAATATACAAAGAAGAAAACTGTTTACTGAACAATAAAATATAAATTCTATCCTCCCTCTAAACAAAAGCTTCATTAATCTTGCATAGACTTCAGTTTCTTATTGTATAGAAAACAAAAAAACCCTATAGATATCTGAAAAGGTATCCTGCAATGAGAAACTTCAGGATATTTATTTCATTTCTTAGATTGAAAGTAAGGGTGGAACTTGATCATTTCACATAATACCAGCACACAGAGAAATTGCTTTTTGTAAGGTGCAGACAAAGACATAAAATGCAGCATATGGGACACAGCTCAAGCAATACACACAGATGGCAAAAGTAAATTCCATAAGCCCTATGAAGGGCATAACAGTTAACTATACTTTAAATTATGGATGGTCACCAATTGGGACATTGTACCAGGATAAGATATGTACACCTGTAATGATGACTGCACTCTTCAGAACACTTTTTATCAAAGTTACCTTCAGGAATTGTTTATACTTGAAACTATTCACTTACACTGGTATTTCACACTAGATCTAGATTTAATGCATTTTGAGTAACATTTGACTGAAAGAATCTGCATAGGAAAAACTACAGTAAAATGGACTTTTTGCCTCAGTCTTAACTGGCAAGTGCTCCAGCCACACCACCCAAGTCACAGAAGGCAAAGGCAGGGACTGGGAGAATGAAGAACCACCCACCATAGGAGAAGATCAGGTTGAAAACTATCTAAGGAACCTGAAGGTACACAAGTCCATGGGACCTGACGAGGTATATCCACAGGTCCTGAGGGAACTGGCGGATGAAGTGTCCAAGACACTATCCATCATATTTGAGAAGTCATGGCAGTCCGGTGAAGGTCCCACTGACTGGAAAAGGGAAAAAATCACCCCATTTTTAAAAAGGGAAAAAAGGAACACCCAGGGAGCTACAGGCCTGTCAGTCTCACCTCTGTGCCCAGCAAGATCATGGAGCAGATCCTCCTGGAAACTATGCTAAGGCACATGGAAAATAAGGAGGTGATTGGTAACGGGCAGCATGGCTTCACTGAGGGCAAATCGTGCCTGACAAATTTGGTGAACTTCTATGACGGGGTTACAGCATTGGTGGATAAGGGAAGATCTACCTCGACTTGTGCAAAGCATTTGACACTGTCCCGCATGACATCCTTGTCTCTAAATGGGAGAGACATGGATTTGACAGAAGGACCACTTGGTGGATAAGGAATTGGCTGGACGGTCGCACTCAAAGAGTTGTGGTCAACAGCTCGATGTCCACGTGGAGACCAGTGACAAGTGGTGTTCCTCAGGGGTCGGTACTGGGACCGGCGCTGTTTAACATCTTTGCCGGTGACATGGACAGTGGGATTGAGTGCACCCTCAGCAAGTTTGCCAACAATACCAAACTGTGTAGTGTGGTCGACAGGCTGGAGGGAAGGGATACCATCCAGAGGGACCTTGACAGTCTTGAGAGTGGGCCCATGAGAAACCTCATGAAGTTCAACAAGGCCAAGTGCAAGGTCCTGCACATGGATCAGGGCAATCCCAAGCACAAATACAGGCTGGGCAATGAGTGGATTGAAAGCAGCCCTGAGGAGAAGGACTTGCAGGTGTTGGTTGACAGGAAGCTCAACATGACCCAGCAATGTGCGCTTGCAGTCCAGAAAGCCAACCGTATCCCGGGCTGCATCAAGAGAAGCGTGACCAGCAGGTCGAGGGAGGTGATTCTCCCCCTCTACTCCACTCTCGTGAGACCTCAACTGGAGTACTGCATCCAGCTCTGGGGCCCCCAACATAAGAAGGACATGCACCTGTTGGAGCAAGTCCAGAGGAAGGCCACGAAGATGATGAGAGGGCTGGAGCACCCTCCTATAAAGACAGGCTGAGAGAGTTCAGGTTGTTCAGCCTGGAGAAGAGAAGGCTCTGGGGAGACCTTAGAGCAGCCTTCCAGTACCTAAAGGGGGGCTATAAGGAAAGCTGGGGAGGGACTTTTTACAAGGGCAGGTAGTGACAGGACAAGGGGTAATGGCTTTAAACTGAAGGAGGGCAGATTTAGATTAGATGTAAGGAAGAAATTCTTTACTGTGAGGGTGGTGAGGCACTGGAACAGGTTGCCCAGAGAAGCTGTGGATGCCCCATCCCTGGAAGTGTTCAAGGCCAGGTTGGATGGGGCTTTGAGCAACCTGGTCTAGTGGAAGGTGTCCCTGCCCATGGCAGGGGCATTCAAACAAGATGATCTTTAAGGTCCCTTCCAACCCAAACCATTCTATGATTCCTGGAATGGATTTTAAGAAAGCCTTCAAGCTCTGACAGTCCTGTCACCGTGGTATTTCAGGGTTTGATTAGCAGCTATAAATAAAAAAAAGAATTTTTTTTGGAGCACATTTAGCAAACCTTAAGGTTTATATTTTTTTTTTTAGAGGAATTAGTAACAAAAGCTATATTGCACCCTGCAAGTTCTTTAAAAGTTTATGAAGATTTGACATCAGTGGCAGACCCATTTACAGTGTGCAACAAGGGAAATAAACAGATCAGGAAACAGCAAGCGCTGGACATTTTCAGTACATGTTCTAAACCCAGAAACAAAAGAACCATTTTTCTTGCACTGCAGTTTGTCACCCTCCCGGTACAGACTTTTAAATTTACACAGGACGCAACACAATCCAATCTTAAAATGTCTCAATCATTCAGTCTTTTTCCTTGACCCCACGTATCACTTATCTTCACAGCTCACAGCAGTTTCACCAGGATGCTCTGTCTTCAATTTTTTATGAGATGGCTCTCCCGGGAGAAGAGACGTGCAATGCTCTAAGGATCGTGCAATTTCATCAATTGTCCATTTGTCTTCATAAAGGGCATGCTCCTCTAGCGTAAATGGCCCATGTTTGGTTCGGGTCAGCTCTTGCATAGTGGCACAGGTAGAGAGTTCTACAGTAAAGGAGAAAAGAGGATTTAGAAACAGTGCATGGTCAAGTTGACCTATTTGCAACTCACTTAAAATGTATTTTTACATGTAGCCTTCTACATTATTCTGCTTTGTTTGAGAAAGAAGCTCATGAAGATTTATCATTTATATCTTCTTATATTTGAGCCAAGGAAGTCCTTTGATTTCAGTAGATCTCCAGTGTAGTAAAGAGTTCAAAATCTGACAGAAAGTTGTCAAAAGGTTTTCCAGACTTAAATCAGAATGAAAAGAGAGGAAATAATGACATAAGACATGAGCAGAACATTCTGTATTCACAAGCGACACAGAAGACCATGTACTATTTTTCCACAGACTTTGAGGCCTTAGCACTTCTTGCTTTCAAGAAGGATTTTTAACATTTTTATCCTGTGCTGCCTATCAGGACAATATAAACTAAGATAAGCAAAAAAAAAAAAATTAAACAAAGGCTCTGATATGATAAACAAACACCAGTAGGACAGCATTACATAATGATGGGCTACAAAACATAACAGCAACCAGAGCTGACTTGTAAGTGCACAGGTATACTAAAATACCCTGTCCCATCCTTTCTGATGCAGGAAGAGTTTTACTGCATTTTAAATTTTGGAAACCAGCTGAGGATAGACTTTATCTTGGTTTGTCATTAAAGGACTAAACATAAGCCAGTATGCTCAGAATGCAGTAACAGAATCTTTGACTTGCCTAAGCACAAATAACAACATTGAAATTCATACGGTTATCCCACATCACTTGCTTTCTTGATCTGCAAACGTATCATTTAAAAAAAATTTGAAATGGATTATCTATTCTCCATCATGCGGTTTGATAGATACAGAGAACAACACAAATAACCCTGTGGGAAAGCAAAACCATTCACAGTTCAGGTAAAGGAGGAAGAAAACACCAGAAAAACCATCACAAATGTAGAAGTCTTTCCAGCAGGTTTATTATGTGCATGGTAATGTTCTGTGCAATCTGTTTTCAAAATGTGATGAGTAACGTTTAAAAAGACAGTATCTTTCTTCTTCTTCTCACCCTTAATCTGAGTTAGCTTTAACATATGGAGGAGAGGGGGAAAAAAAAAATCCCCACCTTGCCTTGTATTATCTTGCTCAGTGCTATTACTTGCTCCATTTTTATCCCCCAGCCCCCAAGGTCCTCTGGCAATTATTCAACCTTCATTCCCTCATGCTCCCAAGGAAAATACCTTAGTATATAAAAACAAGTGATAGCACTACAATTCTGCAAAATAGCACATAAGTCTGGTCACTGGAGACACAGAAAGTGACAAAATTCTTCCATAAACAGACACATTTGTCCCTTAAACTGTCATGAGTTTTTTCATGCCTACCTTTGCCAATGTCACTGACCAGGCTCCTGACATAAAAGCCACCACCACATTCAACATCTGGAATGTTAACAGTGACATGGTAAATTGCCAGTGCAATGTGAAATCTACTTTACGTAGAAAACATGCCCCCACATAAATGTAAAAATGCACTAAGCAAACAACCCAGTGATAAAATATTTATAGGATGCAACATCAATTATTCATCCTGTAACATATGTGCGGATGAGATTGCTAAGCTAGACAGGAGGGAAAGCAAATACAATGGCAACTGAACTAACTCACTAGAAATTAAATACTTGCTGTGGTATGTTAACAAATGCTTCAGTCCTATTCATTTTAAAGGTTTCAGAAAGTTGTTTCATATTTCTAATGATGATAACAAGTTATTTCAAGTATAGTCTAAACTATCAATGCTTTTAAGATACTGCACACAGGCAGCTCCAATAAAATTTTAAAATTCACCTTCCACTTTCCCTGTTCTCTCAGCCTTTCCCTTCCCCCTCTGCCAGTAATGAGCTGCTAGTCACCCAACCATAAAGTAAGGACTGAAGTAACACACCATTGAGTTCTATCACTCATACCTGCTCATCATATAACATCTGGTCCATAACAGGACTATGGGTCAACTAGGTAGCTGATCAATGCAAGGCATTATCTTGACCTCACAGTACCACCAAACATTTAGAACAGTCTTTCTGGCTTATTTATTAATGTGCTTCTTAATGTAGTACCCAAGTTTCTTCATGTATGACAGAAGGAAGGATAAGATCCTGCATCTTCAACCGAGAAAGAGGCCTGACAGTAACTGATACTGCTCCTTGCTGCACCCTGGGAGAGATGCCAGCAGGCCTGGGCGTCTGGACAAAAGAATGGGCAAAGTGAAGCAAGCAGACCTGAGAAAGGAGGAGTGACTTGGAGGTTGCGAAATCATGGACAGATGCAAATAATCCCCTGACCAGCCTCTCAGAATTTTCCCTCACAGCAAGATTACATATAATCAGCTTAACTTAAAAACCAAAATACAGTGCTTTTACTGCAAAGAGAAAGTCTCTGCACATGGGCTCACACCAAAATAAGTAGCTGAGGGAAATGAAACCCACTTCACTATCTTACTCCCATTCTGAGTATAAATAAGCACTAACAAGCTGGGAGCATCGCTCTATGTAATAATCTGTGGCCTTTACCCAGTGTGAACAGCGGTGGCTGGAACTGTTGGAGAGAGAGGCTGTACACTCTTACTGGCCGAGCAGGCTTTGCCTCAACTGCTTCTCCTCTCTTCATCAGAGTTGATAGCCTTTCTCCATCCTTCTTCAAAGCAGAATAGCTGATCAGATAGAGCATGAAAATGTGTGTCATACGGTTGTAATAGAACAAGCTTCCCATCCTCCAGATCCTGTTAATACTATACTACAGTAGCATACATTTTACCCTTCTAATCCTCTCCAAGTGCTCACAAACAAAACAAAACAAAAAAAAACCAAAACCCACTATCAAGTGCTTCTGAAATCTTTTGGACACAGAATCATCTCACTTGCCAGCAGCTCTATAAACTGGAAAACAAGAGATGGTCCTTTATTTATCTCTTGCTGTACAGATTTAAAAGTGTTTAATCACTCAATCTGTAGTTTATGAAAACAAAAGGTTTCTATAAGGGGTACAACACTTGCAGCTGCCTCTAACATACTGTCTCTCAGAAGTCTGCAGGGCGTACTCTTTCAGTGTTATGTTGAGCTGAGCGCTGGGAGCTGCTCAGGCAACTCCTTTAATTCTGCCTTGCATGTTTACTCATGTCACACCAGGGTCTTCCCTGAACAGCAACTGCCAAGTTATGCAGCTTTGTTCTAGGGTGTTTAGCGGACCACTATAGAACAAAAAAAAATAATTTCACTGATTACATGAAACTTTACCCAAAGCTCCAACTTTGGTCTTGACAGAAAGATAACCATAGAAAAATCAAAAAAGATCTTGCTCAAATTAGCAGAGGGCCATTTGAAACAGGTCACATGAAGCAGAACACCTAATGAATTACTGACCTTACAGTGCTCACACTGGAACCGCAGTAACTGACCCATTGCAAATGCAAAGGAAAGCACGTTAGCTTAAATCACCATAAAAGCCATCTGTCACAAGCTAAGTGCTTGCACATTGCCAGCTACTATGGCTCACCTGACTAGAAGAAATTTGTTAAGCTACGGAAGCTCAGTCACTAATCACTCATTCATACTCTAAGTTTTCAGAAAACTAATTCGAAGTCATTTAAGGCACTTCCACACAGATGTCAGTAAGCCTCCTCTTACCCCACAACTAAAATTAAAGACTCAGAGCTTTGCTTTCTAATTGGAAGACTGCATAGAAGCCACCAAGCCCTGAAAAGCTCTTTAAGACTGCTTTGCTACTTTATATAATATTTATCATAAAAAAAACAGACTCCAGGTTACCATTTGTGCTTGATGTTCAAATGGGCATGACCTGCAGTTGCAAATGTTAAATACCTAAGGCTGCCTTGCCTCTACTCTCTTGCCAAAATGCATCTCTCTATTTCTGAGAGAACTGACTTCTGTTGGCAAGTCCCAACAGCTGAACACAACTGCCAAGAGTGTCTGAATATTGTGGAACTTACAGTGGAGGAACCTGCATTATGTCCCCTGTGAACTTTTGCAGCACATTTTCAAGATCTCCTTTTGTTATCTGGTCTGTAGAAAGAAAACAGTAAGTATGTTAGCATTGATTATTCACATGGCACTAATGGCATCAATCACGTTCTGCAAACAGATAGAAGGAAGAGTTCCCTCTCATCTGAATTTAGACTGGGTGAAAAACACCAAAGAAAAGAGATAAAACCCAGAATGTAGGTAGGAGTGTGAATTATCACAAAGAGTGGAACAAACTGTCCGAGGTGATTAAGACAGTCTGGTTGCTTTCAGAAGGGCAGAAATCCCAATATACACAGTTTTCTTTTGCCACTTCTCTCTCGGGACTGCATATCCATTTTTCCTGGGAACTATGCAAAAACTACAAAATTTGCCCTATTGTAGTTTTTGTTAAAGGACCAAAAAGAATAAAATGCTCATCTAACCTTGGCAACTTCTCTTTAAGAGTACCTAACTGTGGGGAAAAGTACAACGGATTATTAGAGAACAAAAGCATCGTGGGTTTTTTTTCTAGTAAAGAAAAAGACTGCATCTGGAATAACACATCAAATTTCTGTATCAAACAACTAACCTGCAAATGCACACCAGGGTATTGTTATATATTAAGTAAGGCAATTTTACTGAGGAAATCCTGTAAAATAAAGATAGCTGCTTTAGGCAATCTACTCTCTTTTAAGAGTACACATACAAATCTGTCCCACTTTTATTAGAAGGCTATAACCTAAGTAGCTGATTGCATTGGTCCTTTGGAATACTACTCAACAGAGATGACATTTATCCCTAATTTGTTTATAGAGAGTACAGACATAAGATCTGTAATCACAATGCACTTCAGTGCATTTCTGCTGTCTAGGACTTGACTAGTCCTGTTTTTCCTAAGTTAAATTCAATTAGTGTCACCCTGCTAAGTCAACACCATCCTGGAACATAAACCAACCAAATTTATTTATTAAGTCTTCATTATGTTTTGGAACAGACCTTTACTTGCAAATCTTACAAAACAGACGTACTTCATGCTGTAAGTAAAAAAGAAGAGATTTCTTTCCACCGCAGCTTTGGAAGATGGCAATGTGGTACCTCACCTTTGCAAAGCACACTTTAGAGCCTCAAGAGCAGATGCTGTCCCTACGCCCCAGCAGCTGTCTCAAGAAGTGTCATTAATAGCAAAGTTGCAAGGCACAAAAGTCAGTCAGGGATGCTAAGAGAGAACAATGTACATCAGAATATAGGGTAGGAACAAAAAAAAAATCAATTGTATAGTAAGTCTGGATCTTCTTCTGAAGAGCTTCTTATATGGTTATTTCAATCTTCTGTTTGTATTACTCTAGTTTAGCAACATATCACAACAAAACTACGTGGCAGAAAGTTAGCATGACCCAGCTCTATGCTGGTGATCCTGCCAGCCTTCTTGTAAACCCCAGGTTGCTTCAGGCTAGAATTTTGTATTTAAGATCTAAGCTTAAGTGTCACTTGGGATTCTCTTTCAATTTTCACCCCATGAACTGAATTTGTGGCTAGGGCATTTAATGAGACACCTGAGTTCAGTTCCTGCTCTGATCTCATATTCCCCTGATTGAGAGGTTACATCTAGCCTCTGACGAAATCACTTATCTCTGAAAAACAAAAAAAAATTCCCCATGTGAGGAATGATGTATTAAGCCATTAACAAACAAAGTTGTGTGGTGTGTTATCAAAGTAAATATTTACAGATGAGTTTGCTAAGATCTAGAATAAAACTTGTTTGTCTTCTGCAATACATAGTGGCACAAGCTGGCCAGTATTATGTTCTGAAAACCTAAAAACATGTGCTTTTTTTTTTTTTTCCTCCAGCATGCACTGCCTTTGTGTTAATGGACTATACTGGATTCTTGCCCTTTCCTAGAACCACAGGCTGGTGGAGCTCTCAGTCATAAAGAAATGCCCTATTAATCCAGTCCCACACAAACAGTTTCACTCTACGTAAACTGTGTATTTGTCCCAGGCATCAGACTGGACTCATGACTCTGCAGGGCACACAGCCCACATTGGGAACCAGCTCCTTCAACACCTTTCAGCTCCCACAGTCATTACATCCACAGCATAGGTGGGGGGGATGCAGTCCTGTTGCCCAGGAGAACCATCTCCTTTTAGGCCCTAAGCCCACAAGTCTCCCTCACCTGACTGTGGGCTTGGGTTTAGTAGTTTAACAGCTTGCCTGGTCAGCAAGTTTAGGGAAGCATTTGGACTCAACCCTCCATCAAGCATGAAATATGAACACACACATCAAAGTTAATTAGCATCAACAGTCCCAAAACTTTCTCTCCCCATCTGACTTCCCTTCTCCACTCCCTCAGAGTAAAGGGTTGACAATGTTTCTGCAGGAAACAGAGCACAGATCTGTTATTAGGTCATAGATCCTAATTGCCCTTACTACCCAGAGTTAGCGTACTCCTCCCAATATCCTCATCTCAAATACCAAATATCCTCATCTGTTATATCGCAGAGCACAAGCTTTTCCTAGAAACTGGACTTAAACTGCAGGTCTTTGCTCTTTCAGGGAGGGGTATGGCGGCTGCCACCCTGTTTCACAACAATTTCAGTGAGGATTGTCGAGGTTTGGCCCATGGGGTAACTGCATCCAGTCCCCAGAAGTGACGACGGCCTTAGCTTAGAACAAAATGATTGTACCTGCTCTGTGAGTACACTATTTAGATTACATTAAATTCAACACTGTTTTCTAAATTTCTTCCTAAGCCCTTAGACTGACAGTGGGGTTATGTAATCTCTGCACAGGCTACGTGTCTTCCAGTGGACTATTCCTTACAATTCTATCAGCATCCCAAAGCACCCAAAACTTCAGTTCTCCAATGCTTCTAAAGACATTGAAAATGAGCCTATTAACTTCCAACATGAACATTTTTAAGAACAGCTGTGCTTCTGAAGACTGGTGACTGTTGACTGATTTTCCTGCTATAATCATAAAGGAAGTTAATTAAAGTTACCAAACCAAAAGGTGCCAATTGTGCCTCAACCTCAAGAAGCCTCCACTGAAGGGTGATGCTGGCCTGTGCTTGTTAGCAAACTACATCAAAACAGAACACAAGAATTATCCACAACAGTCCAACAGAACTATAGCAGATGACCTCAACTCAATCTGGCCCAGCACAAACTATTTGCAAACAGACAAGCAGAATGCTGAAAGGACGACTTTTTTCAAATTATTCAGGTAGCTCTATTAAACATGTATTTCAGCATAATCAGCAGAGACCTACAGAAAATCCTCGTGAATTTCGTTCTCCGTGTCTGGATATAGTCTGTAGGCAGCTGGGAAGAAGTGGGTTTCAGAATGCACATTCCTGTGCATAGTTACAAACATTAAAAAAAGGGCTACGAACATTAATGTGCTCAAGAAAACATCAGAGGAACACTAAATGCTACTTGCTTCCAGAGTCAGCATCTGGTAGGCTGGGAGCAGTATGAAACCATAACTTAATTTCATGTGGAAATGCAAACTCGTTGTCTGATAAGAAACAAATAAAAAACTGTGAGAAGTTCAGGAGGGGTTAAATTCAAGAAGGTCTCTTCAGTACATCCTTTCATTGTGCCTAACTGTAATACACAGTTTGCTTTCTAAACTGCTGTCTAGGGACACTTTGAGGACTAAAATATAACACTTTCTTATAGTTAATATAGCAGGAAACTTTCTGCAGCCACTTTCCTCTTGTGGTCCAGTGGAATCATTCAAGAAGAGTTTTATACATCTTGCAAGATGTTTTAGTGGCCTTTCTCTGCGCTAAGGCCCAATCCTGGATGCTGCTGGCACTGCAGGATTTATATTCCCTAGCAGATGCTCTGCTTCTCACAGGATCCTTGTAGGCGTCAAAGGAAAGCTGAAACTCAGCTGAAATATCTGGTTTGTCTGTTCTTCGAGTACCAATTAGGGTTAGGGATTAGGGATGGTGGGCCACTGAGAGAATCCTGCAGAAACCCAAGCTGCTTTGGAGAAGACACTGGAAAAGATGAGAAATATCTGCTTTATTAGAAGAGGAGGAAGGAAGGAAATACAACATATGTAGGTAGCATGGAGAAAAAGGAGGAGTATGCATGTTCTCTCTTTATTCTTTCTGAAGAATTCAAATCTGACTAATTTGCACCAACATGGAAAGCAACTGAGACCAATTTCACAAGCATTTCTTTCAGCCATCAGCTTCAGCAAAAGGAAACTTTGTCCAGCACCCAGAACTGCACTGCACAGCAATGCCAGTACTGCTCTTCATGAGACTGCATGATGAACTGGATCATGCAACCGATCTCAGTTTAAAAAGATAAGCAACTCAAAAAAGGGGGTATTTTTAAGCCAAATCAGTTCCCCAAGCACACAGTCTAACAGAAAGCTAAACCGCCGTAACAGAGGAGGTGGTGCAGAGGTGGGAACTACTATAATAAGAGCCGCCAGTGAAGGAAACATGCAGGAAAACAACACTCTCAATTCTGTCTGCAGTAAACAATACAAATTAAAAAAGCAAAACTAGAGTTTCAAGAAACAGGTTTTTTATTTATTTATTTATTAATTGACCATGGGAGTTGCATCTACTCAAAATGATATTTCACAGTTTATACGTGAGTATCTACAATGAATACTACTCAGCGCAGCAGAACCACAACATTTCACTTTCTGAGAGGTATACATAAAAACCAATAAAGTGTTCTCTCCGACTATCATGAAGCATTGCCAGCTCTAACACCATGTGGATGCTGAGTCCTTCAGAAGCTTAGAGAGAGACTTAGAACTTGATCCTGAAGCAGAAGCAAATGATCCAACATCTCTGAATAACATTACCTAGTAAATAATACTATTCAGAATGATCCACCAATGTGGACAAGAAACTCACACTTGCCTACCTAGCGCAAAAAGAAAAACTGCAAAAGAAAGGAAACTGGGGGTGAGAGGTGGAATCCAGGCTACCTTTTCCATCATGCTATTAAAAAAAGATAATTTACTTCATGTACCTATTACCAGGTACCACAAACAGTGTCGGACCTGTAGAGTTGCTAAGCAACCAGTTACCTATTGTTTTTTTTTTTCTTTTTTTCCCAGGCTGTGAAAGAACTAATGGCAAATACGTTTGGTGTGTCCCTGGTTAGTTCTACGTTGTTTCTAAGACACCCTGGGTATTGTGGAATGTCCACTCCAACAAAGCCACAGTAGGATTAGCTCTGAAGCCTTAAACCCTTGCACTGTGCTCTGTGGGTCAGAAAAGTTCATTTATTAAAATTGCTAGGACACAGACTGCAAGCAAGAGCAAGATTTGGTAGCTGAACATATGTAGAAAGGAGTTTATGCCATCCTCATTTTCTGTTGAGCAGTTTGTAGTTAAAGGGGCGTCCTAGAGGGAAGATCTAAGTACTTTATTCCTCCACTGGCCTTGAAGGGTGTTACTAAAAGAGCACGCATAGGACTATACACTGAAGGAGGAAAACTTTACTGGACACAGCACGTCATTTGTCAGCCTGTCAAAGATTTAAAATGACACAGTCCTGCCCAATTCTATTTTTTCCCTCCCATTCTAATGCCCGATTTGTTTTTTTCCAACAGAAATGAGCACTTGCAGTGGATATAATTGCATGAAACTGGTCTGAATTATATGAGCACTGAAGTTGAAGATGAAAGAAATCTTAGTTTGATTTCACATTTAAAATTAATTCACAGAGTCCCAAACATGTCTTCTGCTTTTCTATGATAGAGACCATTTATGCCTTCAAATTATATCAAGTATATAGATACATTTATGCTTACCATAAGGTTTTTCTTCAGTTACTTTTCCTGTAGCATCCAATGTATCAGTAGCTTTGCCCAGTAGTCCAATAGCAGTGTACTTCTGGGAAGGAAAAAGAGAGATAGTGAGTCAGGTCTTCAAGGTTGTTTCTTTTTCCTTTTTTTTTTTTTTTTTTAAATAAAGACTGCAACTACCAAGTATTTCAAATCAGGACAGGAAGAATACTATCTGAATAGTCAATCCAGCACCTCTGGGTAAACAAAAGTAAAGATGAAAAGACATGGAACTAAACAAAAAAGTAAATCCTGCATTACATGTGCCTATGATTTCAGTTTTAGAAACCCGAGGAAGAAGCAACATGGAATCTAATTTTTACTATAAATACATCAATATCATAGAGAAAATAACAGGGTGGTAAAATCAAAGTCTCAGTGGGGTGTCATATGTCACTGTTGAAGCAAGGCACATAGAATACCTTTCACACACAATTTTTCTGTTCCTTCACAATTTAAAACAAACAAACAAAAAAAAAAACCCAAACAAAAAACCACAAAGACCTTTACTTGTGAAAGTAAAACACCCACTTCCAAGGCAAAGCACTACAACAGTTCTGCCATGAAATGCAGTGATATGCAATAGCCTAAAGCCAGAGTTTTGAACACATGGAATTTGATAATGACCTTGTGACCAGTACAAGGAGTGCAAGGTTATTGAGTGACATCTCTGCTCATCATGGGTTCTCCGGATATTTCTGTTTCAGAGTTTTTCAGGGTTCTCTAAAGAATTCTTCAGTGTATGTGTTTGTAGCTTGCAAGATGGAATTAACCCGTTCCCAGGCCAGTAGCTCTTGTCCTTATTGCATTTCACCTGATGTCCTTGTTTTCCATGTTTTCACCCTAAGCACTGCCAGGCTGTGGGCATATGGCAGAATATGCTGAAGCTGACAGAAGGCTTCCCATGAACCAGCTGCCCCATGTCTTTTCACAAGGCTGCCAACACATGAAGACTCACTCTGTAACATGAGTTTGGGTCAAGTTTGGAGATACCTTCAGGTGTTAAAATCTGTGGTTTGATCCACTGCCTGTCCCATTCCATTACCTTTCCCTCAGCCCTGTGTTAAGTCCAGGGGCCTTCAAAGTAAAGCATTTACATAGCCTGGGAGAGAAAAATCAAGGTGTTCCACAGACCTAACTCCCAGTAAGGTTTCAATGAACTTACTCCCAACTGAGCTAATACAAATTAGAACTAAGTTGTAAAAGGACTCATCTTCTAGAATTTGGTCGATCAAGTTCTACTGGAACACATCCAAACAGGCATAAGCACTAACATTTTACTCTTTGATGCAATGCATCCTTTTTCATGTACTTGTGAAGTACAAACAAGCTCAAGTAATAATAGTGTAGGCATATAAATCACACCTACAAAATGGGACTACTAAGACATGCCTTGATTTTGTTCCATGTGACAACCTGCCACTTCAATGTATTTCTTCAAACTGCCACAAAATGGAAGCAGGAGGAATAGTCAGACAAAAGGCAGTGAAGTGCAGACTTTAATACAAAAATAACTGTATTATTTGCTTACCATATTAAGGCTACTTTTTTCCTAAATACTGCAGATGTCCAAATCCCCTGGTAAGTCTGCAAAATTAGGCATTTTAAAATCAAAATCTTGAAGTTTACATACTTTTGGAATGCACGGAAAAGAAATGAAAGGAAGAATGAATGAAGGCTGCTCCACAACAAGTATTTAAATAAACTTTAAAGTATATCATCTGCTTTTAGGACCATAAAATTGCCTGCTTTCCAAGACATTTAATGATCTAGTTCTTAACATTTAATAGCATAGCTAGAAAGAGACAATATTCAGCAACCATTCTAAAGGTTAATAAAAACATGTGAGATCTTCATAATTCTAGCATGATGAATGATCTTAGCAGTTCAGTGAAACTCTAAATCTGAAAGTTTGAACCCTCACCCACCAACTTCATGTTTCCAAATCAAAGTACTGATATTACTTCAGTCTGAATTACTTTCTTGCTCTTAATTCTGGTTTTGGCTATCTTGCTTCAGGCTGTTACAATAGCATGTTATATTTGACCTACCAGCAGCAGAGATAATATCATAGAATCATAGAATCATAGAATCATAGAATCATTTCGGTTGGAAAAGACCTTCAAGATCATCGAGTCCAACCATTAACCATGCCCCCTAAACCATGCCCTGGAGTACCCTGTCCACTTGCTTTTTGAATCTGTTTATATGTAAACACAAACTGTATGAACAATACAATCCAAATCTCAACACTTGACTTCCCCTTTAATTTCTGCAAAAAGGGCAAAAAGCCATCCAATTTGTAAAAAGAGCGTCCTTAAAAATGAGTCACAAATCCCAATTCCTTACAGGAGCCTTTAAAGAGTCACAGAAGACTCAGGCCAGCAATGCAATAATCCACAAAGAAGGCTATAACAGGTCAGGAAATTAAGAATTACAGTTGGTTTATGATCAGTCTCTGGAGTGCCCTTGGGTATCTACAATTATATATCATAATTCTTACTAGCCACTTAATAGGGTTTACGTCCCCTTTGTTAGTGTGCAGGACCTGGAACTTGTAAGTGATAACATGAGAGTCCAGGCTTAATCTATTGTTCCTCTTATTTTTTGTCAAAATTCAGCATTAACTCTCTTTAGACTCTGACTCGTAGTGCCCTCAGAAGCACCCAATGGATTCTGAGTCATTTAATAAGTCTTTGGCGACCTCTTCTCACCTGTGTTGGCAATCATTTATTTCTTCCAGTTTTATAAAATACATCTAGGGGCATTTCTTCCTGTACTCTCAAACTACAAATCACTGCAGGAACACAGACAGCAACTGCTCACAACCACGCTGCCTTCAACCCACTCAACCCGAAATAAAAAAAGCAAGGTAGTAGGTGTTGCAGGCAGTGGAAAAGCCTAGCAAGTGCAGAGTGTGACAGGAAATGTCCCTATATCGGCAGCTCGTCAGAGAACACTCTGCCAATCAATAGCCCCTACATCCTTGCCCCCTACTCATCTCAAGAGACCTAGACCCAAACCATTTAAAGATTAAAAGCAGCACCTCAGCTTCCTTACGGGATTCCACAACATCCAAGTGTAGCGCATTAAAAGTTAAGATCAAGCATTCCCAGTCACAACTTGCAAGCACTGCAGCATCGTGCATTAATTCCAACTTCTAATGGTGGTCCGCATTATCCCAAAGCAGAACCTCGCAATTGTACAACAGTATAACAACCCTGAGGGCATACAGACCTTCCCAAAACTATCCTGCATCAGGGAGTGGCTACATCTCTCAGCCGTCTAGAAAACCATTTTCTTGACATTATGGCAACTGAAACAAAAGGCAGCAAAGCGATCAGAAGCCCTCAAGTATAAGCAACTCTCATTCACACCAGTGAGGAGACAGCCTCAAAAAGATACTTTACAGTGACAAACCACCGCACTCTGTCAATGATAATGCGAAAACTCTGTCACACACGCTGGGGGATGTGGTGGATGCAACCTCAACAAGACCAGGAAAACAATGAAGTGCTTTGGTAGTCATACATTTGCTACCATACCCGTGACTAGAAAGATATATGCCATAAAAGCCAGGACTGGAGAAAGAAAAGGATTACAGCAACCCCTAAGAACCAAATTACAAACCCTCTAATAAATCTGACAGATCTTGGGGAGAGGAATTTTGGTTTAGAGTCACAACCACAGGGCACAGTCAGAATTCTCACAAATAATAAACCATATGATGTTTACAATAATATTTTAGTAAGAGAATAGCTATCACTTGGCTTTTTTCTTTCACATCCAGTTTCAGAGAAATCCTTATACTAACACGGAAAGGGAAAGTATATCCATAAAAAGAGAAAAAGGCATGACTTTATCAGTATACATATTTAACTGTGAAAGGAGGAAGAGGAGGAGAGGAAGAATCCCCTCCTGTTAGAGGGGCTGTACAGCCAGCATAGCTATTAGCTGCACAACCCACCCGGGGGGGCTCCCAGAGGCTGAAGCCCCTGGGCTGACTGCCAGGCATGTCTGCCCCACTTATCAGTGCAAATGCCAGACAGACCATGGAACAGAGCTTCTCAGTTTTAACTGTTAATATATCAAAGTTTTATTTGGAAAGAAGCCAGAGACTTGAAATCTCAAATTATAACATGTCTTAAAAGCTTTTTCAAACATGGAGAAGCAACACTTTGGAAGAGCTAGACAGAAACACAAGTAATTATGAAATAAGGTCAGTAGTTGCTGTCAGGAAAATTTTAAGATGGCTCCCACTGCAAGAATTTCCCAGGCAAGCAAGCTCTCTGGAAGAGGCAGTTCATAAGAGTTCATCCAAGGATGACCCATTTTCTAATCACAGCAGCAACTGAACACAGAAGTGTAAAAGGAAAATAAATAAATAAAGGCTACAGTCCCCTGTGCAAGAGACTGAAAGCTGGGAAAGAGAAGCCATATTCGATAGAAACAGAAAGTCAATTTATGTAAACTGATGTCTGCGTGTGGCTGACAAGTTTGAGGGAACATAAAACAAAACAAACAAACAAAAATACCAAAAACCAAGTGCTCTAGAGAACCTGAAGGAAATCAGAGCAAGCACACAGCAGGCAAGCACTGATCAAAATTAGTGCTCCTGTGCCAAACCCATTCAGTCTGCACGCTTGGTGCGAGCACTTATAGTTTTGTAGACTTAGGCCACTGAGATAGTGAAGAGGCCTTAAACTCTCAGTTTTACAGTGACGTTCAGTTTGTGTGTAATGATTTCTCAAGCACAACTAAGGTGCTCTGGATTTAATATTTACATAACTGATATTTGTTGTTTGTATGACATTAGCAGCTACCAGTTGTTTCCAGTATGCTAATCACCCACCAAACCAGAGGAGTACAGGAGGTAGACAAGTAAGCTGGAAAAAAAAGAGGGTTGCCATAGTTTCAATTATTTTCCAAAACAAAGCACTCTCACTAAGCAGATTCCAATATATTAAAAGCACAGAGCCCTAATCTCTTAAAAGCAGGTTGGACAGAGGCAAAATAAAGACTGCAGGATGAGGGAGGAGTTCCATATTTTACAATAGAGCAAATTCAAAATTATTCAACACCAAACATGTCCTCTTAATATACACAAACATTACAACTTCTCTACCATTCATTTTTTTCTCCTGAAAGAAAAAAGCTGGCTTTGTGCTAAGCCTGCACTAAATTTTATTTACTGCTAGCCGCTGTAATTGTACTGTCATTGCTGAAGAACTGTCTGATCTTTACTCTTGGACTTACGGGATTTTCTGACCTCTTACGTCAGCTTATTTTAAAAGTTCAAACATATAGGGTGACCAGATTTTCAAGTTGAAGGACTAGAACCACCTGTAATAGGGAAACCCACAGAAGATACTTTACCTGGAGTTCAGAGAAGCTTTAAGGTGGTAGCTAAAAACTGTAGCAAGTTTAAATTTTGGTGTTAGAGGAAGGGCGGGAAAGGGGGTGGGAGGGGGAACAATGACAGGAACACTAGGTCACCTGAGATAGCACCATGGCCACATGTCACTTATAAACACAATACAGGCTCACAACATCCAAGAGGGGATGCTGGCTAATGGGCAAAAGTAAAAGTGACTGCTTGTAACTCACAGTCTCTTTATGCAAACCTTTCTGACACGTGCTCTCTGTGGAAACCTATCACACTCACGAAAATGTCTCAGGTTGGCTCTTAATTTCATCTTCAGCTTCAATACCCAATCTTTACCTGTTTCCTCATTCTGTCTTCTAGCACCTACACCACAGATTATACAAAATAAACAAATATGACCTTCAGCTTCTATCTGAGAAACAGAGTTTTAAGGAAATTCATAATTCTCTGTCCAGAAATTTAAGATGGTCCTTCCAGGGGGGTAACACTTCATAGGTACATAAAAATTCACAGATAAAACTGAAGGCATGAAAGCCTTTAGGTGAATTCAAAGACACTGCTAAGGCTAAGATCAGTAAATTCTAAAAGGCAGTGCTAAGAGCATCTCCAAATTACTAGAAAGGAACACTACAGGAAACATGCAGAATGGCTAGTTTAAATCTGTTAACATCTTTTTTTTCTGTGACTTTTATTAAGGAGAAAAAAGCCTTGCCATGTTGCAGTCTTGATTTTTTTTTTTTTAATTAATACAAGCAAGAACTACATGTAGCACAGACATATACACAATTATAGAAAACTCAAGAGGAAAGAAGGTGACACTGACCTTGTGAATGGAAGAACAGAAAAATCACACTAGAGCACGCTCTTAAAATATTCTGCATTTTTGGAGGAAAGAGCTCCTGCAGCACAATAGGTGCAGCCTCCTCAAGATTTTCAACAGTTTAAAAAAAGTGTGAATATTAATAGAGCATGAAGCTGAGCTATTAATAGATTAGGCCTCTGGGGTGAGCATAAAAGAGACTTGAGCAATATACAGCATGTAAAGCCAGCTTACTAACGGTATCACTGCGGAAAAGTGTGTATCTATACTATTTAACAGCTGCTTCTTCTACAACTTTGTTTTGGGGATACTGGGCAGGGCAGGAAGGCATAGATATTCAAATCAGCCTCTTCTTATGATTTGTTAACAAAAAAAGCAGGTTAAAAAAATGTATCACATATTTTGCAGTAACAGGTAATGAAAGATTGTGACAGCGTGTAATACGTAAGGGTCACATTTAAGACCATTTTATCCAGCTAGCACTTTAGCCCTTCCTGATTCCTGCATCCTCTACCATGCAGGCTTAATATTCTCTCAATGCATCTTGTTTTGTACAGACACCACTCCAAGTTTTGGTAACACCTTCTACACATTCTCAAAACACATCAAAACCAACATTATTCATGCATTTTCCCAGCCTTTCTTTTATATGAGTATTTTCCTTGTGACAAAATAAGGAAGATGACCATCCTTTTATAAACTGACATTGATCTCTAGTTAGTATCTTGAGGCATTCAGGGAACAAGAAATTCATTGTCAGTAACGTAAAATAATACACACAGGATAGAAATCAATGCTAAGTTTGCATAAACAATGATGGGTCTCTGAACCAACCTTCTCTGCTCTGGAAAGAGGTTGTGGAATTACAAGAGAAAGTTCTGGTTCTGCAAAACTTTCTCAGGTATCAGTAGTGATTAAAAAAAAAAAAAACAACAAACTACTATAGCAGTACTTGGATATAGCTGTTACAGACATAAGTAGGACAAGTTTTATTAATAGACATGACATCTTTGCACTGTACTGTGCAAACATACAAAGAGGTATTCCTTGAATGTTTGCACAATACTGTAACAAATACCATGTAACAGAAATGTCAAAACTTCTCTGTCCTACACCTCTATTTCAGGAATGCAATATACTTCATCTAACACAAAATGGTAACTAAATTGGTGAAATTAAGCAACCACTACATGTCAGGAAGAATTCACCTAGCTAGTCTACAAGGGCTGAAACACATCCATCTGCCTGTGGGTTAACATCTCTCATAAAACAATCGCTCCATCTCTGATCTGCCAGCCCTGTTCCTCAAGGGAAACCTATAAAACACCTTCCAAAACAAGCCAGGGAACTAAAATTCATAACTCCACTGGGTTCAGAAAAAAAACATGGGCTCAAAAGAGACATTGGATTTATGGCACACTGTAACGTTACCTCACACTAACCCCTTCACATGCCACAATGTATAATCTACCAGACTCTCTCCTTCCCCTAGGAGATAACCTTATCATCTCTTTCTTTCCTCTCCTACCTCCCTTGTAAGGAAACAATAATTTCTTTGGGCTTGAACAGAGGCAAAGTAATGACATTTTGTGTAGCTACAATCCATTTTGCTTAAATGAGCAGGTCACATACTGCACTTTTTTTTTGTTACCTCTCCCATCTCAATAAAGAAAGAAACTCAGTCAGACCCTTGGTTATTGCGGATAGGATACCATAAACAAAGAGGTGTGAGAATGTAAAAGGGCATGAACCACAGAGTGAAAAATGAGAAGGTGTTGAAGATGAAAAATTTCCTAGGGAAACAGCTAAAGAGCAAACAAACCACTTTTACTTGGATTCCTCCAAGACAAATACAGACAGTTGGATATGATAATACTGCAATTCAGAAGCAAAAGCCCAACTGAAACCACAGATGAACACAAGCAAGATGGGATCTGAAGAATCATCAAGCAAGCAATAACAGTGCCCCTCGCTTTGTGACCTGAAGCTTGGCTGATCGGTTGTGAACAAAACCTTGCTACCCCACACAGGAGATAAATTGTTTTCTTACTCTATTTTTTTAAAGCAGGTAATAAAACGTAGCCCATCTGTGCAGAACAGTCTTGGGGTCTTACTTACAATTGCTTGCCCACACAGAATTGTTGGTATACCACACTCACAAGCATTAACTACTTTTTCTTTCAGAAATGGTCTAAAAGGTACTTACTTCACTAAATTCCAAACAAAGCTGAAATACACTCAGTTTTGAAGTCCATGGTTTCTATTTTAGATCTGAGAAAGGGCTTGCATATCTAAATGCCTAGTTTTCTGTACTATACCAATTAGTCTAACAAAAAGTATTACTACTACCCACAAATCTTGCCCTTCCAAGAGAATGTTAAAAATATCAGAATATGAAAAAGAAAACAGAACACATCACTATGCACTGTATAAATAAGTAGTTTTGGTTTTATCAGCTCCAAAAGAAAGCAAGATGAAGCTTAGCTGGTGATACTGTAGAGAATTTTTTAAGATTAAAAGTAAGAACACACACCACCAAGAGGATCCTTCAGAAAGAAAGTCAACTCAATTTTCTTGCACTCGTAACTCAAATATATTAACTGGAGTACAAACTGCTTTTGAAATATATTTTTTTAAAAAAAAACAAACCTGCAGTGAGGCTCTTTAAAAAGAAAATTAGGATTTCCAAAGAAATAACACTTACACCATCATGGTGTGCATATTAATGTGCAAACACACAAATGCTGGCAGAAGAATAGAGGTCTCGGAGATGCCGAGTTCTTATAAGCCTCCTGAAAATAGGCAGAGAGGAAATAAATCTATTGCAGCTTCCACTAAGAAAAATGCTCCAGAGGGAGCCCCACTGTACTACTGGATACCAAAGAGTCCACATGGGACTTTGGTGTGTAACGAGCTGTAAACAAACAAAGTCACAAGAAAAGGCTTCATTAGTTCTGCTTCTTATAGAACTACTAGATGTGCTTTTTAATGCATTATTAATTCATTGAACTCATTGCCAAAAGATGGAAGCTAAGGACTTAATTAAAAAAAAAAAAAGAATTCATGGAGAAAGCTAGCAAACTTTATGTTTGAGAAGTTAAGGGATACAAATTAAAGCCTAATTTTTAGGACAGTAAGATAATCACAGGAGGTAAAGAAACAACCTTCTTCATGGACACTTTGTTCTGCAGCATCTGGTGCCAACCCTCTAGAGAAAAAATTTTGCAATATACAAACTCTAATCCCGGAATCACGCTGCAAGAAATAACTTACATGTGTCTCAGAAATCCTCTTTGAACCAATTCCTGCTCAGACAAGCCCTCTCTCATAGGATACAAGTGTGACTGGCAAGTTTTGAGACCTGATCACTGAACTAGCACTCATTTTCCACCCAGGATTCATAAGAACTCAAATTTTAACAATTATAATAAATTGAAGCTGTCACATACCAGGTCACTGATGTATCTTCATTCTGCCCATAATCTCTTTTTCTCTTTCTAGTCCTTGTGATCAATTGGAGTTTGGGTTTTACTCTATCCAGTGATTACATATTTTTTTAAAATAGTATTTCATTCTGGAGAAGCCACAACTTTTGAGATTAAATTTTCTATTTTAACTAGTCCTTGCCCAAGCTTGTGCAACCAGTGCAAAGTACTCAGGCAATTCCCCTCACGTCACTGAGCACTTGGGGTTTCAGATTGTATGTGGACCATGACAAGAAGTTGCATCGTCAGATAAAACCAATACGCCCATGCAGTAATTTCAAGCACAGTTTGATGGATGGCCAAGTTCTGGCTTCATTCACACTAGCATGACTCAAATTCTCTTAGGGTGAACCCAGATGTTATCTCACTGAAAAATACACAAGTTAAGCATAGAACCGAAGTCTGAAAATTTCAATTACCCTGTTTTATCCCACCTAAAAATAAAGGCTGTATGTGTTGGAAGACATCTCCTCCCTATGGAAAGTATTAGAATAATGAAGAATTTCATTGCTTACTGCTCTTCCTTTTTTTCTTCTCTGAAGGGTCCCTGATCATTTCCCTCATAGCTTCTATGTAACAGCACATTCTGGTAGATGAGAGGTTTTAAAACAGGATTACTGCTTTGGAAACTGTGCTCCTAGCTAGCATTTTCTAACCCATCTACCCCCCCCAAAAATCACTTCTACATCGTGTTTGAGACAGATTAGTCACCCATAAGACCGAGTTGTTCAGAAACAATTTACCATAATAAAAATTGGTCCAACCCCATCATGTTCATTTTACTGGTGAAGCAGGAAATATTTTCTCATTCTACTATCTTTATTTTGCGAACATGATAAAACAATTTCTCTCAAAATGATGCAGTGCAAAAAGTCCAAGCAAGACCAAGTCCAAGTCCCAGAATGCAAGAAGGAACAGTGCTTCTCCTATGGAACATGTATTAATTGCTCAGTATTTAAATTCAGATCCAAGGGGATTCAGCTTCTCCCCCTCACTTGGAACATTTGAAACAAAATAAAGCAAACAAACAAAACCTAAGCCAGCTTGCACATATTTTTATTTCTGGATAAATATTAAGAATTCAATGAGAAATCTGGAACACTAAGTAGGTATTGCCCTTGGCTGCACGTTTCTATTTGTGTTAATTCATAAGGAGGTCAAACCAATGGAGGACTAGATTTACACTGAAAGAGTAACACTACTTGTATAATGTGTACGAGTTGCAAACCAAGTGATAATGTTCAGAGCTACCACATAGAGTCAGGAAAGTTTCACACAACGTTTGGGAAAAAAATCAGAAATAGTCCAATCTCTGGCAGAGCCACCATATGGAGTTTACTGCAGTAACATAAGTTTTGGCCACTCAGCATAGCTCTGCTGCCAACAACGACAGACTGAACTATTTCTTTACAAGATACATTCCTATAACCTGTCCTGGGTTCGGTTGCAATAGAGTTAATTTTCACAAGAAGCTGGGAGGGGGCACAGCCAGGACAGCTGACCTGAACTAGCCAAGGGGATTTTCAATACCATATGATGTCATGCTCAGTATATAACTGGGGGAGCTGGCTGGTGGTAGGAGGCATAGCAGCTCGGGAACAGGCTGAGCATCAAGTTCCCAGTGGTGAGCAATTGCATTGCACATCACTCACTTTATACATCCTTTTATTAATATCATTATTTCTTCTTCTCTCCTTGTGTTGTCCTATTAAATTGTCCTTATCTCAACCCACGAGGTTTCACCTTTTTCTTCCAATTTTCCTCCCCACCCCACCAGGTGGGGGAGGAGTGAGCGAGCAGCTGCATGGTGCTTAGCTGCCAGCTGAGCTTAAACCAGGACATAACCAAACAGTAAATTCTAACCAGAGAGGCTCAGACAGTTCATCTGAATCTTTATGTAATAAAAGGAACAAAAGAAAAACATCAAGAAATGTCAACAAACACTTCAGCATCCACAGTGGTAAAAAAAAGATGAAATAAGAGTATTAACTCCTAGCACATGGCATGGGATGCAAAAAGATACTCAAACCTATTTAGACAGTCATGGATTTATCTGTATCAGATCTCGTTACATTATGAGCCACTGTTGTCAGTGTTGTCAAAAAAACAAATAGGCAGGTATCTTTGGGAGATCCTTCAACTTCCTTAAGCCTCTCAAATTACTGTGTGTCTCATTTATTGAAGTACAAACAGAAAATAGGAAAGCAGAGACAAGACAAGCTCCAAATGAAGGCTCACGACTGCCATGCCACCTGGCACAGACGTTACCTACCTCACACTCTCTGCCACATCAGAACACACAAACACTTGCAGTGGAAGACCTGATCTACTGTTAAGGATGTAACTTTGCTTGCCTCATTGAATCAAGGTTCACAGCCTACACCTATCTAAGGACAGGTGAGAGCTGATGGATCTAGCTGGGGTAGCTTACTGGACTGCCCCCACTGCCCATTTCTCCTTTGTGTTCCCCTCCGTTGCCCCTCAGCAGCAGCTACAAGCCTTCTTGAGCTATCTGGGGACAACGTTTGGCTAGATAATACTACTGCCTACAGGATTTCACAGTGAAGTCTTCACTCTCTTCTGCCAAAAAGGTTGAAAGTACTTCATCCATCACAGCTGTTTTCACTGTGAACATCAGCTTAAGAGAGACTTCAGTTGCTTCACGTGTTTTTAAATCAACAATTTTCACACACTTAGCTATGATGACTTAATTTAGCTGGAGTATTTCAATGCCTTTTTTTAACTTAAAAGTTCTTTGAAAGGAGATGTCAGGTGGCAACTGCTTACACTTCCACTGTAAATCCAGCTCCAGCTGCTTACTGCAGGTTTCAAAACACAGATGCCTCTGAAATCTGGTCCTATAAACCAAATGCAAACCCATTACAGCCAGTGCAGAGACTGACACTGACTACAGTAAGTTTTGGATCAGACTCTACAGCTACGTCCTTTTACCCTAGGTGTATTGTCTTCTGCCAAATTATTTGCCTTTGAGTTGAACTGAAGATTGTTAATCAAATTCTACCTCAAGCTATCAGTTCAGCACCTGTAAAGAGCTTAAGTGTTCAGACCAGAAGAGAATGGGAAAAATAGCAGAATAAAACGCATTAGAAAGGCTATCAATTTGCTGAGCCCACTATTGACTTTCCCAGAGTCTAAGATGAAATTTGGATGGCTTAATTGATTTCTCCATCTGTCATTCTTACCTAAACTTCTCATTTAAAAATAATGGCTAAACCCACAGGGTTTTACTTGCAAAGAAGGAATCAACACTGGTAGATTATTCTTGGGAGTACATGCACTTGTTTGTGTATGTAACACCTACAATCTGGAGTGCACTCACCAAAGACACAGTACAACTAATCAAAAGCAGCAATGAACAAGATTGCTATCTGTCAAGGCTCCAGTCTGGGTTATCTCATGCAGCCACAGGGCTTTTGTTACCTTTGGCTTCTTACAGGTGCCTATCCATGCATTTGTAGACCACCCCTCTACAGGAGCTGCAATCTGGAACGATAGCTACTATCACAAACAACAAACACACTTAATTCCAAAAGGTGCCTCTTAAGGCCTCATGGTATTTAAGAAGAGAGAAAAGAAACAGAGACCATCTGTTACTACAAGCTAAATAACAATTATGTTATCTACACATAACGACCAAAAACTGAACCATCATACACAATTACAGCCCAAAAACATCATTTACAGTGCCATCTTCATTACAGTTTTTCTCCTTTTTTTTTTTTGTTGAAAACATTAAATAGTATAGAAATCTTCCTGTGAAATAGGAATTTGGTCTTTATTAACATTTTGTAGAAAAACCAAGACAAACAAAGTTTTTAAAATAACCATTCTGGACATAAAAGTCTTAATATCAAATTTCTGACTAAATACAAAAAGGAACTGAAGTACACATTTAAACTAAATATGCAGGATGGTTGAGATATTTGTCTATTGATGCAGCTCTTCATTGGAAGAAAACAAACAAACAAACAAACAAACAAAAAACCTCACTAATACAAGTCATTTAGCATTCCTTACCTTGGAACCTGCCAACATAGTTCTCAGCATTTTTGTTCCTTTTCCAATACCAACCACTGCAAAGACAGAAGAAGAAATGCCACTTCAAAACCAGCTCTGCAGTTCCCTTCTTCAACACCATTCACTACTAAATATTAAGCTAGTCAGAAATACAGCTTTTCATGCTCTATTAGCATATAGTCAACACTTATAAGAAAGTATCTCTGATGTTCAAACAACATGGGACTAGTGAAAGGAAAAAAGCCTAAAGCAGAAGATAAATAAGCTTCACCTATTGTTAAAATGCTTTAATTCAACCCCGAGATTTATTTATCTTTTAATCACCACAGAAATGGATAGTGCGATTAACACCATCTCTGGTTTGATGAAGGCTATGGCTCACTAATAATGAATCTAGCCTTCACTGTAACTAAATAGCCCTTTTACAGGTTGATAGTGACCAAGAGTAATACAGCCAAGATAGCACAATGAAATTGTTTATCAGGCTTACAGCAAGAAAATAAAATAATCAAAAAGTCCAATTGCCTCTATCAAAAATCTTTTATAATCAAACCTTCCTATTATTGTGCATGTACAGACTACCATCTTTTCAATCTTAAACCAGTATTCTGCAAAACAGCAATCAGTTTTTCATAAAAGACACAGAAAAAGAGCTCTATTTTATATTTTACTTTAAAGCTTTTTACAACAGGGTGCTTTCCTTGAATATGTTTTCCTATTGATTTTCTCCACATACAGCAATTCAAAGAAACAACGAAAATTTTATAAGGAAATTAGTTTTGTGTACAACTCATGGAATAAGCAACAGCTAGGTCCTTGATTTTAATAAAACTACAGGAGTTAAGGGAGCTTGCAGGAAATCAGCTTTGTGTTAGCCAGAGGCCAGTACCAAAAGCATCAAACTGACAATGAACTTTTTTTTTTTTTTAAACAAATACTTGTGCTCTAATGCTTCTCAATCTTTACACTCTGAGACTCATTAGATTACTTCTTACTCTCGATTACTTCTCCTCTTGTTCCTGAGGGTTTTTAGTCACAGATGCCCTTGTGCTTGTGCTTTTGTGTACCTTCAGTTCAGCCTGTTCCTGTCATATTTGCCAGATAGGGAAGAGCTGCAACAAGGCTGAGAAAAGGAGATAAGCACACAGATAAAACTTTATAACCAAGCACTTTTCTTGCAATGTGATGACATCACTGACACTTCAACATAACTGCTAAGCTGAAATTTGCTGAAGAGTGTCAAGAGATTCAATAGAATAATTTTAAAGAGACATTGAATGCTTTTGTGAACAAGACACTAACAATTTTCCCCATTAATCATCAGCTTGTGTAGCATGTGTATTATTGAAAGGTGACATAAACTAAACTTGCCAGACTACACGGAGTGTAACAAGGTTTAACTGAATTTTTAATTTTGATACTTTTTCATCTTTTCTTCTACTATGGAAGCATAATTCACAACTGCCATATAGAAACAAGCCAATTGTTTACAATTCCCATTGTACAGCAAGAAACACTAAACTGGAACCACAGCCCTAGACTGGTATTAAAAGAAGATATTCACTAGGGCTTGACCTACAGTTCCTTGCTTCTTCTATCTGAAATATGAGACCTAACGTTGAGAAGTTGAGTCCTAGTCCCACCAGCTTCCAAATGCACTGGAAGCCACAGATGGGGACAGACAAAAGATTTTCCCTCTCAGACAGCCGTTGCTCCAGGCTCCTAGCGGTGCAGGGCCATCACATGCCACCTGGTCTGTAAGCTGCCTTTCACTTACATGCCATAGATCACTGACCTCTGTCTTCAAGGTCCTTCCTCATCTACATTTTCTGTCAGTAGGAAAAGAAATATAAAAGTATACTTTCTGATGACAAGCACTGCCCAGTTATTTGCAGTACACTTGGCACACTAAGCAAGACTCTGTATCAACTAATTCCCATGAACAAAGTTATAGATATGCAGTACATAAAACTTGGACAACAGCAGTATAGATCAAGAAAGGTTAGAGGTTTCAGAAAATAAATACTTCTATTATGCTACTGTCCATGAGGAAAGAAAGCTTTCTGCCCCACCGCCCTATTCCAAACAGCAGCACACATTTTTTGAATAACTTGTTTCTGTTGTGTCCTCCCCTCTCTCCTCATTATCTTACCCAAACCCACAAGAAATCTGGGCACATTTCCTTTCCCACTGCTCTCCAGTTTTGTCCTTTCCAATCTAGCTAACATTGATTTTTTTTTCTGTGTGTTTTGTATGGCAGTGGAATGAAAGATCCTGTGCCTTTTCTTAATCGATCCATAGCACATTAAGGTGATGCACTTCTCTGTCTTTACCAAGCACATCAAGCCCAAATACTTTTTGTCATGCCACAGGAGCAGGCTTTGGAGACTGCTGGATATCAGAGAACAGTAGGAGAAGCAATTAAGAAGCACGAGTGATTTTTCTTTTCCTATGGATCAATGCTGTTGACTTCCCACAATGAGCAGTAGCATGCTCAAAGGGAACATCTGTGTAAAAGGAAAATGTCCGCTTCGGCAATACACACAGTATTCTCCAGTGAGCAGCAACACAGTACAGGAAATTGGAACAAAATAAGCTTACTTCTAGCCCAAGAATGTTACATTTTGCAATGTTCACAGGTGACAGACAATTACCAGCCTACAGGCCTCTACCAGCAACAGTCTCAGCAAACAACATCCCCTTGAAGCACAGCTCTTCCTGAGAAATCATTACATCAAAACTCAGTGGATTTACTTTCAGTGTATACTCATAGTTGTACCTGTTGATTTTCAATACCAAAAAAGTATTTCTGTTATTTCTTCTAGCCAAGTACAGGTATAAGGCTATGATTTAAGCAAGCTGTAGTTTGCACGTTACTTATCAACAAAACTGTTGGTGACAATGTATGATATGAGAATAATCCAGCCCAATGGTCACAGCCACAGCTGAGTTTTCAACACCAGCAATTGACACATCCTGCTCCTTAATAAAATAAAGGAATTCAATAAATGGATTGCTATCAAAATTAAAAGACAAAATCTCTTTGGTGACTCCTCTTTATGATGCAAGACAGGACAGGAAACAAAAACGGTTTCTGTGCTGAGCCTCAAAAAAAGCAGCAGCTGAATTGCTCTTATACATCTTTCATTTGGCGAGTATTACAACCCAAAAGGCTCCCTCAAAATCCCAGAAAAGCATTAGTTTAAGAACAAATACTTTAGAAAATTATGATGACTATAAATCCCCCAGCTTAAGTAAAAAAAGCCATCAATTTCTCAGGTAATTTAGAATTCATTACACAAGAGTCTGTATTTTCATGTAATAACCCACAAGTTATTTCAGGATTGGGGTGGGGTGTGGAATATAACCTTCTGTTAAGAAACACATTACATGCATGTAAAAGTATATGCAGAGGAAATTTAACCCACACCACTCTTCCATAGTAACCCGTCCTTCCCGCAAAACCATAAAGCCTGCCATGCATATCCCAAATTGTTCCTCTACCTCTGATTGCATGTAGGCATAAAAATGTTTCCTCAAATCATCTTTTGATGACTGTATTTATATTTTTCATTACCCAGAACTCCTGCTGCTGCACTGTCCAAAGTTCCACCATGTCCAATTTTCAAAACCTGATTTCTTTTGTTCCCATTTGTTTGCACACCAGCTTCTGCAAATAAGAAATTGAAAGGAAGCATTATAGGATAACCTTAGAACATAGGAAAAAATAGCACATATTTCCAGATTGCTAAAGGAGATAAGAAAAAATTATTTAAATTATGAATTAGTAGTCCAGAAATTGCTGTACTGAATAAGACCGATGCTTCATCTAGATCTACTCCCAACCCCAAACAATTTGCCAGCTATTTTCGCTTAGATTCTAATGAAGTCTTACGTACCAGTATAACCAGATGTTCAGAAAATTATACTAGAAAACCTGGTGGACAGTTCACCTGAGAAGTTTCATTAACAAAGCATGCAAGAACTAGCAGCAGAGTTCCTGAAATCATCTATTATAAACAAATTTTATGCTACATAATCTGAGCAATTCCTGTTGTATTTACTTCCATGTAATGGGTCCCGTTTATTTGCCTGTATGTAGCCCTGTGAAACTCTGCAAGGAACTGAACTTGCTCACTGCTGCTTTCAAGCTGTTAGAGCATCTCAACCCACTGTACTACCTATGCAGCTGATGACTCCAGGAATTTTGCAGAGTCCAGTGCCCCTTATTTATTAGTATTAAATATGACAAATGCTCTAAGCTCCCTTACCTATTTGTAATCTCTCTATTATGCCTTTCACATCAGGGAATCAGACGTGATTCTGGCTAAATCTCTTCCATACAAAGCTGAATTGAAGTCCGTGCCTACACTACAGTTCACTACAGAGTAAATCAGCCTGAATAAGCACTCACCACTCCAAAAGTGTGTTCTCACTTCATCAGCCAGTGCCCAAAAACCCAGATTAGATGATCAAGTCCCCATATCCATTATAAAAAGAATCTAGGCTGTAGTCCTTCACACCTTTACAACGATCACACTTTTTCCCCTAATATCTGACACCCAGGTTTCCCTGCATTCAGAAAAAGCAGACTGTGCCCAGGACTTTCAAACTCCTCGAAACACTGTATTTTTCACTCATTTGGTGGTCGGGTTTTTTTAATGGCAAACGGCAATAGGAGTGAAGCAGAACAGCCTGCCAGTGCTGTGCTACAGAGATGCTTCTGACACCTGTTCTGGGAGATGGGTGCACGCTGTCCCTGGGACCATGCTCAACAGCTCTCCAAGCAAGCTAGGATCCCCTGCATTGTGCACTGCAGGGCTGGAGCTTTCTGCTGGGGCAAATCTTATCCCCATTCAAAACAAAGGCTCACATCACGCTGTACCTTAGGCGATAACAGATGCCTGCCTCAAAGTGGTGAAGCAAGTGGTGAATATGGCCTTACAGCTCACCATGCAGCGTGACCAACACACTGAGTCTCGCAGGGGCCCAGCAGCTTCACACAGTGAGCCAGAACATATCCAGCAACGACTCCATTCCCCCATTCTGGGCCACGCCACAGCTATGAACTACCACAAAAAAAAAAAAAAAAGAAAAAAAAATCAAACCCCAGTCCTCCTTTATTCTCTGAATGCTGAGAAAGAGGGTGCAGTGGCTTGACAGGGGTTGTGGTGCCAGCAGCCTAACGAACGCACACGCTACCGCCTGACGCCCATCCCACCGCCATGCCGGGCAGGGTGTCCCTGGCCGAAACGCTCGAGGGCTGAGCGTGCGTTCGCTTCAGGCCGGCCTGCTCCTGCCCTGGGACCGCAGACAGGGCCTACGCCCGCCTCCCTGTCACGATCTCCTGGCTTGACCACCAAAACCCCACCTCGGGCCTCCGGGCCCAACTCGGGGAGTCTGCACTTCACCTCACCTCACCTCAGCCCGCCTCGCCTCGCCTCGCCTCCCCCGGCCCGCAGCCCGGCCGCCTACCTGCCAGCAGCCTCTCCTTCAGGAGGTTGAGCACGCCGGCCGAGGTGGGCCCCTTGGGCTTGTACACGGCGAACAGCCCGCTCAGAGAGAAGAGCTTATCGGCGGACTTGCCCAGCACGACGCCTCCCGCCTCCCGGGCAGCCATGCTCCCGGCAGGCCCCGCCGACCCGGGGCAGCCGTCCCGCCGCGACCGCCCGCCTTCCGCCCCGCCCGGGGGCCGCTGGGAAATGTAGTCCGCCGGCGAGCCGGCCGCGGCGGGGAGGCGGTTGAGGGGAGGCGGTTGAGGGGAGGCGGTTGAGGGGAGGCGGTTGAGGGGAGGCGGCCGGGCACCCCCCCGAGGCAGCCCGGCGGACAGCGGCACGGCCGCCTCGGAGGGACCGGCGGGGCGTCTCGCGTGGGACGCCTGCCGCCGGGGGCCCTTCAGTCCAAACGGGGTGGCTGTAGGTATCGCCAGCGGACACGGGGGCTCCCTGCGGGCACCGCTGGGAAAGGTCGCTAGCCGGTGCGTGGCCCCTCAGCCGGCACGACGTTAGTCGTCGTACCTTCGTTGCCCAGCTTGAAAGAATTATGTTCTGCTGACTAGCGGCTGAGTCCATTAATCTTCCCGCCTTCCTGTGTGTCATGTAAGAGAGTACTGGGAAGGCAGGCTTCTCTCTCGCATCTCTCGCCTCCGTACGGAGGCGCAGCGTGTGCGTTTTCCTCTTCAGGCTCGATTTGTACAGACTCACCTCTCTGACAACGCTCGCAAGGCATTTAAGCAAGCTGTGCTTGAGCAAGGCACCGAGAGCTTGCGTGTTTCATTCATGCATTTCATTTAGTCATTTTTAAGAGCCTGCAGATGAAACCGTGAGGAGACACTGTTACGGGGAAATAAATACATGGTTAACTAAGGGCTATGCATGTTCCCAGTCCTTCCCGGAGCTTGAGAGAAGCAAATCTTCCTGCTGAAGTCAATGGCTGCCTCTGTACAGAGCAGGATCAAGGTCCCTGTGTGGTTTTTCAGCCTGGACCAGAGTCAGCGGCTCACCCCGTGCCTCCTCACGCCTTCCACAGCAGCTGCACGGGGCCCAGAGCTTCCAGCGGCAGGCTGCCACCGCCGCGTCCGTGAGATGGGTAATGGCTTCCTGCCACCAGCAACGCCAACCAGCCTCCCCTGCGTGCCTCTTGCACGTATTATTCATCAGGCGCCTTATCTACGTAGCCGTAATCTGGCTGTGGAAGCACTTGCTGTTACCATAAGTCGCGAGGGTGGATTCCCTGGTGAGCAGTACAGGTGGCCGTCTTTGCAGGGCATGGAAGCGAGGTGTCAGAGTCCTTCTCCAGTAGATAAAATGGCAAAGACACGCTTGGGTAAAAGGTCAGCAGGAAAATTGCTACTGATTCACATGGAGTTAAAATTTAAGCAGAGTTGTGGAAGGCATGTTGTAAACTGTGATGGAGTTTTTGTTGCAGACATGGTTTAGTCAGGCTAACTATTCGAAAACTATTCTCACCAATTCCCTGCTACAAAGAGCTTAAGCACAGATTGCTCTGTAAGTGGGCTTAAGCAAAACTATTTAAACATGACTGTTAAGAAATGGTGTTAGTAAGTTTCCGGGTGTTAGTAAGTTTCCGAGCAAGGAGGTTGCAGCCCAAGGACTGAAATGCAAACCTGTCACACCATCATGGCCAGCAGTATCATTGGGTCAGCAGACTGTTCTGAAAACATCGCAAAGGATCAGGGGGAGATTATGCAGAAATGAGAACTCCACTCTTGGCATAAAGACATCCTTAATGCAAAGAGCACCTCAGCTTTCCAATAATGCAGCAGCAGACAGGGCCTGTGAAAAAACTCCCTGCACTGCCTTCTCAGGACTGACCTAAGCAGAGAATTGTCTAAAATGATGTAATTAACCTGACACAGGCATAGGGCATGAGCTGAAGGTCAGTGTCTGACCCCCAGTACTGTTACCACAAATTGCAAAAAGCTTTTTTTCTGGGGGTTTGTTGGGGTTTTTTTGAGGACAAGGTTTCAGGTGTCTATAGAAACTACCCCCTACTCTCATTTTTAGTGTTGAGCAGGAAGTTCTTGTAGGTCTCCTAAACTTCTGCATCAGCAATTAAAACACAACACTTTGTTATTGCAGCAGATGGAGTCTTTGAAGGCTTAGAAAGAGGAGGTTTGCTTTGACTTCAGTGGGCATTGGATAAGGGCCCAAAATAAGAATTGTGAAAAACAATTAACAACTGTCAGTATTTCAGTTAGCTGGAAGTATATGTGTACATAAATCACACATGGCTCTCTTCATGGGGCAAGGTTATTCAGCATTCAAAATGGTGGGAATGATGTACCAAACTGTTCATCTCAGGGGTTTTATTTCAGGTTTGCCTCGTGTTGCTTGTGATTAAAAGTCATTACCATCTGCTCAGTAGCCTATTTGAAATGAGATGTTTATCTCCAACAATTCCTAGCCAAGCCAGGATCCAAAACAACCAAAAGCATGATTAGAGTTACTGACTTTATTTGCAACCTTAATAAAGGGGCTCGGTAAATGGCTGAAAGGATGATGTTGCTTTATGCATGCAACATGACCGGTCTAGTAGAGGCAGGCCAAATCCTCCACTCAGGTCACTGGAACTGCACAAAGTAATGCCTCGAGGATCTGGTACAATTATGCTTTAGAGAGAGGAGATAATGGGTAGTAGCTGTTGTACGTGCAAACAGCAGATGAATACTATTGCAGAAGAGGAGAAATCTGTTACTTGCTTGTGCAGAACAGAGATGCAACATTTCCTTCTACCTTCTCCAGGAAGATGCTCATTCCTTTGTGTGCTTTCAGACTGGCGTTTTCTGAGGTAATGCTCACAGACCACAGTGCAGAAGAAAATGTGCTGCATTACAGCGTTTAGATTCAGTAGCAACAGGGCATTTCTGTATTTGTGTTCACTTTATGATTCCAGCTTTATCGTCTGTATCCAAATCAGAGCAAATAATTGCAAGGAGGTCAATCATGGCTCATGTTCTTCCTGTAAAAACAAAGAGTTGCAGCTGTTTGAAAGTTTAGGTCCTAGACGTGTAAACTGCTTCCTTGTCAGCTAGTGGAATTTTGTCTGTTATTGGAACTATCAAAGCCTGAAATACATAGAATTTTTTTTCCTCTAACTGTTCCATCTATTTGGATAATAAGGAGTAGATAAATAACTGTTCAACTTGTTAGTTCATTTGGTCCCATTCAGATGGGCACAAAGCCATAATTCATTGTGTTTGAGTGGTTCTTCTGAACAAAAGTACGTTCTTCAGTATCTTGTTGAACTGCAGCAATTTGAAAAAGGAATGTCAATTATTGCATGCAAGGGAAAGATATTACTACCCATGACATACACTAAACCTAGGTTTGGCAATTTTTGTTAGTCATTCTCCCCATGAGAAAAGGTTCCTAAACTGCAAGTATTTCATGAACAGATTTTTGTATTTTGTTCAGAACAAGATCAGTAGTTAAGGTTTACACCAATTTGGATTTTATGTCTAGGATTTTGTTTATTTTTAGGAATATTTTCTTTCCACCTTCATTCTGGCTTCTCTGGTATTAGAGGGATTATTTTTAATTGAGAATAGTTTAGACAAGGAGAGATTTTGGTTAGCTGATTTAATGCAGATTTATAGTGTCAATTTGAGTTGAACTGGACAGAACATAGTAGGATCGAAATGTTTTTAGCTGTTCCTTCTTTATGTGAAATGCAGTTCTGGCAGTTAGCTAAACAAGAGAACAGCAATTTTTCCTGATAACTGGTAGGTCACAAATGGTGTAGAGCTAGCTATGGAGAAATATGATACAGATATGATTTCAATTGCTCCTTATGGACCCTTTCTAAACATATTGCATTAGTAAGTGAGGACAGATCTATTATGGACTGGGAAGTTACTTTTAATCTCTGATACATGCCCAGGTGTGTCTGTACCGACAGAGGACTAAGCATGGTCTAGAATCAGAAGATTCAGTGATGCTGAGGGGAAGACAAACAAAATAATACATTCTGCAGATCTTTGATATTGTTGTTAATAAGAGTCTCAGTGGGATTCTCAGTTCTTGCTTAAATTTGCAGTTTCTTGTTACAGTCGCTGTCAAAGAAGTAATTTTCCAAGAAGCTGCATCCTAATTAGTAACAACGAAGAACTCACCAGATGCGCATATGAAAGAAGCATCAGGAGGGATTTTTTTATATGGACAATTCAAGTCCAACCTGCCCCTCTGTAAATTCAGAACATAATGTTAAAAGGACCTGGACACCATTAAATCTGAGAAACTGCTAAATGCCATGGCTAGAAAATAAATTCAGCAGTATGAGTTGAGCTGAATTCTGTTTTCTTGAAAAACATTCAATCTTGATTTGAAGATACTGGGAGACAGGAAAAAAAAAAAGATCTGTAGCTTCACTAGTAATTCAAATTTATACCTGTTTTCTCCACTGGCTTTGTACAAATTCAGCATTCAGATAAATGTGTTCATAATCAGCCCTTTGGCGACTTATTCACAGCTTGTGAGCCCATGTATAGACTCTGATTAATGGTTTGTGAGACGGATGCCCAGTGAAGAGAATACCTGAGCTCCAACACCTCAAATGACGGCCTTTCCTCACCTACTCATTTGAGTGAAGGAACAGATTGTACCTACAGAAAAAAGCCACGTTCAACTTCTAACATTAAAGTCACATCAAAGTTAAATAAATACTGTGTAATTTTCTTGACAGGAAAGCTAAAGCCTATGAAGCCCCCGTCTGTGGAGATTTAAGAGCTTCTCTTCCAAAACATTCCTGCACTTCCAGATTCAGTGTGCTCTGGCTTCAGCAGTGTCAGAGCCATTTCCTCTGCACAAACAACTGGGTCGGTTCAGGTCCCTAGCCCACTACTGGAAGCCTGTAGCAAATGCTTAAAGCAAGCATAAGAATGAAGACTGCAAGGAGTTTCCTTCTTCCCTTACACACCCAGCTTCTCATTGTCAGCAATCGGAGGTATTTTTAGCCAAAGCTTCAATGTGGGCTGTTATATTTAACCATTATCAATGAATCTTCCATCGGTTGTCTAATCTGCCTAACTGCTTTGAAGCCATATGTACATTCAGCTTTTGCTCTCTGGCAATGACTTTCTCAAATTAGTTGGAAGTCGTATGAAGGAGTCCTATTTAGTTTGTCCTTTATTTTGAGCTACCTTGACTAGCACTAGGTATCTCCTGATTCTAGTACAATGAAAAATTCGCTCATTTATTTCCTCCATCTCTCTTATGATTTGAAAGGCCTTAGATCATATCTCACTCTCCCCTTGTCTGTCTCTTCTCAATTTGAAGAATCCTATTAAGTCTTTCTGAAGCTTTCTATTTAGTCACTCCTCGGACAGAGGCTATTTGTTGGCTATAATCTTCATTATGATTATAACTATCTTCTCCATCTCTTTTTAGATTTTGCAACATCCTTCTTGATATGGGGTGACCAGTATTTTACTCAGCAATTAAAATATGGCCATGTTGTTGTTTTATAGTGTGGGGTAACAAGACCTTCTGTTGTGCTTTTGGTTCCTTCCCAAAATTCTTAGCACCTGATTAACGTTTTTGATCTCTTTACAAGGTGCAAAGTTTGGTCTCCTGGGCACAGTTGGAGAGCCTCTTTCTGCACCAGTAAGATCACGCAGCATCATTAACAGAGCTGGGGATAGATGGTAGCAGGTGTCTCGGGCCCTCACCACACTTTCCTGACTGCCTGACACTTCACATATTGCCAGTGAAGCTGCCTGATGCCTGATAGCTGTTCTCTTTCTCCCTGCGTGCTCCATCTTCCATTCCGTGGATGCTTTTAGGGGGTCTACTGGACAAGCACACAAGTTATGTTATTGGGGGAAAGAATAATTCTCTGCAGAAGTAGGATAGCACACGTCATTATTTGCTTATTAGTCTTTCCTTCTGGTCTGACAAGTCTTCATACCCTTCCCAAGAATGGCCTGCACTGGGTGACTCACAGTAAGAAAGTAGACAGCCAGCTATAAAGCTTTTCTGCAAAAGGCAGTTAGAAGAAGCACAGAGATGAAGGTTCACTCCACATTAGGGTCTTGGAGTTACAGCCCAAAATGTAACAATTTCTTAAATGGTCTGGTCTACCATAAGAAGAAGGAAATACCTCTCCTCACACTGAAGAAGAGCAGCTGTCCAGAAACCCTACAAAGGGCAATGGCTAAGCATCTCAGGCTCTTCATGCCAAGAAGAGTGGGAACATAAATAGATGATCTCCCCCCAGACATGACCTCAATCAATGAATCTCTCCTCTAACTGGAGAAATCCCCACAACAGTCATCCCACACACAGGCAGAAACTCGCCTTTCTCAACCTAACGCTAACCTGACAGTTTTCTCCAAGCCACCTTTCCTTTGTTCCCTAGGAAGATTCAGTCCTTTTGGCTCTAACTCTTTCAAAGGAAGACACACTCCCCATATTCATCTTCTACCTGATCATTCACCCCTTGCAACTGCTCCTTAGTGTCTGCCTAGCTTAACACCTTCTTTGCTGTGAGAGGCTTGTAAACATCACCAGCCCAAGCAAACAGCTATGATAAGAAGGTCAAAGCTGTGGATTTGCTATCCATTGTCCCAAGAATTAAATTGGAGCTGAGGAGGTGTTTGCTGTGTTCCCTGGCCAGAGGAGTCAGTGGCCATTCTGGCAGGTTTTGCCTGGAAGATAACCTGCTGGCATGAGCACAACCATAGCACACCTCCTCCATCCTCTTCTAGTGGCAGAATCTCTCCCTAAATAAGTGCAAGTAACGATGGATTAGTTCCAATTAATTTAGAAGTGCAGAAAAACAGAAGTAGCCATTGCCTATGGGCGGGGGCTGCCAATTGCATCACTAATGAGAACTCCAGAATCAATAATCAAGCAGCTCCAGGCAGTGAAGTATATTTCTAATGCATGTTATAATACTGTTGACAGAAATTGTTCCATTTGCCATAAATTATTCAACTTTTAATTGTTTAGGCTTTGGAGTCTGTAAAGATGCTAATTGCCAACTGTAAGATTAAATTGATAATGTCTGCTTTTTATTTTCGTAAAGTTGGACTTAAAATCACAGAGGGAAGAAAGACTTTGATTTTACAGATACCTTGTTAAAAATAAGGAGATCAAAAAGATGATGAGTGTTCTGCTTTTTTATTCTGGGTTGTGATCATTAAAATGACATTCCATATTTACCATGTGTGTGTGAACAAAGTAATAAATATTTTGAGCAGCACACATACCTACATCAATATTTCACTCCATCTGGGTTATCTCATCCCATACCTTGATCATGGACAATGAGCAATCCTAAGATGAAACTGTATTTTTGCCTGTCACATCTCAAGTCCTATACTTTTCCTCGAAATAAGAAAGTAAAATGGAGTTGAGTATTTGTCAGTTTTCTGACATTTCTTCCAGGTTTTCATGTATTTGTATCATTGTTTCATTGGCTGTTTTATCTTGCAGGATTTGTAAGGATATTGTCTAGACAGATGGACAAAGAGAAAGTTTGCTTTTTGTAGTAACCACTATGGGGAAATGATAATGAGAAGTTTATTCAGAAATATTTTTGCTTAGAAAAAAGACCCTATTTGCTAGAATTATAAATCTGATATCACCTAGAAAGGCAGTCTGGATTTTTCCACTTTAAACTGATTTCGCTTAATCTGAATCTCTGTTTAAACTGTTTGATGAGGGAAGGAATTACTGTTCGTGGTACCCTGATTCATGTTCTACTTCTGAAAGGAACATCAGTGCATCCAATCTCAAATGTAAAAAAATAAAATAAAATAAAATAAAGAATGTTTTCCTCTGTTAGATGTTGAAAACTCCTTCCTGGAAAGCTGCAAAAAGGCTAAAGTATTTTTTTCTTTTAGCTCAGAAGTTCATTTTGAAGGAGTATTCACTTACACAGCTGAAGAGCTTGATCCCAGGAGTGCTATCTGTTGAAGTCAGTGAGAGGTAAAGGATGCTCAAAATCATGCCCTAATTGCTAACTTGGCTTGAAGGTACGTTCTGTGTCCTACGAAGAAGCCAGTTTACGGCAATCATCCTGTGCTGTAATAAAATCACCATAAGCTGTTGTGGCTGAGACTACCAGTGTATAAATGTAGCATTGAAAAGAGGTACTAAATGGATGTACCGTGTCAATGATATTTTGGCAAATGATAAACAAGAGGTGACCAGAGATGTGCAAAAGATGATCTACTTGAGTTACTGCTTCAATAAGGATACTTTGCTTGAGTATCCTTTTGGTTTAAGTCCTTTTGTTCATAGGAAGGTCATTAAGTTACTTCGGTTCTGGAGTATATTTTTTACTTTTAAATCCAGTGGAGTCTATTTAGTCTTTCTTGATGCTTCTTTGTGAAACATTAATGAGAAGCTCACGCACACAGTCATAGAATTTGTCTGATTACTCCATTTATATTTAATAAGCTTGCTGCTTACACTTCAGAGTAACAACAGAAATTAGATAATGCAATACTTTAGTCCTGGACTGCCCCTAAATTTGGCTCTAAATTATTCATTATACTGGCTGAGGGCAAGAGAGCTGTCGTAACCCTAAATTTATCTAAATCCTACATTGTCTAATTTGTGCCTCTTTGTTGTTATTCCCACTTTAAAAAATAACTAATTTTTATTGAAACTGAAAGCATCCGGTTTTTATCTGCTGCAGATTTATCATCATTCTCTGCAGAAATACTGCAGTCAGCTAAAAAACAAAGGTAATTTAGTTGGACTTGAGCTGAATATACAAAATGTGAGCCCTGCAATCAAGTAAGACTGGGAACATCTCTTTTGTTAAAGTCGTGATTATATTTTCAAGCTAAGACAGTATTTTTTTAAAACTGTCAATTAGACAAGAACAAAGATATTAACCAGCTGCACTCCCACATTTTTAGATTTTTATGGTTTCATTCTATAAACTAAATGTCTCTTTCATATGGGTTATATCCAGAAACACACTATCAGTGTAATATTTTTAGGGTCTTTAAAGTAAATAAACTTGGTAAGGTAAAAGGTCTAATCTAAGCCTAGGTGGCCCTCAAGCAGAGTCTAAAATCATATCTTAAATGTTGGTGGGCTTGTAATCTATTTACCAAAACAAACAGAATCTGTCATACCTTCGGACTCATCGCTGGGAATGTCCCATTCTTAAAAGTCATATCTGAAAACAGGACCACAAAATATAGCTCAGTTCAGATGTATCCCAAGTTTCACAAAAGCAGAAATTTAATAAGAACAGCTCACTTAAGGAGACTTGCATCCTCTGATCTGATCTTCTAGTAGAGATTTCCTGTTCTCACAGGAATGGTTCATAAACTACTTCTGAGTTTAAACCTCTAATGGAGTACATACATATGCCCAGCATCAAATTGGACCAGGTGCCTAGGGCACTGGCTCTGAGGTTCATGTCTAAGTGTTATTGTAGACTACCTGGCTGTCTAACAACATGGGGCAAAACCAGGCTCATGGGGAGAGGTACCAGAGCATTAGTGAAATACCACCATCTCCCAAAACATCTAAGGGGAAAATAAATATTTGAAAATAAAAAAATATGAAAAATAAAGTGGGGTGTAACAAGCAAGAGGAACCCAGAAGCAGTACATCTACCCCCACTTCTTCCTCATTGCCTGCACCGTTGAGTGAAATGGCCCCACTGTGGAAGGCCCCAGTCTGGATGCGTGGCAGCACGAAAACTAGTCACTCATTCCCACACCTCAGCTTGACCAAACAACCTGGTCTAAAAGGCCAAAATGAGGAAATAGCATAGAAAATGTTGTTACAGTGTTCCTAAAATACAGTAAGTCCCCATAGGAAGTTTGGGACCTCTTTGTACTCATTGCCTTTCAGGAGACGTGCGTGCTAATGCATCATTATCATCACCTGTTATTAAGAAATAAAGTAACACATGTAAGAATCGGAGGCATTTTATCACATCTCAAGTGCTGTCTCACTGGAACACTCACAGAGACAGATTGCATATCCTGACAGCAGTCCAAGGGGGAAAAAAACAACTTTGGGAAGGCAACACAATCTAAATTTCTCAGAGTTGAGCCAACAGACAGATGGCAGGAACTAAACGTCCTTAAAAAAATCCCATGGCCGTGGCTGTCCTGGCGTCAGTCTGATACTCTGCCAAACTGAGAGCCCCAGTGCATGAATTGCAAGGAGCTTATAGTTGTTTCAGTCTAAAAAAGCTTAAGGCGGAAAGAGTTGGAATAGATGAACTGCTGCAAATGACGGCAACTTGGAAAGTTAATATGGGAACCTGTCCATTCAATACTGGCAATGGGAGAGAGGGACTCTAAAAGAAATCTGTGATTTGATAGTCAAATTAATACTTAATTTTTCAGCAATAGTGGAACAGTTATTGTAACTGATCCAGCTGCTGGAAACTTACCTCTTGTGCAGAAAACAAGGGCCAGGCTTTTCCCCACTTAAATCCTCAAAAATAAAGCTTAAATTAGATTTGTCTTGGACGTGGCAGTGGCAGATTTATGGAATAGCAGCCTCTCTGCTCTTCATTCACCAGGGCTGTCTGCACAGCACGCACTCCTGGGCAGGTACCAGCTGTGTGGCTGCCCCAGCCACCGACGCTCCTTGTGCCATAGCAGAGTTAACATTTCCTCTTTTATCTCAGATAAATCCCATTAAATAATGCCTTAGCTTTCCCCTGCATTTTGGAGAGCAGGAAATACCAGCTGGAGGAAGAATGAAACCTAGACCAGCAGATTGTATCAAACAAGACTTGTGAGACTTTTTCCGCATTCTTTTAAGTACAGCTTAATGGTTCAGACAACTAAAAGAGGATTTGCTTTCCTCTTCAGAAGGATTCATCCAGATTTAGCTTTAAAGTCCAACTGTTTTAACACTGAAAACTGTGGGCTTTGTGAGATTCAGCAACACAGTGCACTTGCTTTTCCCCAGAAATCTTCGCGTTATCTGACTAGCATAAAACAATAGTGGAGCCAGACCAGATGCTCACAGGAAGATGCTTGGGTATCAGAGAATCACCATCACATCTCCAAAATCAGCTGTGTTTTGTTCTTGGGGTCGGCAGCCAAAGCAACAGCCTTGTATGACGCTGGTAGGCCGAGCTTCAGTTCATAGGCGCACGCTCCTAAATGTTTCTGAAAATCTTCTGAGCTTGTTTCAGAGGTTTCATGGGGCAGGGAACAGATAGAAAGGATGACCTTCCCTCAGAAGCCCTTCCCTCAATGGGTAGAGTTGGCAACGTCTCCCACTCCTAATTCATATTTCCATCTGTCCTCCCATTGAAGGATGAGGGTGAAAACATGCCTGGGGGAAGGCTGGCCACAGAGCTATTATTGGTTTTCCCTGCTTCATTGCTGTCCAAAGTGAGGGAGACATCCCGGCCAGTTACAGGCAGGCAGAAGGGGCTGCAAACACTTATAAACCACTGAGCTTATTAAACTTGCTTTGATCATCACAGTAATCCTGCATCAAAGATGCTGTGTGGCAAATCACTGCATCGCACAAATCACTGCACTGGAGCCATTCCTGGGTGAATATTTTTCTCCCCAAAGCCTGCAACGGAGTTCTTTATTCCACAGTAAAAAGTGAGAGATTGAAGCAAACTATCGGAGGAGTGAGCAAGCTGCGCAGTCTTCTCATTTCCGCTGGGGCCAGCCTTATACAGCCAGTCCAGGCTCAGGGACAAAAGAGGACACTTAAAGCCACTTTTCTACTTTCTGGTTTTGATTGCTGTGTGCTTCTTGCCTGCGGATTCAGGCCTTTGCTATTCTATTTACCCTTCCCAGAAGTGCACTTAGCGATAAATGGAAGATTCGAATTCAGGCATTCACTCTGGGGAAAAAGTAGGTTACAATAAATAACGGTCACAGGTTAAGTCATCCAGGTATTATGTATGCTCTTAATGGATAGCAGAGAAAAATATGCCATAATGCTTGCAAATAACTTTTTTCCCCCCAACAACGTCCATTTTAAATTAGATCTCATGAGAGATTTCAGCTATTTTCTTTGCTTTCAAACACAGCTTCCCTCTGTGTCTCTGACTCTTGAAGTAGAGAGCTGAATTCAAACTGCAGAGAAATCTGTTAGAAGGTGCCTGGAGGTATATGTGGCACAAAGACACAGGAACTTTATCTTCTTTTCTGGCTGCTCTGAACTGATTGTGGGAATTAATGATTTATCTCTTTTTAAAGAACTCCTTGGAGCTACATAGTCTCAAATCAGATAAAGTATACACCATTCCCTGACCAGGCACCTGCCAATTTAGGTTTAGCCTTTAATCTGGGCCCTTCTTGTTTTACAAAGATTTGACTTAAAGAAAAGTTTCTTGAGAGATATCGTCAGTGTTCATCAGTTTTCCAAAACCTGTATGATATTTCTTCTGAGAGCCCTGCTAGCCTGGAATTTTTTTGAGAAGAAAGGAGGAATAGCAGAAATTTACCTTTCTGCTGAGAACAATCCAATACCACACCTCTGTCCTGGGTAGATCCCTTGAACAGTGTGTAGAGCTTGAGCTGGCTCCTGACACAAGGACAAAGTTTGCCCTGGAGAGTATAACAAGAATATTTCATCCTGCCCTCCGGACCAATGTAGGTTACCAGCAGGTACAGAGAAAGCAGGCAGTTCCCTCATTGAACTAACATCTGTTCAAGTCTGCTGCAAACTTACATATCTGTGCAAAAAGGGAGTAAGGGATTGCTCAGAAGCAGAAATACACAACATAGGTCCATAGACAAGTCTTTAAGAGGTCAATACGCATGTTTCTGGAAATGCACCAGAGATGATGTGGCTCAGTAATATTAAATCTGATTATTGACTCCCTTGTAACAAAGTCAGTGGGAGTCATCTTGTTGAAAGCATGTTTGGACTAGATACTTGGCTGATTCATGTCCTTATTTATATGAATCCTAAGTGGGATTTGTTATTTGGGGTAAAAAAGAAACCAAGCGGTTCATTCACATATACAATAAAAAGGAATTCACACACAGTCAGAAGTCTGCCAAATGCAAGGCAGCTCCAGAGAAAAATGGCATTGTAAACCACTTCATAGCTTAAAAGAAAATAAGCTGGGCGTACAACAAGGTAGGAACCATCTGCTTGGCTTCAGTGGGAATTTCCCCAGAGTAATCATTGCAGGGGTGGATAGATCATGAAATAGAGGAATTTTTTTCTTCCTCTCATAATTAAATTTACTGGGTTTCTGCAGAACAGTTCCTGGCACAGAGTAAGACATGTATATATAATACCTTATCATTGTAAGGCTACATAATTACAGTGATAAACAAGCCCATTTAGTTTAGCAGAGTCTGACATTTCATCTGATTGACAGACCTTCATTTGCTACAGATCGTAAGCCCATTTTTTGTAGTCATGTCAGATTTCCCATTCAGCCGCTGCTCCACGCACCAAAATGCCTTTCCCTTCCCTCAGCATCCAAGATAAATACCTGTTTGATGTAGTACCAGCTTTCTCTAGGAAGCTAAAATTTGAAGGGGTGGCCATATTTGCTTCATTCTTCTTCATGACATTCAGACTAAGCAGTTGGCCTTTACACAGGTCTTCTGGAAAGCTGGAGCAGAGAACATGAATCAAGGAGGCAGAGGTCTGTATGACCTTGGAAAAAATTAATATTGTCCTTTGACTGGATGCTTTTGGGCCTGCACCATAAATTCTTGATCAGGATGTAAATTCAGACCTATTCCTACTTTGCTTCAGCTTTGGTATCTGGAATTAATATTGCAGGTAGTGATTCAGTTCTAATCCAACTGGAGTTAAATATTGCTGTCAATCCCGGTACACTTAATTAAGCAATATTTACAGAGCAATTGGATCTTCTGAGAACTACAATATAGTGACCTGGAATTCTTCAAGTCTTTTTCTTTCTTTCTTTCTCATTTCAATACTTTCTTTTGCGTTTCAGCTTCTTTTGCACTGGTAATTTAACACTGTGTCACATTCTCACAGCTGACCTTTAGAGCACAAGAAGCTGGGACCACTGTGTTGGTGCTGTGCTTTTTCCCTTACAGCTTCAAATAATACATACTAGATTTACTTTTATTTTCTATGTGAAATGAAACCAACCTTGAGAGTTACACAATGTCAGAAGGAACATTTTGTTGAATCTTTTTGAATATGCTAAGCTTTATTTTTCAAGTTCCCATGCTAAATGGAAAAGGCCAAAAGAAGAAACAATGATTGTCCAGTATTGTCTGTACTATTAATTAAAAATTAATAAATTACATGTAAAACCAAAGACGAATAATTTATCTCCAAGCAGGTGGCCTGACAAGGAAAATCCATGTTCTGGCTATATTTTCTCAAGATACATCAAGTAAAGAAACTAACTAACTCCCACAAAGGAGTTTAAAATTATGTTGATTATATATCTTGAATGTAAATATAGTCAGGTGAGTTTACAGAGAGAGACAGCGAAAAAAAATAGAAATAAGGGAAGAAAGGTTTTTAGAATAGGCTTTTATTGTATCTTTTGGAATGTTTGATTGACTTTCTAATGTCCTCTTTAGCAGTATCATTCTGCATAATCAGAACCAGAAGGAAAAATTATCAATGAGCAAGGCAATCTAATCAGTGTTTCCTCCATAGAGTGGTTAAAGAAGCCGTATAACCTGAGACAGGGGTTAGTAGTGTTCAATATCAGACCCAGCTTGGAGACACTGGTCAATCAATGAAACCAAGCTCTTTAAGGGAAGGGCAGTAGCTTGTTTAATTGATTGTGTATGGACTCAAATTTTGGTCATACTGTTTGCTGGACAGCTGGCTGTTTCCTGATCTCTAAAGTCTTACGTTAAATATACTACCAAGCTTTTCTAAAACGCCCCATACTCCACCAGCAATGTCTCTGAACCTCGAGACTCTGACAGCATTTTGCCTTCCAGGAACAAAATGAGGATTTTTTGCCTCGTGGCTGCAGGGCTGCGATGCACCAAGGCTGGCTGAGCTCTCAAGGGCACAGGAGGAACCCGTGAGCCCTCAGACGAACCCAGAACTTGAGATTTTGCTCCATTTCCTTTTCTCCAGGCAACCCGACTGTTGCACATTTAGAAAACATAAATGTTAGATGAAGTTCAGGTGGACTATGAACAACCTTCTTATTTACAGGGCAGTCTCACGGCCTGAATCCATCCGTAGAAAGAGTTCCCAAGCTGGCACATACCCTAACTCACACAGCTTGAGTGGTTTAAAGATAACTTCTGTGTACATAATATTTGGGCCCAATGTGACTTTCAGGGAGTGCATCGCTACATGGTACAGCCCACAGTCTTCAGTAATTTCACAAGTTCTTTATCAATCTTTACAAACATGATATTTTGCACTAACAGGCTGCTTAAGAGGACTCGGATTCCAGCTCCCGTTAAAATTAAGCAGAGCATAGATGTCCCCATCTTCTCAGCAAAGCTGAAAGCTCAGGCTGTCTGTCCTGCAGTATAACACAGTTGTGCTACAGTTCTGCAGGATGTGCCAGATGTATTTAGGGCAGTAGCTGGCCTGGGAACCGGGGTAGGTGAGGAGCAGATGCATCATCCCCTTCTGCTGCCTCTGCTCTGGGGACAGATAAGCTGGGGGCGGTGGGGAGAGAGCAGCCTCTTGAACCAGCGCAGCAGAAATCCCCAGGGTACACTGAATCTGTGTTTTGGATCATTAGGGTAGAGTGTTACAGATTTTTTTTCTATAATGCGCATTTTGAGATAAATACCCGTTGCAGTGAAGCGTCTTCTATGAAATAGTCTGTTAGAAGAGGGTCAAACTGCTGATGAGCCAATTACCGTTACAAACCACCGCTGGTGAGTGTCCATGCAGCCGTGCGGAACGTGGCTCACACAAACCGGTTCAGTTACAATAAAACAGTCAGATATACATCGGGCTGGATTTAACGGCTGCAAAACTGCCTTGCAATGAACAAGGTCTGCAGCCTTTGACTGATGATGAACTGGCTGTGTAAGCTTTAATTAGCCAGAGACCAGGCAGCATTATAAGAGCTGTTTTACTACTGCAAAGTAAATACTTGCTCTCCTGCTTCCTCCATCCCTGAAATTTATTACGCACTTGGATGTGGCCACACCTGAAAGGCTGGGGGAGTGAGGAAGAGGCTTTTGCAACTTGACCCCTCAGGAGGAATAACTGCAGCTAAGCCTTTTACACTGACACATTTTTCTGAAATATTTATGCGCTACCATCCATTGTTGTTTACCTCATGGTCTCCTCTCCTTGCTCACCCCAAGCCACCTTATCAGACAGCCTCCACTATTTAGGAAGCACAGAGAAAAAGTTAGGAGTCTGAAATTAGAGAAAAACCTTTTTGGTATGCACTAAATCTTCCACTAAGAGAGCTGTGGAGAATTAATTGGGCAGGCAGAAAGGGCTGGGAGCGGAGACCAGCGGGTGCCCCAGCAATGTCACGCAAGCCTGTGAAGGGCAGAGTTCCCCTCGCCTCGGCAAGCCTGACGGTTTTAGGTGGGAACCGCCGAGTGGTCTGGTCGGTTGTTTCACCCAGCCCATGCTGGATGCTTTCCCCTTGCCTGCTTGCAGAAAGGGCAGCCGCAGCCTCGGTAGCAGCTACAGCAGCCGCCCACAGCAGGGACAAAGGGAAAAGCCTCAGAGCAGGCAGCAGAAAGTAGGTTAGCCTGAAAGACGTGAGTGGAAACAGTGCTCTTGCAGACAGCTTTCTTATAGACTTCTGTGTATTCACTTTTTAGTGGCTCAGAAGCAGATGACATTCCTTTGCATCATTTTCAGCGAGGAGGGAGCTGAACTCCCTCCCTTCATGCTCTCCCCTCTGACCTGTCTAATTACTGTAGGAGAAGGGGAGCCCAAAGAAAGTCAATATGGAAAAAAACCTGTTGGATCCTGGTATCGGTCAAACTGCTGGTGGAAGGGTACAACCTCCCTGAGGTCACAGATTTAGCTGAGAACAGCAGATTTGGCCTTTTCGACAATTTTGCAAGACGAGGTGCTTTTGCTGTGGGATTTTTTGTTTGCTTTGGCCAGTGGTTGTGGGTTTTTTACTGTGTCTATATCCAGGCCACCTGAAGATAACCATGGTTTTGCCAGTGATTTTAGTGTAATAGGAATTTGATCTTGAAATACGCTGAGTTCACAGGCCATATAAACTATAATATTTTGTACATCTGCTCTAAATCCAGACAGCCAGAGAGCTGACGGTACATTTCCCACTGCAAACAGATCTACTAAAAAGCATGAAATAGATCTTGATTTATAGGAGAGCCACCATCGCTGATTGTGTGTCTTACCTTAGATGGGGAATGGAAGGAGAATCGTGATCAAGCACACTTTATTGACTTTATTCCTTCCTTAAAAAACAGGCAAACTGCTGAAAATGTGCACAGTAGCCATTTTACGAAATATGAAAGCAAGCACTAAATTACAATCCTCAAATCACCAATTCAGAGCCCTCAGAAATTTTTTTTTCCATTTCTTCAACTATAATTTCCGGACTGGAGCTCTAGCCATTAATAGCAGCTACATCATTACACTGCCGTGACACTTCAGCAGCACCCTCATCCATTTCAGTCATTGATCCGCTAATGTGCGCCGGATGAAAAAGGAAAAGGTCCAGCTCGTTCATCCTCCCCCTCCTTTCTCCTCCTCTCACCAGGTGGCAACCACTCACCCTTTGCTTTAAATCCCTATCAGATTTCAGATGCTCAGTGTTAATTGTCTCAGTACAAGGACTGACCCCAGACAGCAAAACTAAAATTAAAGTAATAGGGCCATAGAAGTGGGTGAAATGCTACAGAAGCAAATGGATCTGCAGCTGTTTGCCTTGGCCCACAGTCTGCTGACAGCACTGGAAATGACAAGTTAGAGCTGGAGCATTAAGGCACGCTTGTCGGCATTGGATTCTTCCTGGAACATGAAGCCAAACCAGGAAAAGAGTAGGAGAAAGGCTAAAGAAATTAGGCAAAAAGATCAAAGGTACAGCAATGTACTGCTGGAGAAATGGTACTTCAAGTAGCATCAACTGCACAAGTAATTCTGTAATTCCAGTTGCCTATGGAGGAAAAAAATATCTTTCCTATAGACATCCATAGGTAATCCATATTGCAACTCTGTGTTTAGGTGATTTTCTGAGTTAGAGAGATACTGAGCTGAAAGATACATTGCTTATGGTTGTAGCTTGTTGGGGTTTTCTAATCCAGTAGCCTGATTTTTTTTTATTTATTTATTTTTAAATCTATCCAACTAACCTATAGGCACATTCTTGCTTTCCCTTTTCACTCTTCGCCTGGTACATCTGTTCTTTTGTTATGCTTTTCCTCATCTTCATATTGCTCATTTTGGGGATCAAAGGATAAAGGAAATAAAAATCCTGTTAGTTTTCAAAGGTCCACACAGCAGTAGATAATTGGTTTCCAATCAAGCCCAGACTATCTTTGATCTCCAAAGCCCTTGCAAAGAACATTTTGCTAAGACACAAGCATATGTGTTCAGTAGCACTACCAGGAGATCTAATTTTGAAAGTCTGCAATTACCTGTGCAGTGGCACTTAGAAAGATGAGAGGGACTGATAACAAAGCTGTGTTTTTATACCATCTTCCATTAAACTTGCATTAATGAGACATAACTACACTCTTCTGAAGAGATACTTTCAGTAAGATTTCTCTCATGCTATAGTAACAGAGGTGATGGGTTGTGCAGCAGGGTCAGGGACAGAAACCAGCTCCTTCCAGCTCCCCAGACCACAGTTCAGCCACGCGACCATCCTTCCTTGCCGCAGATTGCTGCCCTTTCCCATTCTTCATGAAGCCAAATAAAAATTTGCTGCCCATTCCCACCCTGGTTCACGTTTCCACCTCCAGACAGCAGTTTATAACCTTTGGCTGTGCTGGTTGAACCTTTTGGGCTGTGTTGCAATGATCAGGGAAATGTTCTTGTTTATGTGTGTCTTTCAACAAGAACAAAACATGGTGCCTGGCAGCTAAGGATACAAACTTTTTAAAACCAGCTTTGCCACCAGAAGAACCATAATGTGAAACTATACCCTTGTTCATCTTTGCAAGCAGTTAATCTATCCTGTCACTTTGAACCTTAATGCCCTTCATTTTACCTTCTCTTATTCACTAAATGTCCTCTTCTCTCTCCACCCACGCTTAAACTCACTGAAACACATGGGTGGGTGTGAGTCTCTTCTCCCAAGTAAGAAGCGATGGGACAAGAGGAAACGGCCTCAAGTTGTGCCAAGGGAGGTTTAGATTGGATATTAGGAAAAATTTCTTCACTGAAAGGGTTGTCAGGGATTGGAACAGGCTGCCCAGGGAAATGGTTGAGTCACCATCCCTGGAGGTATTTAAAAGACGTGTAGATGTGGTGCTCAGGGACATGGTTTAGTGGTGGGCTTGGCAGTATTAGGCTTATGGTTGGACTCGATGATCTTAAAGGTCTTTTCCAACCTAAATGATTCTATGATTCTATACAAAAAAGCAAAGTGTGTTCATGCTAGAAAAACATGAGATACTCTGGGTGAAATGACTGATGTTGGGTTTGTAGGAATCTCTCTTTTCCTTTCTTTTTCTTTTTCTTTGCCTTTTTGTGTTCCTTTTCCTTCTTCTTTTCCTTCTTTTTCTTTTTCTTCTTTTTTGTCTTTCTTTTTTTCCTTTTCCTTTTCCTTTTCCTTTTCCTTTCTTACTCTTCATGCCAGGGCTGGCCAGAAACAACAGATTTTTTTTTTCATGTATCAAGGCAGAATTATTTTGTGCAATCCAGAGAGGCAGAGCGCACGAGACACACAGGTATATACTTATGTATGCATACCAAAATCTGTAACTGAATCTGCTTTTTTAATAAACAGTATACATTCATTTAGTGTAAAATAGGACTCCTGTCAAGCTCCTACCCTACAGCAACTACCAATTGCACTGTCAAAATCACTCTCTGTGGTTCTGAATAGGTTTCTTAATGAAAGAGCAACATTAGCTCTTTAGAACATTTTGTCCCTGAAGGATGCAGCAGCAACAGCCGCTGAATGATTTCTGGCTCAGACATGCTTATAAATGGTAGGAAACATAATGGTTTAAAACATGAGTATCAGCTCCCTGGAAATGCTTTGTAACAGTGATTCAGGGAACCAAGAGACAAATGGATACTAAGAGTGGTACCCGCTGGTGAGCGCTTTGTTTCCCACATGCACACTGACCCCCTTAAGAATAATTATGGTGTGGGTATATTGCCACTGAAACAATGTAATAACTGGGGAATCAAATTATTTGGGACCCAATCCAAAGAAAAATATGTTCTGGTAAAATGAAATTTTAATGTCCACTGGTTGCTGGATTAAATAATGATGAGCATGCAAATGAAATTCTGTGTTTCTATTTTTGCAGTCTGGTCATACTGACTGTCATAGTAGTCATTTTTTATTCTGGTTAAACCTGGAGGCAGTAGCAGAGTAGAATTTGACTTGAGTGAGATGTCTAGATTCAAAGCAAAGAAAAAGAGCTTTTGTTATAAAATGCTTGGACTCAGGTGTTCTTGTTTCTTTAATAGGGATGATGTGGCTGCACTTGGCTAAAGTCTCCAAATTGGGGCTTCAGCACCATTTAAATATTGAAGAATGGTATTTACCAACAGCCTCATGCATATCCCCAGTCTCGGTTCCAGACAGATTTCAGATCAAATGTCACTGTTCTTATGCAGGAAAAACCCGCAAGCAGCTTTGCCACAGCGTGGAGGGTATCAGGATCAAAACCAACAACAAAATAGATGACATTTTTCATCAGAAGATAGAAGTATCTGTCCCTGCTTTGTCAGAATCTTCTCCCTGGCAGCAGGAGACTGAAGTTTTCCTGGTGTGTTTGATCCTCTTACTTGCTTTTTTTTTTTTTGTAGTTCTAAAATGTATTTGTTACTGTTATGCCCCCAAATTTGTTTATAGGCAAAGAGGAAACACACCCTATATATGAAGCCAAGAATTTATTATAAGTATAGTTGAAATCCTTGCAGTCTGTTCCAAGAGTCACTATCAGCCCAGATTTAGTTATTACAGAAAGCAGCAGCTTTTTCTAGGCACAAAAAATTTCAGTGCTAATAATAAACCAGTTAGAATTGCTCTTCCTATGTTCTGCCCCATTTCGTGACACTATGGCCCCCTTCCCCTGCTCCTCGGGGCACTGTGGTCGGTGCTGTCATTCGGGGGGGGAGGCTGCTGCAGCAGGTCATCAGCATCTGGAGTCCTTCGCCAGGAGGACTATCGTGTTCATGTTGGTAGTTTTGCCTCCCTCGCTCCGAGATCCACTTGGGTTCATTTTAACATGTTTGCTAACCTGTTTTACACCTTTCCTCTTCCTCCACTGTTCTGCAGCTCCACATCACATCTGAATTTGCTATGTACAGCAGCTTTTAAGTATGCTAGACGATATTTCTTGGCTGTCTTTGTTAAACCTAAAACCAGTTTTGTCCAGCTACAAGTCTGCGTTTCTTTAACTGACCGTGGGTGAGTTCTTCGCTGTGGGGTCTCCAGTGCGAAACCTGTGCCCCATCTCTTTTCGCCCCATGCCAGTATTCCTCTGCTCTAATGCTCTCAAGGCCTCAGCCATCGTACCAGCCCCATGTTTCTCTATACTGCGTTATGTTGTTAGAGTGTAGAACTGCAGCGGTACCACTGCAATGATAAGCAAAGTAAGAGAATTTAGCCGTAGCGACCTGGTCAGAAGAAAAATTGCTGTTACAGCTAAATCAAATTAAAACAAAGCTGCAGGCAGGCCAATAAAAGTTCAGACAAAGCAAGCGTGGCGTGCCTCAGCCCTGAGGCCTTGCAAGCTCAGCACAAAACCTGTGGCCTTTAACTAGCAATGGCACTACGATGTAACAGGTTCACACAGCTGCATTATTATGCTATTCTTAAGTTTCTCATTTGCTTCCCATCCAACTCAGACACTGCTAATACCCAGCTTCATCACCCAAGGGAGGGAGCTGCAGGCAGGGGGGATCAGCCCAACATCAGGAGTTTGCTGTTCGCCTGCCTTAATGAAAAACAACTCATTAAATACTGCATGCCGGATTGGTGCCTCCTTGGCTGTGTTTACAAAATTTCATGGAGCCTCTGGAATAAATGGTACTGAATTAGTATAAAGCTATAAATAGGTTAATCAGGTTGAATATTCAGCTGCTAAAATAGTTGAGTTACACAATTATACTGACCTTGGCTCATGATGGTGCAAGTTTTCTATATTGAATTCCAGTTTCAACCCAGAGAAGATCTTTATCTGGCATCTGGGTCATCTTGCTCTTGAAGTCCATCTTTTTCCCCTGAAGTAACAAACAACGGGGCCAATGCTGGAGCAATTTCTTAGGGGATTCTGATAATGGTTCATATAGCTGCTGAGCAAAAAAAGTTTCTGTAGAAAACTGAGTCAAGACTAAGAAGTCAAGCCCCTTCCACTAAACAGTTTAATACCTGAAGAGCTGAAAAGATGAATTGCACCTATATAGCTTGTACTTTAAAAAGTTAAATGAAGTCTGTGTATGTAATTCCTCTGTGACAGCTTCCTCTATTAATAGACTAAATCATCCAGCTCTCACATGGAGAAAAAAACATATTTGTCACTCAAAACCACAAACCCAGTAGAATTGCTCAAATTACTCAGCATCACCTCAGTGTGTGGGCAGTAAGCAAACTGCTTAAAAATAACTAAACAATTAGCACAGTGATTGGGGTAAAAGTAGTATGTTCCTTGAAATGACACCAACCGCTGCATATGCTGGCTAGAATTATTAGCATCACTTTTTTTACAGTTCCCACACCCTTGCTTCTTTCTGAAATAAAATGAAATAAACAAATAATGGTTTACAGGGTAAGTATATATACCATAAGCCCGAACTATCCATCATAACGTACTTCCACTTTCTACCCCAGAAGTAAAAGGCAAAAACTTTTCATGTTGTTCATGTTTCTCTTGGACAAAACCAGCCAGAACGCTCCTTGTCAGCATCTCACTTGAGAGACATGAACTGGAGAGAGTGGTTTTGAAGCTGTGGTACTGTCCCACTGGTTGAACAGATCACATTTAATCACATCAAGGCATTTATCTTTTCATTATTCTGTTTGGTTGATATTTAGAAACAGAAAGGCAACACTGTTTTAGAAATTTGGCAATTAGAATCATACTAGTAGATCAAATTGACACTTGGAATTAATTACAAAAGGGGAAAAAAGGGTTTATGCTCACTCTTGATCTTTTAGAACATAAAAATAAGGTTTGATAAATCTAGTTTCCTGCATATTTCCCATCTTGAAAACATCAAGGTTTATTGTGATTTGTTGGTTGATATTAAACCAACTCCTTATTTAATGATCCAAGCTGAGATCATGGCTCCAGAGAAGCAGACATTTAATATATATAGCATGAAACTGCTTGCACAATTCTGATGCATGTTTTACTCAGTATTACCATTACTTTTTCTAAGTTTCAGCAAAAAGTCAGGGAACAGCAGAACTCTAAGCTGTTAATGTAAGGTCTTATTTACCAACAGCAAAGCTGTCTCTGGCATATGGCTATGAGAGGGTAATACTTCAGTTATCACTGGCTTAAATGTGTATCTTACATGAGCCTGACAAGTTTTTGCCTATGTAAGCAAGGCCAAGCGATTTGGGTGACTGAATTTTGATCCCAAATTCTTCAGGCTTCAGTTCCTTAGGAATTTGTGTTTGATTATTTGAACAAAGAAGCACCATCAAAACAACAAAATTTTGAGCAACGAGATATATGAAATATATGAAGTATACATTTCATGCATATAGGAAATATGATTCTCCTGTCCTTGGCTTATGCTTTACTTCTGTGGTAACGCTGTACGATCCCCTCCGAGGGTTACAAACTATCGCGCTTCCCTTGGTGTGAGACACCAGTTGTCCCACACCTGCCTGAGCAGATGCTGGTCCACGGTCCCTGCGCTGAGCTGGTATCAAACACGGCTGTTGGCGAGCTCAGAACTGTTGCCAGGTCACTACTTGTGCAGATGTGTTCTTTAAATCAATCCTTTAATGTCTGTCTTTTAAACATGACCAAGCTATGCAGTTTTCTTCAGGCATCATAGGAAATTCGTGAACCCAATTTTTTCTTCTCTGATAACGCTCATTCCTGTTTTCCTTCTGAAAAACTTAAAACATTATCAGAAATGCCAAAATGAGTTTGCAAAGCAGGGGGTGAAGACTTTGCATCATTTCTACTGATGGCAAAATTCCCACTGATTTCAGCGTGCTGAGGTTTTCCTTCTTGATCCCCCCAGCCACGTTTGCTATGTAGATAGGATTTCCCTTGCAGATCCTGCAGCTGGACCTGTGTGGACAGAAGCAGCTCTGCTTTTGTCTGTATTGTCCTTAACACTCCCTGCCTGCTGAACTGCACAAACTGCTGACTGCAGAATCCCCAAGGTGAAGGACAGGACGAAAAACATTTTCAGGGATTTGAAAGGGAGGAATTAACAAGGCAGGAGAACCTGAGTCTCAAAAGGCAGGATAAACAATACAAAGATTTCTTTCCTTTATAGGAAGCTGAAATGAAAATTGTCTGGAAATATGCAGAGCGTTGATGGACATTCTGCTAACAGTAAAAACAGGAGTCTCTGAAAACCTTAGGAAATAAAAATTCATGACCCAAATTAAGAAATACGAACTTGACAGGTGCTTCCTGTGGATGCGGAGATGAGGGAAGTAGAAGTGGGTTTCTCAAGTAAAGGATAATGATGATTCAGAGAACAGGTAATTTGTTTCTTCTCTCCAAGGCAGCTCAGCATGGGGGGATCCCGGCCCCGCTAATCAAGCTGTACCGCCTGCTGCGTGTAATGGGTGCCGCTTCTGCAAAGAGGTTATTATGTAAGCAAGTCGCATTTTGGAAGGCTGAAAACAGCTTTTCTCAGATTGCAGCAACTTTCCTCATTTACAGGAGATGCTCAAGTGGATCAGTCCACCTCACTGCTTTCTAGCAGAACAAATTCAAGTTATTCAGGAACCGTTAATTAGCTGGGAGTCCGAGAATGTAAATGCACGTTTACTTCATCTCCTCACCAACACAGGCTGGTTCCCTCTTGAAACATTCAATGTTTTGTCCAGTCTGGTGTTAAAAGTGTGAGGTTACAGGCTCCTTCCACTTCTGGTCTAGCAGCATTCACCGCCAGGAAGTTTTCATTGACAATGAATATCAATTTTCCTCAATGACATTACTTCATTCTTAATTGCAGTCTTATAAATTAAGCTCCATAACTCCTTCAGTCTTGGTGCTTAAGGCTTTCAAAAATCTTTTTACTGGGAAGTAATGTTCCTCTAACCCTAAGCCATAATTTAACTATGCTAAACTTAGTTACCCCTGTTGCCTCCTCTCCTAAATCAGTTTAGTATCTTTTGCTGTTTTCTGCAGAACTTCCTGTAGTCTTGTTGTATGTTACTACTCAGCATGACTTACATTTGCAGCTGCTTCACCTCTCCAAACTGGAAATGGGATACTATACACCTTGAAACACAACGCAAATGTCTCATTTCTGCTGTCCTCAGTGCAAATTACTAAAGCAGGTTTATACTTACCATCTAGGGGGCCCTGTGGAGGATACCCTCCCTCTTTTCAACAGTTGTTATTTCAGAGAACTGATCACCTTGGAATATAATGAGGTTCACCTTTTTTTGAAAATGAAGGTGCTTAAGAACAATATGCTTTTCCTCATGTTCCTACAGCCTACCACTGTAACGGGGTCCTTTCTTTCAGGTGTTTCCATATTTTTCAGTACGTAAAATGTTTTACCAGAGGGAGGGGACACCACCCAAACCCCTACTGAATTATGATGCTGTAGAGCAGAAAGGCAAAGCCAGCAAGATGCATCTACTTCATTAAAGTTACAAGACACTGACAAAGTTGTCAGTTCCACAGCGCTATTCTAGCAGATTTTATACCACCAGCAGCATTTATTGTAATAACCAGAAGGAATTTAATGAAACATAGTTCAGAATATATAAACCATCCTAGCAAGGGCAATTTAAATAGCCTGGTGAGATACCACGTTCCAAGATGCAGCTTTTTATCCTCACAGATCTGACTCCAAAGGCAATGCCAGCAACCGGTCTGAACCTGTAAAATTTAACTTTTCACACTTTCTTTTTTGGCATTCCCAAGAAGCTTATGACACCTGAAAACTTTAATCCACCATATGCTTCACTTGATTCCTAAATTGCTCTTCAGTTCTCTTTCTCATCCTTCAAAGGGAACCTCAGCTGATAAAGGATGCACAGGAACATATGGGTTTAGGCCAAAAGGGCTCATACAAGTTGTGACAGATTCACTTCTCTGAGCATTAATCCACTTTAATCCAATTGGATCACATACCAAACTAGCAAAATCCCTGAGACTTTGACCGCACCAGTTCTGTTAATATTTAAAGGTTAACAAATTCAGTAGATCCTGCGCTACTTGTATCTACATTGAGATCTTCGACTGAGAATCTGTAAAATGAGTTAATGAATATGAATTAAGAGACCACACACTGACAATACTCTGTTTTTTTTCCAATAGGATGTAGAGCCCCAAAATCTTGCATCGGAATGCAAGTGCCATAAGATTATCATGCTTCAATAATCCAGTCATTTCAAGGATATCAAAGTAAGAGAAAGATACAAGAAGATATAAAATGTGCAATTTTGATACAACTTCCTCACTGCTTGAAGAAGCAGAGAGTCCCTAAATCTCTAAATGCCTCATGCAGGCACAGCAAATAAATGATCTGGGGTGGGAGATGACAATCTCTGAGACCCAAGAGGATGGGGGAAAGATGCTGAGAGCTGTAAAAAAAGCTGTCAAGTGTATCATCTTGCTGTAGCGCTGCTCTTGTTAAAGATGCAAGAGCACTTGCAGCTGTTAAATACTGAGAAGGAGAAACAGCTTAACATCCAAGTGTAGTCCTCAGAGGGGATCTTACAGAGCAAAGAGATTTTTAAAAAGCTGATGAAAACTTGAAGGACACCAAAACTAGATGAGATACTAAGAAAAAATACCCAACAAATACAGTTCTAAAATATATTAAAAAATATATCTAAACCTATGTATAAAAGCCTTCCTCAAAGGCCCTGAAGGAAGAAATGATGCTTACTCACGTACATGACATTTGTTTCCAATTCAATAAACTAATGTTGTGACTGACGCTCTCTGCACTCAAATGCAATAGAAATCCAAGGTCTTGACCAGCTGCAGTCCTGAAAGATATTAGAGCTCTCAGAAAGAGCAGACGTTAATCTGTGTTCAGGATGACTCCATTCTGCCCATTTCCCTTAGCTTCCAATTTTCATGGGCAAGAGTATGCTGATTCACTCCGTGCCCTCCACAGTACAGTATGGTACAGTACATACAGGAAACAGGTTTACCCCAGAAGATGCTGCAGTGACAGACTCAAAATAAATGAAAGGACTTCAGGATGTAATAAAAATAAATGAAAGGACTTCAGGATCAAAGGCATGATGTAAAACGTTAAAACATTTTCTATCTCAAGGCCATCCATACAAAACCTGTAACAGACTCTGTAATAATAGAAGCAGTCGCTTCGATGAAATTAATTTATTTTGAGAATATCCCTTTTAATCCTCCATGCATTTTTTAGCACAAAAAGTTGGAATTTATCACAACCTCCTTCATAAAACTTAATATTGTACGTCTGGTAATGTGGCTGTTTCAACAATTCCTCACTGGAAATCCCACACTTGCGAAACCTTGGCAAGACTGTCAGTAAGTGACCTACACAAAGTTTAATAGAAAAATTTTACTGAATATCCTCTGTTTAATGTAAACAAGGCAGGAGGCAAAACAAGGAGTATATATTTCATATAGTTACACTATTTTACAGGGCACAGAAAGCACTGAGGATCATGGTTTGAAAACCCAATATGAGACGCAATATCAGACATGGATTTTCCATGTAGCCCCAAGTCTACTACATAATCCTTCGATTTTACCTAGCACTTCGGTTTAGTATTTCTTTTAGCAAGACAAATAGCAACAATAAAATGTCATCTGTGAAATTACACAGCAGGTTATGGTAGAAATTACCATGCATTTACAAAGCCATTCCATGATTACTTGTGCCCTGTAAAATCAAGTGCGACAATCTTTACACTAATAGTAGTGTAAGCAAGCTCGGGATTCTGGTCCTTATATATATATGTATATATATACATAGGCGATGTACAACCAGACTCAAGCTGTGTATCAAGTCACAGCTTTTATATTGCACAGACAAATACATAGTAAGAACATTACACAGACAGGATCTGAATACCAGGAATATTACAGTCATATGAGAAACTAAGGACAAACTTGTTCTACCAGAGCTAGCACATGGCTTATTACAAAATTTTCTATAACATACTATAAATGGAAACAAAGTAAAAAATGTGTCTATTTACACACATGTGCATCAGGATTAATATGTGGTTTGGATCTGCTTTTTGAAATAAAAAATTATTCTAGTATTACCTCTCAAGTATTTCACTCTAATACTAGTGGCCATATTTTCTAAGGTGATAAGCACTTGCATTTCCCACTGACATCTGGAGGATCTGCATATGCTGTGAACTTCAGGCCATGTATTTTCTCAGGTGTCCATCTCTGGGTAATAAATAACCACATACAAACACACGCGCACAGAAACAAAATGGGCACCTCAATGACATGCATAGATCAGAAAGGTGAAAACATGGACCTGAACTAACTTCTAACCTTTTTTTTTTTTTTAAAAAGTGCATGAAAAATATCACCAAAAAATAATTAAATGAGTTCCATCTCTTAAGGAAGATTAAATCACTATTACAAAAATAAAGGTCATTGTCATCATGTACGGTAATTAAGGGTTTGTAGGCAGCACTCACAAAAGCAGTTTAGGCTAAAGCAACTTCAAGGATTGCTTCACTTCTATCAGGATGGATCCATGTCTTACAAATTTAACAACTAAATAACATCTGGTTTGCAAGAACATCACCTATGTTGCTGGAGACCGAACAATTAGATCCTGAATTTAAGAGTGCTTATAGTTATATCTACTTATTTTCCTCATGGACAAGCTTGAAAGAATTGTGTTTGCAGCTTGGTAGACTGTTTTGCATTAAAATCCCACAGAGTTTGCAGCAGTCCTTCCAGAAGCTGACTGATACAAGTCCTTACAGTGTAATGAGCTCAGGTATCAGTGAAAACAACAACAACAACAACAACAACAAAAGAGGTGATGTTAATGCCTTCATTTGAGATCAATCATCTCTTGAATGGCTTTATAAATTGTATTACTTGGAATGCTCTTGCAAGTTTTGTTTAACATTTCTCTCACTTTCATTTATAGTAGTATTATCACTTCCAGTTTCCACTGAAATTGGGACATTAGAAGTATTCTGGAACATACACTTAAAAAAAAATAAATAATGAAAATAGAAGATTTGAGGAGAAAGTAATTAAGCTCAAGCAAAACCAACAAAGACCCAAATTCAGTAAAGCATCGGCATTCGCGCTCAACAGCTTAACTTTGTTCATGTAAAAGACTGTTGTTTAGGAATAAAATTCTTGAAATTAAGCTTATGTTTAACTGCTTTGCTGAATTGGGACCTTATTTATAACAAATGTATGTATTAAACATTGCTCTGCATAGACATTTACATGTTCTAAACTATGTGTCAGGTATGTTACATTAACAAAGCTTCTAATATGGACTGACTGCAATACATATCACTAAAAATTATTTGCTACTTTCAAGGTATGTTTCTAAAGTACAAAAGTGAAAATTGTCATTTTTTTAAACTTTATCCTGCTATGCCACTTTGACCTGAAAACACTTTGGGCCTAAATTCAGAAAAAAAAGAAGGTGAGGAAGTAAAATACGCTTCTGTTTGCCAGATAAATGCAACGCTTTGCACAAAAGCCTCCCAGTATATGGAGCCAATGAATACAGGTTTTTACCTGCCAAAATGTTTCCCCAGTTCCAGAACTGCTCTCTCCAGCTGAACCTGTACTGGAAGCTTTTACAGCAGGACCTTCCTCACTGTTGTGACAAGAATAAATTTAGTCCATTAACTGTGACACTGTTCTAATTAACCTGCTAACTCAAAAGGCCTCTCAACATCCAGGTTGCATAAATATTAAAAAACAAGACCTCAAAGGCATGGATTCAGAGCAGAATCTGATTCTAAGTACAGTTACGTAAATCCAGAAAAATTCTAGTGACCGAGTAAATTAGTCCATATTTGCGTACAAGCAATCTCATCTGAAACGGGCATTAGCTGTGCAAATAGGATAGTAGGAAAGACAAACAAAGAAATACAATGTAAACACAAGGAGCTAAACTCTACCTTGCCTGCCTATGCTGTTACGTTCATAGGAGGGGAAAGAGGTACTACACACCTGTGTGGAGAGCAGGACAGGTCTCTCATCCAAGTCACTCAACTCAGCGTGACTTGAAGGTTAAAGCACAGCCACCTGAACCTGCCAGTGCATATGTGGCAGTGAGCAGCAGGAACTGTCTCAAGTGCAGGCTGCCATCACGCTAGAGAAATAGAAGCAAAGCACGCTGAAGTCCGAATGGCCCTCCGCTTGCAATGCAAATGCCTGCCCTGGCTGATAGTATTCATATTGAAAAAGATGCACTGAGACATTTCTGCATCCCAGCACTATGAAAAGCAGGCGTACATTTTGGTCCTATATATGGTATCAACACTTTAACTGAATTGGCATCAGTCAATCTTTTGCTGGCCACTACTGCTATGGTTAGATAAGCAATAAAAACATTTCTAAAAATGACAGAATGTTTATGCTGCCAATTTTCAAGGCACAAAAGATTCTTAAACCAATTCAGGCTAAATACCAATTTAAAAGAAATTAAAAATACTGTTTCAGCAACAACTACTAATGACCTATAATTAACTTCCCTGTAAAGGTGACATGAGTCAAGCAACTAGAGTTCACATGCAAAAACCTAAAGCAAATCTAGTTACGCAGATGACCTGAAGAGCAATCACTTGGAATGACAGAGACAAACATGCTAAAAACATGTGCACTTCAGATATATTTGTTATGGACGTGATGCTGAATCAGGATTGATTCCATTAGTATTGATTTTATACTGCTGTATCTCTTGGAGTAATCCATTGGGGAATCAAGCTCAGAGTTGTCTTTAAGATTCACCAAAACAAAAATGATTCCTCATTAATATATCCCACTGTATATGGATTAGTGGATTTTTTTAAGCTCTTCATTCTTAATAATATACATTGCAACTATAGTTGTGATTTCCTTTCATATATCCAACTGAAAAGAAAAATAATTATGACATGAAAATGTTATAAAATTAATTTGCTTTTTAAAAGTAGTATGGTCAAAAAAAGCGAATTGGCTATGTAAGCCCCAGAACATACAAAAGACCCAACTCTCTAAACATTGTCATTATAACAGAATAACCAAGGTCTGATGTCTGTGGCTCTTCATGCAGCTTTTGCAGCTCTTCACACAGTGGCTAGAAATGCTATGTATTGGTTTCTCCCCAAATGCCTTCAATCATATTCTAGGTCCATTTGAATCCCTCTTTCTTGCAGTGTCAACATCTGGTGAAAGTAACTTGTCTTCCAATTCTGCCAAATGTCAACTGACACTTTGCCAGGAGGCACCACCTCTTCTTATCTCAGTGTTGTCAATAGCCTTTTCGACTGAAACAAGCTAGGTGGTCTTAGAGCCTGGCTACTCATCAAGGCTGCTTATGGTGTAGATGAGGCATGATACTTCACAAATGCAATTGCTGCCAGCTCTTTGCAGAATTCTTCCAGCACAATCACGCCCTCTAGTAACGTCATGTGGTCAATGCTGAGAAAGAAAAAAAAGCAGCAGGGAATCAGGACTGGCAGGCACAAAAAGCAGCCATGGGTCTTGGAGAATATGCAATATATTTACTCACATGGGCCCTTCCGGCTCCAAGCCCAGCAGGCGTTTTCTGACCAGCAGAAGTTTGGGAGTGAAATCTGGGATGCGCTGGATTCTAACCATGAGGTCCCCAACGACCTGTAAACCACAATGCCATCAACACATAAAACTAACACCTTTGCAGAGTGCCTGGCAGCAAGCTTAAATGACAGCCTTCAGTGCCCCGGATGCAGACCCACTTCAGCATCCTCACAGGCTCACAAAACAACATGCAGAGTAGCTGCTCTGCCCCAAAAAAGGGTGAGTGGGTGCAGAAAGTAGAGATACAAAAGGACAGGAACTCTTGAGCCTTACTAGCTGTTGCCATAAATAGTATTACTTATTTTAATTATGCCAACGATTAATTTGTCTTAGTAAATGTTGATGCAGGCAATTGACCAGTAAATTCCTGGGTTTAGGGAAAGCACAAGGGGAGAGAGTGAAGATTAGATTTTGAAATGGGAAGGGCTTCTGGGAAAAAGGGAGCTAAGCCCTCCGTTAGTACTGGGCAAGCATCATTAATAGGCTCCTGACCAGCTTAATAACAGCTGGTGCGTGGGGTAGGCTAGGGATCTCTGACTGAGAAGACTGCAGTGTGACAGGCACCCAGCCAGCACTTCTAGGATGCAGGTCTGGCAGGAAGAGATGGAACCAGAGAGGGAAAGAAAGAGGACTTTCGATAAATCCAGGACTTCATTGTCAAGAACAGCCTTCACCAGAAAAAAAAGAGGATGAGCAGAGATATTATTCCAGGCACAGGATATTCTGGAGTGTCCTTTGCTTGTGTGTGAATCAAAGCCATCTCTTTCCCATTCAGGTGCAAACCTGTACTCTGCCTGTTCTTACAGCACTACCCGACATTGCCTGCAAGTGACAATGTGACCTAGTTCACTTTAAAGCAACATCATTGCCAGAGGGCATATTTTGCATCTACACAATGAAACTAAGCAAACAAACAATTTTCAAGACATGCAGAATGAAAATAAATGCTGGGAAATAAATTTTCCAATGGTTTTGGTAGAAAATCCAAAATTCTGATTTTCAAATCGAGAGCATAAGTATCTATTTTCAATGAGAAGCCATTTGCCAACTTAAACTACCCAGCAACTACTACCACTAACTACAAAGTTACTAAATATATCACTGCTGTACAGCTATATGTAAATATTAACTGTGTGTTTACTCACCCTGACAATAACAGAGAAGAGAGACCTGCATCCAGAAGCTAGGTTTACATAAGGATCCAAAAGGTATTCATGTATATGAGGATGGGGAAACAAGGACAGTTTGGACAACACTGACGTAACTTGTAAATTTACATCATAGGGCTGCAAAAAAAGGAGAACACAGGGCTTAGTTATTTTCGTGCTGGCTTCTTTTCATCCAGCCAGTGTTTATTTAACTACTAGAACCTTATATGCAAAGTTATGAATAAATAAAGGTAAAAAGTTAGATTAGAAGACAGGCCCAAAACCTCTGCTTTCCACAACAGAAGAGATGTGAATATGACAGCTAGGTATTAGATGTTATTATCTGTATAATCGCTACAGTCACTTGAAGCTTTTGCACACTTGTTTATTGTAGGATAAGTCCTTCCTGTGAAACACTTCTTCAGCTCAGTAGCTAAACAAATAGCATAGAATCAGCCTAGGTTATATATATCTGCCTGCTTCTCCTGGATAACTATAAAGTGTATGAGCTCAGGAAACTCAGAAAGACAAATCCATGTTTATGGCTAATATGGTATTTCTCTTCTACTTTCTTTTTTCTTGGAAAGAACCATTGCAGAAGGCCTGGTTATCTTGTGGCAGCATGTTACGGGAGACAAGACAGTCCTAGGCTGGGAAAGCAGCATGAAATTCTGAGCTGCTTCTCTACCTCCTTTCTCCAAATCAACCAAATGGGAGAGGCAACACTGTCAGATGCTCTGAGTTGCTAATCAGTCATAAGGAAAAAATAGTACCTAACTTTCTAGGAAACAAAGAGTGCCTAGCTTAAAGGATTTTACCATTCCAGTGAGAAACTCATTTCCATAAAACCAAGTATTTTCACCATAGCTTCTTTATGTTCGAAGTACTTTTTTTTCCATCTTTGATTTTCTCATCACAGTGAAAACAAGCTGACATTTTAATTCAGCCCAACATTTGCAAACCAGGGGAATTTCCTTCCATCTATTCAGTGGTGGAACAGACTACATTGACAAGAGATGGACAGACATTCCCTTGGTACATCCCTATGCCAGTCTGAAGATGTTACCAACACCCAAATGGTTTAACTTAACCCTGTTGATTTTACCTGAAGTGGATTACACGGCCCTCATTCATTTCTTTGACTTATTGGCAGTAACATCTTCAGTGGCATAATCACATCTAGAAGAGGATGATTTCAAGGCCTCAAATTATCATCTTTATGCTCTCAAGTTAGCACCCCACTGAAAAATCAGAGAACAGATTCTTCTCTTTTCCAGACTGTAAGATTTGGAAGAATTCAGCTTCAGATTAAGACAGATATATTTAGATATGTCTACATGTCTAAGCTCGCATTAGCCTACTCAACAGAGATCTGACACTCGATACACTTGCCTACACACAAACATCTCGTGCCATCTCAGATGCTCAAAAGTATCTGCTGGTCTCTTGACAGTTCCACAGAGGGTGGATCCTGCAAGATCTGTGTTGTAACTGCAAGCTTGTGGAAATATCTTGGGCATCACAAAAATGGCAACAGGTACCTCAGTTCAGGCAACTGAGTAGAGCTTTTAGTCAATACAGTCAAGGAAGCTGAGATGGTGATTCACTTTGCACTAAAAGACACACCTACTTGCTTTTCAGTCTAACGGCTCCAGAGACTACTCGGGCTGTTCTGACAAAATTTCCACTGACTACATGTGGACACCTAACTAATATTTAGGTACCTTATTCCTGAATTCATTACTACACACTGTTGCATTGCAAAAGGAGTTGCCTTACAGATCTTTTGAAGTGAAAGCACGTATTTCTCCCAGTCAGTGGCAGTTATTTCTGTACTTGATATTCCAGCAACAGATTCATCCCAATCTTCTAACAAATGAAGCTTTCAGACCCTGGACCAGAGATGTTATAGGTAAAAGAGATCACTACATTTTGAGTTATTGTGGAAAAGTTACTCTGCAGACAGAGACACAAATTCCTTCCATAAATCCATTCCACTGCCTACCTAGCTGAACTGTAGAAGGTCTTTAGAGCTGTCTGAGTCAGTCAATTCATTAGGAAGCTTTGAAGCCATGAGCATTATCTGGTGTTCACAAGAGGAGAAAGAGACAAAGTAGTAACACGTGCTGCATTGTTCAGACAGATTGCTGTTGTGATTTGAACTAATTGAGAGCATTAAGGAAAGCTGCTTCTTCACACAGAGCTTTTATTTCTGTCCATGTCAGCAGACTTAGTAAGACAGCCTTATATCAGATAACATCCTAAAAAATTTCTCTGTAACTAAAAAGGTTAAAACCAGCAAAATTTGCAGTTCAGGAAATTCTTACAAAATTCTTAGGAAATGATCAGTTCCACAGAAATGTATAGTATTAACAGGAGGAAGAAGGTACTGCCTAGCAGATGAGGTACTGGATTTGAAAAGCCTTGAAACAAGTTACTTTACTTGTGTGCCTCAGCTGTCTTCTGTCAGAAACTAGGTTAATGATACCTGCCATCTCTGCAAAGTTTTCTGATATCTACTGATAAAAACTGGTAAAAACACAAGAACTACCTATAGTATTGTGACAAAGCAAAAAAGACATTGAACACAATCTGTAAGTAGTACTGTGTCCCCACTAAAGGCTTTTCAACATTTTTCACTTTGTCTGGACATTAGCACCAATTATGTCAACTTTGTCATTGACAGGACCCGGGTTTTGTTGTTTTGGGGTTTGGTTTTTTTTCTATGTGATTTATGTGTTTCACTATGAATAACCCCTAGGAATTTCAGTTTGTTTTTTAGGGCAGGGTTTTGGTACGATATAATAAGAATTTACCCCTTCTGTCTGATTCAGGCAGTTAATTTTAATTCTTCTGGAGTCAAGAACCATTTTTGACACCACAGATCGTAACACCTTGCTTGACTAACCCAAACGTGTGTCATGCTGACAGGCAGTATATCAACATGGACACTGTGCTTCCATGCCAGATGTTACTTTTGTTGTAATTGTACGTATCTGACACTCAGGTGTTTCTCAGGGAATGTAACTTGGGTTCTTTACTTTTTTAAATTTATTTGTCATTGGTCAGACAAGGCTTTCATATGCATGAGGCTTGTTTTTCCTAAGAGCTGATGATGCCCAGTTTTCTTCATGACTCTAATCTATAACCATTTCAGCTAGCGAAGTCTGCAGATTGTGTTTACTGGAGGCAGGACCCTGAGAATACACAATACAGCAATAAAAGTATTTGGCTTTCTTTGCTGACTTCTGAATTACAAAAGTTGGTACTCTTAAACTTCTTTCTCCCCTGAACACTCACAAAACTGACCTAGAGGCTACTACTGCATTTATGTGTTCAAATGGCTCTTGTCCTGCTTATGACCAGGAAATCTGGCACTACCACAGCTAATTGTTTATTCTGTAGACAGGTCCATGTGCAAAACAGAAAAGAATTGTACACAATTCTGAAACTGGTACTACTGCATCTGTAGCAACTCCAGCTGGTATTACAGTGAGGGTAATATAGACTTTCAGGGCTCATTTTCGCTAGCAAGAAAAGTTATCTTCTTGATCTAAAGCAGCAACATTGACTTGACTAACTTAAGTCCAGAGTTTAGAGAACGCAAAGAAAAATTAAGTTTTCACACCGGGCAACCTCCTTTTCACCTCCCTGAGCCTTCACTTCACTTCTCCCCAGAAAGACTAGGTCATGCAGGCTGGCTAAAGACAGAAACAAACAGACATCAGGAAAATTCACTTTTTTTAAATTCCTTTGTACTAATCTGGGTCTGACATGTCACATCTCCTTTTCAGAACAAAGAGCCAGTCAGATTATATCTCACTTGTTTGCCCTTGGCAGCTATACTTTTATTAGTTGAAAATAATCAAACAGGGAAAAAAACCTACTTTACATTGCAGATGGAAAAGGATACCTTCTAGAAACTTTCCATGCACTGATAACATTTTTTTCTAACTGTGAAAAAATGGGGGAAATGTTAGCAGTAATACACTAAGTTCTTTTCGTCTTACACAGTGACACAAACTGCTTCAAGAACACAACTTCAGATTGAAGTTCACACTGAAATGTGGCAGAAGGGAGCTGTACAGTATTTTATTTACTGAAAGATGTACATGCTTTTTAAGTGTAAATACTAGAAAATGAAAACAGAATCAGTGATGCTAGTACTGAAGGATTCCTAAGATACTATCTTACCCTCTTCTTTTACTTAAAGGATATTCTTGTCTTACTCATTAATTTATATTATATTTCTGGTCAAGAAAACATTTGGTACACAAAAAAAGTGGGTAACAAAGATAAGAGAGTTTTTATTCTCTACTTTTGTTAATTTGAGAATGCTGATCACTATAACATCCCGCAATCTACAGAGACCTGCACCAACGACATGGGACATTACACAATAATATGATGCTATAACAGACATCTGAGTGATGGGAATCCATGGGACCTTGGAGATGGGCCCTTCAGTATTGATGAAAGTATCAGAAATGGAATTCATAACCTGCTTTTCCTTACCTGATCAAGAATCCTGCCCATTCTTTCAAACAGGACTTTCAAGAAGTGTCCTTCAAAGAATGATGCTTCTAAATTGCACTTTTCCAAAGATCTGGGAGATCCAGGCCACTCCCACCGTAAGCAGATGACACAATAATCCCGGAACTAGAAAAAAAGTAGTGAGGAAAACAGATTCAAACCTCTATGGAAGCCATTTCTTTGCTTTTAATAGTCCATATGCCTTAAAACCATAATCTGTAGCTACATGAAAAATCTAAGCCTCAAAAGAACAGTCATTCTAAAATAAACATGATCAGTTTCTATGTAGGCACCTCATTTTCTTCTTGACAGTCATGCTATTAGGGTAGTTTCAAAGACACAAGCGGAGAACAGAGCTTCCAAAAAGCAGCTGGGGCCAAAACACAAAGCAAAGCCAACACCACACATCCTGATCAGGGTTCTTCAAAGCAGGAATTGCATTCATATACATTCTTGTTGTCAGTACATTACCACACATTCACTGTATTATGTGTAGCTTATCTTCCTATCCAATCTATATTGCTCCCTAATTGCCAGTACAGGAAAGACACATGTATATGCAGGAGATACAACTGAAAAAAGTACTTCAGGGCTTCCTCTTCCCTCTCTTTGTTTCCTGTCACCAGTAACAGTCTTTCTCAACCTCTGCCTCTGCCTCTGACTTGCTGTGGGCTGCCTGATGTCTCACTTTCAAGGAACTATACCTTGAAAGGAGTGAAGGTTATAGCAGTGAAAAAAAGGAACACTGCAATAAACAGAAGCAAAAGAGAGACAAAACAGAATTCAGAAATTCTTCACTGCATGTAGCTTACCTGCTTGTGCAGGCTTCCAGGAATAGAAATATGGAAGCAGAACAGCTATTCGGATGTAATAACAGCAATAGGCAGGGCTATTCTTAGGGGGGAAATATTTTAAGAGTAGCCATATCATTGTCAGGAAGTGACAGAAACCAATTCTGTTCTCTAATAACTCCCACAATACTCTTTTTCCCAAGGCATGAAAGAAATACAAAGATGATATGTGTTTTCGGGCATCCAAGAATAGAACATAGGGGAATTTTACATCAACCTTTGTTTCCTTAGTATCTATTATCTATTCCCTTTCTTTTTAGGATAGACTACAGATAAAACAATATAATAAATACAGAAATCCAAGCTTCCCATCTTAAACTGCTGATATCATAATTCAGAGGTTATGGAATTTTTGAAGTACCTACTAAATATAGCTCTCTCAGCTACTCTACTCCTTTGCATAAATTTCTCTATTCTAGAAGATGCACAGGCTTCAATAAGAAAGCTGCAAATGAACAGTGATTGTCCTCTGACCAAGGAAACTTTAGATCATGTTTGTACAAACAAGTCTCACATTTATGTCAAAACAGTAAATCATAAAGCTTACCCTACTGTCGTAGGGTACCTACCTACCAAAACTCCCAACTTCAAACCTGAACGTCTTAGGCCGCACATTCCCTGTGATAAGCCTCTATTTTTAAAGGCCCAGATTGTATAACTCCTATGCAGCATTTTAATTTCCCTTTAGTCCTTTCAAACAGCTTGGCAGGCAATTCTCCAAGAGAATGCAGATAAATGCAAAAGCAAATTAAGAATCTATCTGCAGTTCGGATCTTCTCTCAGTGTGTTTGTTGTATGAATATTAATGCATTTAATGTCATCCATTATTCCCACTAGAGTAATACAAGGTGGATTCACCATCAAAAGATCTCCAAAGGTAAGTTTTCATTAGAAAATATAAATTTAATTTTCCCATTTTCCATTACCAAAGGATGCATTTAGTAGAACTATTTATAGAACCATTTGTATATTCTCATAAGCATTTCAAATTCTCAAGGACTAAGGAAGACTTCACTGACTTACTTGTCTGTGGGCATCTCTGAGGTAAGTATCATAACCTGTACCCTCCACATGGTATGATGACTTAGCTTCATCAGGTACAAGACAGAGAAAACTAAAGAGAAAAAAAGTACATTAATGAATATCTATAATCCACAGAGCACCAGATCAATACTTTCTCATCGTCTGTAACAGTGTACACAATACTGAATTGTCTGGCCAATTAATCCACAGATTCTACCATAACTTTATGTGAAGAACTGAGAATACAAAATCTATTTAAGCGCACCTATTCTAACTACTGTTCATAATAGCAAGATATATACTTCAGAACTTTTGTATCTAGCACTAGAGGTAAAAAACTCAGTGGAAGCATTTTCTGAGAATTAGCAGACAGACTGGAGATGAAAAGGTATAGTCATAACCAGGTCAAGTATTTGCTAAAGGTCAGACTCCATCTTACGAGAGCATATGGAAAATTTACTGAGGAATAAATGAGCCAAAAGAGAAGAAGAATTACAGTTAAAAACCTTCTTAACCTACTGCATAGGCAGTTTTATTTACCATAGTTTGTTGTGGTAAAAAATGAACATCTAAGAACATACAGGAATATTTGCATATAAATGTCGCAGTTACAAATATCATTGCCTTTGCCCAGGTATGTAGTGCAAATACTATATGTCCTTATTACTTCACCAATATCTGACCTAAAAAGCATAAGGAAATTCTGAATCTTATTAGAGAGAACTGTCTTTAAAAAATAAATATGAAACCCTAAAACTTCTGGGCAGCAAAATAAAACTCAGCCTTCAGACCCTGTTTCCAAATTTCCGCTTTCTCCACACCCCAAGAACTGCTGGAGGATCCTGTAAGATTTATATGCAGAAATATGTAGTAGCTGACTTTTCGTGTAGAGTTATCTTACCTGAAAAAATACAAATTTGCAAAACACTGCAAATCCTGAAAACATTTCTATTCACTGATGAAGATTACATGAGGTGAATTTAGGAGAGTGTTATTTGCGTCTTTGCTCCAAACCATGTCCACCATAAACTATATATAGCAGTACTGGGGGAAAGAGGGCAAGAAGTGACTATGCCATTCTATGCTGACTGTCCTTGGGCTGTTTGCTTCCTTTGGCTAACACCTTTGATTATTTCTGGGTAAGTAGATAGGTCAGCACTGAAATACCAGCACTGAAATACCAGCATTGCTTTGCTACTGTGTATTAACAGAGCAAACACATTTGTCCTAATGCTAGCTGCTAAGAGAATTACCATCACTAAGTTGCTTAGAGCAGAGCCTGTCCTCTTTGTGATATCCAATTTGCAGTATGTCTAACATGCACAAAGGTATGTTACAGGTGACAGAGGTGCCCCTTGATTTTCAAGGAACAGAAGGTTATCTCTAGCATGGCAATTATTTACTTTTATATATTTGTTTAAGGAACTTGGAAGTTTGAGGGGTTTTTTCCCCCTAAAATGTTTATGGCAAGACTCCCCACACTTCTCCAGGAAGGTCAAGTCCTGTAACAGCAGTTTAAGTATAGCAAGTATTTTTGAGAAAAGAAAGTTTTATAAACAATGAGGCTTTCATCATTAATTCTGAGTATTCAACTAGACTATTAGCTTTAAAGTTCTTCTGTTTTTCTCATTTATGTTGAATTATTTTTACTTATTGTAGGCTCTAATCTTTCAGGAATAACTTTCTGATAAAATGCCACATAATTTCCTTCTGTGAAGTCATTTTACCAGCTGGCACAGAATAACATTCATTACAGGGTACATTTAATTTGCACAGTGTGTGCAGACACCCACACATTCAGAGATTTCTTTAAGTGTTTGTTTCAACTTACCTATTTACAATTTTATGAACTTCAGTCTTCCCATCATTTTTTGGATGTTCTGGACTGACAGGTGGAGAAGCACTGAGCCACTCTTGAGTTGATAATGTGTTATCTGGAGACAGATCAGTAAATAATGGATCTTCCTCTAGGTCTCTGTGAGATTATATTAGACAAAAACATAATCATTCACAGAATGTCATGGAAGGCAGGAAACTCTCTGGGTAAAGAAGCATGCTTTCTATTTTTCTTCTCTGAACAACTAGGATGTTTTCCAGAACATTACCATATGCATATGTTTTTACCTAATTAATATGCAGAAATACCAACCTTTACAAATGCCCAACAAACTTGGTTTTGAAGAAAAATGATACCTTCTTGATCTGAACAACAGAGTACACATCTTTGACTCGTACAAAATCACTGCATTAAATCATTTAAACTCTACCCACATTTTTTACATGAGATAAGAGTTATACTCCAGCAAATTATAAGACTATTTTAGATGACTCAGAAATATCTAAATTAACATACCTAAAATAGCTGGTGTGACTAGTCCTTACCACTCCATCAGTAAAAAAAGGAGTTACAAGAGTTATATAGGGTATTGAAAAGGATTTTACGTAAAGTGGCCCAGAAAAGTTCTTCCATCAAAAAATGATTCAAGAACATAAATGTAAGCAAGACACCTAAGTGCCTGACTTCAAGAATAATCTCATTGAAAACAATACAAATATACATAGACTTAAGCTAGGTAGATGCATAAGTAAATTGATATATGAAGACCTTTGAGTGCCTATTGTTCTGGAAAGAGGTTATTGATAATTTTAGCTTTTCTGTTACTGTTCTAAAAATTTCCATAAGTTGCTGATATAATAATTTCTGCATCACTTTATGGATATGGATTAATACATACAGCACTCAAAGTGTTATCTCTGCTCACTTTTTTTTCAATTACTGAAAAAAACCCGTTTTGCTCTAAAAATAAGGATCCAAGTTAGCTGTTGTGAAAACTTCCCTAAAAAAAGAAACTTACACTGCTCCTGCAATCTGTCCATTCTCTACCACATCTTTATCTTCTTGACAGAGAGGCTTATATTCCATATAGTTTCTTTCTTCTAAATTTCTCAGAACCAAATTATAAAGAATGTGCTCATTGGGTTTTTGCAAAAGGTGCTCAAACATTCGTAAAGTCATTATGCTGATCTGCAACATAAAAAGTAAGAATTCAATAAACTGATGCACCACTGCCTTATGCTTTTTGTCTTATATCTGGTTTGTACATCCTAGAACATTGCGATCACTTATTTACATTATGGAAGGAAGCAAAAATCCTAAGCAAAATTAGGAAATTGTTATGCTGAATGTGGTATAAACATGGGTGAAGAGTTCACACACATTGGAAAATCAGTATGTGGATGTATTTTGTCACTGTAAAACAAAAACTGTTGTAAAATCTGCCAAAATAACAATACAAAGAACATCCAGGGAACTTACAACTTAGCTTTCCATATTACAATCAGATCCATGCTGGAAGACAGTTATCATTGTGCAAGTGACACACAGAATAGGACTTAAAAGTTAATAATAAATACGCAGAATAAAACAAAGTAATCCTGGGATATTGTGACTAGAATATAGGCTAAGATTTTTACATGGAGATATTATGTAGGCTTTCAAAAGGAGACTGACTTTAAGCAATGCAGAGACAGTTTTTAAAGACAGCTTTATAGAGCTTAGCTTTGCAAAGATCAACTAATTTATACAGATAACACATTCTGACAGCGTGTGCAGGTAAGCATCCTGAAAAAAATGGGTATGTGAAGGCACAGATCTGTATTTCGGGCAAGCTTCGTTTTTATTTGAAAAAGTAGAGGGTGGAGGTTGTTTCACAGAAAAAATGAAACAAGCAGCTCCTGAGGAGGGATTTTACTGAAGTAAGTTATTTTAACAACGTTTACTGTGTGATAAGTGCTTGAAGTTATTGTATCAACTTTTAATTGGCATTGTGTATATTCTCTGACCACACTTATGTTATATAAAAAATAATAAGTTTTTAACTATACCTTATGTGATAACATGACAGAATTGACACAACATCAAAAATAACAGTGATGCAACATATAACAAAGCATGAATTAAAATGCAATTACAGAAACCGATTTTGCCCTATCTTACAGATGAGCAAGCCTAACTAGATATGCATAGGGGGCAAGCAAATTTAGCAAAGAATCTTTATTAATGGGAACAATGTGCTAGCTGGAGAAAAGAGCTTGACTGTCATTTTCTAAAGAGAATTTGTAGGCCTGGCAGTCAGAACTCTTTTCCTTGGCAAAAAAAGTTAGCTGACACAAATATGAAAAAACCTCACAATGGCATTTTTACAGACTCTATGCAAGACAACTGGCCAGAAGACATTATTATATCATTATCACTTCTCACCTCATCAGAAATATGATCACAGTGTTCAATTAACCTGTGTCGCAATGGATGTCTGTTGATATCTGTCAAAGTTTCTGGCTCTCTCTGTTCTCCAAGTATAAAATAAACTACTTCCTGCAGCAGGACATCTGAAGTCACTTGACGAACAATGCGATGCAATAGTGCAGTTGATGTGAGGATTCCAATCTCTGAACTGAACAAAAAATTTCATGTCAGATATGTAGTGCATTTCACCTGAAAAAAAAATCAGCTTGATTCAGATTCTGTTCCGCTGTGTCTTGTAGGATGCTACTCACGTTTGCATCAGCTGGGGTTCCATAACATCAATGAAAAATCGTTCCCGCACAGCTTTTGCCATAGCAACAGCAGCAGTCTGAAACAAAAGTACAAAATGGTATGTCTCAAACTCAAAAGCTATGAAACAACTGGAACTACTTATTTGCTGAATATATTTGTATCATCTGTAAACATTCCAAACCTTTTGTGCTTCTTTGATGAGTTGATCACAGTAGTCAAACCATGAAAGAAACGAAATCAATGCTCTTTTCCCTGGAAAAGCAGATGCATCTTCTTTGTGGCTATAGGAATCCAAACTAGGGAACACAGGGAAAAATACTTATTTCGTCTACAAGTAATTGAAGAGTCTTGGACTTTATTCTTATTGAACTTAACAGAGTAATTAATGATCTACTTGCAAAGAAGTGAACATTAAAATAGCTTTTCTGCCAGTCTCTACTAATCTGGCAGTGCTATCATTACACGTTTTCAGTGGCATGCTAAAGGATATAAAGTATGTACAGCAGAACTCTGTTTGGTTAAGTATTTCTTGAGTCAGAAGGGAAAACTGATCACCTAGTTTGTTCTCCTAGGAAACACAGACCACAGAAACTGAATCAATAACTCCTGTAGTCAGAGAACCATAAAATGAAGGCAATTGTTCTTCTCTACTCTGTAAGCAACCTCAATCAAGTCCACCAAAACCACACAGCGTATACCTGAACTAGATTGTATCTTCCAGAAAAAAACACGTCTCTCAATTTAAAGGCTCTAAGGAACAACAAATTCACCATTTTCTTTGGTAAAGCAGTCCAATAATTATTTATCTCACTAGTCAAAGTTGTGTGTTTTTCCCTTCTAACTTCAAACTCCAACCACCAGAAATTTTGGTAGGTATTTTGCAAATAACCTACTTTTTGTCTCAGTACTAATAGATCACGAGCAATTCGTAATAATGAAAGCAGTGTGGGGAAGAGAAATGTTTTGAGAATCTAACATGCAAGCAGTTAGGATAACAGGCATGTGTCTTTTGCTTCATGCTGATGAGTTATGCAGTAACTCTTTCCTTCTCCTTTTTTTACTGCAAAAATTTTGCAACAACAGCCTGTTATCAAAAACACCCTTCCTGCCCCCTGCAGTAGCTTACAGTGCTCACTGTGTACAGTGAAAAGTTTGTTTCCTAAATCCTTGACGTTTGAACAAGAAAATAATCTGTACCTGATACTACAGCTACATCACCACAAACTGCTAACGTAATTCAGTGGAAAAACTTGCCCCCTGAGGAATCTCTGCAAGGGACTGGCAGACAAACCTGGCCCCATGTCAGAAATCATGTGTACACTGGACGCCTGAAGTTGTACCGCTATGCTCCAGCTGGTATCTCAGCCCTGCTCTTGATACTTTAGCATGGGGGTGTGAATATTTTACACATCTTATCTACCTATAGAAAATTAGTTTCAGGGAGGGGTGTAAAATCACCTTGGGTATTAAATACAAAAATAAAATTCTTACCCCCAGTTAATTGCCTCCACTGTTTCAATGTCTAAGGGATCCAGTGACTGAGGCAGGGCTTTGTAGAGGGTGGCCAGCCTGTCTGTCAACAATTCACATAAACAAGTGCTTTGAGTCAGGCACTTGGCAGCTGCTGGTTCTGGCAAACTCACCAAAAGCATGAGGCCTTCACAGGCCTTCACTGCTATCCGGCCGTCCTGGCAGAAGGGCATGGAAGAATTAATCAGAGGGTGAATGAAGCTCACTCGAAATCAAGAAGCAAACATCTCCCAAATAAAACCTCTCCATTCCCCCCCAGTGAGTGAATGCATTTATTTTTGTTGGCTTTTCAGTCATTAAAACTTAATTCTAGTGAATTTGGATGATAAAAAATAAAGAATCTCACCTGAATCCATGTCAAATACTAAGAATGCAACTGCAACCTTCAGGTTGACAGAACTAGAGCTGTAGGTCAGCTTAAGACCAAGATATTAGACAATGTAAACTATCATTTAACAATAATAAGGTACATCAGTAGATTCGGTTTTCTGCTCTCAATACTGCTGTAGCAATTACAAGCTTACCCAACCCTCCTCTAAGTTTTTTGAAAGAATCTGAATATGAATTTGAGGATGGAGCTGGGTAAGACATACAGCAGTTGTTTTTAAAAGAAATCAAACCTCTAGAGATAGCCCAGTGCCTTTACAAAAAAAAGTGGGTTTGGTTAAGTCAGTACAATTGAAAGTAGTTTTTTAAATATTCTACTGTGGTGTATTTAATCTAATGATTATCCTGCGTAGCTTGTCTGTGAAACATGCAACATCCTATACAAATCGCTCAAAACCCACTTACATTACCATCAACAAACTTAATATTAATTTTCTAAAATGATATTTTTACTTTAATCTGAATTGGCAAAGAAAATTGCCAATTTACAAAAACTGCCTGCAAAACAAACCTTGTTTTACTTTTTATTTTTAAAATACTGTGTGTACATACATGTGTATTCACTCTCTCTGCCCACTTCACACAGCATCCAGACTATTTCATTTGATCACATTAAACAGAACAAAAAAAACAACTCACGGGACTTTTAGTGAGGTTTAGTAGAGAATTCACTAAATTATAGTCTTGATTTGGACAAACAGTGGAGGACTCGGGTGATGATGTGACATTTAGTTCATCCAGACTGAAAGACAGATCATCTGCCTGTTGCGGGAGGTCATCTTCCTTCTCCATTTGCTCCGCTCCAGCAGCACTATGTATTTCTTCAGGCTGTCCCGTGTCTGTTGTCGAAGAGTCTTGGCCTTTTAGCATGTCTTCTGTGATTACACTTGCTGATCCTTTGGAAGCCATTGCTTTTAACTTACTCTGCAAAGCATTTTTTGGAATTACACAGTTGAAATTACTGTTCATCCTGAAGCAGAAATTCACTAAATGCAAATTTTTTACATCAGCATTTTAAGTAGTCCTCTACAAGGCTGGACACAGTAACCATGTAGAATGTAATGGGTTGCAGGAGCTTGGCAGCTTTTAAACCTGTAACATTTTTTAATTTGCTTAAATTTCTCTTAAGCCCTGTACCATTTTGCTTCAAGGCTGAATATGCCATTTACAAAGAGATGGCAACTTTTTCTCTCCACCACTGAAAGCACATATTCACTTCATTTGCCCACTATTTGATAGAAGTTTTTCATTTACCTTATTACTGCACCTTTAGACCTTAGCACATACTATAAAACATCCCTTTCTAGATCAAGGCCTCAAATTCATCTAATGTCTGAAACACTATTTCCTGTTGGAGTCATACAATTAAACTCAATCTAAACTTTGTGAGACTTTATCTTCAACAGGAAATGGAAAAACACGTCTTTTGTGACAGCAGAGTACTCTCAAGTTGTGTTTCTCATGAAGAAAAAGTTGAGTAGATTGAATGGAGAGAAGATATTGGAAGTCAGCATTGGGCGCTGGATACTGTAACAGATCACAGAGAAACTTCTCGGAAGCTACAAAGCATCTCTACTTAGCCTGAAAGAAAGCAACCCATCTGTCTTCTCATAAATCTGTCTCCAGCACATAAGAAGACATTTAAATTTGTGCTTTGTGATACCAAGAAGAAACTCACAGCAAGGCAAGAATTTAGTGTTCTTCTGGCACAAGCACAGGTGAATAATACTTTAGTAGAACCATAAATTAGACTTCAGCACAAGACATTTTTTCAAGTGAGTACAGTAGTGAGATTATAAATCCAAATGGTTACCCTTCTCTATGATAACACCAAAATTATTACAAGTATATCTCAAGCATTAATAATTTAAAAGAGTAACCATTTGGGGTTAATGGCGTTTAGTACATACAAACCAGCAGGGACTAACTACATGACAGTCTCAGGCAGCAAACTAGAGAACTGCTGTGAATGCTTGCTTGATTGATGTGCATTCAGTGTGGAGAATTTGTACCGAATGTTGTGATACACTCATATAACCAATTCCCTGGAGAGGCAACCCAGTGGTAAAAGCAGCATACTGCATGCTATAAAATAAATATGATTTTTGACTACAGTAGAAAAATTACTCCTTCAACATATATATATATTTTTTTACAGTGTGAAATGTGTAAGGCTGCAAAGCAACCAAAATGTGTCTGTCTGAACCATGCCTGTCTATCCCTAAATCTTCTAAAGTCTTCCAGTATCCTCCCATATATTTTATCAATACACACGAATATCTGAATCACAACGATGAGCCCTGCACATAAAGCAGAACTAAAGGCTGGAACTGCATTTCAGTCCTGGATTATACACTGTTTCTGGCACTAGTCAAGTAGCAGGCAGGGCTGCCAAAGAGAAAAGCTACTTTTTTCAAAAATTAGATAATATTTTGTAAAATACTTATTTTATCTCACACCGGCCTATTACCTCATGTCTGGACTCTTCTGTCATTTGAAAGAACATAGTTTGTTTAGCTAAGGCATCAACGAGAAGACCTAAAATATATAAATGTATAAATGCCCCTAGAAATTTGTCCATAGCTCATTACTGTCACATTGGCAGGTGACACAAAGCAGCCTGTACATTGAACAACACACGGGCAGAAGTTTTGCATGTATTTAAGCTTCCTATTGTCTAATCATGCAATTCTGCAGCTTAGCTGCTCACCTGCCTCCTGTAAAGGTGCAAAACAGGATCCTGAATGACCTAATAGAAAAGGTTTCATAAAACACATATTCAATGCTTTCTAGGCAAAGTACTCCTCTAAGTGAATTCAGCATCAGCAGAGAGCAGACAATATAAAAATACATTTTTATGGTTTTGTGATATGTAATTATCAGAGTTTCAAAATCTGTGGTGGATGATGCCATGTCTAAGTTCAGACAGATTTAAAAAGAATTCTGTGAAAAAATCAAGTGATATCACAGCTAATGACAATCTCTACTTAATTCGTGGTGAGATATATAAAGCTGGTAATTTGTAGTAATGAAAGTAGAAATGAATAGTGAAACTATTGTTCATTTTATAAAATGAAGGTACGACTTTTTAATGGACACTATATTAGAACTTGTTTAAGGTCTCAAGAGCAGAAACTGAAACACAGAGAATCAAGTGTCCCTTTGGATGGAACAATCAGTTGCAACGAGTATCTTGCATAAGATGGGATGAGATGAGATGAGATGGGGTAACTAAGGAATAAACAAATAAGGAAAAACATGAGGTAACAAGTTTAGCATAAAATAATGACTGAAAGAGACCTGGTAAGTCAAACATTCCTATGTAAGTTCTTTCTCTCTACCCAAGAACACGAAAAACTCAGTTTAAAGAAAAGAATAAATTAAAGCCAAAATAAAATCAGTATATGGATTTTAAAGATTTAAAAAAGTAGAATGCAGTTCTTCCAGTTCTTACTTCTGCAACAAAAGTAACTTTCCCAAGAGATAGGGGTATGCCACATAGCCTTATTGGTTAAGCAACATAGGTGAACGATTTTACTAAAATATAAACAGCATTCTATCAACAAACTATTTGATATAGAATCATACAGAGGAAACCCTAGGTTTGTACATAATCAGATTTTTATTTTCATAAAATACTGTAGAATCTGAGCAGGAAAAATCAAAGAAGGAAGCAAAACTAACAGTTACAGACAGACTGCTTTGGAGAGATGTATCTGCATTTTAGTTTATAAGCACTGGAGATTTGAGAGAGGAATGCCACACAGAATTCTGTAAATCTACCCTTTCATGCATTTGAAGGTCAGAAACAACTATCAAGTCACAACAATAGCACCTCTAAGAGGCATAGATGTGAACAACCAGAATATTTTATTCTAATAAAGGACAATTCTGCACCCCAAGTACCTTATCTGCAAACAATTATCAGAAGTTGTGAAGACATATGCCTTAGGCTACGACGTTGAGAATAATGTTGTGAAGGAAACAGAAGCTACAAGAAATGTTCTTCAGCTTGCCTGAATTCTATAGCCAGCATTTTGTGAAACTAGAGATCTCTTTGAAATTTGGAGTCATCTGGTTTTCCATGTCTTATTTTTAATACTGTAATCTTGCTATTTTGGGGAAGAACACTAATGTCTGATGAAACACTTGTGGTTCTTATGACTGGGGTTCTCGGGTTTGATTTCAAGGGCATTATCTGAGTATAAGAATCATTCAGAGGGTTCTTTTCAAACCATACAACTTACACAAATGACATTAAAGGTAATCCTGGTTTGGACTTCTACCATATTCTGCATGTAACATATCTAGTAGTTTGCTTCTCAGTGCTTTTAATGTTTAAACACTAACTTTTCAAGCCTTAACGCCATTTCTACTGCTTGTACAGCTACAGTGGATACAGTGGCAATCAGGGTGGTATTTAATTAAGGTAAAAATAAACTCAAGATGGATTCCTTACTACTGACTTAAAAGTGATATTAATATATTCAATGGAAAATAATGTATCTTTGCAGTTTAGCAGCCTCTGCTGTTACAGATCTTGCTTGCAGAAAGCCTGTAAAATATTCCTAGAGGATGCTATAGCTACATCTTTCCACCTATATATCACATGCTTAATAGATACGGTGTCACCATAGGAAACATTAAAGTGGGAGCAGGAGGCATTTCTAAATGGACTTTTATAAATTAAACTTTTATATGCTCCTTCTAAATAGGAACAGAAAGTCAGTCTAGAAATTCTTTCTCCTCCTACTCTGATTTCATCAATGCCACATGTTAAGTTCGAAGCGGGAGTAAAGATATTTGGCTTTCTTACAGATAGAAAATAATGTCATATTGTAGATTGTGAGCTGGCACTGCAGCTAGACCATATGTGCCACTACCAAATAAGGGCCCAATCCTGCAGAACACTTAGCAACTTGCACGGTTTCAATGCCCCATGCAATCTGTCCCTTAGTCTTTATTGGGCTGAAGACAAAACATCAGAAATCCAAGGTCTCCCTCACACAGTGTTCTACATTACAATTCATATCCCTACTCTAAAGGCACTTTCACTACAAAGGATAAGGTCCTCAGGCAGGTATATTTGTGAGCCCTGAATGAAATTCTAGTAAAAATAATCAGATGTATCAAGTCACTGGCAGCAAAAAAAAAAAAAAAAATACTTCTAGTATCACAGGAAAAAAATCACAGAGTGAATGAAAACTAAGCTATGAAGCATAATGTGATACCTCCAGTTCTCTATTAGATGTTGTCTGTGAGTAAATACACCTGGAAAATTTTTATTTGATTTACGCACCTCAAGGAAGAAGTTGACCAGGTATGGATCCTGTTTCAGCTTTGCACATACTATACAGAGAAACTGAATTTCTTCATTTTCTGTTGGCGTTGCCAGAACTTCACCACACAGCCTGATTAATTTCTGTCACATAAAGAAAAATGAACAATTAAGACAGAGAATAAGTTATAGCTTTTTCTAGGAATGATGGACTGAGTTCTTTTTCTATACACATACTACAATGACGTATGATTATTGACTTGAACATTTGCTCTAGATTTAGATTGCTGTGAACAGGATTTCTTTATTACTTATGATTTGCATTGCAGTGGCAGTTCAAGGCTCTAATCATCAATACATTAAAACTGATATTGCACTTGAGCAGTTTCTTTAACTCACTTGAAAATGGAAGAATTAAAGATAACATTAGCTACAGCAGAATAAGAGAAACTTGTCATGCCAAAACATAGTTTACTGAAAATTTGAACAGTACCTGCACTGGCCTGTGCACATTTATGTGGGGAAGAAGAGGTTGCCGTATTCTTCCAAGAAGTTTTGTGTAAAAAGCCAAAACTTGCTGTTTCATTCCTGGAGGACACTGAAACAAAAACAGATGAACAATAACAAAAACATAACAAATGTGGAGAGAAACATAGATGCAAATTTGCCACTCAAAATGGCTAATTAAACAGCGATAATTTATCCAAAAGTATTTTTTAAAAAAATCATCATCTGTTAACATACTACTTTTATTGATATTAACAGAGATCAACAAAAAATGTTGCATCTCGTTACTGTTTTCTTTTTCAAATTATTCATACTTTCAGTTAATTGCTCTAGTGCAGACTTCTACTAATCTTTCCAGGAAATATTCCCTATCAATACAGTGATAAGGGGAAATTAACTCTGAATTAAATGGCTGCAGGTCAGCTGTCTTTTACGGTACTGTGCCATGAAGTCCAGCAATTCAGTGAGTCAGTACTTGTAAATATACGATGATAAACTATAAACATCTTAATGTCTACAAAAGGTTTTTTAAATTCATGAGCAATTAACCTTAGACAGATAAAGCCTTTATAAATGCGCAGATGTTCCAGGACAAGAGAAAGCTGTTGTCTTCCCTGAGATTCAGCAGAATGTAAATCACAAACATCTGTGGAACATCCAAACCCTTGTCCTACTATCCCTCATGCATCATGCCACATGAAAGTACTTTCCTATCTCCGCGAGATCCGATGGCTTGTGGTCCTTTATATACCTTTGTTTCTAGCTAAATCCCCCCTGACTCTAATGTGTTCTACCATGTTAATAAATGCTGTTATTTCATAGGTTAATTTTAATCCACATCATTTCCCTCATCTGGTTCACTGCACAGGTGAATGGAGCATGGGTGGCAACAGCCAGGAATGACAACTGCCTAAGATGGTTCTCCTTCCAAGGTAATTATGCCTAGATTATTAATCCCCAATTATCACTGAGTTGTCAAGCAATCCATTGAAAAGAATGGCAAAATGTGTACCATCAGGGTGCGTCTACAATAATAAGTCTAAGTGATTGCTGTGAAAGGATATTGTTCTTTTTGCAACAGATCTTTGCAACATCTTGCAAGCATGAACTGTGTGTTTACTTCAGATGTATCAACTCACAGGTGACGAAGTATAAAGACAGGCTGTATAGGAATTGCTTGTACAGGCATATTTGCATAAGAGCAAAATGACTTTTCTCAACTCTTAGAAACATACTACTAATTACCTGCTTCACATATGTCACCATTTCATCTTGGTTTCTTGACAAAGTTTACAGATTACTGAACGAGCTGTATTTCTGAGCAAGTATTTTCAACACATCAGGTATCTTAGCCTGATCACAGGACAGCTGTTACAGTAACAGAAATTGTAGAGGTCTGGTCCTTCCAGAGCAAGGAACATCCCAGGCTCAGACAGCTGGTACCCTACATTGTCTATATATGTAAAATCAAGTAGATTAAAAACTCATGACAACATGTCAAAGACTGACTGAGAATGAAACCATGGAGAGTTCCATTTATCCTTGGAACACAATACACCATACTTTCCTAACTGCATCTGCACCATGATACAAAAAGTTCTAGCACAAGGGCTGCCAAGTTAATTCCCCCCATGATCCATCCAACCCCATACATTTCAGCTTGTAAGTCTGCCAAGAGAGATAGCAACAAGAATGCACCAAGACTATGAAGCTGATTTCACAGGTGCCACAAAGCAGAAATGAGAAGAACCAACATTGCCAAGGGCTGCATTCATACCAAAGACTCGGATGTGAAAGCTGTCTGGGGATCAGCTTAAATTAATGCTTTCTGACATGGTAGTCTTTCTGAGCAATAACTCATCACATTCAGAAAAATTAAACAAAATTTGTATTTAATACAGCACTTTTCACCCAAGAAACTCCCAACACTTAACAAAGGACAGAGAGGGATAATTTGATCTTGTAGAAGCCAGAAAAATTCCAGACTGAACAAAAGTGTTTCTACTTCAGCTTCACAGTCAATATTATCAAAGTGGTGAGTAACAAATCTCAGGCTTCTGCCTTAGCATCTTACTGGTTGTCTCACTTTGATCACACTTGTAAAAGACTGTTATTTGTAATATGTTGGTAACATAAGCAAACACCTATTTGCTAGAGTTCAGTGTCCCACACTACCACCTACTGTAGAACTTCAGTCCCTATTACAATTAGGAGCTCACACAAAGGATAATCTGCTCTGCTGAGAAGTACATACATCAGCTTTTCCTAGTGTGTAGAGTGTCTCCAAAATCTTGTGATGTAGCAAATACTCCATACATGGTCCTGTTTCGCCTGATTCCCTCTCATTTTCTTCTTGAACTAGAATATCCAGCATCTGTTCCAGGTGAGAAGGAATGTTGGTATCAGTCACAGGAGCTTTGTCATCTAAATAGAAGAGATGTGCAATCAAGAATTATTAAAATATTGTCCTCACTTTTCTTAAGTTCAGTTCCAAATTTAAGATTTACAACATGACCACTCATTTAAAGAATCTTATATATAGTATGTAAGTTTTTTAACATGTCTTAAATCACATCTTCAGAACCGTATCTGGAAATGTAAACTGGAATATGCATTAGGCAGATATCTAACCTTGCAATGGGGAAAAGGTGAAATGCCAAATTTCAAAACATGCATTAATTACACAGTCAAAAATGAAAACTTTTACACCCAGAAACCAAGCTTAGGGAAAGAAAGGTTCCACTCTCAATCTTCCAGTTAGTATCCACTGTGTCTTGATAAATTCCTCTTTGACTCTTCACATAGTATTCCAAAATCTACAAACAGCCTCTAGCATCAGCTTAATTTGCAGCTGATCAGTTCCTTTACAAACTAGACAACTAAATAAATGGTTTTTCTAATGATAACAACAAAGAAAACACAAACTCTGTGATGTTTATTCTTCAAAAGTTTTTAGATTTGTCTTTTATACTTTCTGCATTAAGACAGCATTCTGTCAGACTTCATGAAGGAAAGGGTAAGACTCTGATTTCATTATACTAAAGTCATGAAAATGCTGTTGATTTATGCCACTGGCAGCGGGAGCTGGCATTAACATGTTGTAAAGCACATCCACACGTGCAGATCTTCCTTTTTATTTTTTTCAGCTAAATTCTCCTTGAACAACTATCCCACTAGGGAAATGGTTACTACTTCTTATGCAATAACCTAAAAATAACTGTCACTTGCATGCAAATGGCAACAAGATCACAAAGGAAAGCTGCCATGTCAGAGTGGTTTTGCTCTCTACCACAACCTCTAGTTAGCCTAGAGTGTTTTGCTTGAATTTTCTAGGCATAATTCTGCTCCCACTGCAGAGGACAGAAATACATCCACTGAGTGGAAACTTGTTTTTCATAAGACTTTTGAAAGTCTGGGAGAGAGGTCAGCTTTTATTCTGCACCACATAATCACAGGTATCAGCTTTCCCCTACCACCCTGTCATTTCTACCTTAGGAAACATCACATAGCGTTCCAAAAGATGGGGTATTTAGAACCAAGGGTCAAGTTTCAGCTTGTAAGAGTAAATATTTATATAAACAAGATCACCAGTCCCAGACACAAACACAGATTCAATAGCTACTCTAGCAGAAATGCAGAACTACTAAGCTTGAGGAAAGCATGGTAACATTTGCTTTTAAAACTTAATAGTTTAATAACTAGGACCAAAAAAAAAAAAATTTAAATGTTGCATAACTGTTGTAGGAAACCAGGGAAAAGTTTAAGAAAAAGCAACTACAGCCATATTTCATCAGAATACCCATTTTTTAGAAGAGCAGAATAAAGTCTGGATAATTTTTAATGAAATGTGTTCTAAATCTGCTCACAAATTCACTTTTCAGAGCTATGTTATCAACATACCTTTCATGGAGACAAGACACTAAAGAAAAAATACCTAATACTGAGTATACAGAATTCATATATGTCTGGCAAAATCTATGAACACAAGATTTCTTCTGTTAAAATCTTGGAAAGAAAAAGAAAATCCCTGATGCAAAACAATAAAAAGGTTAACAGCAGGGACTGCATTTCTGTAGCTGTCTGTTTAGATTAAACAGAGTATGTGAAGAGAGAAATTGGGTTGGATGTGAAAAGGTAAAATTCTCTACATGGTTCTCAGGAAAGGAGACCTTCCCTCAATCGTTTTTCATGCCTCCTTTTTAAGGGATGAATGGAGGTATACAATATTTTTAATTACTAATTATTATTGTTTGTATTTTGATGAAAGACATGACTCATTTTAGTATTTCTTAACCTTTACTTTTTGACGACACCGAAATTGGGAATTCTAGTTTTTACAATAAAGAGAAAAAAACAGAATGTTTTCTTTTACCTGATGTCTCTATGTAGTAATGGGTGATTGCTTTCCAGTGGTAAACAAAATCTTCTTGTAATGGAAGGGAAGGTGCGAGCTATGCAGAAAAAAACCCAACAAACAAAAACCAGTTAGGAATGAAATAAACGTATTTCCTCAGAGATTAAATTGAATTTTATCTTATACTTGGAAGTAAACTGCTACAGACTAGTGCTACAATTCTTACTCTCTGTGCTCTTTTACCTTTAACAAGGACTACATACATGATTCACGGCATGAGCCCAATGTCAAACTGCCTAGCTCGTGAACATCAGTGATAATCTTTGTGAAGTCTCTGTGACCAGATGATCTATTTGAAGCAACAAAAGCAACTGTTCATGCAGCAAAGCAACACCAGAAATGTAGGTTTGAATTGTTTAGATCTCAGAGTTTTGTCCTGTAGGAAAAAATTGTGTTCTTTTACATCTGCTCTTGACCCCATCTTCCCTTTCTGTACACTCTGTTCTCCTTTCTGCCTCCGCTCCCTTAAAAATACCAATTAGCTGCTTCATACAGTTTTTGCCATGCCTTTTTTCCCTGTTAACCACAACTATTAAAAGATCTTTGTTTCTTTTTTTTTTTTGCATATCAGGCCCATCCCCAGATGTTGACAGGTTGCTTTTTTTTTTAACAAATACATTTCTTATTTCATTTCTGAAAGAAAAGGAAGTTTCTTCTTTTCTGGAGGAATTTGGGATGGCCAGTTGGGCATGTCTGGCACCTAGGAATAACATGCTGCAAGAACAAAACACAGCCTTCCACCCATTCAACCTCAGTATTGCTCCTTCCTCACTGAGCTTGAACCTGTGCCAGGGCTCAGTCACCCTCACAGTGAAAATGTTTTCCCCCCAGAAGCTACAGATACCACATTTGAGACTAGTAACTCTGAATTCCTGTAGTGTCTCCTTGTAGGGCCTGAAAAGTGCTGAGTTGCCTCAGTTCTTGGACAAACAGAAGCACAGGGCTCAGATAACTGTATACTCTACACTGGGTAGTGTTGGTTTCTTTGAAAAAGCCTTGGAAGTTTTCTATATCAGTCTCTTCTCTTTGTGGAGAGAATGACACTTAAATTTATCTTGGTAAAGACATAAAGCCCAGTATACGAACAGCATGCCCTGCCATGATAAGGAAGTGGAATGCTAATTGTTAAAGACCCTTTGCACACAGGACTTTGAAATGCAAGACTTTAAAAAAGTAGTAGTGCTTGGTAACTATCTACGCCTGCATCCTGCATGTGTGGAAATGTGCCCTCACAAATGGCTACTAGGAAATCAAACTGACATTGCTTATCTATTCCCTGAGAGTCTGTGGACTCATTAAGTCTTCCATATTTCCATGCTCGGCACTGAGAGTAGCACTTTAGCACACCAGCTACCACAGAACAAATATCAGGACACTGCACACTGGACAAAACTAGTTTATTTTACTATAAAGTTTACTAGGTTATTGAAATTCAGAAGAGTAACTGAACAAACTGAAGACTGAGCATATGATATTTTGTATCATGCTTCGTATGTCACACTTGCTGCTGTAGATGTGTATTTCAAGCAATGTAATGGTAATTCTGCATCTTCCTGTAATAAAACTATACCAAAAACTCAACTCTGGCTGATGAATAGCAGAGAGACCACTTTTGAGGAATACCAGGCCTTTCAGACCGCTCTATTTCCAAAGTAACACACGATAGATAACATTAAAGATTTATCCTTGACTGATGTGATTTTCCTCTCCACTTCTTCTAGCCTCATCTGCCTCGAGATGAATTTAGTGCCTCTGAGCAGTGCCAGGAAAAGGATTTCACTTCTCAGCACTGTCAATAATTTATCCACCGCGGGAGAGAACTGTAGATACAGACATTCTCCCTCCCAACACACGCCTCCAGGGACTCCTCTCAGAGGTGAAAAGGTAAGTCAGGGACAGCTCTTGCCCTTTTTAATTAAACTACTCAGTGATTTCACAGAGTCTTCTCTGATTGACGACTCCAATACAGAGGTACCAAACAGAGATACCATTAGCATGTGTGTGCACCTGTGCCTGTGTACATGCATGCTTATTGGGAATATATGATCAACCTTGCCACCAACTGGACCTGGTGATACGGAGCTGTGGGAGCTTCGCCTGCATTGGGCTACCAGACTCAGCAACTCCCAACAATATAGAAAAATTGTACGTCTTTAGTTGTTCAGCTAAAGTAACCCCACCCCCAAATACTCCCACCCCCAAATTCCTCTTCCCACCACAGGCAGACCTAGTATAAATCTGCTTTTTACAGCACAGCTATTCCAGGGAATATTTAAAAGAGATGTAGCTCCAGCAATGCTATGTACTATTCTGAGAGAAGTATTTTGCTGACAAAAAATGAAAAAAAACCCCAACTCTCTTAACTTAGTTATTGAGACACAAAATCAAGGTAAAGCCCAAGACCAAGACACCAGCTTATACACAAAGAAAGCCCAGCACTGGAAAGCATTAGAAAAATGTAAGCTCCCAAACACTTGGTTGGCATGCTTTAACCCTACTAGGACAGGTAATTCTAGGATGAAATTGTAGTTTCTATTTTAGGATGAATTATCAGCTACCAGCTGAGATGAAATATATGTTACAGTTGCCAATCTGAATAATCACTCTTTTGTAAAAGTACACATACTTGTATAAAGATTCTGAAGCAAATCAAAATTCATTGTGAAGGCCATTAATTCCTCCCATTTGTCTAATTTGAAGGAATTACCTTAAAGTACAGTTATTTCTCACAGTTATATTAATTCATTTTGATGTAATTACGTATGTTCTTACTAATTTTGAGCTATCGATTCCTAATCTCAAAGTGAAGTTCTCCTCCTTTGGGGGAAAAAACCCAGCGTCTTAAAGATTGCAGTGTAGGTGTTGGTATATCAAATAGCCAAAACTCACTGAACACTACTAAAAACCAACAGCCATTTGAGCAGACATTGATTAGCTCTTCCATCTGGTCCCAAACTCCAGCAGTCGAGCTTCCTGGGAGTGAGCAAGTCAGTGTTCTCATTTACAAGCTAAACTTAACACATGCTGCCTTATCATTCTGGTGATGATTTGTTACTAATGATTGAACCCCAATCCTTCCAGGAAAAGTGCTGTTCTCAGGAGAACTATAGGTCTTTGACCAGAACTGTAGTCTGCTCGTTATAAAATCTGTCCAAAATACAATTCCACGTAGTTTTCAGAAGTATATAGAATTTGTGTTTAGGCAGGAAAAAAACCCCAAAACGTCAAGTGCAAAGAAACCTATAAATATTCAGAATTTAACAGCAATTCCTTTATGCATGTAAAAATCATTGTCATATTTTTCCTGTATGCTTTTCAGAAGTGCAATTCAACACTGAAAAGAATGGAAAAAACGGAAGCTGGTGATATCCCTCAATATCTTTCAGACAAGTTTACAAAGTAAAGAAAACACTGTATAAAAGAATAACAGGTACTGTCTGGTCAGATGCCAGAGTATAAAAGCAAGCAGAAACTGGGTCAAAGAGAAACAAAGGGGAAGTACATGCACACTCCCCTGACTGAAACAAGGAAAACTACAGCAGTCACTCAATGTTTTTCTTCGATCTTACTACTTCACTAATGTGAATGCTTGCCCTGAGGGAAAATCTGAAAAAGGACTAATGCTTGAGGTTTATTTTATTTCTTCAGTTGATGAATGCACAGTTTATAACAGTCACTGCTTTCACATATAAAATTAAGACTGCACATGCTTGCAAGCCATGTGTTAAATTTTGTCATCGTGATTTGTTAATAGCAGCACAACATTAAAACAATCAGTAATATGAGGTCATTACATCAAATCAAGTGGGTTCAAGAAGAATAAATCTTGTTCTGAGTAGTTATGCCATTAATGATTTTGGAGCAGTACCTGTAGCAAGTGACTAAGTTTCTTTCAAAGCTCAGTTTCACCTCAAAACATGAACAGAAAAGAAGCTACTTAAAAGTGTGTTAAGGTACCAGTGTAAGAGATACAGTGGAATAATAGGTTGGTAGAGAGGGGTCCCAAAATTGTGCAGCAGACACCAAAATCTAAATTCACTCCCAGATACCGAGAAATACAAATAATCTTGTCTGACAGCAAATTGCAAAATTCAAAACAACCAAAATCGTATTTTTCCTGCTCAAGGTACACAGCTCAAAAACACCCTTTTGAGTTGACTATTAAGATGAAACATCTCCTGAAAGCCCAAATCAACCACAAACAAAAGTCCTTTGAACACTGAGTGACCACTTCTCAGACAAGCTATTTTGTCTAGGGAGATGTGAGTGAAGAGCACAAGATAAGAGAAAAAAAAAGTCTAACTTGCTGCTTTGTTATTGTACACTACATTTTGTATGTTGCTGAGAATGTAGCGCTCCTGGTATACATTTGGGATAAATGTATGCATAGCAAAGAGAAAACACCTTGGGGACAAGCCATATATAAACTGTCACAGATTCATTAATATTAACCCCATAAAGCAACAACACTTCTATTCTGCCCTGAGGTAAGGTAACAGAACAAAGACTGCAGTCCCCTCCACCATTCTCACCAACCCACCCAACCCAATTTAAGGATGCTCTGTCGAGATGATACCACAGTGGTGCTTGCTCATCTGGATGCTGCAGAGAAATCCAGAAAGAGCAAAAATATCTAAAATACTGGCAGGATTGACATATGATAAGAGGTGGCAAAAATTAGGATTCAGTTGTAATGAAAATCAGGAATAAGATTTCACACACTTGGACAATTCAGGCAGAAGAGATTGAAAGTTTTGAGTTATTCAAGGTAAGAAAAGGTCTTAATAAAAAGCAGCTGGTCCCTTATGTTTGCCTCATCACAGCTGTGTCATGAAGGCAGGCAATTAAAGAGCAGTACACTCAAACAAGTGAAAGGCAAACACTCCTACGTGGATTAGACTGTCAACCTTTGGAACTCCTCGTCATAGTTCAGAGAGATGGCATATTGAGGGTAAGATAACAACGATTATCTAATAACATGGGAACTCTTACTATTTAAATGCATATCTCTAAAGTCGGCAGGCCTGCAGGCCCTGAGGCAGGACAGGAGCATTATATAAGTGATGTGCAGGAGAAACGACAGGGGAGAAGGGCTACCCGAACATTTCTGATTTAAAGTAGTCCTACCAATGAAAGCTAAGCCTAGGCACTTCAAGTGTATTTGAGTGCCCAGCTCAGCTGAAAACTGTTCAGCTGCAACTGAATTCCTTTGGGAGGCAGGCACCCAAATGAGAATTTATATCTTAGTTATCAGTGCTGTTGCTGATATTCAGGGCTGAAACAGTCCATTTGAGGCTGCACAACCTATACTTGCTCTGCAGCAATAACAGCAAGTAAAAATGATGCTCCGAATTCTCTAGGTTCTGAAAACAGCAAGCAGCAGCATCAGGGTGGACTTATATTTAGGATTTACACCAGTTTTCATTTTCAGGGTAGCAAAGCTAAGTAGCCCACATACTTTAATAAAAGAGAGAATGAAACAATGACTTAAAGTCACATGTAGCCCCAAAACTGGTTAAAAGTTTCTATTTCTCAGTTCTGTCTTTGAATTAGGGGGTCAAACTTCCTAGATAGAGTAAGAAACATTCTTAATATCCTTTTGCTTTTGTGATCCTGTGTTTCATTCCTAGCATGCGGTGCTCAGTATTTGTCACAACCCTGTAAATGCAACTTAGTGTAGTATTTATTATCAGGAGATCCACCACAGTGGTGTTAGCAGGATGGGGCAATTCTAAAAGGGACACTAGAGCTGAGCAAGGGCATATAGCATGTTGTTTGATAGCAGTCACTTGCAAAATGATGTTATCAATCTGTTTCCGGTTTGGTTTTTTTTTTTAAATTAAAAAAGATCGTCTAGTCCCTACTATCTCTACTTTTCCCCTTTTCCATTCAACTCTTTCATTTTTCCTAGTTTTTAGGGATCTCAAATAAATGCAGTTCTTTTTATTTATTTTTTGTACACAGCAGTAATGTAAATGTTCTTCTAGGAATAACTTTTATTAGCTATCTTGAACCAGTAGACCTGAAAGGATAACTTCTCCTCCACTCCTGCATCTCTCAGTTATCCACTCTCATTCAAAATGTGGCACAGCTCACCACAACAAGATTTCTTTAGTCAGGCAGCCACTAATTTCTGTTTATCCTCCAATGAAAGCACTGTCTATTGAAGGCATTCATATGTGGTCATAGAGAGTTTTCAATTAAGCCGTTTCATCATTATTTAAAACATTTCTTTCCAATTGCCACTCTACGACTAAAAGATCAAAATAGGTACCTGCAATTATTTAATACATGTTTAACTTTAAAACCCCAATAGTCCTGCTAAAGATTGCAGAACTACAGGCATACATAGAGGCAAGCATATGCTTAATGCTTAAGTATTTGCAGCATCAAGGTACACATTAATGCACAAAGGGTGCCCCTCACAGGAGGTAGGATTTAGCGTGCATGCTCTTTTTTCAACCATTTGAACCGTTTCCTTCAACACTTTCTGCCTTCACTTCCAGCAGTATTTCACTGCCAGTTTTTAGCACCTAACCAAAGCTGCACCTCTTCAAACTCGGCCTCGTCGGTATCTTGGCTCACTGAGAAAGGTGCTGAAAGCCAGAGACATTACTACCAGGACCCCACCTCACCGAAAAGCAAACAGAAAGAAACCGGGCAGACAGTCGAGTCCTGATAAGCAGGCAGCTGGACGCGGCCTACAGAAATGGCAGCTTCGGAAACAGGCCCTGCTGCTTTCCTCTCCCCAGCGCGGCGATGGGCACCGATGTGCGACTCTCCACGGCGAAACCCAACTGAACACACGCAGCCCCGGGTGCCCCCGGCCTCCCCCTCCACCCTACCCAGTTAAAACAGAAACCGGGGACGGAAACGGCGGTTTGGAGGTGACAACGTTCACACAAAAGCACCGGAGACAGCGACTGTTGTCCGCTGGCCACGACAAGAAGAAAAATCCTGAGGACTTTTTCCTGAATTCACCTCCTTTCTCATCTGTTTCGCGGACAGCGGCCGGGCCGGGCAAGGGCCGCCCTCACGCCCGGCGCCGGGGCCTACCGGGAAGGCACGTTACCGGCCGTGACAGCCCGCGGGCTGCTCCCGCTGGCCGAGGGGGCTGTGCTGGGCCCGCCGCGGAGCCCCGGGCACCAGCCGCTCCCTCCTCTCCCGCCATCTCCGGCTCTCGACAGCCCTCGGCCTCCGCCTCCCTTCCCCGCGGCAGGGGCGAGCCGGGATCGGCGGGGCGGCGGCGGCGGCTGCCGGCGGATACGCCGGCTCGGCCGGGGCCCCTCGCCGCCAGCCCTGCCGCGGCAGCAGGCCCCGGGGGTCGGCGGCGGGGAAGGGTCGCCGCGCTCAGGCACCGGGCCGAGCCTCCCCCCGCGCCGCGCCGCTCGTCCCCGCGGGGCCCGCTCGGCGCCTAGGCCCGGCTCGCATCCCCGGCGCGGCGTGGCCGGGCCCGCCGGCGGCCTTACCGCCTCCACGGCGTGCTGCAGGATGGAGGTGAACTTGGAGAACATCCTGTCCCGCGACTGGAGCAGCCGCTGCCGGGAGGACCGCGAGAGCTCCTCGATCCGCCGCCGCCGCTCCAGGGTGAGGGCTGCATGCGGGGGCCTGGCCGCGGGGATCGGGCGGGCGGGCGGGCGGCCGCCGGCTCTTGCCTCTCGCTGCCGGGCGGACACCGTGGCACTGACACCGCCGGGCTGCGGCGCCGGCTGCCGAGGCGCCGGGTGTCCGCCCCGGCGCGGCCTGCAGGGGCCGCCACCCCCCGCACGCAGCCAGCCGCGCCGCGGGGAGGCCCGGCCCGGCCCGGCCCGCTTGGCCCGGGGCGGTCTGGCCCGGGGCCCGCGGGCCTGGGCGGCCGAGAGCGCCGACCTGCCGCCGGGGCGGGGGCGCCGCTGGCCGTGCCCCTGGCATTGTCGATCGAACCGGGCCGCTTGTGCCGGGGCTGCCCAGGGCAGGGACCCTCTGCCGGCCCCCAGGGTGCGGGCGGTGTGGGACACCGCCGGGGGTGGGAGCGGGCAGCGAGCTCGGGGTGCCCCGGGCCGGCCCTCCGCCTCTGCGGCCAACTGCCGGGCAGGGAGGTGGGGGGGAAAGGGGCGCCCACCACCGCTGTCACCGTGCCCAGAGGCCTGCCGTCAGCCTCCGACAAAGGTCTGCGGGTCTACCCGTCCCGCTCTGCCTCCTGGGGGCTGGGAGACAGCCGCCTCCACCCGCGCCTGCCAGCATGGAGCGTAAGGAGCGGGCCTGGCGGGGGTGGCCGACGGCCCGGCTTGCTGTCTGCTGGGACGGTTGGGATCTGTCACTGTCTGCAGGGACTGTGAGGTCCTCGGGGAATGCCCGGCTCTCCACAAAGCAGCGTAAGGGTGGTGAGCTCAGAAAAGTCGGTCACATCTTGTTGCTGCTGGGCGAGAGGCCGGTGGGGCTGGTGGCGTGGGCCTGGCTGATTGCGGTCCTTCCAGGGCTTGTGGAGTACCACAGCACGAGAGGGCTTGTTGCAGTGCGCGTCTTACCTGTTTCACTGCTGTTTTTTTCCCCCAGAGCTTTGAACGAGACAAAGAGGGCTTTATTTCATCTCCAAGCCAAATACTTCAGAGAGAAGGGTCATCCCTGCCATTTTCCCCTGCCACAGGAAAAGCAGAGGTAAGGTGGGGTGATCAGAGGTTATAGGTGTAGCCAGTGGGCGGTGTGAGATGTTTTGGGCACAGCTACAGTTCATGGGATAGTGTGGGGGCTCTGGGCAAATGGAAGTTGGGGAACAGGGTTGATTTGGCACCGGGGGAGCAGAGTGAAATGTTGGGAAGGTGACAGACCAGTATGGCAAAGGGAAAAGAACCTGTAGTACCAAATGGAGAAAAACTTTCTCAGTAATATTTGGAGAGGAACACCAACTTCCTCATATGCTAGGAGCAGGCAGAGAGAGGCGAATCAAAAGACAGGACAAAACTACTATTTAACTGCTGTGTTTTAAGTTGTGTCATCTGGGAAGTCTGATGATGACTGTTGATCTTGTGGTGAAGTCTTACTAATGATTCTGCTGAACTGATTGTTGTTACTACCTCCATGCTTTGCAGGCATGGAGAGCCACAGTCCAAGTACTGTATGGAAGTAAATACTAGTTGTATGTGGACACCTTTGCTGAAGTGGCTAAGGAGCAGAGCTAGCTATTTCCTTCTCAAAATCCAGATGTATCAAATAACAGACATTTAAGAGGTAATTATGAAAAATCTGCTTATTGTGGGTTTGTCAAGTTATGTTCTATAGATGTTCTTAAGAAATGTAAGTTTTCTATGTGGGTAGTCATGTGATGAAACACACGTACCATCTCTGTGTTCAGGTAATTATTAACTGGATGGATGCTGCATTTGGAAGGTGCCCATCTTCTATGATTTAACATCAAAGGTTCTATTAGACTTTTAAAATGTGCTCTAGGAGGCAAACCCTTCTTCAGATGAATTTAAGTGGTGTCTACTATAGTTTTGCAATACATCCAGATTATTATTAATACTTATGTATATTTTTATATGTAAATACTTATATCTATTTTTATTTATATTAGTATTTTTATATTATAAGTACAGTTCAGGAGCTACATCCAGCCTGCTTATGTGGTTTGTATTGCAGGTTTGTATTGCTTTCATTAAAAAAAGAAAAAACAAATGACAAGTTGTAGGTTTGAATACAAACATGTTGTCAGCAAGTGGGCTGAGTAGTGGTACAGCTTTTCTCCCATCAATGTGAGGGTGTTCACCGTGTTAATGGGGACCTTCCCATTCTCTCACCATAGATACCGTTTTGGAGCCTGCATCGTTTCTGAAGAAAATGTGGATTTAAGGCACACGTGCTTGATTAAGGTGTCTAAGAGAACATGGTAATTTAAAATGCTCTTTGCAATCCATTTGTTTTTGCAAAAATGTCTTTTGGGTGAGCCTGGGCCTTCCCGTCTCTGAGTAGCAGAATGAATAAAGAAACAGTAAGGTATCATGAAGATATAAAAGGAGACAGTTTTATAACAGTGAGAGTATTCCTAAGCGTACTTCACAATTTATGAAATCATAAGTCACCTCTTCACAGATGGCTAGGTAAAAGCTTTTCTAATGCTTGAGGGCCTCGTTATTCTAAGAGTGCCTGATGTATATAAAAACATTTTTTTTAAACAGAACATTTCATTGTGGTTGGAATTCAGATTTTGGTTGCAAAAGTGACTTCTTATTAGGACTCCTCAATATGAAATGCCTTGCAGTAAAGGAAACAAAGAAAATATCACAATTATGTGATTATCCCTAAGCCTGTTAAACAAATTGAGTCTCTGCAAATAAACCTGCTTATACTTACCAATATATTGAGCTTGAATTTGTAGCCATACTGCAGAATCCAGTCTGTGGTGCATATACGTGTTGCACACTGTAGATAGGGGGGTTTTATGTTCTTCTAAAGTAGTCTCAGTCTTCTCAAGTATATGGAGTTATTTCTCACTGCTGGGAATATTAGATAAAGTACTGGCAGACCAGTAGTAATGCAAGTCACTGGAAACTAATGGAAAAATTATTTCACCAGTTTCAGTGCAAAAGAACTCAGTTGAGGTTACATTCTGTCTGGATACTTCTTGTTCTCATTGGAGATGATTCAACCGGAGATGACTCAGTTACGGACAGGCTACCAATGTCATGTCATATGCAACAATACATCTTCACCTGCTCATGCTTGATGTTTCCCCTGAAAAACCACGAGTATTACTACTTATTTTAATACTCTTGAGAGCAGAGCTCTGCTGGTTTTGGGGTTTGTAGTTCTTTGGCAAAGTAGTTCTTTTTTTGGGTGGCACATGCAGTGAGTTAGTGTTTTGCTTGAATGTGAGTTACGACACAGCTTGAAAGTGAGGCTATTTTAATTGATAGGGCTTTTGGGAACTAACTTTTCTCCTTCTTCCAAATTAAATTGTCTAGATTAAATCAGTTTAAATGGAGTGAGACAGTGAGATAATGTGCTAGCCTTTCTCTCTGAAAATCTCTCTGTCTCTGCTATTTAGATTGATGGCACCAGGCCAGTCTCTAATGGATGTATTTGTCTACATTACAGAAGAACTTCCTGCAGTCTGGACTTTTCCTTCAGAGAGGCTGAGGATTTGGAAGGTACATTTTTGTACCCCAGGATGAAAACATGCTAGTAGAGCTATGCATAATATCTGTTTATATTCTGCGCAGGAATTTATTGTGTTTATAATAACCAGATTGACATCTATGTTTTCAGTGACTACTTGGATGAAATAAAGAATGAAGTGTTAGCAGCTCAGCATCATCTCTGCTTTTGAGGAGGGCTAAAGAGATGTTTAAAATCATCTTCTGATTCCAGCCTTTATTACAGAAAGCAAGCATTCTGTGCATTGGATACCAAACAGCATAGTGTGACTGAAGTCCAAACTATGCTTCTTCCAAGTTTAATCAGTGTCTTATATGTAGTATCATACGTGCTTCTGTTTGCTGTCATTTTCCATCATGAATTTTCTGGTTGTCTGCGCTCTCAGCTGCGTGCAATAGCTCCCTCTTGCTGATTCGCTAGTAGCACCATGTAATCAGCTCATGCAGTATTTCTTTAAATCCCATTTTCAGGCATTTCCTGGTTTGTGCATCCTGCTCCGTGACTGCACGTCTACTCCTGCTCTAGAGACATTAATTTGTCTTCTGATGGGTTACAAACTTCCTAGTCATTAACCTATTGTCTAATTACTTACCTGTCACATCTGCAAGTGTCTTTTTACTCCATCACTCATTGCTACTGTGGAAGACACAATACTGGACTGGATGGACAAATATGCATGCCCAGTAGGCTATTATTCCTTATGTACCTACCGCAGTTGCACTGTCTGTACTACCCTGCTTAGCTTATATAATGGGTTGTAAAGGAGACCACAAGGAGGTCAGAAGTCCATGTTGTCAGTGAAATGAGACATTTATTTTCCAAACACATCATTCTTTGCTCAAATGTTTCTATTCCACCGGAAGTGTTATAATCCAGGCTTTCCTCTATGAGTAAGTACATGAATGTTCAGCCATACAGTATCTGCAATTGTTAGCATGTAATAAATTATTGAAACCAGATAAAATACTCTCAAATATGATCAGTTAGAGCTTGGCCAATTTCACTGAAGTCTGCAGGTTAGCAGGACCACAAGTTTACTTGTTCTTGTGGTAGTGGAAGATGGAGCAAAGAGATTAAGGATAAACTTCTGGGTTTATGCTATATTGCAACTGTAATGACTGCAAGAGTCTGAGTGTGGTATGAATAGACATAAAACTGGATTTTGCCCCAAAATACTGGAAAAAAATAATTGAGTGGTCCATCTGCTATAAATTGGTTCCCTCAATCATTTGTCTGTGTACTTGCAGAGAGGGAAGTCTAGCAACCAGAATCTGTATGTATTTCTGGGGAGAATTTAGGTGCTTAGCCTGGACCCTACTAAGAGATTTCCAAGTAATTTTCAGGTCGGCTCTGACTGTGTTGTTTGTTTTCTAATGCATAATAAGATTTCATTGTTACTTACATCTTTGGATTTAGGGCTATAATCTGTTAATCCCTAAAATGTCATCAGATAATCTGTTTAATCATAAGCAAAAGCTGATGTTGATAGTCAATACGAGTTATGCAGAATAGTTCAGGCAATACTACTATGCAAGTATAGAAACTTTCAGCAGATCTGTTTTGCATTAGTCTACAATTAAAAGTAGGGGTTTTTGGGGGTTTCAATTCAGATATCTTTGTCCTGAGGCATAATTGAAATCTTTCGTGGAGTCTGATACTAAATTTTGGCATTGTAAAATGTCTTAATTTTGAAGCGTCTCCAAATATTTATGATGCGAGGTACTCGGTAGTGGCTTCACGATTAATTTTAAATTATTGATAGCACAATTATCTAGAAAGGCCCAAATACTAGTGTCACAACGCTCTCCAGTGTTCACTATCCATAGAGTTACATGACAAAAGTCCAGTGATGTTCTTCAATATTTTGTTAGACTTAGAAGGCAGCCAGTAACTCCTGAGTTCCGTTCATGGCTTCTTGGTAGGAACCTGCTCTTACCAGCAGAGGGCACAGGGTGACCTGGTTTAATCTGTGGGACACACAGCAGCAATATTCAGAGAGAATCTCTCATAGCTAATTTGGGGGGAAAAAATAACCCTATGTATCCTGTGCAGAACGAATTAGTATACCAACTAGTAATGTTACCTCTGGGCTTAACTGCTGCGTGATACTTGGCTTGTAAAAGCTTTGGTTGCTACACATGACAGCCCATCATCTTAGCAGTTCACTTATCCCACTTGGTTCTCAAATGCTGTTATTTAGAATCATAGAATCATAGAATCATTTCGGTTGGAAAAGACCTTCAAGATCATCAAGTCCAACCATCAACCATGCCCCCTAAACCATGCCCTGGAGTACCCTGTCCACTCGCTTTTTGAATACCTCCAGGGATGGTGACTCAACCACTTCCCTGGGCAGCCCATTCCAATGTTTGACAACCCTCTCAGTAAAAAAATTTTTCCTAATATCTAACCTAAATCTCCCTTGCCTCAACTTGAGGCCATTTCCTCTTGTCCTATTTCCAGACACCTGACAGAAGAGACCAGCACCCACCTCACTACAACCCCCTTTCAGGTAGTTGTAGAGAGCGATAAGGTCTCCCCTCAGCCTCCTCTTTTCTAGACTGAACAGCCCCAGCTCCCTCAGCCGCTCCTCATAAGACTTGTGCTCCAGGCCCCTCACCAACTTGGTTGCCCTTCTCTGGACACGCTCCAGCAGCTCCATGTCTTTTCTGTAGTGAGGGGCCCCAAACTGAACACAGCACTCGAGGTGCGGCCTCACCAGTGCCCAGTACAGGGGAACAACCACCTCCCCGCTCCTGCTGGCCACACTGTTCCTGATACAGGCCAGGATGCTGTTGGCCTTCTTGGCCACCTGGGCACACTGCTGGCTCATATTCAGCCGGCTGTCGACCAGCACCCCCAGGTCTTTCTCTGCCGGGCAGCTTTCCAGCCACTCTTCCCCAAGCCTGTAGCGCTGCATGGGGTTGCCGTGACCGAAGTGCAGGACCCGGCACTTGGCGGTGTTAAACTTCATACAATTGGCCTCAGCCCATCGATCCAGCCTGTCCAGATCTCTTTGTAGAGCCTCCCTACCCTCAAGCAGATCGACCCTGCCTCCCAAAGCTGCAGGACTGGTTTGAGTTTATGAAGACATTGACTTAGCCCTGTGGCTATCACATCCCACATGATATTTGCATCTTTGCAACAACTAAACCCCAATGAATTTAGGAAGGGTCTTGTATTCAAAGACTGGCCCTTCTTGACAACTAACTGAATTCTTGTGTGGTTCCCAAAGAGGTGAGAGTGACCATGTACATCACCATTGCATTATCTTACCTGTAGGTGAGGGTAGAGGGAGCCATCTGAACACTTCCAGTTATAATTTCATGCTCAGAAGGTGTACTCTGAGCCAAACTGCATTTCCAGAAAAAGTATGTACAACTTGATCCTTCATAATTCTTTCTGAGTCATCAGCCGTGTAGGAACGAGTGTCTGCACTTGGATGAAGCCTTTAAGGAACTGACCTGGAGGCACTACTGACAACAAGCAAAGGAAATGAAGTCTGTAGTAGACCCAGGGTCATCTAGAAATGTTTCTATTGCTCGTCCCTGTTCTTTTGCTGCAGGCTGTTTTGAACTAGTTTGACTTTCAGTTGTAAAATGCTGAAGTAAGCAGACCTGTGTTTGTAATATGCCTAATATAATGGAACCTGTTCCTGACTAGATCTTGGAGTGGTGCTGTAATGCACTGTCTTTGATTCCTGCCTGGCAGCTCATGTGCCAAGTGAAGTATTTCCACCCATTTATGTTCAGAAGCTGTTATCCCCCGCCTCTGGGTCTCCCAGGAATTCCCAGGTGGTGTCATATTGAGCTGTTATTCATACCTGGGGTGCTCGATTGCTGCATCAGATGTGCAGTCTGCATTTCCTTCTTCCTCTCTAGCAGTAACAACCAGGCAGCAGAAAGCCAATTGTTATATTTGGCATTACATGTACAGCATACGTTGTAATTCTGTATTCAGACATAGAAATCTTGTACTAACATTAATCGGTTTCCATGAGCTGTTGCAAAACAATTCATCCCAGTGCTAGATCATAGCCCGCAGAGGGCAGCCTGACCTCGTGTTTTACTCCAGCAATGTGCTTAACTGGAGAATTCAGGCATCTGCTGGCATCTATCAGTGCGACTTACTGTGGAATAAACAACTGAATGTTGTGGAGAATTAGCATCAGCCCTAAACTCAAACAGATTCAAAAGTGGACCGAAAAAAATAATCGTGTGACTAAATTAAACCTTCTGTGGTTTTTTTTTTAAACTTATTGAAAGAAAAAAATTGCAGGAGAAAACTCAGCTAGACCTGAGCTTTAAATATCTCGCATGTACAACAGATAAGTTTATTGGTAGATGTCAACAGGCAAAAGAAAGAAAATATCCAGGATATGTGTACCTGAATGTACTGGGCAAGACTAACAGGAGAAGAAAAGTGTCGCGGTTTAACCCCAGCCAGCAACCAAGCCCCACGCAGCCGCTCGCTCACTCCCTTACAGTGGGATGTGGGAGAGAATCAGAAGGGTAAAAGTGAGAAAACTCATGGGCTGAGATAAAGACAGTTTAATAGGTAAAGCAAAAGCCATGCACACAAGCAAAGCAAAACAAGGAATTCATTCACCACTTCCCATCGGCAGGCAGGTGTTCAGCCATCTGCAGGAAAGCAGGGCTCCAGCACGCCTGCCTAATGGTTACTTGGGAGGACAAATGCCATCACTCCGAATGTGTCCCCCCCTTCCTTCTTCTTCCCCCAGCTGTATATGCTGAGCATGACATCGTATGTATGGAATATCCCTTTGGTCAGTTGGGGTCAGCTGTCCCAGCTGTGTGCCCTCCCAACTTCTTGTGCCCCCCCAGCGTGCTCACTGGTGGGGTGAGAAGCAGAAAAGGCCTTGACTCTGGGTAAGCGCTGCTCAGCAATAATGAAAACATCCCTGTCTTGCCAACACTGTTTTCAGCACAAATCCAAAACATAGCCCCATACCAACTACTATGAAGAAATTAACTCTATCCCAGCCAAAACCAGCACAAAAATGTTTTTCTTTTTTTCCAAATCTCTTCAGCAATCTTTCAAGATTCGCGTTACTGTTACTGTGACTGTAAGACTGTGCCTTTGGCTGGTTGGCCCATGTTCTTTCCCAACTGTGTCCTGAGTCCTTGTGAAACAGCCATCACAATTTCAAGGAGGATGTATCTACATGCAGGCATGTGCCTTAGCTCTAAAACTGATCACTGCCAGGTTTGGGACGAGGGGTTGCTATCTTCACTTAGTATGATTAAGGATCAAGGCATTCAGTTCCTAAAAAAGAGCCAGTACTTTGTGTCTCTCAAATCAAACTGTGTCCACCAGCTAATTAAGGAATGATCTTGATATGCTCTGAAGGGAGGCCTGTCCACTTGTATACTTCTCAGCCAGAGGGCCCTGCAATACAGTGTTTGGAAGAGAAAATACGTATAAGGAAAATAGCATTTGAGCAATTAAGACAGCCTCAACAATGTGTGAATTCCAGGAGTACGGGGAGAAACCTAAGTATCTCTTATGATCAAATGTCAAATTACTCACTGATGTGCTTTCACATTGATTTAGATAATTAATTTCTTTGGCCCCAAACTTTCTACCCCACATAAGCACGGCTGTTCACAGCAGAATGTATATGCTTCTGAGAGTCTAGCTGATTGTAATTGCAACTACAGGTGAATTTTTGCTTCTGATTCCTAAAACTTTCTCCATGTATTGGAGTGCTGAGAGATTTTGACTCTGTTTTATTTAGAATATTCTTTGCTATTCTTGCCATGTTATCCATAAACACCTTTGCTAATGTGAACTTTGACCAAGGAAGTATCTGTCATGTTTTACATTGATAGCATGATGTAAAAGTTACTCTGTGTAAAAATGCTTGTACAGTTAACCAACTCTGATTGCATAATTTAATTCAGTTTGGCCACAGCAAATTCTTTAGGGTAAAGGGTAAAGTAGGGCACACAGTGAGGTAATGCCCTTACTTGATGCAGATCTAAAAACTCTGGTTTATAATTAACAACAAAGGCAGTTTGTGGGATTGTCTCTGTATCTCCTGAAGGCATGCACTGAATACAAAACTAGAAGAAAAAAAGATTTTGGAGTCGAGATTCGCAGCTCTTATTCATGGTACATACTTCATATGTGAGCTTGTGAGAACCTGATGTAAAACCTGATTAAGTTTCTGACTCTGAGCTCTTTGTTGGGATCTTCCTGCTAAGGATACACACATAGGGGTGCTGCTGAAGTTCTTCAGCAGTAAATGCTGGCCAACTTTTTGCTGATCTTTCCAAACCTGACTCACAGAAATGGATTTGTCATTTTGGCCCTTGTGTCCTAATTTCCCACAGATAGGTTAGCCATTTTGATGCAAGAACAATATAGACTGCATATTAACAAGCTTATTTGGGGGCTTTTCCTTAGCTGCCAGGATTGCCAATATTTCTTGGTTATATAAAACCTATAGCATTTATGTGATAGCATGATCTTACATAATCCATGTAAAAATGTTTGGGTTCTTGAGTCCAGTAGTCAGTACTGACTTAGGATAATGTAGGTTCAATGTTACATTTTTTTCCCATAAAAGTGCATATACCACGGACAGTATGGAGGGTTGAATAACATGCAGAGGATTAAGAAAACTGGTTCACGCAATGAAAAAAGTAAGGAAGATGACTTCAGGATTTGTCTCACTCAGGGGAACTTTCTAACTTTTTTCTTTTTTTTTTCTTTTTTTTTTTTGTTTCATGGTTAAGTCTCTTTGTATATGTGGGCTATTTGGGGAAAAAAAAACTTCAGTAAAGCATTTCTATTAATATTTGCTGTGAGTAATTTGGAGCTCAATTCTCCTTTGAAAGATATACATGGGATCTTTTCTCAAAAAACATTAGTGGGAGCTGCCCTTGAAGCTCACTGAAATCAGTGAAGGGCCATGTATTTATGTGAATATGCTGTCCATTACTGACTAATTGCAGATTCTAGTAAGAGTCTTATATTGAAAGTGAGAGAGCTGTCTTGCTTTCATGTCATTCATGTCACAGAGAAGTATTTATTGTGAGCTTATTAAAATTCTGATTAAATCATAAGACTTAGTAATGCTGTTGATTTTGTTCCTTTCTAGTATGACTGCTATAGGTCTGATTTCCCTAAGAAAGGAGCCAGTGGAGTTATGGTGGAACACGTGGTAAAAACTTGTAGAAACATCCTGTAGTTTCCATCATTCTTCAGCATTCCAGTATCAGTTCAGAGAAGTAAGTTAAATAGATTGTCCAGGCCAGTCCTGGCCATCCTTGCCATTTGCCTTGCCCACAGAAGCTGTTCTTTGAAGCCTACTTCTGTAAGAATTTGTCTTTTGTTCCAAAAAACCCCTAACTTTTGTCACAATGATCTAATTTCAAGAGGACACATACTGCGTTGTGCAAAGATGGGTATGTTCTGACTGATGAGTTACCTGCATCAGGCAAAGATGTAATGCTGACTTCTACCTGCTTTTTCATCCATCATTCTCCCCTGATTTTCATGAAAAAAAAAAAAAAAGATTTACGTAGAACTGATAGAATCTTAATTATTTTTAAAACTACTATCCTACTTTTGTAGGTGACAAACTGGTTCAAAAGTGATGAGGGACAAACAATGATATTATAAACCTCATTTTCCCTAGAATTGATGCTAAAAATATCAATAGTTTATTTCTTTTTGAGGGGGTGGGGAGAGGGTAGGGAGAAGGGCAGGGACTGTAGGAACTGGTACCAGCAAATTGTTGGAAAGCCAAAGCACAAAACTTGCAGTGATGTATTGCACATATACAGTATATTACAAAGATGGTACAGTGTCTGATGTTAGGTGTCTGAGTCTTGGTCCAAAAGCTACTGAAAAGAAAAGGGAGAGATTCTCGCCCATGTTGCTGTGCAGATCATGAGTGGGGCAATGTATTGGCTGTAAGAGTTCAGTAACAATTAATGTTTTCACATTTCAAACTTACAGGTTAGCTGGACATTATAATTCTTTTGAGAGTTTTCTGTTTGTCTAAATCCAGTTTACTTAATGGAAGGAAAAATGAATTTTCTTTTATATATTTGCACAGTGGCTAAGTGACAGCAAGGTATGCTGCACAGAGAATATAGTCCAATATTTATGATACTTTTCTGCAAAGATGCAGGTTCTATTCTTTGCTCTGACATACGTTTTTTCTGTGACCTTGGACAACATACTTAGCTCCTCAGGGGCATTTAGGCATCTGAAAATACTAATAGGGGATTTGAAAACACCTATTGTTTGTTAAAATATATTAATCTGTTTGGGCACCTCTGAAAAATCCCAAGGTGCCTGTTTGCATCTCTTAAAGCCCGAAAACCTTTAAAAAATGTTGACCTTAGTGGATCTTTTTACACTGTCTAACTTGAGTTAGAAGCCTAGGCTGTCTGTATAGTCAATAAGAGAATGTAGGAGGTAGGATCCTGCTTCCCAGCTGACTAATTCAGAAGCCTCAGGTAGATGCCTGAAATAAAACAATGTCAATCACTGCTCCTTAATGGACTTCTAAAGTAGTCAGGAAATGGCTCAGTCAATCAAATAGCTCAACAGCTTGCTGCTGCTCAAAACGATCATCTCTTTTCCCTCTGATGGTTCCTCCTCACCCCTTCCTGGCTGTGCAGTTCTGCATTTGCCTTCTGTCAGCTCCAGTGTTTATCTGAGCCTTTGCTTGCTTTCTGTATCCTTCCGTATCCTTACCTGGCAGAAAACTAGCCCAGTGCAAGAAAGTGAGCAATTCTTAGCTAATTATTAAGCTAAAGCAGTTCCCTGAGGATCAAACCAGTGGTAACGGTGCTGCAGTGAGGGAAGCAGGAGCAGATGGGTTGGAGTAAGAGAAGAGGGAGTGCATAGGAGAGTATGTGACCACCCCTTGCAGAAGCAGCAGTGGACTCTTGGATTGGCTTGTCCATCTTCTCTGACTCAACATCTCTTATCCAAGTATCTGAGGCCTTCATCTGTAAAACAGAAATCATGGTCTCTCACTTCTTCTCTGTACCTCCCTTTTCCACCCTCTTCAGCTTCCTTCCACATTTCCTAGATATTGGCAGGATCTGAGACAGCAACTACAGGAGCTGATTCAGCTGCACACATGCAGATTGCCTGACTGGTACTTGCTGCTGATGAAGACGTGCCCTTCAGAACTGGTAACTGTTGAGTTCCCACTGCAGCTTTTCTCCTTCATTTTAATTTCTCTTCTTAAGTGCTAATTGCTACAAAACTTGTAAGGCTATAGAACTTTTTCTGAATTACAGCTTTTATTCAGCTTGAATTGAAATTCTCCATATCCAAATCTGAAAATTCTTGGAGGGGACTTGATGGACAGACAGGAAAATAAAACTCTTATCAGCCTCAATTCCTCTGGAAGCCCAGCTAAAAAGCTCTTTTTAATGAGTGCTGTATCTGATCCATTTTAGCATTCTCTGACCAACATGTCTGTTGAACTTCTCTGCCTTAGAGACTTTACACAGTGAATGGAATAAACTCTTTGTGTTCTATAGAAACCCAAGTTACAAATGCCTTTCCCTTCCTATTTCCTAGCAGTATAAAGAAAGGAAGTTCTTCATTAAAAAGCTAATTTCTGCATGTTCCTGAACCTTCTTTTTAAAGCCATCTATTAAGTATGACACAGGAGAACCCTTGATAGTGCTAGTCAGAAACTCACTGAGGAAGTGCATAGGAAATTACTCAATTAAAAATACAAAATGCTGTCATACTACATTGACTGAGAAAAACCTTGGCTCTTTTGGACAAGAAGGAAAACTTGAGTTGTTTGCAAGTGGAAAATTATACTCATTTCAGAAAAGAAGACAGGGAAAGGAACTGTTTTTCAAGTGGGTATCAGATCACCAACTAAGGATAATGCCGTAGGAGTGTGGAAGGAGAAGAACAACTTGAGATTTATTTCATTCCTGCTGCGGGATTCAGAAACATTTGCAACAGGCAAGACAACAGAATGACATAAAGAGAATGACTGAATTAAGGTGTGGGGGACACTGGGGTAATCCATGGCAAATAGAGCTGGATACGACTAAAAGTCATTGCTGCGTGTGAGCATGAACACAAATTCAGACAAACAGCCAGATGTGCCGATTCATTTTTTGTGCATATATCACCCGATGAGAAGGCACGCGTGTGCTGTCCATTCTGCTGCTGCTTCCATGCTTTCTTACACATATGCGCTCCCTACTCAGTTGGGGTGATGGGGAAGGTGAGCGGCATAAAAGCACTGCCAGTGGGTTGGTCTGATAGAGCCGATATGCTGGCTAGGCTGCACTGTCAAACGGCAGTGGGAATGTATGATATGTCTGTTACTAGCATCCATTTCTGCTCTGTGGACACACTGTGATGCAATCTTTGCCACCTCTCTTAGATACAAAGATTTTGGTAATCGGGTTTTTTTGATTGAAAAAATGTGTAGGCTTCTTGCTAGTATGGAGATGTATAGCGTATGGTAGTGCAGAGTGGAGGAGTGTGATTCAGTTTCTCCTGTTGTTTAGTTTGCATGCTGGCTCCTCACTGAACATCACAGATTGTGCTGTTTCTTAGTTGATAGTTGCCCATTCTGAAATTGATAAGACTGTGCTCTAATGTTTTAATTTGACTATTCTGATGTGGTCTTCGAACCTGTTATTCTTGACAAACTAGAGTGTTGTTTTGCTTAACTCTTGCCAGCATCTAATGAACTGGTGGCACAGGGGTTTTCCTTTTAGTGTGGCTTGGGAGTATTTGGCTTTATTAGATGGGCGGCTAGGCTCCCGTGGGGAGGGGTGTCCACGAGATACTGATCTTGTTCTTCGGTGCTTTGCAGTTGGTTGCTTGCTGCTTCTATTAAGGTGCCAGGAGGAAGCTGAGTACTCTTTTCTGTATGTTAATGCCAAGATTGTTTTGCAGACAACATTGCTACGATATTTACGTTTATATACTATTTACATACAGATACGCAGGTGTATAGTTGCTATGCTCCGCTGCTGTTCGGTGGGTGAATTTCAAGTTGTGCCACAGACTTCACTGTCGGGTCGTAAACGAGCTGAACCGCTGTCGAACAGCCCTGGCAGCGATTTTAGCAGAAGACCCGTCTACCCAGCGCTCGAAGGAGCAGAAGGTCTGGCGGTGCTTTTCCTAGCGCTGCTTTTGCGGCCGGCGTGACTCTCCCCGAGCGCATCGCCGTGCCACGACGCTCGCCCTGCAACACCCCGCCGGTGACATTTCCCTAACGCCGTCCCAGCGGCCGGTATCGCCTTATTCCCCTGCCCACCCCCCGCCGCTCCCAGCCCTCAGTCACGCCTCACCGGAGCCGCTGCGGCCGCGGCTCCTCCGCCAGCCCTGCCCCCGCCCCGGCAGGCCGGTCCGCGGCGGCACACACGGACACACGCACGGACACGGGCACGGGCACGGACACGGGCACGGACACCCGCGCGGGCTCGCACACGCACCGCAGGGCGCGCAGGGAGGGCGGCGGCGGCGCCGGCGGCGCGGACCCGCCCGGCCCGGCCCGGCCCGGCCCAGCCCAGCGCCGCCGCCCCCCGCATCGGCCGCCGCGGCGCGGAGGGCGCAGGGCGGTGCGGGCCGTGCTGTGCCGCCGCCGCCGCCGCCGGAGCTCCGCGGCCGCCTGAGCCATGTCTGCCAGAGGTGGGTCTCCGTCTCCGCCGCGCCGGGCTCCGCGTCCCTGCGAACGACTTGGGCGCGGGCGGAGGAGCCGCGCTTGACCTTGCGCGCCTTGCCGTGCTGCAGTGCCCCGCTCGCTGCGCTTGGGCGGAGGTTGGGGGAGGCGAGGAGATTTCCCCCCCCCACCCCACCCCACCCCGGCCGGTGCCATTTCGCAGCCGGGCCGTGGAAGGGGCTGCGGAGCGGGCTGCAGCAGGGCTTAGAGCCGCAGAGGAGCATCCTTCGGGGACGGGCACCCCGCCCGCCGCACCTGCCGGGCCAGGCGTGCTGACCCCGCTTCGCCTTTTGCCAGCGCCCCGGGGGGGCGGCGGCGGCGGCGGTGGTGGGGTTGCCAGGGAGGTGCGGGGGTTTGGCGCGGTTTGAATGGTGAGGGGAGCGTGTGTGGGCAGAGGAAGGAATACGGTGGGGAGGGTGGGCTGAGGGTCAGAACTCGGTGGCTGTTACCGCTTAGGAAACACTAACTGGTCGGTACTGGTGCGTCTGCAAGCGCTAGTGAGGCAGCTGGCTTGTCGTGTCATTTGTAAAGCGAGTGCTCCTGTTCGGGTGGGGTGGTAGATCCAATCGTCAGATTACACCTCTGGTGGACATTTGCATCGGGCTTAAAATTAACATCTTGAAGTTTTACTTCGGATTTTCATTTGTTTTAATAACGGTCTAAATTCGCGTAGCCTTTGTCCTTTGCATGCGTTTGTGCGTAGACTCTGACTCTGCGTTCGGTAATTCTCGGCCGGAGACGAACAGATCAACCTCGTTGACTGCAGATCCTGTCTTGTCCCAAACTTCTGCTTCCAGTATGAGAAACTGATGCAGGTGTGGCCCGAAGACTGGTGCTTTAGGTTTTTTTGTTATAGTTAGTACCAATTAAAGGGCTGGAGGCATAAAGTTAAGCATTTTCTGAATGTTGTCGTAACAAAGCAGAAATACTTGTAAGCATCTCCTGAAGAGAGAAAATTATCTGCACAATAATGACAAGTAAAAACACTCCCTGGTTATCTGTGAATTGAAAAAATATTTCGTAAAAATTATGTATTAGAAATTAACAAACCCCTGAATGTAGGGATACGTCTTATTTGTTTGTCCCTTTATTTCTCTGCATCTTCATGTATTAAATACTGCTCAGCATGGACCAGCTCTTTCATTTGCTTGGATTCCTGTTGATGCCCAAATGAGCTTCGTGCACACGGAAGGCATTGTGTGACTGCTGAAAGGTTGTCAGCATTTTGTGGTTAGGACCATATTCCTAAAGCATCACGCCCATTTCAGATATAAATAATAAATGGTGTTAGAGCAGCATAATTCTTCGTGGCACAGTAGAATTCTTGCTTTAGGAAGAAATGGACTGTATTGGTCTCCAAAGAATCCATTTCTGGAAGAACACTTAAGTATATTAGCGTCAGTGGTATGCTAAGGCTGCATTAGTACTTGTAGGGAAAACCCAGCAAATCTTTGTAAGATGGATTAGATTTGTTGTCTTCAAAGGGGTACCTGGATTTGAGGAAGCGACAAAAAAACTGCAATTTCAGCTTTGCAGATGGCTCCCCAAAACTGAACCACACAGAATGGGAAGCCAGGGAATGTTTCCACTGGCCATATTCCCTTTTCCTCCCCCCCATCCTTCTTTCCTATTCATCTGCACAACACATCATCTTTGATGCCTGCTTGATTCTGCTGGAGAGCTGCCTGGAGATGAAGAGTGAATTCTTTCTCAGGCTCTCCTGTGCCATCTAGTTTTTTCAGAGTAATTAATTGGGGAGAGGGAGATTCCATAGGACTTTATGGAAGTAGTGAAGAAGATTAATGAAAGAGATTAAGATATTAATTTCTATCAGTATCTGCTTTTCAGTTTTAACAAATGGACTTAATTGGAAAATGTGTCTGTGTGAGTAAATACTCGCTACTGACCAAAGGCTGTTTGTGTGTAAAGCAGTATAGACCATTGTTATTATTAACCATTTTAAACACTGCTGCTGTTAAAATCTTATGTATGAACTTTTACACACTTACGTGGTATGATGGGTCTTCATGAGGTTACTCACGAGAATGTAGCTCGAATAAGAAGGGAGTCTTTAAGGGATTAGGGCTTTGTTCAAATGTCAGATATGGACCCTTTGCTTCATGGAAGGCAGATTACCTCATGCATATGCAGTCTCATTAAAACCACTGTATCATGAGGGACTGCATGCTCAGCGAATATTGATTGTTAATACTTTATGTTGTGTTAGCTGTCCAAAAGGTGATCATTATTATTCTGAATGCATCAGACACTTGGAGCTGTCTGCTTGTTGGTTATATACCAAGCATAACAAGAATAGCAAAAGAATTCAACATTCACCTGTGCCATTTTTATTACTAAACTGCAGAAGATATTCAAGGGATAGTAAAAAACATCACAATATTATCAATCTGTGCAGCTCTCTATTCATCTCTTTTGCTCCAGGAGGCAGCATGGTCTAGTGAACTGACTGCAACAGATGACAGAAGAAACTCCTGAAATCCAGCGGTACCTCTGTACTTTTGGACCGTTCCTTTTAACTCTTCTGCTCTAGTACCCTGTTGCTGTTTAACCAAAACTACCCATATAGTCAATGACATTATGACAGATTGTAAGTCAATACATAAAGTATAACTAATAACACAAATTAATGTAATTTCGCCTTAAATGGAACTCCAGATGAAGAGTTTTATGCTTCCCCACTTGTACAGTGGAAATAATGGTAGCTAACTTTTTCAGAGGGGTTGCTGTGAGGACTAATGGCTCACATGTGCTTTAAGATGACTTTTCTGAAATTTTCCGTTATTTTCTTCCACCCTTCACAGACTAGCTTGTTGCAGTCCTTCACACCTGTCCCTCACATCTTGCTGTTACGAAAGTGTAAGGTCTGTAACATTCTTGTGCTGCTTTCCTCCTAGTACAGCTCTAGCAGATGTTTTGACCAAATGCCAGGTGAAGCAGCACAGACATGTATTCCCAGAAGCTTGAACAAATAATGATTTTGGAAATCTGGTGATTGAACTGGAGCTGAAACGAACTTTGAAAATCCCTTTTCACTTCTCTGTTAAGTTGGAGTCCTTCCCAGGGCACTCTCACGACCTGCTCTGCAGCCTGTTGGGATCAGTGGAGAGCTGCTGTTGACGTCAGTCGGGCTTTTCAATTTTGCAGTTTGCAAAAGGCTTCATATTCTACTTTCAGCTGTTGTTAAGTAGTTGCTATTGGGACTCATACATGACTGAATTTGGGTGTTGGAGTAAGCCTTATAGATTGTTGCTTACCTAAGGGCTTGTTTGCAGAGCTGTAAATTCTCTGGATGAAAGACATTTTTCTAAAGCCAAGTATAACTGTGACCTACTTGTGCATGTTATCTCAAACTGCTTAAAAACTGTCAAAACTACTTGTTATCATGAAGGTCTAAGTTAATGGAAAAATAGCTTTTTTTAACTGTTATAATCTTCAGTTATCCTAGAGCAAACAGGCACAAATAGTACTGTTTGGTATGGTCAAATATGAAGATCTTTGCTAAAATTTTTTTCTAAATGTTGAAAGAATTAGCATGAGCTGTATTAAGTCCAGTGGGCAACTTCTTCAGGAAAACGAAGGCATGTAAAATAGGAGGTTTGCCAATAGTGGTGTCTTCTCAGCCTTTTTTTGTGCCATAACAAAAATCACTGAACTTTGACAGAAGCCAGTGTTAAAGAAATATTATTGCTGTCTAATATTAACAGGTTGTACTGTGCCACTCTGATGCTACAAGTGTGGGTGTTGTAGAGAAGGTAATTACATTTTTTAGCCTACTCAATAGTCAAAGTAGTAGGGTTGTTTAGCTTAAGAATTTATTTTATACTACAATCCTTGTCTTTTCCTATTTGATTTTCTAACAAATGTAGATCGAACACTTCTCATGTCAGACAAATAAATCACTGTAACAATGGTGAGAGGGAGGTTTTGTCATCATTTTACAGGTGAGACAAGAACTGAAATGATTTTTTTCATTTCCCTGAGTCCCAGAGCCAGGTCAGAACAGGGGAATTTCTGCCTTCTGGACCTTTTCTCAGGCTCCTAATTTGTTCTTACACAAGTTGATGATAGATTTCTAACAGAAGGTGATAAACTTCAGCTCATTATGTTTTGCTCTGGTAACAGTTCTTTCTTCATCCACACTGTGCATGTCATTTGATTGAGCCGTCTCACAGTTGTGAACTTTTGTGTGAGAAATCACAGATTTTTCAATGAGAAGTTTACGTACTAAATCTTGAGCTGCTACGTATTCTACCAATAACCTTTATTTTTCTTTTCCAAATTTTCTTGTACTCCTCAGATAGCTGTAGACATGGCTGCTGCTGCTGGCAGTGATGGTTTTGGTTGAGGTCTATGCTGGCTGGTTTAAAAACTAGCTGCTGGGAGCTTCTGGTCAATGTTTTACTATGGTCTGTGATTTTCACAGTAATCTTACTCATATCTAAAGGAACCAGCCACTTAAGAGGTAGCAATATTGTCTGCCATGTATTTTCTGAAATCTATTGCTGTGTTTCTCTGACTTGTTGTGAGAAGTTTTTCTTTCAGGCATGTAATAACATCCCTAATTTGTGGTTTAACTAGTACGTGGCTATCACCAAATGCTCTCAGGCCAAGCGACCTGAAGAGTGGGGCAGCGTGAGCTGGCTGGACATTTCCTTAATTTTAGAAGTAGAGAATTTTAGCATGTTTGCAGTAGTTAATTATTGTAGCTTCAAATGCTTCCAGTCCTAGTGATTTCCGCTATCTCCATAGCCTGAAGGAGCATGTTCCTGGCAGGGTTCGATGCTCTGCAGCATTACCTGAGACAGAGCTGTGTGTGCAGTCATGCCAACGCAGCTGTTTCCCACTTTGAATACCTACACAGTGCAGAATTTGGAACTGACTCTGAAGGTTTTTCTCCCCAGCTTTTCTCCTGAATTTCTTCAGTACTGATTTCACACTGTTATTTAATCCTATCTGTTTATTTCTTCCAAATACAAGTAATGACTTATGTTTTTTTCTTTAGTTACTTGTTTTAGGGCTTGAACCTCAATTTAGTGGCTTAAGTAGCTCAGGATCAGCACCTGGATCATCATTGCAAGCTGTACTTGTCTGCACATGAGAATCAGTAGCTGCAGCTGAATCTTTAGGCCTGGTAGAGCTTTTGTTTTGATGGGGAATAATATTTTACTGAGGTATCCGACTTAGTAGTATCTGTTTTAAGTTGCTCCTTTTTAAGTTTTGCCTCTTCGTCCTGTCTTTTTTCCCCTCAAGAAAGCTTAGTCTGTGCTGTTTAACTTTTGTGATTAATGAAAATTAGTCCTGAATGCATGGAAAAAGTTGCATAGACTAATGGCAACAACAAGAGGAAACTGGGACAATGAGGTAGAATCTATTTTAGATGCATGGCTTTGAAAGGAATTGCACAGAAGGAAAATAAGCATCAGCTTATGGATGGAAAAGCCAGCAAAATTGCTTTTAGTCAAGAACACCAGAACCTCATGTGTTTTGTGGTCTCTGAAAACAATCTTTTGGGGATTTCTTCTTTTTTTTTTTTTTTTCCTTTAATAGGTTTGAATTGAGTATTTTGAATTATTTTTAATCTAATCTGTTAGTAAAATGAAACCCACACATGGTTAGTTCATGTGACTGGTGTAATATTTCTTAGTTTTGCAGTATAAAGGCAGGAACACACAGTGGAAAACAGACTTTGGTCTGTAAGTTCTGAGACCAGCAAATAGCCCCTAATTTTTTTATCACATACTGTTTAGGCTACAATGTCTTTTTAATTAGGTGTTCTTCATTAAAACCCAAAGAAAACTCCTAGACATTATATGGTAATAGGAGAAAAAAACTCTGTGTGACACGCATTTTTTTATATGCTCAGCCCTTATTGTGGCATGTTTTCAGAAAGAACTTTACTTTTGGAAGCTCAAACCCAAGTAAGAGTCCCAATCCTGTAAACATTATTGAGCATTACATTTGGTATGTTTACCAGTCCCATATGTTATGTAGGGAAATCCTTAATTTGTAAACAAGACAGGCTTCAGCAAGGTACACCTGTGATGGAGGAGTCTTACATTCTCCTTTTCCCATTTGTAAGCCAGAATTAGCGCTTTGGTGAGTCAGTTTGTTCCATGTAAACCATGAAACATGGCCACATCCACAATGCAGTGCCTGCTGTTCACGTGCACACGTTGGAGTTAGACTTAAATTCAGCGTGGTGCTGATTGTGTAGAGCTTTAGCGAGAGCTGAATATGAGCTACCTGTCTGAGTACCTGCCCAATTTCTTGTGTGCATTTTGCAGCCTGTGTTGACTTCTGTGCTGTTGTGAGCAGTTTGTTGCAGCCAGTCTCAACAAACTCAGTTCTGGTGATGACTATGGTGTAATTACATAGCCTTGGAGTTACTTCCCCATGGCTAGAAAAGATAGCATGCACTTTATGTTTGTTGAAAACTGAATCTGTTCTTCTGAACTCTACGTTTTTGAAGTGGAAGGAGGATCTGTCGTCATCATTGTAAAAAAGACTGATGTGTAAAATGTACGATGAGCCAGGGTGTTTTGTGGCACCAGTATGCTCTCTGCCTTCAGAGAGGAGGTGCTGGGGTTTTCCTGCTGTGGTGGTAGGATTACTGTGAGAGATGCACAGGAGAGATGCCTGCTCTGATGCAGCTGTGACTGAGGGGAGCTCTGGATGGAAGCATGAAATAGGAAACGTCCAGAAGACAATGGTCTCAAAGGTGAGGCAAAAGGTTCTCTTTTTTCCCCTGTGGTATATTTGCAGTTTCTACTTAGAGGGTGGTGCAAGAAAACCAGTCCAAGCCAGCCAGCAAATTGTGAGGTTCTGACTCCCTGAAGCCTTTATACCTTTAGCTCTTTACCTAGCCTTTAGCTCTTTACCTAGCCTTTAGCTCTTTTTGGAGCATGCTGAAAAGTGCAGTTTGTGTTGCTGTTCATTGATGAAGCCAAGGATGTCTTTTTCTGTCTCATGCTCATAGACTTTTTTCTTGGTAACTCATTGGCATGGCAATTAGCAGTGATCCTTTTGGAGATAGGTCAGAGAAGTGAGTGGTCTTATCACAGTGGACTTTACAAGGATGGCATGATAAGAAGTTCTGGTTTACTGCTTCCTTACTAATAAAGATATTTTATTCTGTTTCTGGAGTGGCAAAACAGGTCATGTATTGTCATAGAGGTGGACACATTTTAATCCAAAGTGTGAAGCTGAAATGGTTTCTCTAACATTTTTTTAGTACTTATAATTCCCTTTGCTATACCTGGAACCTCAACTTAGTAATTTCTAATGTGCTCTCATTTTAACTACTGTTTCCTCCAGTGTAAGTCTTGTATGAGTAAGGACTGGGATTTCACTCAATGAAAAGATTCTGCTTTAATTACTGTTATTATAAAACTGATTTTGTTTCTATCACATCAGGCTCTGTGAGGCATCTTTGATCAACAGAGAAGTCAGCAAAACTGCTGTTCAAATTACAGTTTCTTTTTAACCAGTGATGAAAGCTTTCGTTTTATTTTTAGCATTAGAAAGTCTGGGAGACAACCAGGTTAGGTAAGAGTGGAAATCTAGTTAATGATAAAAGGCATATAGCTAAGAGGGTATAATAACAGCTCTGTAAAAGATGTTGCAGCTCTAACTCTCTGTGACCCTACACATACAGAAAATGCAAAACAGTTTATGCCAAAATACTGGCTTTCTCTGGTGTCCTAGGTTGCCACTTCTGTTAATCTACATTTGTGGAAGAGTTGGCTTCAATAAAGACTGTGTAAGGTGAATTTCATAGAATTAAGGTGTAAAAGAAGAGATGGATTTAGGACTTGCTCTTTCACTGAAGATAATAGTAAATACCTTATTCAGTGGAACAGGAGTGTAGTTGAGCCGATGGTCAATAGACAATGCAGAAATCAATGTTTTTTTCAGAATGAAAACTAAATGGAGAAACCCCCTTTCTTCTTGAATGAGAGCACACCTGAGTGAAGCACAAATCTAAGCACCTTTAAAATTAGGTTTAGTTGCAAAAGGAATTGTGCTGAGTATTATCTGTGAAGTAATGTTTTATGCCTACTAATGAAAGTCAACATAATGTAAGTATACTAATTTTCTCTGCTGAGGACTTTCTTTATGCCAGTCAGAAGGGTGTGTACATGCATGAACAGGCTGTGCCGAGCTGTGTGTGAATGTCTCAGTTCCACAAAAAGGAGATCTGCAGTTGTCTTGTTTATAATGAGCAGAGCTCTAAGACCTATTACCTTTCACTGGAATTGTGCCCAGTTTTATTTTTTTAATCTTAATTTCACCTGTTCTCATTAATATCCTCTGCATATGAATGTAGATACACAAGACATGATTTGAATGTTTCTATGGCCTGCTGCTGCTGTTGTATAATTTTCTCTTTTATTGTCCTAGTAAGCCAATAAAACAATTAAATGATAATCGGACAATCCACTAAAAACCTGTGGCATATGTAAACAAGAACAGAACTTATTGCAAGAAGACAATATTGTTGTATAATAATGTGGTTATCCAAAACTGTTTCTTCTACTTTATGAGCTGGAGATAATCCCCAAATTATCTAGTCCAGACTTTGATCTAAGGAGGAATAATAAAACTTTGATCATTGTTGAATTGGCAGCTGCTATAAAAAGCCTATGTCATATTTCTCTCGTAGTTACGCTGGCTAAATCCAAAATAACTGATAAAAGAATTTGGTGATGGAAGCTTAGGGATGCTTTCTGACTCGACCTGAAGTAATCTCTGTCCAAAAATGTCTATAAATATTTTTTTTCCTATTTTTTGTTGCCAGATGTTTTGATATTTGAGATGAATGACAAAAATGTTTTGTGTGCTTAGATAGGCAATATACATTTGGAGTCTAGTGTTTCAGAGAAAGAGGCTCTGGTTAACTGATTATGTTCATACATAATATGATTAATTTACAATAAAATTTTGATGCCATTATCTTGCTTTCTGTCTTTCTGAAAATGTAATTTAAAATTTAAAGATTTTAAATGGCTAATGTCTGTGACTGTATTATAGTTACCACAGTGATGCCGTATTTCTTTCCATGCTTACAACATAGTAAATATTTTCCTACACCTTTGTGTGGGAAACTCTGCTTGTGACGTTCTTCCTTCAGAGTTGCAGCTGGACAGTGGCAAATTTTTCCAGGTTTAATGTTTTAAAACTTGAAGGAGAATGTAAAAAAAAAAAAAAAATTGAACCTTTTATTCCTCATAAATTGGGATTTTTAAAAACAGCAGAATTGTAAGGATCAACAAAGCTGACAGACTCATAAAGTTTCTTTGGTACTTTTGAATTTCTACCCATAATACATTCAATAAGGAAAATGGCTGAAAACTTAGACTCAAATGGCAGTTGATTTTAGGATCTTCAATGTATTTTGTATATCTAGATGTAACATGACCTTAGTCCCTAGGTAATGCAGGGGTTTTTCAAATCTGTGTGGCAGGGGTGTTGAGAAGTTTATGTAATGTTTGGTATGGTGTTTCAAGAGTGAAGTGCCGTGAAAGGGCTACATACTGTTCTTCCTTTGGCCGGGCTGGCATGGCACTGTGCATTTGGCTTGTTCTGGACAGTTTGTGGTGGTGCAGAAGTTCAGCAGGGCAAGAGTCAACCTTTCCCTTCTTTTGCTTCGGGTTTTCTTGCTGGCTGGCTCCCAGCTTGATGCAGATAATCTGCGGATCTAAAGCTTTCTTTAATAACACTGGTCTTGTGTTTTGGGCAGTAAATCCTATTGAGTTAAACATGTTCAAATTTAGGTTTGGGATATTTTGTGACTTTTTGCAATAGCAATTTCCCCCTCTTTCTCTTGTCCTCTGATGACAGCATTTGTGGATACCGGGAGTTCTCATTTTTCCTTCCTGCAAGGCACACAGGCTGAGCAGACCAGTACTATAAGATGCACTTTTATTCTCTGTCCATTATTGCCGCTCCATATTTATCAAAAGCAAAAAGACTATGTGCCTGAAGGGGGATTAAGAATCCTACCATCTTGCTATTTATTATGCTGAGGAGGTATTTTTAGTCGAAGGTTGTTGGCCCTGCTGCCCAAGGGAGTGGCTGAGAGAGGGTAGGTCAGGAGGCAGCCAGCTGAAACTAATGAGTACTGTGGCTGGAACTGCAGGGAAGGGGTAACCCCAGCAAAGAGCCCTTTGGTGGTCGTGTGCGTGCGTGCGTGCGTGCACATAAACAGGTTTGGAGTCTACGTATAGAAAACAACTAAAGAAACTATAATCGCCTGTGCTCACTTCAGCCATTTGAAGGAGGGGAGGAGATGAATTCATGCGATGTTCCACACAATTCCTCTTCCTGAAGATTATCGGAGTTACATGGAATGGTTTCTATATGATACTCAGTTTCCGTAGCTGAACCCTACCTCCAAATGTACAGGTCCAGCAAGATCTGTATGCTGCTAATACAGATTATGACTCAGTTTTCGAAGGAAGTAAAGTCGAGACTGAACCTTGTTCTGCCCTTGTTAAATTTGCTTCCTACGCTTTCTTCTGGAGATTGAGAAGTCATGAGAGCAGTGGGTGAAGGAGACAGTAAGAGCTGTAGAGAGTGGAAGAGGAATAGAAGGGCACCTGAGAACAGTGAGCAAAAGAGACATATTTAAAGCAGAGTGAGGCAAGAGAGAGTGCGTGGAAGTCCTTCTCCAAGCTGGTATAGAGGCAGAACTGATACGGACCAGAACTGATGCTGAACCTAAAAAAGATTGAGAGAGATGGGACTAGAGAACATTTGGAGAGTTACAGAAAGGAGTTGTAAGTGTTCTGATGTCAAAAAGCTTTTTGTTTTTATTTCTTTGTTTTTTGGACACCCCAAGTAGCCTTGCAGTCAGTTAAGAGGAGTGTGAGCTGAGTAACTGTGCATACAATTGCTGCAAATATTTTTGTGATTTTCTGAAGGAAGCAAAGGGAAGTACTGGCTTGTAATTGCCTGAGGAAAAACTCTTAGCTGCCTAAAAACTCTGAACGCTTCACGGACTGATCTAGGAGCTGGTGCACTGCCAGATCCTATTTTTAAGCAATTAGGTTTCTCTCCCAACTTTATGAAGTTATGCTTCTCTAGCAATATCACACCAGCGTATGGGCCTGGAAAGGGGGGGGGGGGGGGAGCACGTGTGCAAGCATATGACTTTTCAGGGGAAAAATATAAAACTGAGTTTGGTGCCATATTTCCATGTTTGCATAGCAAAGAGCTGATCTTCAGTGAGACTGAACAGCTCCAGCCCTGGTGCGTTTCCATCCTGCTGAGTTACACAGTCTGTGTAGCTACTTAAAAGTGGAATCTGCTGTTTTCCTTGAATACATAGTTAATTCTTTTCTACTAATGCTTTCTTTGCACTGCAAGTTGATGTTTCAAACAGAAGTATTAAGAGATTTCCTAGGGCAATTAGGAAACCCCATCAGCTGGGGCATGTAAAGAAACTAGAAAGCACAAGGCCAACAGAAGTCCTGTGTTAACTCACTGGGAATGGATTAATTACGAGATCAGCTACAATGTGTTTTTGATTTCTGACGTGTCTAAAGAGCCCCACAGATGCAGCCAGAACTGATCAAAAGTGTTTTGTGAATGTAACAAGTAGTTTTTCTATTGCAAAATACACTTCATGTAAATGAAATTAGGATGACAGAAGGAATAACTGGAAGAGAAAATAAAGTCCACAGGAATCACTGCTGCTACCTAAACACTAGTAATGCTATCAACAGTCCCAAGCTTAACAGTTTTAGTCAGACTATATCTTCCTTCATGCTGGCAGGAAAGCTCAGTTTACGTAGTGTGTTCTCATTTTCTGATTTCCAGCAATAAATGTTATATCAAAAGTGTGGCCAAGGGACCACATAAGGGTTAGAGTGTCTGAGATTTTTCCAAGTTCTAGGATAAAAAAATGATGTTTTGACACCAATATGGGAGAGTGTTGGTCCATTTAAAATGCATGTTAGTGTGCCAGCTCAGAATTTCTTTCAAGTGTGCAGTTCTTAGTAAAGCATTCATTGATGTTTCTTTCCCAGTCTGTATTCCAGAAAAAATACTCATCATGGACTGAAATAGTTCTTGACTACTATTAAGTTTCATTTTCTGCCACACCTCCTTAATTTCTGTAATGCGAAATAAGCCAGTAGGAAATCTTTAATTCAGCTTTTCATTCTGTCCAACATTATTTACTGCTAATATTTATGGGTTCTGTAAGCATGCTACTCTTAATATTAATAGTTCATCTTGGGAGCGCAAATGTTTAGCATCAAATTAATTTTCCACTAGGAACTGGAAGTTAAAAGCCTTTCTAAAATGGTTATTTTCCTCTTTTACATGTCTTGAAAATGTCAGGCAGTACTGTTGGTTACACTTGAGCATAGTATTCTGCAGTATCAGAGGGTGAGACACACACAGCAATTTGATCTTTCCGAATGCTTCAAAAATTAATCAGCATGCCTTTTATTTCTGATCTATTTCTTGCCTGAACGACTGTTTAGAAACTGCAGTGCTTATTTTATGGGCAAAGAATATATTGACACAAGTCTTTTTTGGTAGCGGAGCTCTTTGAAGACGAGCTATACTCTCTTGTGTTGTGTAAATCTGGAATAACTGTGGAGGCCAGCAGAGTAATTCCAGATTTGTGCTAATCAGAGAGATGAATTGGTCAGATTTTTGGTAATGATATGAGGTAGAGGAAGACATTGAACAGAGGAATGGTTGTAGTGACAGTTTATCCTGCCTTGAGGCGGGAAGAGGCACAGCTTTTTCAAGTCCCTTTCTCCATTGGTATTTTGTAACTTCTAGGGTTCTGTGCTATGGGATGTACGGGTTTATTCAGCTGTGTTCAGTCTGAACCCCTATTTTAGAGACTTTCTTTAAAACAAGGTTTTTTTGCACGTTCATTTGAATATGACAGCAGTACAGAGAGCCTCAACAATATATTGTTATTTAGAAATTTAGATGATAATGAAGACAGTTATACTTTGGCATGTATAAAAGTTACACAGTTAATTTTATATACAGTGACTCTTAAGCTACATGAAGCTGAATAAATATTCCCCCCATTTGGAAGTACAATGGTAGGCAGTGTGATCTATGGGAAATGGTTCATCCTGGCAGTTACAAGAGTCTAGGTAAAGTCTGTATTTCATCTACAATCTGCTTTATCTGATCTAGGACATGCTAGATAACAGGCTATCCTAGAAGGAAGGTGTGAAAATTACTTTTAGCTGTTTCTAGACTGTTATGACTGATGTCAGATGTAGGTTAGTGCAGGGAAGAGAAGTTGTATAAAACTGGAAATTGATCCTACTCTTAATGAGTTCCAGTTCTGTATATTAATCAAAATATTGCAGTCTCTTCCTCCCTCTCTCCCTTCTCCCCTCCAGGCTAAACTCTGCTCTGAACTGAGTAGAATTCTCTTGCCATCCTGGCAGCCACATTGGAAAACTCCTGGAAACACGAGGAACTCTACAAGTTGCATATGCATGTATATAGATGTTTTTATTCAGTTATTCGTGATCAGCTGCCGATGATCATAATTTCTGGGTTAGCTGAACCACAGGCAAGTGCCCATTTTTTTTGCCTGGTGCATAGTTTGCTTTCTAGTCATGCCTTATCTTCTCTAAAGAAAGTGCAGTATCTGACTATAGTTGTTATTTAGTTTTAATACCTCTTTGGAATAGCTTGTGTGCCAGTAGCGGCATGGAGGTCTTACCCCTAATCTAGAGCATAGTGGCTTTCTGTCTTGGAGGACATAAACGCTGTCGGCAGGATGAAGATTGCTGAGACGTTGTTCAGTAGCTGGGGGCAGAGATTTATTGCGTGTTTTCATGACCTTTGCATCTTTTCATTACCTTTTACAAGGTAAATACCTTGTAAAAGTGAGTTACAAAAGGGAAGTGTGTTGCATTATGTTTTCTGATGCTGAATTTGTGGTCCCTCTTTGATTTCTTCTGCATTTTTTTAATTTTTTTTTTTAAGAAGAGATTTGGCAATTGCTGTTTTTCAATTTATTTGACGTTTGGCCATCTGGAGCTGAGCAGAGCTTTAGTCACACACGTTAGCTGTGTTAAGTGGAGCAATGTAGGATCTAGGGGCCAGATTCAACTCTAAAGTAAGCACAGTGGAATTAGAAAAGTTAAATCAGGATTGGGCTGGGTCTTTCAAGTGGCTATTTGCTATGCAGGTTACTGAGAAATTTCACCTTGTTTTCTCAGCTCTGAGGAAGCTTGGTGTGAAGATGCCTGGGATGCTTGGAGTAAACTCCTGGACAAGTAAATGGAAACCAGTCAAATAATTTCCAGTATTTTGTTTCTATCCAAGTTAAAACAAATAATAAGTACTTCTCTCGGTAATGCTCTGTAAGGCACTTGGGACCTGCTAATGTCCGAGAGCTACTGCTTACACAGCCTATGCTTTTAGGCTGCATTTAGGGTGCATCTTATTCCTTTGATATCTCCCCAAGCCCTGCATTGCTGTGGCTCTCTGCCCCAGCTTTTCCAGGAGTCGCTCCAAAAGCAGAAGAGAGAGAATACAGCATTATTAGGTGGTTGAATGATTTACTGCTGGTTTGTGTGTTGACTTTGTGTGCTGGGTACAGGGGATGGTATTGGATTCAGTGCACAATTTCCCTTATATAACGGTATTTCTATTTCCTTGACAACGAGACTGTCAACACCCTTCTGGGCAAAAGTGTACATTCCACAAACATTATTATTGGTGAGGTTTCATCCTTCCATGATTGTGATGTCCAGCTTCCTTCTGGGTCACATGAACAGCCCATAATCGGTTTTTGTACCTCCTGTGACAAGGCAGCGATGGGCCTGTGTCTCCAATCTGCTAACTTTAAAGAAGCTTGAATTCTTGTCCCTTTTATGTTAGGAACCTGAACCCTTTGATATCAATTGTGTGTTTCAGGTGTATCTCCATGTGAGGAAGAATATTACTTTCATGACACTTTCCCTCTACTTGCAAGTTGGCCTTGTGAGTGTTTTGTTAGGACCAGAAAGAGATTGTAATTGTTTCTTGAAGGCAGATATCAAGGCTGAGCCTGGTTAGGAGACTGGAAATGGTGCCACGTACAGCAGTATGAACTATTGCTGTTGCTGAACTCCAGGTATGCAGGAATCAAAGCCACCTGTTGCTCCAGTCTACAGATCAGGGGTGTGATTGTAACTTGCCATATGACATGGCATAAAATCTTTAATTGAGATAGTTTGGGTAACAGTACAAGGGAAGTCACAGTGGCTCGAGTTTTAGGAAAGGACCTATATGTTTTGGTGAATAGGCTGAGCTGAAATCCATACCACTGCGACTTAAGTGTTGTTAGTTCCCAACCTTCATATGCATTTGTGTATGGCTACTGCTGCTGTGGTTATGCTTTTGATGTGGTTTTAGGCAAGCCCCTGAGATTCATTTCAGAATTCCTCTATCCTTTTTGGTTGCATTCTTGCAAATTTCTACCCAGTATGCTGCCCAGCCTGTCACTGAGTTTTTCTGCATATGTGGCACAGCTGGACAGAATGAAAACCAGCAGGATTATAAATGTATATAGCTTCAGGTGTTATCTTTATTTTGTCAACATGCAGTCTGGCTAACACTTAGTGACTTCCTTTCCTCTTGGCCTTTGGTTTCTCTGCTGAAGACAGCTGCTCACAAACAGCTGTGTTGGTCCTTTTTATAAAGCTTTGAGGATTAGTGATTTTAATGCACAATACAGTAGAGGAACTTTGTTAAATCAGTGCTACCTCACTTGGTGATCAAGCTCTTTAATCATTAAAATGATTGCCCATAGTGGTTCGCTGCCTTTCCTGATGTCCAGAAGAGCAGTTCTAGGCTTGACACAAGTGCTTCTATTCTTGTGCAGATGAGCTGTGGGCTGAGTCTAACCGCTGCCATGCGGTGGGGTCAGGAGCTGCAGAACAACTTCCCTTTCAACAGCTCTGAGAAATCCTCAGGCAGATTGTAGAAGCTGATCTGCAAAATCACCTCACCTGTATTTACAGGACTTTCAGATTTGGTATAAGAGAAATGGTTAAGAAGTGCAAATTATGGGAGATGAAGTATCACGTAGCCCACATGCAGAATCACTCAGAAAACATGCTTACCCTTGTGCTAGTGTTAGTGAAGTTCATTGTAAAGTGTCCGGTTAGCAGGCATTTCCTGAGACTCGGGTGCACCATCATAAATTTTGTTGTCGGAAATCAGACTGGGTGATTGTAGATACCTTAAAATCAGTGAATTGTGGAATGAAAATAATTTGAGACAGCAGTCATGGAACACATTTTGAGCATGACCTCTCACCAGCATAGCCATCAGCTGTCATCTATAAGTTGGTCTTTTCCTTTGAGTGCAAACTTGTCATGCCAATCTGGTGAACAGATTGAAGAGTTTCCTCAGTGCTGCAGCTTCTCTCCTACTCTGTGATTCAACATACCAGGTGTCAATGGTTAGTGTGATCTATGATGGCAGGTGCAGCTCATGATATAGGAGAGGATGTATAAGATGAAGCCATTATATTCAAGGAGGTTAGAAAGCACAGATGATAGCATAACCTAGTAATGCTATGTTGTTCCTTCCCTGTTATCTAGTCCAGCACGCTAAGCATGTCTCCCATTACCTAATCCACAGTGGTGCTGTCTCATTTGTGCAAGAAGAACGTTAATGATATTTGGAATAGGCTCAAGTAGGATTTAAGTGTCATGCAGATGTGGGCTAATCCTTTGCATGGGGTTGCAGTCAGCCTTTTCTGCAAACACATAGGTAGCCTTTTTGCTCAAATGTAGATCAGTCTGAAAATCAACAGTTTTGAATTACAAATGCAAGTTCTTTTTAAGTCCACTTGGTAGCCCAGGGAGCATTCCAGTGTCTCTGACACACTGTCCTGAAAAGACGTAACAAGCACTTACCACAGCATTTCGTGATGCAAATCTTTCTAGTTAGGTGTCATGTGATGATAGAGAAAAAGAGGGGTTTTTTTCTTTGAACAGGGTAAGTTAAAAGACAAAATCAAGCTTTCCAGCTTTACTGCTTTAAAAGTAAATATCATCAGGAAAATCTCTGTAAATACATTTTTGCTGTTACCCGCCCAGTCATAAATTGATATACCAGATGATCAACTTGGAGGGGAAAAAAAGTACAGGATAACTTACAACCAGAGGCTTGTATCAAGGCTACATTAGGGAGCAAAATAGAGCAAGTTTAAAGCTGTGTTTGGATGACCTTCAAATCCCATCTGCGGATTTCTTTTTAGCTTCAAGTTTCAAATGTCAGCTGCAAGTAGATCATTGCACCAGAAACACTTAGGCAATAAAAGATCAAGGATGTCCTCTCTTTGCATTTGTTTTAGAGGAGAGAGAACTGTGTTGCCTCATTAGGAACTGCTGTCTGGGGATAAGACTGATGTCTGTGGGAGGAATTGGGAAATCTTGCACACTGGGTTGATGATCAAGGGTGAAGATGGGAGTATCTGCACTAGGTAAAACAAAAACATTAAAAATCCACTATGTTATCATATTATAACATACTGCTTCAGTCTGGTGTTTGGGTTTTATGCTGTGAGGCATGAATATCCATGGCTAAGTGCTGTAAAGATTTGGAGAGTGGGGGAAGAAAGCCAAAACAATGCTAGGGTACAGTTAAGTATATTTATTTAGCATTATGATCTCTTGCCTGCTTGAACTACAGAATTTACCAACAAATCCAAAAGGCAGACTGAAGGGAAAAATCTCCCCTCATCTCCCATTTTAGTTCTGGACTTCCCTCTTGTGCTGTCATTGCTTACATGGAAGAAATGGGGATAAAGGGGAAGTGTAAGCAAGGCACTGTTATTTTACAAGTGAAACCTTAGGTCAGAGGTTTCTGTCGGCCAGGACGATCCCTGAGTCCAGTAAAAACATACTGAGCCTTAGCTGCCTCCAAGAGGCATTTGGCAGAACTGAAGGATTGCTCAGAGAACTAAGAAGCTGCTCTGAAGTGCTGTAAAAGCTTCGGGAGCTTTAATTGTTACCACTGATGTCATTCAAGCCTGATTCCCACTGGAACTTCGTCTGTGTTAATTATGGTCCTGAGGATGATAACTTGGCAAACGCAGCTGCAGCATTGCTGTTGCATCAGTTAATTAATCATCCAGGCTGGATTGGAGAGAAGATGTGTTTCTTTACTCTCATTATAAACAGCTGTAGAGAAATGGAAAGGTTTTGATGACTGAAAGTCCCTTTTCAGCTGTGTTATGGAGTGAGAGCTGTGGGATCCTAATACTAGTGTGCAGTTGGCATATGTTCATGTTTTCAAAAGCATGGTGGTGCTTTTTCCCAAAAAAGAAATATGAAACACATCAAACTCTACAAAAGCAGCTCATCTGTGACTCCTCAGTACAGCTGTAAGAAAAAGCTTTATGAATGAAATTAATCCTCTTCAATAACATTTTTTAAAATAACTTTAACAGGTGAAGGAGACAGATCATATTAGGAATAAATTGAAGATACTTGGAGTGGCTTTCTTAGGCAAATATACAGAGATTATTTCTGGGATGGCTTTGGGAATAGTTTGCCTGCTCTGGTGATGTTGAATTTCACTGTAGGGTTGCTAGTCTTTCCTTAGTGCCGCTTGCTGACCTGCTACTTGAAGCAATGCAAACATCTGAAGAATACAGCTCATAGGATTCCCTAGCAAAGCCTCAGCTGTAAGAACGTGGCCTTTGAAGTGACCTCTGTCAGTTTGCCCCTGCAATGATCTGACTGTCTCTTTAGCTGGTCCTGCTAATCATAAGGAATATTTATGGAATTTGTCGTCTGAAGTGCAAGGAACGTTATTTCAGCTAAACTTTGAAGCTAATGAGGTGACATGTATTTACATTGCTGAACTGGGTCACTCTTTTTCTTTGGGAAATTTCATTCTGAACGTGCTTGGGAGCAGAAGTAACACTTTTCTAACACCGTTATTTGGTTGTTGAGGCAGATAAAAGCCTCAAGCTGCTTTGTGTAATGTGCCTCACACATCCTCATGTTGGCTTTTCCTAAGGCAAAAATAACTTCCAGAAATGTCCACAGAGATGTGAAATGATTATTTTGGAGCTTGTAAATTAAACTAACTGCACTGAAGACATGTTCTTTGTATGTGGTGACAGGAAACAGTGATAAATATGATGACATATTCATAGCGATAAAGATATCCTACAATCTGTAATTATGTTCTTCCTAGTTTGTTAATTAACTGATTTCCATGGCATTCTTGTGGGGAGGGGAGGGCTGTGTTTTATTAGTAGGACACTGCAGAATTTGGTTTGTGTCCAGTGATTATTCAGGACAGGCTTGTGGCTAAAATAGCGGTCTACATTGTCTGTCCTTGGGAGCACACCTAAGCCTGGAGTGACCTTCCTGTTATTACCTGGGAAAACCTCTTGCAGTGCCCCGTGCTTGGAGTATTCTCCAGGATGTACTTAATCACGCTACAGATGACCTGCCTTTGTAGTGATAAATTAAAATAAAAAATGATCTGGCATCCTGCCTTGTAGGTTGCTGAGGTATCTGCTGGAAGGGCCCTGGTATCTGCTGTCGCAAAACCAGTAAGATTTGTAGGAGATCTGTATTAAGTGCAGGCTTCCAAAAAGGTGTTGGGGACAGCTGGTACTGCATTTCGGGAGCCTCTTGTAATCCAGAGCTAACTCAGGAATGATCCATTTGCAGCTGTATTGCTTCGGACGTGACTTTCCTTCGAAACAGCAAGTGTAATTTCAGTGTTTTAAGATGTACATGATCAAGGTCAAGATACTAAAAATAAAAAAAAAAATATGAATTTCCAAACCATTGTCCCTTCTTTGACACTAATCTGATCTATGAAGGCAGTGATTTTCTCAGTACTATCTTTTTTGTTTGTTCATTTGCATCCAGTTTAGGTCACATGCAGTGAAATGGTATTTTATGACTGAAGTACACCTGACTGCTCTTGGCTTCACTCATAGGGTCATAGGGATTTTGACGGTGATACGTGAGAGAGCGCTTGCCCAGCAGATGAAGAGGCTGAAGATACACACAGTGTGAAAATGCTGCACAGATTGCTTCCTTTGGAGTGGTCAGGCCACCTCAAGAGCCTACAGCTGGGTATGCTCCATGGTGGTCCTTTGCCTGAGCAGTGTGTGGAACCATCGGTCATGGCCAAAAGTGTGCTGCCAATTGTGTCTTTATTCCTACAGTTGTGGGTTTTTTTCTTTCAGGGTTTTTTCCACTTGCTGTAGCCTAGTAGTGAGGATTGACCATAAAAAGCTTTTCCTTTTACTCCTTGTTTTAATCTTTTATTGTAGGCTACTTCATGGTGTGTTGCGATTCCCTGCATTAAAGTCTGAAAATGTCAGTTGCTGAATGGAGAAATAGTTTTAGTCATGAGATTAACAATTACTGGCTTTTTTAAAGATCTGGATTTTGATTATCAGAAATATACTTAGCAGGAAAAGTTTGCCTCATGCATTTAAGAATTTATTACAGAAAATTGGGGAGGAATAATACCATTTTGATAGTGTCACAAGGTTTCATTTTTGAGGAAGAACAAATGTTTTTGGAAACAAACATGATTTCAGCTCATTTAAATCCATTAAAGCCATTTCCCCACCACCACCCATTTTTAAAATTACAGAGATTTCCTTTAACACTAGTTGTGTTGAATTGACCTAAGGCAAGCATTTAGTTTGGGAAATACTTTTTTCTTTGAGGAAACTGACGCTAATACATTGACACATGACTGAGGTGGCTTTTACTGTGTCTGGTCCAAATGGTTGCTGAGGAGTAAAAAGTGTCTTTCATCCCAAAAGATGTATGACAAGGCTGATGTATTAATGTTCGTAGGTACTTTTTAATGTTAATTGGAGAGAAAGCTTTGATGATGTAGTGTGGAGGAGATGCTTATCTTTTAGGCAACTACTGATAGATAAGGTGAATCTTGCTCTAAAAAAAATGCTTTATATTATTAGACTTGCACTGGGAAGCCCAGCAAGGCTGGGGTGAATGACAGGCATTGTGCCGAGTACCATTTACACGCTGTGAAAGACCAGTGCCAGAGGACTTGCTAATCTAAATAGACAGCAGAAACAGAGAAACAGTTTGTAGCCTTTATTTATTTACTTGTATTTATTAATAAAGCAAGCTATGTAAAGCTTTTTTAATAATTTGGACTCTGGTAAGTTGTTGTAAAGGGGCTGGACCAGCAGGCAACTTGCCAAGAGTTCATCAGAGAAGCACAAAAAAACACAGTTCCATCAAATGGATTAACCATGACATATATTGTAGGTACACGTAAGATGCTGCAAAATGAGTGACAGACCCTGAATCAAGTTAATAAAATGCACTTTGGATGGCAGAGCAGTGGATTCTTCGTTGCAGATAAAGGGAGAGGTGCCACTTCTTTTCAGGGAGCGCTTTCAACCGGAGGCACGTGCTGGTGGTGTGCTGCCTTCGCAGGGTTGTGAGGTAGGACTGTAGTATCCGTCTAGCACATTTTTAACGTTGGGCCTTACAGCCTGCTACATAGAGAATCCATGTAAAACCAGCATTTTTAGATCCATTTCTTGACTTTATTCAGATGAGAACGTTGAAGTACAGCTGCACCTTGCATGGTTTTAGCTCTAATGTACCTACTGATCTTTAGCAAGGCAGTCAGAATCACAAGATGTAGGAAATCGGTCTGAAACGTATTTTCCACAAAACCTGAAACCGATGCATGGAGGCCATTTGCCATCCTCAGACGCCGGCCACAAATTAAGGTCGCTTCCGAGCTAGGTAAGCATTGAGGCTGTCAAGTTCTGCCAGCAGAACGGGCAGCGGAAGGTACTTCGGCGCTGGCTGCCCGGCGGACCGGCCTCCCTCGTCCTCAGGCAGAACTTCTGATGGGCCCGGGGCTGAAGTTAGGCCGGCACTCGCCACCGGGCTCCTCGCAGCCCTGTCAGGGCCGCGGGCCCCGCCCGCCGCTGACAGAGCCCGGCGCCCAGAGCGCATGCTCCTCCGGCGGGCTGCAGGGAGCGCGGGAAACGGGGGGGCGGTCAGCCGGCAGGGCGAGGAGGGCGCTGCGGGCAGCGGGCGGGCCTCGGTGGCCGGCCCTTCTTCGGAGAGGGTCCCGGTGCCGGGAGCGGGCGGCCGTCCTCGGCTGGGATGCTGTTTGGTGACCAGGCAAGTCGCAGCGCTGTGCCCACACACCGCGGGGAATGAAGGTGGGAGGCCCGCCGGTGGAATGAGCCGCTCTCCGGGCAGCGCGCTGACCCCTGAGCTTCCCTCACAGCTTTCCTGCAGGGCCCCACCATTGATGTTTTCTGCCCTCAAAACCGCAGCCGCGTAGTTCTCAGCTTTTTGGTGGAGTTCGGCTGACGCATGCCTTTCTTGCATAACCTCTTGTTCTTCCCGCGTAGTCACCTGTTTCCTTGTTCACCTGTAATTTTCCCATCTTCTCCAGATACGCTCATCTTTTCCTTTTTGGCGCTGTATAAAATGGCGCTGTATAAAATGGCACTGTATAAAGGGCTATTGCTAAACCACATAAACTGAATTTTCCTCACCTAAAAATAATTATCCAAAAAGATGTTGGGGTACGGTCTATTTTTTATAAACTCCGTTCAAAAAGATCGTGCATTTAGATCAGAAAACCAGGTTTAGAATTGTTTGGATCTCTGTTTTCTGTTCCTTAACCACAGCTGTGGTGTTTGTTCTTGCATATTCTTATGATATGCCTCAAATAGATAATTAATGTTTTTTTCCTAAGTAGTTTGTGATTTTTATATGCTAGTCCCTTCATTGTTCTAAGATCATTGGGTTCTCCTGGTTTGAGCACATACACCGAACATAATATGCCCCGGGTTTGGTGGGAATTTCCCATTTTGTACCTGTGTCCGGCTCAGCTTTCTTCCTGTATTGCCTATGTGTTCAGCACAGGATGTTATTGAAAGTTGAGGTGAAGGGATTGTTTAGATACTAGACTGCACATACTGACCTCTCAGAGTGTTGGAGTAAACTTTCTCACCACTCTTTGCTGGTTCTCTTTCTGGTTACTCAGAATAGTTGTTCAGGGTTGAGTGCTTACCTGGTTAAGTATGGAGCCTGACCACATCAGTTTTTTTTCACCATGGCTTTCATTGCAGATAGTTTTTGCATGTTTGTATTGAATCTCAGCCTCCTCTGTGTCAATCTGCAAGGCTTTAGGATCTCTGGAAGACTGTAAGTAGTTCTCTTAGTTCACCAGATTTGGACTTGTGACACTAAATAGTTGCAGTCCAATGGTTGTATTTTCACTCAATTTGATCACCTTGCTTTCATGCTGTTCTAGTGTGTAAACAGCTTATCCCTTGGGAACAAATGAACATCTTTGCTGGCAGTTTGTTTGTAGATACCTATCTGATTGGCATTAGCCATCCCAGAACTCCTGTGAGATAGTTTTGCATTCCTAGCTATAAAATGGGTTTGAATGAGAGAAAGGTGAAATGACTTAATGGCAGCTGTCAGACATTCTTGTGTCCAAAGGAACTTGCTGCCTGTAATTCAGTTTCTGAAGTCTTTTGGAGCTGCGTCTGCAGGTGGCCTAGCCCTGGAGCAGGTAAGCTTTGGTCTTTTTTGACTCCAGACATCATAGCATTGTAACTGCACTGTGTGACCTCCTTGGAGCACCTCTATCTTTCCAGGTGATGACTCTGGAATTACAGGCTTCACCTGTAAAAGAAGCAGGCAAGTCAGTTGTTCTAGCAATAGGTCGATTTTATTTCACAGTGTAGTAGGTATAAGGAGAAATTTTAGGCTCTACAGATCTTTGCGCAGTGTTTCACAAGTTCAGTCTTGGAGTGGGGAGTCCACATCCCAGGTAATTTTTCAGTTGTGCTCCCTCTCTGACTCTCCCAACTCCTTTAATCACTTTTCATTTCCCTTGGCAAAGAAGGTCAGTGTCCTAGGGCAGGAGTCATTTTCTACAGCATCTGTGTTTCTTTCCAGTTAACACTGAAGTGTCAGGGTGAGTAGTCTGCCTGGCTGGGCTAGGCTGATACCCTCAGCCTTTCCCTCAGTTGTGAAATTGCACATGCTTCCAGGGGAGAGAGTAAGGAAACTGCAGTGAACCTAAAATGAAACACTAACACTGTGCTGAACTTCCCTATCCTTTACCCATTGAGTTGGGCTTTCCTTTGCTGAAATAGAACTGAGATACCAGATAATGTCAAGCTGAAGCAATAGGGTGGGGAGGGTATCAAGGTACTTGCATCTCTGTTGCTGTAGTGGTATTTTTTTTCCTTGTTATAGTTCCTTTTTCCTGTTGCTATTCTTTGGTGTAATAAAAGCAGCTGGTCTTCAAACAGAAAAGAAAAATGTTCACAGAGTTTCAATAAATAATTTAAAACAATTACAGGTTTTGTTTGGATCTATGTGTATCCTGTTGCTACTGCTTGTGGCAGAGAATAGTGTGAGAGGGATTGTTAAAATCACTTATATTGCTTTTTCTGTTGTCAGTGTGAGCTGGTGGCCTGCTGGGAACCTTTCTCATATGCCCTCAGTTCTGTGTTATGGGAGAGAAGCAAGCAGTATTTTTTTCTCTCTCTCAGTTGGTTAAACACTCTGGCATGGGTGGTATCCCTTTTCTCTGTCTTGCAGCTATTTAACAGTAACTTGTTCTTTCATTCCTCTCAGCAGTGCAGTCTGGAAATCTCCAACTGATTTGCTCTATTTTCCTGCCAGTGAGCAATTTCAGTGGCAGTAAGGGAGCAGGTCCCTCTTTGTTTTGGGTAGAGAAACTTAAACTGCAAGACAGTTTCACAGTAATATGTTACATAATACTGCGCAAAGCGAAAAGTAATTAATGTGGAGGTGGAAAAGATACCCTTACTACTCAGTGCAAAGCCGGCTTTGCCTTTCCGACAAAGATAGTTACCTCCTACCTCATCATTTCCATGAGAGGCTCTCTCAGAATCCCAAAGATAAGAAAAAAACAATTGGAAAATTGTCTTTTAATCTTCAGCAGAATCTGGCAATACTTCCAAGAGGTTGAGGCTATATTATTCTGTCACCTCAGCTGCTTAGTATTTGGAAACAGTGAGGAAATAAACAAGTGAAAAAAGACCCAGTACCCCCTCTTCAAGGCTGCAGAATTCTACATTTTTCATCAGACCAGCCACATTCTCATCTCCTGCTGCACTGTCGAAAATCTGAAGTAACCTTGTGAAACTAATGAATTTTCCCAGTATGGCTAAAATCAGTGTCACAGTGTATGGAACTTAGGAAAACTTCAGTCTGTCTACCTGCAGTTACTATTGAGTTACCATTATTATCGTAGAGGCTGAACAGGTGAGGCTCTCCTGAAGATGTTCCCTGCCCAAGAAATGATAGGACTGCTCAATTTTCTCTGTTATACCCTTTCTTAAGCTGCCCTTCATAAAGATTTGTTTTGCAGCAGTCTCAAGTTATATGAGGCTATGATAACAAGAACAGAGTCTGGCTAAACCTCCTAACTGATGCTCATCTGACTTAGACAATGTATAATCATAGATTAAAAATACCCAGAGCTTGGTTACATCCTAAAAATACTCTTCAAAGTTCTTAGCAGCTGTTACTAGAAATAGTTTACTATTGGCTAGGAGGTACAGTAGACGCTGAAAATATAAAGACTAAGTTTCATTTTTTCTCTTAAATACTCATCATGACTTGAATACTCTGTCTTAAGATTAATATCTTTCAAACACTTGCTCTTCTTAGGGTGCTTATAAGGACCAAAGGGACAAGTGAAAGGGGGTAGGGAATGTGGCGTATAACAAGTACTATTCATTTATATTGGGTGGTGATTCAGGTTTTCCTGGAATATTTTGCAGTTCTGATTACTTCATCTTAAACTAAAGAGAGTTCAGAAAACGGGGACTAACATGATCCATGCTGGAAACACATGATGAAAGACTAAACCCCCCTGGGATTATTGTCTTAGGCTCTATTCTTCATCCCCCTTCTGTGTCATATCAGTAGCTAAAATTATAAATGGTATAGATAGAGATAAAGATAGATAAAGACCATCTATTTTCTTTCCTCTTAAGAAAAATATCAGGGCACTCAGTTAAAAACACATCATGGGAAACCTGTAGAGGGAAAAAATGAGAGTGCTTGGTTAGACTTTGAGACTCATTGCAGTAGGCTTTTGATGAAATCAAGAAATTAATGAAACAAAGAAAGAAATTGAGTCTGTGAGACTAATCTATCCAAATGCCTAGTTTTACTGACATTAGAAAATTGCGGGTTCTGAAGTCCTGAGTATAAGTTGAGGAGGTTATACACTATCTTAAGAGCATTTTGAGACTGAAGAAAGCAAGAGAAGGTGCTATAGCTGTATTTGGTATTGCATTTTTTTTTTTAAGTTAAGAATATGTGCTAGCAAACAATTTTTAGATGCCTGTACCATGACCACCCCTGGGCATGGCATCTGTGCTTCTAGGACTGTTGAAATCTGAGCTGCATTTCTTTCTGAAATAAATCCCCAGAGGTGCAGTTGATCAGGCCAGTACTTTTTCTACAGATTGCCAGTCCATATTATCCCCTTGAGTAGTCTTCATATTAGCTTTCTTTGTGGAACCTTGAAAACTATGTAATTGTCTTCATCACAAGAAATGCAGTCCTAGGAGTCTGTTTTTCTGCAGAAACACTTTCTGTGTCCTTTTAAAAATTCAGAGAATTGTCAGTACGATGTTTTTTTTTATCTGAAAAATTCTGTACGTCCTTTGCTTTTCTTTTTGAAGTTTGAGGCTTTGCCTTTCATTGTGAGAACTTACTTTAAAATCCAGAAAAGCTATATATTATGTATTTATATAGTATTTACTTTTTTTAGAACAGTTTTTTTCTTCTGTGATTGTTCCCCCAAGACCAAATTAGTGTATATATTTTGTAAATGTCACTCTTCCACAATTTTTGCCTTGTGACACATCTTTTAAAACGTGTTATGCTCTTCACAGGTGTGCATGTTCTGAAGACAAATGCAGTTTACCGGTAGACATCCTATAATCCTCTCAGTTGCCAACCCTCTAAATTCACTAAAATAAACTGTATTTTGTGGAAGTCATGGCAGAAAGTGCCTTTTGTATACAGTAAAAACAGATGATGGCAAGCATGCTAATGCCCTTAAAGAACATATTGCTCAGTCAGTGGTTTTGGAGTATTCTGAAGGAGTAGCAGCATTAATCTTGTTACCACCTTCAAATTACATTCATCTTTTGCCTGTGCAAAAGATGCTTCAGTTCGCAGAGCATAGACATGTTGTGGACACGTGTGGACATGAATGTGGTGTACTTCGCATCCGGATCTAAGTGGGTGAATGTGCTGTTAAATGCCTGCTGTACAGAACTCTACAGGCAGCTGCATTTGCCCAGTGATTCCTGTTCATGCAGGGGCTTTAGGAGTGATGGTACTGCATGGAAATGGGATGCACAGGCTACGAGCTTATCAACTGAAAGCCTGTATGCCTCCTGGCACTTGCTGGCAGTCTGAAGTGTGTCTTGGCAGTTGGTGAATTCTTCAGTCCCCTCCTATGTCTCCTTTCTCTTTCACTGCAACAGGGAAGGTGCGCTCCAAACTAACTTAAATCTACTAGGATTAGGAAGCTCAGCAAGCCCACCTTTGGTAGTTGCTGGTACTTTGGAACGGTGGTGCCTTTATTCTGTTAGTAACATTTAAGAGTTGCCCATGTAGGGATTCTAAACTTCCACATGCCATCAAATGAAAATCAACTGTGAGCTTAGAAGAAGAAAATACAAAGTGTATTTCAGTTACTTATATGTTCTTCTAGAGGTTAAATCTTCATGGAATTATGTTGTGTGAAACTTTGTTTTAGAAACTTCCTTTTAGCTACTGATCTCTACATATGATAATGTTTGCATCTTATGTCAAATAATTGATGTTGTTAATGCTAGAGATGAAATGAACAGGCTTGGAAATGTTGACTTGCCTTTGATTTTGGAAGTAATTTTTATGAATCTAAGGGGCCTAGAATTACAGACATGTAAAGCAGACATACATTTTCCATAATGTCTTATTGACCTTTGTTTGATAGAAGGGAGAAGAGAATAATGTTTTTTTCTGGACTATTTCTGATACAGAATTATTTATGTATTCTTTTCATTCCTCTTCCCTAAACACTGCCCGGTGTTCTGGTTTATTATTTTTTTGTTGTTTTATTTACTTATATATAAATTACAAGTATGGTTAGATTGCCATACTGTTCTAGCCCAGGGAAAGCTACCATTAGTGGCAGATAATGCCAAAAGATGACTTCTCAGCTAGCAAAATATTTGTAAGATTTGGGGCACTTTAAAAATAATTAGTTAAGTTTGTAAAGCTCTCTGGGATTCATTTGGGTGAAAGAGTACAAACATTACATCTGCCATCTGTATCTATTCCTTCTCATTGCAGTTTGTTTCTAACTTTGCAGCAGAGTAGAAGCTTCATGAGAGCTGGGACCACGGTAGACAAGCCTCATTACAAGTAGCTGCAATTATCTAACTTGATGTTCTGAATAATTGTTCTCTAAAGTATATTACAGTAGGTAATCAATAACATCTTATCTGTTCCTGTTTTTAAAAATATTGAGATTCTGTTTTTTAAACCATTGTGTTTTATTTCATATTGAAACGAGAGTAAGAAGATTACCTTCTTTATTTTTGCAGCTGCATGTAAATGAATAGTATTTCCTTTACCAATTATAAAAGGGATTTGGCAAAAGGCAGACTGTACAGTAGCTGCATGGTTAGGTGACAGATGAGACTGACATTAGGAAGATATTTTATTTTTTTAAATTCTTTTTTTGTTTTAAACCTTGTATCTGAGTAATCATCAAAGTCATAAATGAAAGAGGCCTAAACTTTCCTGGACTCTTTACAGCGTGGACTGCATAGCTGTACAAAACTTATGACAAAAAAGCATTTTCTCTTTTAAAGAGAGTAAGCTTCCCCCAGTATTTTTTTTAACTGTAACTGCAGTAATTTTTTTCCATTTTGAAAGTTCAAAAGCCTGTGAGTTGTGAAAATTGTGTGTTTAATAATTGTCTTTTTGTTTTGAAAGCTATACTGCGTTACTGCGGTATAAAAACCAAACAGAAAGAGCAGACACCAACATTTTACTATACAGTTAAGTTTTACAAAGTCACAGAAGCAGCCAAGGTAAAACCTTACAATTCATGTAGGAGAAACAATGCATAAATAGGCAAATAGATGGGGTCAGCTAAGGAACGGAAAACTGGAAAGGCTTAAGAATATTCCCCTGCCTCTCATCTGTCCGGTTAAATTAGGCAGACATTGCTTATGTGGCTTTCTATCTGTAGTGCCTATGTTATTTTATCTTGTCTAGAAAATTAACTTGATGAGTGAAGATACACAAGTTTAATGCCAGATTTATAAGACACTACTTTCTGCTGTTAGAATTCCCTTGCTGTTGCCCCACGGAGTTACCAGAATGCCTGTAACAGGGAGGAGAATTAGACAGTTGTCAGCATCACTTTTCTTCATTTCAGAGCAACTGGCTTGCCATTGCTGATGACTGACTTCTCTCTCCCATTTAAAAATAAAAAAATAATTGGTGTCTTTTAATTAAAAGGAAATGCAACTTGCTTTAGTCCATCACTACTGAAGCATATAGCTGCTATCAAGTGTGCAGTGCTAATATATCTATAATAGTATAGCATGGGGCTGAGAGAATACGTATAAGCCTGTGTGTATTTTCTCCAAAGATTTCAGGGTATTTTGCAGGATTTAGATTTTAGTATTGAAAGCTGCTTTGGACAAATTTGGGTACTCTGGTAGTTGGATACTGCAGTGACGGTGCTATATGAAGTTGTAAGGGAGTAGAGAAGAGAACGACACTTCACAAATTAAAAAGCTGGAGTACTAAAGAGTTTAAGTAAATACTTGCAAATTATATTTCTGTGAATATGTGAGTTTTTTTGCCTTGAATTTTGATTTAACTGAAATGGAATGGGGGGGATGGGTCTTTTCTGTCCCTGAAAAAAAATTTTGAAAAACACTTGGCTAATTTCTTTAGGATGCCTATTAAATTTGGGTACCATAGTTTTTGGGTGCTATTTCAGATAGTTAGAATTTGATTTTTGAGAGGTGACACACAGACTGTCTTTAATCAGGCAAAGCAAGAGATTCAGTAATTTGCCTGGAAATTCTGTTTTCCATTTCTGTTGGCATCCCCGTCTTGTTCCTTTACCACGCTGCATTGCCTGTTATAAGCAGTATCAGGGATGGCCTCAGAAATATGAATATGGTGTTATATTTGGTATGCTTTCCAGGCAGACTTCTCATCCAGTCCTATATAAACATTCATTTACAGAAAGAAAATAGTTTAAACCAAATGCTTTAAAGAACTATGGACTATCTATCTGGATCTGTCAACCTTTTTTTCTAAATAAATAATTCCTATTCAACTGAAACTGTCTCTCAGAAATATCCTAAGATGAATCTGTACCTGTGAGCAGGGTTGCTTATCAGCTTCACCTGAATGCTTGCTGAATACCGGTAAGGTGAAAGGAAGAGCAACATCACATGTTTTCCTTAATGCAGATATACCTGACAGTCTCCCTTTTTGCCAGCGAAGGTGATAAGTACAACTGAGTTTGAATTTGAAATTGATAATAGCAGTAGTGCTTAGAAGAGCTTTTAGAATTTGAGACTTACTAGCAAATTACCAATGCAAGAGTGGAGGAAAATAAAACTTACTGTTTTCTCTTGAGGCCTCATAATGACAAATAGCATTTTAGTTTCCCCAGGCTTCCTTCCTTCCTTCCTTGTTTAGTCTTTTCAAGAGGAGAAAGTTACCATAAAGTGTTGGAGTCCCAAAGCCAGTCAGTCTGGAAGCAGTACTTCTAACAAGTACTTTTGCCTGCCCATTGACAAGGCTAGAAATACACTAGAATAATAAACAGACGTGATAGGGGAAGGAAGACATAAAATTCACTCCACTAAACAGAAAACATTACTCTGAACTTTTTGTTTTTAGCTCTCACCAGGAAACTGCTGCAGGTAAGGAATATGACGGATGCTTGGCCTGTCGATACTGACATTGGATATTCGTCAACTATGCTTTAAAAATTTTAGGGATTTTTGTCTTCTGTTCTCTGTGAATCTCTTCTATCATAGGTCTCATCACCACATCGCTTCTCATGCAATTTTTGTAATGTAAGGCAGTGTCAGACCTGACTCATTCTTGAATAGCTTGGGCAAAGGTGAAAAGGGATGGCTGCCTAGGCTTCTGCATGGTGCAGTCTTCTGCCTGTGTCAGGGCTGAGATGGCATTGCAGTGTATCAGTGAGCTCATTGGGAAGGTGCTGTTTGATACCTTGTGAAAACAAGATTCTGACTGCACTGAAGTTCCTGAAACCGTTTCAGCAATCCCAGATCAAATTTTAATGAGGTAGTTTTTATTTGTTTTCCTAATCCACATATATCTGCTAGCTATATTTTTAGATGTATCACTGAATAGTTTACTTTCTAGATATGGTAGGCTCTGGTTACTTCATTATGGTACTTTCCACTTCTTGTCTCAGTGTTGCAAGAAATTGTTGTATTCCGTGGAAGGGACAGCTTCTAGTCTTAAGCGTTACAGTTTGCTTATACATTTATTGCATGCACCACTTTGTTTCCTGTTGTTTTGTTACAGTTTTACTGGTAGAAGTCATTCCACACAAGACTGTCTTCCTTGAACTTGTCTTCATTAGGCTATGGATTTGAATGCATGCAGGTAGAACACTCGACAAAGTGATAGGTCACCTTCGTTCCTAACCTCTTTTCATCTCTGCTTTTCCTCCTTGGTCTATTTTCAGTGGTTTTTTGTCTTGAAGGGGATGGGAGTACCTGCACGTTTCTGAGAGTCAATATTTGACCACTTTTCATTTTATGACAAAATGTAGATGGACAGTAAAACAAAGAGAAAAAGTTGTTCATGGTTAAAAGTAATTCTTTCAATCATACCATGAAGTTCATAGGCTTCAGACAATCTGCTGTGGTCTCAGGGTATGGATTTACCCTCAAGCAGTACTTTCCTACTACTGCATTTGCAAGTCCTATCTCTGAATGTGAAATTCCTCCTGCTCACCTGTCCTGGTTTCAGCTGGGATAGAGTTAACTGTCTTTCTAGTAGCTGGTACAGTGCGATGTTTTGAGTTCAGTATGTGAAGAATGTTGATAACACTGATGTTTTCAGTTGTTGCTCAGTAGTGTTTAGACTAAAGTCAAGGATTTTTCAGCTGCTCATGCCCAGCCAGCGAGAAAGCTGGAGGGGCACAAGAAGTTGGCACAGGACACAGCCAGGGCAGCTGACCCAAACTGGCCAACGGTGTTTTCCATACCATGGGACGTCCCATCTAGTATAGGAACTGGGGAGTGGGGGCGGGGAATTGCCGCTCGGGGACTGGCTGGGTGTCGGTCGGCGGGTGGTGAGCAATTGCACTGCGCATCATTTGTACATTGCAATCCTTTCATTATTGCTGTTGTCATTTTATTAGTGTTATCATTATTAGTTTCTTCTTTTCTGTTCTATTAAACCGTTCTTATCTCAACCCACGGGTTTTGCTTCTTTTCCCGATTTTCTCCCCCATCCCACTGGGTGGGGGGGAGTGAGTGAGCGGCTGCGTGGTGTTTAGTTGCTGGCTGGGGTTAAACCACGACATCACCGAAGTGGGAGTTCTGTGTGTCAGGACTTTGTATCAGCCTACTTCATATTCCACTAAAGATTGTAAAGTTCTTTGAATTCTTTGGGACAAATGGTGCTACATGTGTAATTCAGAGGACAGCGTGGATGGCTGGCTGGTGTGCATTCCGTAATGCAGCATAAAGTTTGGTCTCTTCCTCCTTCCATCTCCTGCATGAGTGTTACATAAGAACTTTCAGGAAACCTACAATTAAAGAAGACAAAGCACTCTTAAGGTTTTATAGGTTTTTGTCAGTCTTAGTTCTAGACCTAAGGCATGTAAAAACAGCCATTGTTTTCCAGTGCACATACATTTTAACATGTGTGAGGTAGAAATGATGTGCCCAAGATTCCTCAAAAAGTCTGACAGAGGTGGGGTTTAAGCTCAGACATCTTGGATGCCATTGCATGCTTTTTGTTACCGCCTCCTTCTTGCTTTTCCATGCTTCACTCTTGCTGCCTTTCCACTTGGAGCTATGTACTAGTAATATTGGCACTTCCACAACAATGCGTAGTGAAGTAATGCTGAAGACACAGAGAATCAGAATCACCCCCTCACACTTAAATACACACACTCAGTCATGCACGCATAATGCAAACCTATAGTAATTTAAATAGGTCGCAACATAAGGACAAATTCTCCTGGGTTTATGCTATTTCAAGTTTCACTGACAGTACAGCTCAGTCTCTGGGGTCCCAAAGGTTTACAGTCATATGAATTTCAAAGTAACTGGTGAAGCCTGCAGTTAACACACTACCACCAGGCTGATTTTCTTGAGGAAGTCAGTGTCACACTGATTTGATCAGTGGAATGCTGCTCAACTTCTCCAGTGCTCACTGCTTTACAGATGCATAGGGGGTGAATAAAGATTCTTGGCACATACAAGAAGGCTACTCTTCCAATTAGGCAAAAAAGTTGTCTGACTAACTCTGTTCCTTTAGTAATGCTGTAAGAGAGTAGAAGGTGACTTAAAAACTGTGGTCCTAGGGAAGACGTGATATTTGAGAAAGTGGGGAATACTGCTTACAGCTTGTTGTGGAAAATACTAGGAAGATGCTTGGCAAGTAGTGTGAGTTTCTTCTCAGCTTGTTTTGCCTCCCATCTGTCTGCTTGACTTTGTTTCACTCTGCAAATGTAATTTCCTTGCATTGTCAACTGGTGAAAGGGTGTTTGAAGGAAATGGTTCATAAAAACTTCATTGAAGGTTTAGGGGGAAATGGCAAGAGCAGTAAATCTGTCAAAATGGGTTATTCCTGTCCCCATATGAGGCAGCTGGCAACCCTGGTTGTAAGGAAAAGTCTCAGTGCTCAGCAACTGCTACCTGATCCTTGAGCCTATTTCCAGCTCTGAAGACTTCTGTAAAATGCAGGCTGTTTTGGTTCATTTGCTTTGAGCTCCTTCCATAGTCTCTGTATATGGTCTGCACTTGAGGAGAAGCTGAGGGCTGTCAAGTGTAGCTCAAATCACAGTTGGCATCATCCACAGCATTCAGCTGTGATTGCCTTTGGAGTGAGGCCTGACAGATGCGTCATTTGCTTTTGCTGTTTTTTCTGATGCGAAGGCGTGGGACCCTGTCACTTCTGACACCCTGTGTTCATTGTCCCTCACTGACCTCCAGCCACAACCTAACTTCTTCAGGGGACTGGGGGTGGAAGAAAGGCAGCACCTAGCTATTGCTGTGGTTGCTCTTCTGGAGTACACAAGGCTTTTGCTGCCAAGTATTCATGGGAAATACTAAACAATTCCCACTTTTCTGTAATGCTGTAGTTGCAGATGGTAGCTGGGTGTGCTGTCCCACATGCATCAGTATAATCGCCAATACAAAACCAGCTCTGGTCATGGGATTAGGAGATAGTGAGGTTGGATGACAGAAGGATTTTAGATATGACAGATTCATCAGTTGTTTGCTGCTCCTGTCATTGCCCTAAGACCTTCTTGGGGAGTTACAAGGGCTCAGAAGCTTTTGTAGATGACAGAGGCCTAGAGAAGAAGCTAGAATATATGAATGGAACAGCGGAACTGTTGTGTCCAAGCAACCCAGTGGCAATGTATCACTTCCAGATATTACTAGGATATTTTCCCTTTATCCAAAACAGTGAGTTTTACTGTCTTGGTTACTTTGGTGTTAGAAACAAGGACATAACAGCTTTGCGCGAGAGCATGTTCTGTTACAGGGGGTTCACAGTGTAATGACCAGGAAGATAATGCAGGAATGTTTGTTTCTTTCTATTTGTTCTCCAGCCTCATATTTTGACACAGTCTGGTGGAGAGACATAGGAACAACTAGTCCAAATTAAATAAAGAAGTGAATTCAGAGTTGAAGGCGCTCTTATTGATCTTAATTTATTCTTGTGATGAGCTAACTGAAATTGATTAAGGTCACTCTTACTTATGAACGAGAGTGTCCACAAAAGGCTTTAAAGTAGTTTCTGTAATCCATTTCAAAAGTTAATTTGAATTAATTTTCTGAAATGTCTGCAGGCAGAAAACCCATTACAGTCTGTGTGTAAAGACGGCAAGCACTCAAAAATAAATCTACCTGGCTACATGTCCTCAGTGCCACAGTAGGTAATTATTATAAAGAGCGAGACACTGCAGTATCCCAGTGGGTTGCAGGCAGCACAGTATTACACCCAGTGCCATGTCCCCAATGTCCAAGTCTCTCCTCTGTGCAAAACTGTTGCCTCGAGCCTGCATCAGGGACTAAGGACTCCTTCTAAATCTGATAAGATTTTACCCACCTCCTACTCCCAGTACAGTAATTTACATTTGCTTTACCCTGGCTCTGATGTATGCCACCTTCACCCACAGCTGAGAGAGCAAGTCTTTAAACACTTTTTCCAACACTTAAGCCAGAATTATTCTGTGGTTCAGCTGCTGGGTGAGACTAATGCCAGGTTCCCCAAGGAACAAATGCACCACCTGGCCAATGAGCTCCAGTTGTCTGGCTCTGTGCCTTGAGGGCTTCCTGTACTGCCAGATCTTGCCAGTTAGTCCCAGCATGTAATTTTTTTGTTGTCGCTGCTGTTCTTATTAGTGACTCAGCCAAGATTGTTTTGAAAAAGCAGTAACTCCCTTTTTAAATTCAGGAAGGTTGTGAAAAATGAGGAAAGGATGGGTGCATGGGAACTGCTCTGAGCTCTTTGTAATGTTCCCTCTAAATTACAGCTGGAATATCACTCTTATGCTGTGCCTGTGCCACTCTCCCACATGGAAAAATTGTTTGAAAATATTCTGACACACTCCTTTCTCTGCAGGTTGAAGTAGGATGTTTGTTTGAACACCTCTTCAAATTCAGGGCCCTGTCATACGATATTATTAAAGGATTGTGGTGGTCACAGGCACTAATTCCGCAGCCCAGGAGATCCCTTTTATACTTGGAGCTGCCTAGAAAAGGCCTCTTCTTTTATCAGGTAATTCTAAGGGATATGCAGAGGTGGTTTTTTATCTTCCGTCTTACCAGATGCTAAGTGCATTGGCTTCCCAAGAGTCACTGTCCCTTGCTATTGAATTGATTGTTTCCACAATAGTCCTGCTGTGGAATATGACAGTAATGAGATACGCTGCAATGAGATGGTGCATTAGGATTGCAATTAAAGAGCTGGCCTCCATTGTTATAGGCGCTACCAAGTGATAAAATACTCTACCTTAAAGCCTTGCTTGTGAAGCTGTAGCTACACTGGCCTAAAGACAGCCCATGCATAGAGTTACATATGGAACTTGTCCAGAAGCTGAAGTCAGTGTAGACTGTGGCTGCCCACTAATTAAGTTGTTTTGTTACTGCAGTGCTTGAGATTTGTGCTGGCAGGCTGTCAGCAGCTGCTGCGTGCCAGCAGTGGTCCAGGCTGGTTAATGCCTCTCTGCTTCCTAGCATTCTCCCAGAGCATGGTGGTGCTTGTGTAGGTGATTCTCATACTGTTCTGAGGACAGCTAAATCTTCTCTCATGTGTTTCAAAGGCAGAGGCATTTGTCCCCAGTCCTGGAATAGATACTGTCATCTCAGAACATGGTGCTGTTTTTTCTAGTCCTCTGGCTGGGCAACCAGGGACATAACCTGGAGGTCACTTGGACTGGCAACAATGCAAGCTTGTTTGTCCAGCCCTAGTTTGTGAGTCTGTGAGTATTTGTTTGCAGAGACCTTACTGCTCCAGTGTGCAATGGAAAGCACTTTAAGTGGGAATTCATTTAAGGAAAGATTTGGAGCCATCTTCCCCAAGAGTAGTTTTTTCCTTAAATAGAATTTTTTTCTCCTGAGCTGTAAACAAGAGTTGTCGCTACAGGCAGGTCTGGAACATGCATTTCAGCTACTTTTAAGTAAGCATCTGTATTATTTAGTTCTAGCACAGGACAGTTAATTACCTCTCCAAGGCACTGGAGCTATTTAAAATATTTCCAAGGTATTTCTAACTCATCTCCCATCAGATTGCCTTACGATAGTATTATTCATAGCGTGCATTTAAACTTATGAGAAGATGCCTTTAGATTTTGGTGTGTGTGTTTGTGTTGGAAAGGAGCAAGTATTCTGATATGGTAGAGTTGACTAGAAAGCAGTGCCTTCTAGAGATCCAAGATTTTTCATCAGCTTTAACTGCATTATATGCTGGAAGTTTTTTATTTTTTAAACAACTTCAGTGGGACAGAAACACTTAGGCTTTTTTCTGGTTTTAGTGTGGTTTTACCCAAAAGCAACACTATTTGCATAGAGGAGCAATCTTTTTAATTTCTGACAGTGTGAGTAAAATGCGTATCAGGGCATAGGTACACTGATTATTCCCAGGATTAGATTTTTTCTTTTCTTATGTGCTTATAATTGAAGAAAAATAAGAATGACTTTCTGTGATGACCCAGCTCATTTGTTCAGTTTGGAAGCTGCTTGTACTCTCAAATTTGTTAAATCTGACTTTTTGGAAAATGGGACTTTCATTCTAGAGTTCCAGGAATTACTGCTTTGCAAATTAGTTGATGATAATAGTGAAGAGTATGTCTATATTTGCCAAGACAGATTACTAGGAAGTGAGGGGGGAATTGGTATGGTCAGATCAGTTGGAGATTTTAAAAGACAGTTGTATAAGTTATTGTGGTGCCTCTTGGAATAGGGTACGGGTGGCCTGGAGATGAGGAAAATGAAGTCCCTTATCTTTTGATACAAAATGACCTCTTTTGAATATGGAGTCTAAGACTCAATACAGCATTTAAGGTTTTTGGTTTGTTTATATTTTTTTAAATTGATGAGTAACACCATAGTTTTTCATTATTTTAGTGTTTCAGGCTGATGAAAAAAGAATAGTAATTGTAAATTTAGTCCAGAGATCACCAGGATAATTTTCTTGGCACTGCAAAAGCATGGGAACTAAATGCACCTTTAAGTACACAATAAAATTAATCCTAGCAATGAGCCAGAGTTTAAGATTAAAAATAGCATTTGATCTGAAACTGAAAATAGTTCTGAGCTGGAAAAATTAGTGACACTATAATAAAGCTATCTGGCAACTGAGCTTCTGAGAATATGTGATCCATGTAAAGGTGTCTACGTAAAAAGGATAAATGCTCAGAGTGGAACAAAGGATTTGTGTTTCCAGTGTAGGTGTCTGTAAGGTATGTGTTATCCAGCCTTTCAAATCTCTGATCAGAGACACGTACTCTAGATGGAATTTGTTTTGAACTGCCTTCTTTGGCAACACAGTTGACCTTGAGTTAGGCTTCTGATTCCTTTTAGTGTACATAATCAACCTGCTAAAAGGCCAAACTATTTGTTGGGTGGGGTGTTTTTTTTTTCACTTTTGATTTGTCATGGAACAAATGTGAAACTCATGATAAAAATTAGTAGAATTAGTGTGTGGGTGTCATCAGTGTGCATAAATTGCTGACTAAGTGCTCAGTTAAATGCCAGCTAAATCTCATTGGCTTGTATTAATTTTTGTTCATAAAATTGTTCCATGGGTTCTCGGATGCCAAAGGGTAGAATTGTTTTCTGATTCATCTGGGATTGATGGCTAACTATAACAGCTAATTCTTTAAATAGAAGAAGCAGACCACATCTTAGCTGCTTTCTGTTCTTTGCAGGAGAGCGGATTAATTAATAACAAGAGAATGAGGTGTTAAAAGGCCTTGCTGGTATCCCTTTAGTGAATAAAAAAGGAAAAAAATGGACAGAAGGAGTAAATTGTTACTAGTAATACAGGGGAAAGGGAGGAATTCCCAGTTGGTGACCCAAGTGTTGATCGTTTCCATTTGGGATGCATGCTTATGAATACCTTGGGGTTCTGAAAAGATGATGCAGCTTTTCGTAGTTTCACCCAGTGGTGATCACCCTTTAACCTCTTCTGTCTGGACTTTGGTGTCTGTAGCAGGGGTAAAGCTTTGAACTTGAGTGTGCTTGCTATTCTCCAAGCCAGCATACAAAGAAATTGATCTCGCATAGCATGTTTCTAGTCAAACAAGGGGTTATGGACCAAATGGGTGGACTACAAGGTTTGTGAAAAACTGGCTAGACCGTCAGGCTCCAAGTGTCAGTGTTTTGAAGTCCATCTAGCAGCCTGTGACAAGCAGTGTACCTCAGGGCTTGATGCTGGAGTTACTGCTGTTCAGCATCTTCATCGGTGATCTACATGGTAGGGCAGAACACCCCTGTAGCGTGTTCACAGATGACCCCGGGTTGGGAGAAACAGTCAGAGCACTGGAGGGAGAGCAAGGCTGCTGTTCAGAGGGACTTAAGCAGTCTGGAAGAATGGGCCAGCAGGAAACTTCGGACATTCGGCAAAGACAAACGTGGTCTTGCACATTGGATGGGATAACTGAGCAGACTGGGAGCAGCTGGCCAGGTGGCACCTTTGCAGAAAAGGGCTAGCAGGTCCTGATGGGCAGGTTGAATTTGAGTCAGCAGTGTGCGTTGTGACACTGTAAGCTTACTGCAGAGCAGAGTAAAATTTATGAGGTTTGCAAGAAGGTAGCTGGCAGATCAAGGGAAGCAATTGCTCCCCTCTGTTCAGCACTGAGGGCTTCCTCTGGAATGGTTTCCAGTTTTCTTCCAGTTTTACCCCCACCTTCCTGTGCAAGAAGGATACTGACAAATGAGCAATGGCAGCGGAGTGCTGATGAGGGATCTGGACCTTGTGGCCTACATGGAAAAGGTGAAGGAACCGGCTTTGTGTGGGCCTGGGGAAGAGAAGTCTAAGGGCAGATACAGTTGCTGGCTTCAGTTACCCGAATGGAACCTTGTTTACTATATAGCCCCCTTCCCCAACTCTCCCTGGTGCATAGCAAAAGGGCGGAAGACAGCAGTCACAAATTGCACCAAGAGAAATTCCAGCTAAATAGAAGGAACTTTTTTTTCACAATGAGTGTGTCTGAGCTCCTGATAAGATTACCCAGAGAAGTTGTGCAATGTCTGGAGATTTTCAGAAGTTGATGGAAGAAGGCCCTGAGCAACTTGATCTGGTTTTGAAAGTAGCCCTGCTTTGGGCAGAAGATTGAACTAGAGATTTCCAGAGGTCCCTTGCAGCTTGACTTATTCTGTGATTTTCGTTTAAGACTCTGGGATTCTGATGGCAGTAGACTGCTGAATGTAGGGGCTGCTGCCCTTCAGCAATCCAATCCGCACACAGTGGTCTGCAGTCGGTAGGCACAGGCTGTACTTTTTTTAGGCTGAAATTTTTTCATCCTTACTCATATCTTAAGAGACAATAAGGATATCAGTGGGCTGCTTGTAAAATAAAGCACTAGCCATAAGGTAGAATCTGACACCGGAAGAGTTTCAGTATTCACATAAGCAATGATCTTCTCCATCCCCCAAGCATTGCTCTTGCTTGTCAGGGCTCTTCCTTTTAAACTCTGTCCTCCTGATGGTGAATGACCGGACAAATGAGTGATGGTCAATGTGAATTTCCATATCTTTGGTCTCTTGTCCCACATGTAAGTCCTGACCAGAATTCTGCTTACTCTAGCAGAAAATTTGGGCAGAACAGAGAAAGGAGTTGCACTCAGATGAGCTCTCTGTGCTCCTACTGTGTGGTTTATAATGTGTGGGGCACTGAGTAATAGGAATAGCAATGTGGAACTACTGGTTAGATATAGCAGGTAGCAGTGAAAATGGTTCTCATTTTCCATCCTTTGAAACACAGATAATAAATAAATAATAGAACTGCTGATCCTGCAAGGCATCCCTTAAGCATTTTAACTAGAAGCAAATGCCATTGCCCTACTTCTACAGAAAACATGCAGGTATAAAAGCATGTAAATGTGAGTGTAAAAAAAGAATAAATCTCCCTTTCTTTTGACTTAGCAGGATTAAAATTGATAGAGGTTGTTATCAATTTTAATCCTACATATTTCTGACTGCCTAACTTTCTTTACTGCTTATTTGTTAAACTGAGTGCAGATACTCCTGAGGTCTGTTATGCTAGCACTTTCAGTTTTCTTTGCATACCATAACAAAATAACAACAACAACAACAAAAAAACCCCAAACATTATTTACTTAGATACACTAGTGGTTAACAGCCTGATATTTCCAGTGAGGCTATTGACTAGACAGGTGTTGAATTTAAAGTTGTAAAACCCCCTTTTGTTTATGTTTCTGTATCACCTTGCTTTAATCACTGTGATAAGTTTTCTTGTTCTGGAGCCACATCTCATATGTAGTAATTTCAGTGGTAATAAAATTTTAATGAAAGAATTTTTAATATAGTCCAATAGGCTGTGATAAAAATTGCCTTGCAGAAAAGAGTTACAAGGCATCATTTGAATTCTTCCAGTCTTCTTGCCTATCAACTGTGCTTTAGACTTAAAGCACATGGAGGTCTATAAAAGCCTTTAGCTGTTTCAGATTTGCCCCTTCTAGCAGATTTTTGAGCCTTGGACTTCAGATATATTGGTGATTTATCTAAGCAACAGTTATCATAGAGACAATTATATTTTTAGTTGGATATGTTGTTCATTTGTTCTCATTTTTAATATTCCCATCAGGCGCATCTGTACTTAAACAAAAATGAAAAACTGTCTTGTGGGTTCCTGCCTAGAGCGTTCTAAGACCTCTAGGTTCTCTGTCTGGCTTTGCTGGTGATTTGTGGTATGCAAATTTAGAGTAATTAATTCCTTTCTTTCTATGTCCTCATTTTGTCTCTTGTCCAGTGGTTATCTCACCTGTTCAGATTTTAGTTGGTACAGGAATGTTACTATGTTTTTTACAGATCTTAGCCCAGTAGTGTCTTACCCTCAGTAGAAGCCTACAGGCATTATTGAAATAAAAGTGAAAATGGCTACACTTCTTGTTTTTTCCTGAAACAATGCTGTGGTTATTCTGGAAATGTAGAAGATGTCAGCTGAATTGAACACTCATTTGAAGAAATTCTTAAGGACAGAACTTAACTATTGTTTTTTGTTTTTTTTTTTACTCTGGGTACAGAGTGCTTTTGACCCAGCTTGAGCCACCAGAACAGCTTAGTGCAAGAGTGACTGATAAGAGGTCTTTTTTTGACGTGGTAATATAAAACAGGGCAAATAAAATAAAAATAAAAATATGGACAAATTCATAAGCTTGAATATTTTTTCTTGAGAAATTACTAATTAAGCTGCAAGAGATTACAGTTCATACATGAGTTGTAAGGTGGACAAGAGAAACATAGAGGTCTGCTAATGAAGTGTACTGGTGACAGACATTTGGGAGGTATATTCAGTGTCAAGTGGGGATTAGCATATTGTACAGAGGGGTTTAGGGCAAGTCATAGAAAAAGGTTGAAATTCAGTTTTACTAAGTAAGAGACCTTTGTGTGCTTGGGGACTAAGAACAACGAATTTTGCTGTATAGTAGGAGTTTACCGGGAGTGAATGATAGCAGAGAAGAATGTTGATGCCTTGTTTGATGACAGGATGGTGGTGGTTAGGTCTCTAAACAAGGACGTGTTGCTTCAGCCTAACAAAAGAGAAAATGTACCTGTCAGGACATACATCCAAAAGTAAATGACACTTGTGAAGGGAGAAGAGCTATTTTAACTAATGGATGATGTTGTCGCAAGAAAAAAGTTTATGAACGTCCCATTAACAAATTTAGTATAGGAGCTAGAAGAAAATTAATCCCTACACCAGCCTTCCAATGGAACTTGTAAATGTTACATGTTTTAAGTTGGAGCTTGATCAGGTTCTGTAAGGAGTTGTGTCAGCCTGTGATTGCTGACAGCTGAACGTGATACACTGGAAAGTTGTGTCCATTCCTTCCATCTGGATATGATATTCTTCTGCTCAGTGCCACACCTAAATTTCTTATAAAAAAGAACAGTGAAGTCTTCACTTTAGAGATTGCGTTAGCATATTCTTTTCATTCTGGCAAAGGATGTAATATCACAAAGACACTGGTAAATTAAATAAACTTCCATTTTAAGGACTCTCACCAGGTCATGTGGGAAGCCAGCTGCTGAGAATGGGCATGGTCTCAGATACCCGTATTACTGAGTATGCTCATGTCCTCATTTATCATGTCACAGACTGAGGAGTTCCTGAGCTGACAGTCAGGTGTAACGTATTGTACTAAAAATCCTGACACAGATAATGCTGCTTGTGTTAAGGCTGAAGAAGAACATTTGCAATATTGACTTCTGCTTATCACTGTTTATGCTGTGTGCTAGTAACTTCTACATTTTCATGCAGGTTTTTATAGAGAAAATTGTTTTTACTTCCCTGTTTTTCTGTGTCACTTTGCAGAGCATAAACAGAACGCTGCCTCACTCTGAACAATGCTCAGAATGTAAGAAAAAGTTTTCACTTGACATTAAAGAAAAAAAGCGGACAGGAAAAATGGAGGCACTGTTTAAACTGTCCTCTCTTAAAAAAATGCTGTTGTGCTTGCAATGACGTACACTGAAAGTAGTCTTTTGCATTTCTAGTCTGTTTTAGCTTGCTGTAGCAAACATTCACTTGTGCAAGATGCATGTGTGAGCATCAGGAAGTTTTCTTTCATGCACAGTGCTTACAGGCCTAAGCTTTATTATAGTGTAATAGAGACCAATTTTTTGCTTTCTGACAATCTTTACAACTGTTACTCATTGTGAATTAATCCTTCAGCCAGGCCTTTCATTTAGGTCTTAGCTGACTTCTTTGAGGGTTGAGTCCTCCTTGAAAAAGTCAAGGATGTAAATATTATTCTGCCACTGGCAGAATGTAAATCTTTTTCTTTTCCTTGAGAATTGTTTGGCAAGTTGGATCACAGTTGCAACCAACCTGTATCAAAATTAGGACCATTCAAAAAAATCTGTAGTAAATTTTTCAAAGGCAATGACTGAAACAACAGATCAGGATTTCAGTACTGTAGTACATAATTTAGTAACTCCCCAAAGTTGAAGGGAAAAAGGTGGCAAGAAATTAGGATTCAGATTGTCAGCTGCTGTAAACTGATCCCTCCACTAACATCATCTTTCTCAAAGAAGGTGGTTTTGTTTTTTAGTATCAGGGAACAAAATCAACCGTAACTAGCTGAGGATCTGGCCCAAAGTTATTTATTGTAAAGATCTGTTAAATGCCAGCCTCTGATGGTACTAAAAATCACTCTTTAAGCTTAACACACTTCTGAAAGAAAAAAACATTTGCTTAACCAAGAAGATGCCAATAAAAAATGGAATGATAGAAAAATTAATTAATGGGATGATTTTAATAGGTCCTATTTTGTTTCTTGGCAACAGAAAGCACATGACAAGTGTCTGCCAAATGTTTTATCTTCATGTTATCCATTTGTGATCCGTTGCCTGGCGCCTGAATTAAAAGCCAAGTCAGGGGAAAGCAATCAGTATCAGCAAGTTCCCAAGCTGCCTTTGAGTGTGGAAAAGCAGAGGGAGGTTGCACGTTATTGTAGCTTTGCAAACACTTAGCTTAGCTTAAGGAAAGACAAAGTTGTTAAGTAAATCTTTAAATGAAGTGTAATGGGAGACTGCCATTTTAGTCTTGGAAACTATTTAAAGCTCAGTGTATCACAACTGAAATATTTGCATTTCTTGCAAGCGTACTTTGAAATCCCAGTAGAATTGACTTGGCCTCCTTCCTTCCTTCATGGATATGTTGGGGAGCATGCAATTTACTCCTTCTCTTTGCCTTCTGATAATGATTGTAAGGACAAGGATGTCTGGGCTTTCTCATCAGGGCTGTCACTAGCTCAGTGTGTGACCTCAGAAAATAACTTGGCGTCTATATGGGTGGAATTTGTAAAACTAGCTGCCTAAAATTAGACATCTAAAAATAAACAGCTTGTATTCTTGCAGATGTAAACTCTTGTTTCAGATTATTTTGTTGGAGAAATTTAGCTTCTGTTTGTTTACCTGTAAAACTGAGTGGTGTTGGGAGGCATGATAAAATATTCTAAAATCTTTGTCCAGAGAAAGCATGTAGAGAATGATTCTTTATTTTATTTTATTTTTTTTTTCCTGAGGATGTAAGAATTTTGGCCTCAACCCAATCAAATCAGCAGGTGACAGGCTTAAAAGCAAAAAAAGCTGTTTTGGAAGTGTTTCTTCATATAGCACTGGAATACAGGATGGAGCTCACTACTTCAGAGTGTAAAGCAATGAAAAGGAGGGAGGTATTCCAAAATGAATTAGAAGAAAATATAGAGAATGGGTGCACTGGTAGCTGTTAAACACTGATCTGGAGGCAGTCTCCAGCTAAACCACCATTTTGCTGTGATCTAGAAGGATCGCTCAATATTTGCCCTGGTTCATATGCTTTTTCCCTTAAGCACTTCCTCTTGACTACTAGCAGAGGCATTGCAGGTTTTAGATCTTTATTTATGCCTTACCTAATTAAAATACCGTACAAGTTAATTAATGTGTTTCAAACATTGAGATCATCAAATGAAATGGATATGCAAGAATTTCAAATGATGTCTGAAGGGGTAGGGAAGGTCTTTATCTAACTACAGAGATTCGGTGTTCTGCCGTTGGCCCAAATCTCTCTCATAATGAATTTATCTACAGGCTGCTGCACTGGATTCTAGAGATGTCTGGGTACTGGTAGTTCTGTATTAATATAGGCCTCCTTTTAAAACCATGTGACAGTTTACAAAATGCTCTGGGATACATTAGGATGAAAGGTGCATAAATACATGTAAAATGCTATAATTAAGATGCAGTTAGCAATGCACAAGAAAGGAGTGTTTGCCTGGCTATACTTTCTATGTCTATAAAGTTTCATTTTCTGGAGCACAGAATACATGGCATAACACTTGTTCTAAACGGTTACATTCGAAAATAATTGCTGTGCACAAGCTCTGGGGAAGTTACTGTAAATTCATTTCTGCCGTGAGACAGAGGCATTGACAGTGATGCAATAATTTCACAGGATGGGGAAAAAATTCTGGAGGAGTCACCACTGGAAACTGTAAATGAGAAGAAGAATTACTAGCAATCAGGAGTCTCAGCCTAGATCAGGAGGTGAGGGAAATTGTTTGCTGAAGTAATGAGGAAGAGTCTGCTTGTAATTTTCCTCCTGTGATCTGTTGGTTCTGCTGCCGTCACTTAAGAACCAGCTTTGGTGAAAAGGCTGTGGCATCTGCAGAAACTGTGTAGGGGCATTTTCTATTATGTGGGACTTGGAGTGAGAAGAAATAAGGAGATAAGCTATGAAGGAACAGGGTAAGTTAATTTCCTTTGATAAGAGCTTAATGGTCTCCTTTAAAGTCTCTGTCTTTTTTTTCTTCTGTGGTTTTGTTTTACTTTAAATAAATAATTGTCTTTAAACAGAAGGTGTAATGGCTAGACCATTGGGTTGGGATTCGTGAGACATAGACTCAGTTTCTAAGCTGGGCATAGAGTTTTGTGGTTCTGGACAGATCACTTCTTTTGCCCGATGTTTTCCTCATCTGTAGTATGGAAAGAATATCTCAACAGGTAAAATCTTCCAGGGAGCAGGCTGAGCTAATATGGTCTGATGTTGTCTAGGAAGAACTGCTTTTAAAACTTGAAGGAGAAATTGTGATGCCTTACGTGTCTCCCGCTAGACACAACAGGAATGTGCTGCCTCATGGATCCATGGCTGTCTGAAGCAGCCGGTAACATTCTTAATTAGTAGGTTTTCCAATAGTAGGTAGTTTGTAATTGTGGGTGCTTCTGTTTGGGTTACATGAAGTCTGGAGGGAAAAAAAAGGCATTAAAAGAAAATGAAAAGCACACAAATGAACTCTTAAATTTAAGAAATGTCAGATTGTTGGTCTGTGTAATGGAGTCATGGAGAACACTGTTGTCTTTCTGTTTGGCTGGCACCAGTGTAGTTCTGCATATCCCTTGCATCACGGGGATTGATTATTCTCAGTCACTTTGTAGGAATTACAATAGGCTTGAGAACTGTGTAAGCTAAATCCGATGAAATTGCTGAAGAACTAATAGCCAGCAAGTCTCTGCTGAGCTTTAATAGCAAACAAAAACATCTCTCTGCTGAGCATACTAAACTGTAGTATTTCAAAGTCTTCTCACTTGGCGAGATTTGTGTGTTTTTTTTCATGGGAATAACATACAATGTTTATGACAGCACACTGGCAGATTTCAAATTCTCCAGAGCTTCTGGAGGCTAGACCTTCAGCATTAGGAAACATGTACAGAAATTACTGAGGAGAGACTCAGGGCTAGTACAATGTGTGAGAAGTGATCACTTCTTACATGGTGTACTAAACTACTAGGTATGGTCAGTTAATTTAACATAGATGAAAATCAACATATAATCAGTTGTATTACAGAGGTGATGTGTATATGCATACATAGCCATATAGAAGACTTAAGTTAGTATGTGGCTCAAATATAGCGTCTAATGCTGTAGCTACTAATAAACATAGCTAGTGTGAGTGTGATGACTTGTACAATATGTAGATGTATATTGAATCATTCTCATCTTCTGTCTCTTTCCTCTCTTCACTTAAACAAAAAAGATATAAATGTGGTTAACTGCAGAAGTCACACTGGCACACTCCAGGAATGTGTCTCTTAAAGAGGACAGAAGAACCTTATTTCTGGACCCACAGAGCTCCTCTTCACAGTTGTGTCTGAGATAGATACACAATATGCAATTGTATCTAGGAGCAGAGTAAATAAAATAAATAAATGCTAGTGGTCAGCACTTCCTGGGAATATAGTGCTTTAATTTTTTTGTCTGTAGAACAGGAATAATTCTATCTGCTTACCACATCAGAGTGGCAGTAATGGTAATTAAAGTTTGGAGTGCTTTGATTATTAAAAAGAAAAATGGGACAGAGAGAAAGCAGTGTTTCTGATGAGCTAATCATTTTCAGTCAGGCACGTTAAAGTCCAAATGGAGTGAACGCCCTGTCCTGCACTCCACTTAATTTGGCAGCACATAAAAAGTATAAAGCCAGAGGAGGAGAATGCCAGACTGAGAATAAAGGTAGAGAGACCAGATTTTGTGCCTGTGTTTACATTTGTCTATGTGTCTGCATGAGTGTGTATTTTTAACAAGCTGGCTGAGAAGGTGACAGTTCATTGCGGGGAAAATGAAGTCAAGAGTTCAGGAAATTCAGGATTTAGTGTTTGAAGCAGGGAATTAAAAGTAGTTGGCCAAAATTTGGCTGGAACCCAAACCCAGGAACCCAAAAGTTTTTGTATGTTTCTGGCATCTTTTCATAAATGTTTAGAGGAGAAATAGTGTATTTTGTTGTCTAAAGTGAAATCTTAGGGATAAAGGGGTATTCTTGTTACAGCAGCATCTCTCAGTCCATAATAATGTACAGAGTACAGTAAGTGTGTTCTAGAGAGGGCTTCAGGTTGCAATTTGTCAGCTTCTGCACCTTGTTTTGGCTGCTTTTCAGTCTCATTTCGTAGGACATGAGGGTTATACAACTGCTCTGTCAGCCTTCCCTCTCTCCTCCTTTCAGGGAAACAGAACTTAAAGATAATAACCAGTAGTTGGAGTACAGGAGAAAGATGAGAGAGTGAAAGAAGAGAGAGTGCAGTTTAGAAAGTATGGGTGGAAACTGAAGATACTGAAGCAGTTAAAAGGAAGACAGCTTAAGGGTTCTGTGGATGGATTTAAAGGACATGGAGAGGAACCAGGAAAGCAGACAAATGGAAAGGAACTGAAAGTATTTCTGGGAATGGTATTGCTAGGAGGATGTTACATGGAAGTAGGGCAAACCCGACGGGTGTCGAGACACAAATCTGTCAGAAAGATTCATTAATTCAGCTGCTCATGGAACAGTTTGTCTCTGGATATGTACAACTGCGTAGAAGGAAATGCCTGGAAGTCTACACTTAGAGTCAGCCTAATTGCCTCTGTCCGGGTGGGGTGTTGTGGGAGCCTGGGGAAGGTGCCTGGGACTTTGGCTTTCCTTGCTGTAAGTGTGTGTGGAAAGTGGTAGCAGTGTTCCTTTGATCCCCATCTTCCACAGGCTGTTACTCTTTTGTTTGGGTGCAATATATCCATAAAAGAAAAGCAGTGGAGTGGAGATGACACACAGAGTAAAATAGAAAGAAAATATCTCAGGACAAAATCAAGTCTGTATTTGCCGTCAACCTTTGAGGCTGGTTAGGATCCTTTTGTATGAAAAAGAAAGTTATCAATAATATTAGCTACTTTGAGATGGTCAATACATTGGAACATGTCACTGTTTGAAAGACAACATACTGTGGTCCTGATGACTAATGGAATATCTAGAGGAAAATACTCACTCTTCCTTTAAACTGTTGGGGAACACAGACACACCTATTTTGCTTGGGCCACTCCCTTTAGTACTGTTCAACCCAGGAAATACTAGGAGTAAAGCCATAGAGTGAACCACCTCTGAAGGATCTCCGTTGTTCCTCCAGCGTGTCATCTGTACTCTGAAAGGCTGTAGCTTTTGAGGTCCAGAAACATTACTGCCCAAGAGCACAAATGGAACTAGAAATACATCAGAGCTCCGCAAACGGCAAAGGTTTGTCCTGGGCTATAGCTCTGCAATGTAAATCTCTATTGATAAATTACATAGGTTAAGCCATCCACAGGGCATTAGTTCTTGGATTTACAAAGGAAAGCAGGCTGAGGGAGTGCTACTGGACTGAAATTGGGATGTTTGTTGATAGAGCAATTTCTTTATTTTAGTATGTTTTTCTTTACTGATTTAACAGTTAAACACCTTCCCAGTCTGGTGTATTTTATGAACAGTGGACTTTGTTACATGGCTGAACAGTGTGTGCATGCATCCATGTGTTTCTCCCCTGGACTGGATTTTTTCATATAAGGAGCAGAGCACAACTCGGTGGCATTAAACAGGCTTGTTATCCAGCTCTGACTCCATGTGTATTTTTGTGAGAGGTACTTCACTGCTCTGTTTTGCATTTTCTCTGTCTTCTAGGTAAAGACGATGACAGTGTGGTACTGCTGTGGGGTAGGTTCGTATAAAGAGGTTTTAGATTTTCATAGTGGAAGATGGCATAAAAGTTCAAAGTATTGTTAATTAATGCTTTGAACGAAAAGCTGATAACTGACCTGTTTTAGGGTGCTCCCGAGGGCAGCTTTTAACCTGAGGAAATGTTGTTGTACAATCAGTGACTTACTGACTGAGCACACCTACCAGTTCTTGGCTGTCCTGCAACCGTCTGTCACTTCTGTAAGCTTTTGCACAGAAAGGCAGGCAGCAGGATGTTGAGCAGCTGTTGCTGGTGAGCAGCACTTTTCCCATGTTCAAAGGTGCTGCAGGTATGTCTGTGCAGTACAGAATGCCAGCGTGTAGCAACCTGCAGGGAGTTACTAGGAGATGAGACTCAAAGCATTTTGCTTCTCAACACCAAAAGCACATTCAGCACAGTTTTGGTGGTAAGTTACAACAAAGTGATACAAAGTGGATATACTCTTTGCATCCAAGAGGTATGCAAATCTTAGTTTGCTTAGTAAACATTTCTCTTTTTGTATACCACAATCTTAGAAAAAGGTGGGGGAAGAGGTGTAGGCATAAAAAGATATATTTAGCTTTTTTGATAACTCAAGTATGGGTAGTTGCTTTCTCTGTTACGCTTGGACAGATAAATAAACCCTTTGGATACCCATTTGACTTTAGGAGTTAGAGCTGGAAGAAGTAAAGTCTTATTTTTTTCTTTGCATTGTCTAATCCAATATTTGTCACTTAAAAATAATGTCTTACACAGATATCATCTATCTTTATGGGTCTGGAGCTTAAAAAAAGTGCAGGTAGACATACTAAGGAACTGTGTAAATCTCTTTATGGAAAGTATCACTTTAACTTAAAAAACAACCCACAACCCAAACTCTCTACCAACTGTTTATAACAGCAAAAAATTATTTTTCCATTGCTAATTAGTCTTTGTAGGCCAAACACTTAACCTAATGTTTAACTAGGTATAACGTTCTATTTCTGTTGTTTCTCTCAGTGCGTGCTGACTTCGCTGTGCAAAATTACTTCTTTTTCCCTCCTTATTTCTTTACTATTTTATTTTCAAAATACTATTTAGGATTTATTACATTAATATAAATTAATCTCCAAAGAAGTACAGTACCATAGCATTTGGTTAAAATCAGCTGTTTCTGTGTTGTTGTTGTGATGTGGGAAACTACCATATCATTATGTGAACGTAGTGATCAAATGAACATTTTTCCAAAGCCTGTGGGGATTCGTTACAGTGAGGTTGGGCTGAATATCTGGTTCTCCATTCCTGACCAGATATACTGAGAATTGGATAAGGCTTGCTTGTATCTCTGCCTGCTTTGGCTGGTGCAGGTGACCTCTTGTGCGGATATGGAAATCTCTTCTCACTGTTGGGTCCTAGTAGATAAATTCCTGACTGCCACACTGATAAAGCACAGGAGAGAAGATTGATTACTTCTCCCTGCTACTCTGTAGGTGTTTGCACTTTCTCTTCCCTAGTGTTAGGAGGAGGTTTTGAGTCTAGCTCTTTTGAAATCTAATATATAGAGAGATACTTTTGGGGATATATGTTTTTCATTTCATTGAAGTGGATAATGAAAACAGATTGTTTTGTTTTACTTTTGGTTTTTATCAGTTTCACATGCTGGCTTTCACATTCTACAAAAGTCATCCACTTATTCTTTTTGTCAGCTGGCTATTTTTTTTTTTGGAAGGCCTGACCTTATTCTGATAATAATCCAGTAAGCAGCTGGAGAACTGAAATTTTTTACTTCTTCAGAATCAATTAATTGATTCTAGGAAAAGTACTGGGAGGGTTTGGATTCCAAAGAAAGCATAAATGCGGAGGGAAAAAATAACAAAACAATCAGAAAACCACTAGAAAACAATGTATTATCTTGTAATTCATTCATAGTTAAAAAGGAAATAACTGGAAGCTGCCAACTAGTTTCAGTCTGAAAATACGCACAACATATGTTTATAACATAAGGTTCTCTACTGATAAATCCTGTGGTGGTCAGCACCTGTTTTAACTGATTCATCTGAAAATATTGCTTAGCGCTACTAGAAGTTCATCAATCAATTTTTATTAGCACAGCCTGACAGATTGGCTGGCTTGCCTACTTTCTTTAGTTGTTGTTGTTTTGCTATTCTCAATTGCAGAACTATTCCTAAATCATACCAGGGCAAAACTCCTACCAAAAAATTGAAGATGCGTAGAGAGCGTTAATACCAGAAGGGACGTTGAAGCTGAACTGCATGGAAAAGGGATTTTTTTTTGGTCATTTATTTGTGTCAGTGGTAAATCGTATATTAAACAAGTACCACAGTGGTAATGTCAACATAAATAAAAGAAAACTAAGCTTTGCTCTACACTGAGGGAGTGTTTACACTTTAAAAAAACCCAAACAAACCAGCCTCCTAGCATGCACTAGTAATAGTTGTTTGCACACTACCTAAAGAATCAGACCTCCCATTGTGGAGTAACTGTCTAGCTGCAACATTTAATGTATCTTAAGTACCAGGAAGTCTGGTACTTAAGTACAGAGTCCGTATGTGATGATGACTAAGAATGCAGCAGCAGATTCTTTCTCAAAGATGGCCAGGGCCATCTTGACTTTACGTTATGTTTTAGTTACAGTTTATTTAGAAAGAATTAAAAAAACCACACTTTTGTTTAAAGTTCATCTCCTGGAAAAACTACTTTTGTTAGTAGCCCACGACACACATGACCTTAACTGGCAAAACCAAATAACCTCAATAGATGGCATTTTGTCAAGCAGTGGCAGGATAAGATCAAGAAATTCTTGCTGAAGAAATACTGCCGTAAATTGTTGTGGCAAATATAATATGGTAAATATCAAACAAGCAGTCGACATAGTGGTCTTAGATTCTTTGTAGCTATTCCATTTGACTCATTCACCATTCCTGTAGTTTATGATACCACTGGAACGATTTTTCCCAGTATTGTAAGATCTTATTTCCTACATTCTATTCCAAAATTGTAGCTTGCTAGATGCCAAATGCCCTCCACTTCCACTTCAGGATCAAGACTCTTGATTTAGTACTATCTTTGGATAACTCTCATAGGATTTGATAGGCACAGCTTCACAATGTTGTACATGTCAGGGGAATATCATAAGATAAGGCCTGTTCTGTCTTGAGTGGCACTGGTAAAGAACAAACCCAGCTGTACCTGTTGTCAAGTCAAGGACATGTTTTTCCTTTTTAAAGTCCTGTCAGCTTTGGAAGTTTGGTGTGTTTCTCTGACTGTTGCTTTTCCTGTTGGTGCCAGATTGCAGAGCTTGTTTGAGTAGATTCTCCTTAAATATCAAGAAAAAACAAGCAAAATGAGACCATGGGATACCCAAGAGGACCAAAACCTCAGTTTATCGAATGCCAGTGATTATATGGTATGTTATATGTCATTTTCTGTCATGAATAAATTGAACTAAATTCTGAGTCTTTCGTCTGCCCCATCAATGTATTTTCAGACATGTCCAGGCCTCATTTTTGCCTGTACAGAATGTGATCCCTGTGTGAGAAGTGAGCTGCTCATAGAGTCATAATTTTGCTTAACTGACAGTTTCTTAGTTTTTAACATGGCTCTTGATCACTTGTGTGTGTGTGTGCAGCTGATTTAACCAGAAGATAGTGCTGACCACAAGAGGAAGGGTTCAACAGTGCTGTAGGATTTATTTAATTACAAAACAAAGATTAGCCACCACAGCATATTTAAAGCTGCTTTTAGAAGGAATGCTGGCAGTGGATGAACTGATCTGATGTCATTTCTGGCATCCTGTAGCAGTGCCATACTTTCCACTTTGTAGAAAGGTAACCTCCTATTCTTAGTTTTGACGGACATGGACAAAAAGTTTCTACTGGTTTCTGGTAGGTACTTAAATTAGTCTTTATAGTATGAAAAGGAATCTCTTTTAGGGCTTCACTGAAGCTAGGAGAGGGCAGTATGACTGCAAAAGTTATCCTTTTAGAGTTATGCCATGCTCCAGGAATGGCTATGATATTGGAGACCTTGAGGGTTTGATGCAGCAAGAGAAATACTTAATTTTTCTTACGATCGTGTGTGCTGGTTCTACCTCTACAGTAGAAGATCCACTGTTAGGAGAGAGTGGGGAGTGTTAAAGTAAGATGTTCAGGAAGTCCTGCAGTGATCTAGAGAAGACTTTCTTCTAATATAATTCTTTGTTCAGTGTTTGAGTGAAGTTGCTGTGTATATTTCTGTAATCATGTGACTTGTCAGGAGAGTATAATAATATCCAGGTTTTTTTAATACATAACAAGAGGAGTGGTGCTTTCTTTGATGTCATGCTTGTAACATATCGCTCTTTATAAAGGTACAAGAAATAAACACGAGGATTGAAAGAAAACTGAGCTTTCAACTTCGATCTCTGCTTCCCAACTTATTTCTGTCTCAGTTACTATCAAGTCTACATTGTGAAGAGAATGTTACAAAGAGTTTCTCCTTTCAGCTGGAAGAAAAATGTCAAAGTTCAAGAAAGGAAAAGTAAAGAAAAAAGTCTGATTAAAGGAATTACATTTATCTTGAAAGTCTTTGCTAACTTGAAGCTACCTTTGTGATTGTCTGGAAGAGCAAAATGAATATGAAACACAATGGGGAGCTATTTTAATGAACCATCTCTAGCTCTTGAGGCCTCTAGCTAATATAATTTAGTTTTGATTTTTTTATTTATTTTGATTGTTGTTCTTTAAGTGGTTCCTTACAGGCTATTACAGGCTGAACTGTTACATAGTAATGACCACAAGTAAGTAGAAGAAAATTAAAAATTTTAAATGTTTTTCCACAGTACTTACTTGCTTCTCAAATACCTGTTTAAATAAAAGATGCCTAAACATTGCTGAGGAGTAGAAAAAAACCAGTTTCCTACTGAATATCTGAAGGACTGCCAGCTTCTGCCAGGATCCTTTTTGCTAATTATTCCCTAGAGTGGCTTAGGCGTCTCTTTAACTTCAAGCATAGTGCGCGGCCCCGCGGAAGTCGTGGGATTATTTATAAGCTTTGAGATAGGCAAGCACTTGAATTGTGTTATTGAGTCAGTTGTTCAATCATACAGAGTCTTGGGGGTGCAGCAGTTTTTATATTTATATTTCATATAGCTCACAATATCCTACTTATAAAATTGCATCAATTGTCAGCAATTACAGTTGGTTTTTTTCCTACGTGTTAAGTAAAAAGGATTGGTTTTGCTGTAAGAATACATGGTGCAGTGTTCTTGACATTATAGATCAATAGATTAGCCTTGTGCTGCCAGGAAATAAAATGCTGAGCCACCTCATCTTGTAATAATGCAATAGACAGATCCATTAATGCACACACTGTTATTTTGTGTCTGAGAATAGTCAAGGACAGAGATTTTTTTTTTCCATGACTGGTCTGAAATAAACATTGGAATTGATAAAGTAAGGTAAATAGCCTTTGGTTGAATCATGCCTTTCGTCATAACCTGATAACTGCACTCTTCTAGTCACAGCAACCAGAGTAACAGTCCTTTTGCTTGTTTGGGGCAGAATAGCTAAAAATGGAATTTTCAGATCAGAGAATATGTACAGAATTAGTTATGTTAGCCTTATCTGGTAACATGATTCTCCAGGGGAAATGAGGACTTTTAGTGTTAAATAAGGGCTGCAATCTATTGGAAAATCACTAAGAAGTATGGTAATGAAGTTGGAAGGTAATTAAGATCAAGGAGAAGCACTCAGCTATGCTTTATATGACCTCTTTTTTTAATGCTGACCAGTTACTCCCTAGTGTTGTCATCTGTGGTGCTTCTGTAGTTCCCATTATCATAGAATCTGAAAACTTCAGTCTTTAATGTACCTATTGTTACAAATCCCTTGGGGGTGGTGGGGGTGGGGAAGCGATACAGGAAATGCAATGGAAGAGGTTAAGGGAATTGCTCAGGGACGAAGAGCAAGTCTGTAGCAGAGCAAAGGCTTGATGTTTCTCAAATCCCAGGTTAGTATTCCAGCCCTTCAATCTTACTTTCTTACTATTAATCTCACTATTTATTAATAATTTGAATAATTGATTACAGAAGCAGATACTTTGGTAGCTGTGATGGCATTAAATGCTAAAAATGGATTTCAGCAAATAGTTTTGCTGCTTATTTGAGTAGAATAGGATCTCCATAGGCTGTTCTGGATATGGCAGTAATTCATCTGGATGTTGGTGACATTCTTCACTAGTACTTGCCTTAAGTGTAGCATCATAACCTGAGGCCTTTGGTCATTAACAGGAAAATAAATTGGCATTGCAGGTGCAGTGCCACAGAAAGTGCACTTCATTTCTGGGTAGCGGCAGTAGCCAGCCACGAACAGTGCACAGTGGTAAATGGAATGGAGACCTTGGTCAAAAAATGCCTTTAGGCATAGGTGTTAGAAAGCATGGACGCTTCAAGATTCAGTACATGTAATTTTTTTGTTTTGTTTGGTTAAAGGACAGCTGTAGCCAGAATTGATTGCAGAATTCATTTTGCGTGAAGATCAAATGATGGAAAGGGAGTGATGAAGCCGCTTAGTTTGGTTCCTTTGGCAGATTGAGGTCCAGTTCTGAATATATGAATTTTCAGCTTTCTGCCTCCAAAGACACTGCCCATTTTGTATCGCAGGTTGGGGATTTAGTTGTCTCTCTCAGCTTTAGCTTTAAACGTGGTAGAAGAAATAATTTAAAAAATGAAACTGGATAACCTTCATAGATACCAGCTTCCTGCAGAAGGTAGAAAAATCATTTGAGAAATCTGTTGGTAGATTGTAAAAATGTTTCAACTGGTGACTTTGGGAATTACAAGGAAAGTGAAAGGTAGGGTTTTTTTTTTTTCTTCCAAGTTTCACAGAACAGTAATGTGGAAAGAGTTAGTATTTTGTTTTATGTTAGTAAAATTGAAGTTCTACAGATAGTTTTGTTTCTTGCTTTTAAAGAAGCTTAATAGGTGCTTTTTAAAAACAATTTATGTTTGTTTATTTGCAGTATTGTTGGTGGAAGTGGATTATGCAATACAGAAATGATGTAGTTATGAAACTGATTTAAACCATTCTGTCATTTCCAGTGGGTGTGTATCTGATCCCTGACAATGGCCAATACCTGATGCTTGAAAGGAACATTTTAAGGCTTCCAGAGGTAGTAGGCAGTACTTTGCTAACTGACATTATTGGGTTTTTTTTTCCCCTAACATCATTTAAATATTTCATTTTGTGATTGATTTTTCTGTGTACTATTTCAGCCCAGCTAATAATTGCACATGATGGTAAATGGCTGGTGTTGCTCTTTTGTCCAAGAAAAGGACGATTAGATGTAATCTCAAGCGTATTGTTTAGATATTTTTGTTTGTTTAATCTTTATGTGCACTGCTTCACTGAAGGATAAACTTGGTGGATGCTGGGTTTAGGGAAGTGAGTCAGATTCAATTTCTGAATGTACAGCAAAGGGAAAAGCATTCCCAAGAGCTTGTTATGCTGCCTGTCCAGCTTTTCAATGCACTGCAAAGCTGGTCTTTTGTTATCAAAGGCTCATGTGCCATGAAAGTTATCATACATAGTTGATAACAGGAAGCTGAGCACAATGCTTTAATTCAGCTGAAAGATTTTGCAAATGTCATCAGTTGGGAAAGGAAATTGTCACCATGTGGTCTTAGTTAAGTCTGAGATAGAAATGTAGTTGTGTTTTCTCTTGTGTTTTTTTCTTGGTTGCAAATTGTAATGGAAGAATAAAGGGCAAAGCAATGTTTCATGTATATTTTGGAATGGACACCAAGAAATCCACTTTGCTTAATTGGGTTGCTCAGCTGAGTTATAACACAAATCGTTTTACCTTAATATCACTTTAACCTGAGTTAGCTGTTTTCAGTAAGCCACTCCTTTTTTGCCAGTATAGAGATGCCCTGTAGCTTTGTGGTCTTTATGTTTCTCTGGTCATAGGCAGTAGTGTAGGTTACCTTATAGAAGCTTGTATGGGTTGAAACCGGTAAACTAACTTGGTAGAGACCTGCAGACTGTAAAATCCTTATCTATGTGGATCCTTCATAGCCTTTAGCACAATAAAAGATACCAATGCCCCTGAGTTCTTTTTTAAATATATCTTATGCTTTTATAGACAATAAATTGTTGAAGTAATATTAAATATTAATAACTAGGCTTTTCAGTCTGTTGCGAGTAAAATTTACATCCAGATGTACTAGGACAGATCTCTTTTTAAAGCGTCTACTTAGTAGTAACAGTGCTTATTATGGACATCAGCAGTCATGTGATCTCTACTAAATATTTTTTCATGCATGGATATGATCTTAGTGAGGAAGCAGCAAGCATTAAGTGAATGGAGAAAAAACAAGTGTGGTGGACAAGGAGCAAATCTGTTTATGAGGAACACCTATTCTTCACTGGTAATGGTCACCTGAGTCAAGAGAGCATAGCTAAAACCATTCTGCAAGTATTTAGCTAAGTAGGTGTCTGATTGTGTGATTTGTAGTGGATTTTCATATGCTTTTTCTCCACTAGTTAGTCTGATAGCACTCTGCCTTTGTCTCTGAAGAGCAGAACAGAGACAGGTATGTGTGGCCACTGCAGCTGGCCCGAAGCAGGACCACTAGAGTCAGTTCTCATGTATTTTCTTCTCAGCCAAGATAACAATGAGATTAGATGGGCTTCATGCTCCAGTGAGTGAGCTGAGAAAATACCCTCTTCCTGTTGCTCCTGGCTGTGGTGCCTTCGTTCTTCTGAAATACATTGTGCTAGAAAGTACCGGAAAATATGATGATGCTAGTACCTCGGCTCTTTTTGTTTTTTTTCAGTCCCCAGAAGATATATAGCATTGAGGAGTGGTGCATGGTAATATATGATGAACTAGTGGTGCTCTTATAGCAGTGGACATGTCTGCTTCCTGGAGTAAGTTATAACACATTTCAGTAGTGGTGGCAATTCTGTTTCTGGGTTTGAGCTGGGTGAATATTTTAAATGTCTCACTGATCTGAGCATAATCCCAACAATATTTCCCCTTGTGCAGCAAGAGAATGGGTTTTGTTGCAATTTGAAAATATTTTCTGTAAGCTATTGGAATATAGTAAGCTGAAGTACTTTTTAAGGACTAAAACATGATTACTGCAAAAGCCACAAGGTAGCTTTGCACTACCGCTTTTTAAAGCTCAGCAAATTTTATGTAGTACCTGAATTATTAATGGAGTTAAATGGGAAGAGGAAGCTCTGTTGTTTTATCAGTCTCAAGCAAGTAGTTGGTTGACTTTGCAGAGAAAGGCAGCTCCTTCTGAAGCAATGAGTGAACAGGTCCTTGGTGAGGAACCCTACAGTGAGAATGGCTTGTGTCAGTATGCCCAGAAGATGACTGCCTGTTTTGGACATTTAGGTAAAAAAATTAAAGATGTGCATGTGGATTTTTTGGTCTCCATTATGTGGATGAAGTGTCTTCTGAAGTTTATAGTAAACAGCTGAGTGTTTTGTATGTCAACCTGCAGTCTTGAGTAAGTAAATTGTGTGTGTCAAAAGTGAAAAAGCTGCGTGTATGGAGTAATGTTACCACATGTAGAAAGCTTTTGTTTCTTTTTTTTTATCTGTGTGTGAACTTGAATGTTAGAATGATATTTTGCTCTCTCTCCTGCTATTTTAGTTATTTTATAGCTTGGATAACTATATTTCTTGTTATAAATAGGCATAGTGCTTGCTCATTTTTCATTTATGTGAAGGCCCTTTTTTTTTTTTTTTTTTTTCCTCCTTACTCTCAATATCTTTGAGAATTCTTACATGGGAGAAGAAGATAATCCTGTCCTGTCGCCTTCGACAGATGCATGAAACGTTATTTGGGGCTATCTACCTGTGCAATAAATGTGTTACCCTCTGAAATGGTATGAGGGAAAAGGGAAATTTTGTTTTGTTTTACCTTGTTTTCTGTTTTTATTTTGATTTTTCTTTGCAGGTAGGTTTTGCTGAACTAGTATGACTGACTTCAATTTCTTGGTTTTTTGTTTGGAGTTTTTATTGCTTTCAATGCAAGAATAAAGTCACACTGAAATGCATTTGCAGGAAGTTTAATTCTGATGGCAGAAGCAATTAAAGACAGCATTAGTACACTATACATTTCTGCCTTTTATTTAGCTGAAGAGCCAGTTTAATCCTCAATGTTGTTTGGGAGGATGGAGGGATATTTCTTCTACTATAATTTTAGCCCTTGGTGTCTAATTTTTGCTATTACTCAGTGCCTGCTATTCTGTTGTGCAGTTTATTTGTGGATTGCAGTCCAATTTTTGTTACTTCTGTTCTAGTAGTGTTAATACAGAAACCTCTGTTCCTGGTTGTATATGAAACACATATATGTATTTTTATCATCCGGACAACCAATTGGTTTCGTGAATTCAGAGGGAATTGAATAGGAAATGGTCTTGAGATGGCTGCAAATATTTATAAATAAAATATTTATGAAGTTGGGAATGAGATAAAATATTTAAAGTAGCTAGTCTGCCTAATTTCTGTGTCATATCCAGTCTCTTGTGAAAACTGTCAGTCTGGAAAGTGTCCATACCTCAAACTGTGCTCTGTGAAGGCTCGAGCCCCCAGCACTGAATACTTGGGTTACGCACGGCTTTGAATTGGCAGTGATTTAAAAATATTTTGCTGCTTGGCAAATACTGAGGAAATTTCCTCAACACTACTGGGTTGGATGCCCTGGATTCTGAGAATGTCTTTCAAGAAACATAAGGACAGGGTTGTGCCCTTGTGTTTTCTGCCTTTTTCTTTTCTCTTCAGCAAGAATATGAGAAATCAATCTTTTCCACTTAATCGAGTGCTTGACTTAAGTGGTAGGAGATCACCACTGTCTTTTTGATTCTGGCTAAGGCTGAATCCCAGTGCTTGGTAACAGTGTGTTGTACAAGGCTGTCTCAGGCCTTGTCCTTTACTTTGGACACAAGGATCTGACCCTTGGAGCCAGCTGCTCCAAACAGCCCTTCGTCTGACGTGGGAAGCCACTGTGACGCTTCCCGGACTTGTTTTGCTTGCTTTTACTTCTTGTCCTCTTAAACTACGTATTAACAGGATGGAGGCTCTTAAAGGCATACCCTGTACTTAAAAACCACTAACAACAAATCATATTGCTTTGTGTTATAAGCAGCAGCTAGCATGTGGTCTTTGAGACTGTAGTTATCAGACAATGACAGCAATAGGCAGGGCTGGAAAGGGGCATCATTAGAGGAGCCACTCTCAGAGGAAGGAGGACCTTATTTTTAATTAAGCAGGATGCTTCTGCAGTGACATGTTAGGGTCACTAAACGCTAGTCTAAACTGAGCTGCTGCCATAGTCCCCCACCAATCTCATGTGTCTTGCTGGCAGAAGGAGACTGGATTGCACTTCACTATTTGCAATAACATTGGACCCTTCTACAGAGGTCACGGTCTGACTGCTTCTGTAGTGGAGATACTGTCGGAAAAGGGCACTGATCTCTGCTGCCTCACAAGCTAACGCTGGAGTTGCTGTACCTGAAGAAGTCATGCCTGCCAAGTGCAGGAACAGATGCCTGCATGGGTGAAAGTGGGTTCAGCCTCTTGTGCCTCTGCTCTGCCCTTTCACCTCTGTCACTTAGTGGCAACTCTTCTGGGCAAACTGCGAGTTAAACGAGTCGATAGAGCCTTTATACAGCTTATAAGGTGTTTGATTATGTGGGAGAAAACTGCAGTTTCTTCTGACTACTGCTACACAACAGATCATACTGGTTTAGTACTTACTGCAATAGCTGGTGTAACGACTGTCTAGGTGAATAGAGCTGGAAGGTTGGAATTGGCATGGCTACAACAGAAAACCAGGAGTCGGTCTTAAACCAGTGCATTCAAACTCCAAGAAGGACAAGCTTTTCTTCTAGGATTTAGGCAGCCCAGCTGTAGCAAATGTTGCAACAGTCTGAAAAGTTACTGTAGAGCTCACCTTTCTGCTCTCTGAGGATTAACTTGTGCAGCAGAGTTAATGTCAGGGCAACGTGTGCTTTCGCCTCACCTACCGCAAAGGGCAAAGTCCACCTTGACGTGTTGGTGAGGCTGGATAGGTGGCACTGCTGTAGTCAGATTATCAGCAATGTCACCGATTATCCAGCAACATGTGATACTCTTACACTAAGCTGAGAGATACTTGTGTTAGAGTGCATCCAGCCGTCTCCTGTGAGTCATCCCTCTGCTTTAAGGACAGAATGGTGATACACCTTCAGCTGAAGTGGTAGAGTTTCAGAAGATCTGTCTTTTCCACTGAGTGACTGTGGTGTGCAGGTCAGTAGGTTGTGAAATCTGGGCGAGATTGAAAAATTGCTGCAAAGCTTCATTTCCTAGGGGGAATACTTAAAACGCAGCATTTGCTGAGATCTCTGATCTGATAGAAGATACTCTAAGGCAGAACTGAATAGCTGTATTTATTGAGCCTGCTCTTCCTCAAATATACATTAGCATCACCCCATTAAAATTAGTACAGTAGTGCAGATTTATTCTGGCTTTGTCTCACTGTGTCCATGATTGATTTTAAAACCTAGGAGAATGGCTGTTTAAGGGGAACTTTGATTTCGGGCTTGTTTTCAAGATAAAGTAGAAGTTGTACTACTTGAAAAATAAAAAGTAATTGACCTCATAGGAGGTGTGTAATAATACATGATCAAAGTCTGGATTTGTGAGATGATATTTTCTCTTTAAAATAGTAAATAAAGCAGTCTTCTCTTCAAAGCCTGTCCCCATCTGTAGATAGTACTTGAACTCTGGGTTTTGAGGGAAGAATTAAATGAGTTTCTCACTGTGCTCAGTAAGCCTATTGGTGGAGTTTTTTACCTTCTAATTTAGCAAAAGCCTTACTGGAAGCAGTGCAATTATTACACCAGGTCATTTTGCAGCTATAGCTAACTTACGTATGTTAAGGGGAGTTGAAAGCCTGGGTCAAACACTGCGCAGTTGTCTTTGGGATTTTGGCTGAGTAAAGAATCTGAAGTTGTCTCTGAGCAGGTCCTGGTCTGAGGTCTACCTGTAACTTTCTTTTACAGATGATGAATGTTGTTTTAGGTTGGGGTTGGTTTTTTATATCTTTCGCTTTGGAATTTCCTGTGACTTTCCAGTGCCCAGTTGATGATTAACTCTGCCTTTACCCAGGGAGAAATATTCATTAGATGATTAGATTAGCAAGTCACTGGAATTGGATTAATGTAAATACTTCTCGTAAGTGAAGCAGGAAGGGTTGGCACAGTGTCCGCAAAGCTTCTCCTGGCAGCCACACAGGAGAGTGGAGAGGAAGAGCACAAGCGAAGCAATCCTTAATAGTTAGGGGAAAGCTTATGTGCTTTTGTTTGGAATAGGCAGTGAAAGCTGCAGAAAGGATTTCTCCAAAGAAATCTGCTTATGAAGTAGTGCTAGCAAGCCTTTGTACTTTCCTCAAAAAGGAGGACCAACATGCTCTACCTTTACTATAACCTTTTTGCCGTAGCTCACGTACAGACCTGGCATGGAACAGGGGCATGGTAGATTAAATGCACAGATGTGCATTTGTAGCTTATGATGATGATTCTTCCATAATAAGATTTTTGACACAGCAAGGTTTTTTGATTTTAAACTAATCCTCTTATATAACTCAGTTATGTTCTCTCTCTTGTGCTGAATATTAATCTGATTTTCAGATACTCTTTATGGTTTTGCTTCTGATTTTTGCATTCCCAGGGATGAGTTGCAACTGATTACAATAGTTTTAGATGGCAGTCACCTGATCAAGCATACTGTCATAATCTCTTGAAGATAATCACTAAAAATATATCTTTCTTAATCTGCTTTGCTGGATAAGAGAAAAAGAGAAGGATTGGTAAGGGCAGTGTGCCTGTGAGTAGTAGACTGACTACATGCACTACAGGTTGCTTTCCCTAGCTTCTTACAAATAGAAATGCCATCTTTCCCCATCTTAAACAGCTTTAGGAAGCTGTGTGGATCAAGTAAAACTGAAGAATTGGTGCTGGAAAGGGTGAAATTCCGAAATTCAGTCAAAAGGTTGTCAATTATTGAGGATGGGGATATTGCAGAGGTCTTGTATCTCATTCCTAAGCAGAGCTTGCTGAAGCAACTGCCCTACTTGAATCCAGATGACTACTACTTATGCGAGAGGTTATTTGACACTCCTGAGGATCTGGGTAAGTGAGGACTGGCATCCGATCTTGATTTTTGGTTGGTGAATAGGCTAAATTGCTTTATGGTTAACTTATTTTTTGTGTAGCAGCAAGATGCTTTATGACAGCAAGTGTGCTCAGGTGTGGAGAAACATTTCTGACAGAGAGGAGGGAAAGAAGAATAAAAAGCCGAATTAGAATCTGAATAGCAAAAGTAGTTGATGGATATAGGTGCAGCTCTCTCTACATGGCCTTCCTGGGACAAAGGGGGCCTTAATCTGCAGAAGTACTCAAGCTAGAAAAATACCTTTTGAAAGCACAACATCCTGTGGTAGTGTGTTCCAGAGTTTTCCTATGGGTTTTATGAAACTATGTTCCCTTTTGTTTGTCTTAAACCTATTGCCAAGCAGTTTCATGTGAAGCTGCCTCATTTTTTAATTGGAAGTGGTGATTAAAAGTCTGTGTTCACCACCTTCTTGTCACTTGTGAGCTTGTTAGAATTCTATTGTATCTTTTATCCAGGTATCTTCTTTTCCAGGATAAGCAGTCATAATTTATTTAGATACTCTTTGTGCAGGAACCAGTCCATGCCTTTGATTATCCTTTTTACCTTCATTTTTCTGATTCTACTATAACCCTTGAAAAATTGGGGAATAGAACTGTATTCAACATGTAGCATAATGTGGGTATATGTGCAGAGTCATAACAATCCTTTTTGTTCCTCCCAGTAGTTCCTAAAATTTGGTTGGTTTGAATTAATATTGAACACTAGTTTATTCCTTCATAGAACTATCGAAAGTGGGAGGACTTATATCTGGAATTCATCAGCTTAACTGATTTGTTACAATCCATTAAAAACATTAAAATAAAAAAAGTTTTCTGGAAACTCCAATCTATGAAATTGGCTTTAAATGTTAATCTGAAACCTTCAGATAAATTTCAAAGATACTCTATTCTAGGACTTGCTTTATGGACCTCAGTTTTGATAACCCAAACTGCTTATGTGCTGGAATTTTGCCTGTACTTAGCAGATCGAGAAAACTGCTACATACTTGTCACTGCGCAGCTCCTCAAAATGTTAATATTGAGTGATTGTATATGGTAGGCAAGTATTTTTCAAAGATCTGCTTTCAAGTTTGTTTGTCAGCACCAGATAACACTTTTTCTTCTGTGCAGATAGCTTTTTGCTAGTCAGCTCTGTACCGAATGAACTTAGAACTGTAAGAGTAATACTGGCCAAAACCCATGTGCTGGGTTTGGATAGTTCCTGCTTCTGAGTAATCAGTTATTTTAAAACTAAAATGTTAATTAAGTTATTGGTAAAACATGAGGCAAATATATAATATGGCTGTGAACCAGAAAAAGCAACTATCATTCTGCCTTGCCAGCCTCCCCAGTGTTTCACATTGGTATTCCGGAGAAAACTTCTACAGACAATTTAGGTATTTTTATAAATCACAATTTAGGATAGGAAATTAATTGAATGAACAGTGACCAGCTATATGATCAATCCATTCAGGACTCCAAAGAAATTCTTTGCCATTGTAGCAGGCTAGGAGCCACCTTTTTGCACAGGTGCAATTTTCTTCTAATTTACATAGGGCTCAAATCAACCTAGAAATCTGCAGTTTTGCAGTTCTTCACTCATTTGTAAGCAATCACAAAGATAGTGGGACAGGTTCTGATTACCATTATGCTGCAATAGATAATTCAAATAACCACTGGGGCTTTTTTTCCTTTCATCCTACAATTTGGGTGCTACTATTCAATAGGATGTGTATTGTGGTCCTGCTTTCCAGTGCCATCAATAATACTAGCTGAAAGGTTGCAAGGTGTCTGGTGTCTCAGCTTTACTTAAATTACAACAATTGGAATCAGAATCTCACCTACTTAGGACAAAAATAGTGGAATGATTATTGAAAACGGCCTGGTTGTAAAAGCTGTATGTGACTTTAAGATGCAAAACGCATGAGTCTGTCTCTTAGGCCATGTGCCTGCTTGGGGATTATGGTGCCTCAAGTACTACAAGATTTAGCAGCTTATATACCCTGCTGAAAGACAGTTTGCTGTCTGTATTTGGCTTTACAGACAGAGAATAGAAATTACCCTATTCAAGGCATTTGGAGACTCACTAAATATTTTCCTTGCTACTCATCAGTGGAATCATAACCATCAGGAAAGGCCCATATTTTAGGTTTTTGGAAGGTCAGGAATTATCAACAAGTGCAGAGCTATTTAGTATTCAGGAATTGAGTCTCACCAATTTAACCCGTGACTTGTTTTTACTTAGCACTCATATCATGAAATTCCATCCCCTTCATAAGAGGAATGTTGGTGGTTAAACTCATCAGGTTAAATGGTGGCGTGATACTGACAGTTAAAAGTACTCTAAACATTGAAGAAAACTTAAAAAAGAGGAGTTCAAAAGTGACTTTGAATAACTGAAAGGATCCTCATTCTGCATTGCCCTTGAGTTCATTTGGCCAAGGACTGATGAGCCACCTTCCGTCCCGTTTCTAGGGGAGGTGGTAAAGGACTGATTCCCACAAGAGGGATTGCCGGCCATGTGGTTTGCTGCAACAAAATCTGTCTTAGCCTAGAAGGCCTGGTTCAGCACGTGGCTTTGGTTCTCTGGAAGCCAGACTCCGATACAAAGGATTCTGTGGAAAAATGTCTGATACTCAGGACTAGCAAAAGTTGAAAGCTGGTTGCAAAAGAGCAGTGGAACTTTAGAGAGAAAATTGGCTTGGAACTGTGTGATGTTGCTTCTTGTATGAGATACTGTCATCTGTTGCATGTACAGGTGACACCTTGTGCACTCCTCCTGGATGCGACAGTGGTATACACCTGAGGGAAAGGAGATATATACCATATTATCTAAGTGACCTCATGTATGAGTTTAGTAACTGTTTATATAACAGTCTTAATTTAAAGCAGCGCTTGTGAGAATGACTGCTTGTGTTGGATCAGTTAGATGTAAAGGAAGATAGAAGGAACCTGAGAGGATGAGAAAGGCATGGGGAGAATCCAGAGAGCATGAAAACAGCTCAGTGGTGAGCCAGGGAGCAGACTGGACTGGTGCAGGAAAATTTATGAAGCCCTGAGACCCTATTTACTCTTCACTGGGTTAAAAACTAGCTGGATGGCCAGGCTCAAAGACTTGTGGTGAATGGAGTTAAATCCAGTTGGCAGTGGGTCACAAGTGGTGTTCCCCAGGGCTCAGTATTGGGGCCAGTTCTGTTTAATATCTTTATCAATGATCTGGACGAGGAGATCGAGTGCACCCTCAGTAAGTTTGCGGGTGACACCAAGTTGTGTGGGAGTGTTGATCTGCTGGAGGGTAGGAAGGGTCTACAGAGGGATCTGGACAGGCTGGGTCGATGGGCTGAGGCCAGTTGTATGAGGTTCAACAAGGCCAAGTGCTGGGTCCTGCACTTGGGTCACGACAACCCCATGCAACCCTACAGGCTTGGGGAAGAGTGGCTGGAAAGCCGCCCGGTGGAAAAAGACCTGGGGGTGTTGGTCGACAGCCGGCTGAATATGAGCCGGCAGTGTGCCCGGGTGGCCGAGAAGGCCAACGGCATCCTGGCCTGTATCAGAAACAGCGTGGCCAGCAGGAGCGGGGAAGCGATCGTCCCCCTGTACTCGGCACTGGTGAGGCCGCACCTCGAGTGCTGTGTTCGGTTTGGGGCCCCTCACTGCAGGAAAGACATGGAGGTGCTGGAGCGTGTCCGGAGAAGGGCAACAAAGCTGGTGAGGGGCCTGGAGCACAAGTCTTATGAGGAGCGGCTGAGGGAGCTGGGGTTGTTTAGGCTGGAGAAAAGGAGACTGAGGGGAGACCTTATCGCTCTCTACAACTACCTGAAAGGAGGCTGTAGCGAGGTGGGTGTTGGTCTCTTCTCCCAAGTAACAAGCAATAGGACAAGAGGAAATGGCCTCCAGTTGTGGCAGGGGAGGTTTAGGTTGGATATTAGGAGAAATTTCTTTACTGAAAGGGTTGTCAGGCATTGGAACAGGCTGCCCAGGGAAGTGGTGGAGTCACCGTCCCTGGAGGTATTTAAAAGACATGTGGACATGGCACTTAGGGACATGGTTTAGTGATGGACTTGGCAGTGTTAGGTTAACGGTTGGACTCAATGATCTTAAAGGTCTTTTCCAACATAAATGTTTCTATGATTGTTTTGCTCTCTACAGCTTCATGAGGAGGGGAAGTGGAGAGGGAGGTGCTGACCTCTTCTCCCTGGTATCCAGCGATAGGACCCGTAGGAATGGTTCAAAGCTGCGCTAGAGCAGGTTTAGACTGGACATTAGGAAGCATTTCTTTACCGAGAAGTTGGTCAAACACTGCAACAGGCTTTCTAGAGAGGTGGTCAATGCCCCAAGCCTGTCAGTGTTCAAGAGGCATTTGGACAATGCCCTTAATAACATGCTTTAATTTTTGGTCAGCCCTGAAGTGGTCAGGCAGTTGGACTAGATGATCGTCGTAGGTCCCTTCCGACTGAAATAGTCTATTCTATTCTATTCTATTCTATGAGAAATGGGGGTCTGGGGAGAAGAAGGTCTGATTTTTCTGTGTGTATGTTTGCAGGGAGGAGGGGTCCAGGAGATGAACATGGTGATGTGAGGGAAGACACAGAGGTAGGGTGTTCTTGAGAGGAATGGGCTTTGCAGATTTGAAATAAAAGGTCCGATTATAAAATACTAGCTGCACCATAAACATTTGAATCTTTGCCCGCTGTTTTACCTCTAAGCTCCCACACATCAGCTTACTTGCATCAGTGGAGTTTTCTTGCTGTGTTATGGTAGGAAAGCTAGACCCCCCAGCTCGGGAAATGAACAGGCACTGTTTTGTGCCCCATTGCCATTTTCCATTCTTAATACCAAGGAGTGCCCAAGAGCGGGCAGTCTGAAGACTGCAGTCCCTGTTGTTACCTGGACAGAAAGGAGGACAGCACAGATGGAAAAAAAGAATTCTTATTTTAATCTTTGGTCTTACCTGCGGATGGTATTCATAGTAGCTCCCCACAGAATGTGCACTTGATGTGACCTACAGCCATAGGATTTTAATGGTGCCGTGTGAACTTGTCAGGTGTCCAAAGCTAAGCAATCTTGAATGTGGCAAGTGGTGATATGAGAGAGGAAAACCCAGGTTCTGTTGGCATTGTAGTAGGTGGTACTCTTCAGATGCTGAGAGGTGCTGAACAGACTGTTCATGTACTTCAGATAAGGTGGTTCTTCTTTTTGATAGCTTTTCAAATTGATTCCTTCAAGTGAGCGATCTCTCCTGGCCTCAGTCCCTATAATTTTTTTTTTTTTTTTATAATGCTGACTTATATGATTGAATAGGGAGCATGCTTTTGAAGTCTGTGGTAATCCAGGTTTAGGAGCGTTATGTCATTCTTCTGCAGGACAGTGTCTCAATTCGGAATAGTCCTGATAAGTCAGCTAGATGGTTTGAAATCATGCAGTTGAATTTCAGTGACTAAAAGTGTAAAGTGTTGGACTTGCACAGATAAGAAATGGAAACAACTAACACTACTCCAGAAAAGTACATGAAGGATAATGATACTTATCACAATGTAAATATAGATCAACTCTATAATACTGCTGCAAAAAAAGCTATTCTTTTTCTGGGATGTGTTAGCAGGAGATATGTATGGCAAGGTAGATAATTTTTCTCTGTTTCTCTTACTGAAGAGCACTCTGCTGGATACTGTCTCTAGGTTTGGACATTGCATTTTGACAAAGATACTGATAAATTGTAGGGAAACTAGTAGAAGGCAGCGAGAATAGTGTTAGGAAAAAAGACTTACGAGAAAAGATTAATAGAATTAGGTTTGCTCAATCTAGAAGAGTGGAGATAAGTGAGGGATTTAGTTAGTCTTCAGATGAATAAGGGGTTGTCAAATGGAGATGTGTTCTGCATTGTCCTGAGAAGCACAAATATGGTTGTGAAAAATACTGAATAGTGGTTTTGTGTTTGAGTAAGAAGTATAGCTGAAACTCCCTGTCTGTGTTAGGCCCTAATAATCTTTGCTTCTGTAAATATGCAGAGTTAGCTTGATTTTTTTTTAAATTAAATTTAAAAAGTAATCAATTAGGACCAGTTCTTCATCCTCTGCCCATTTGCAGTATCTCTACTCCAATTTCATCGCTGCCACATTTTCACTTAAAATATTTGAACGTTTAATGTCGACTTAAACCTTGGCTTCCTCTTTCAGATTTCCATTTGCTGTGGGACAAGTTGTTGCCAGTGTTCGAGATCAATCCGAGCTAATTTGCTTTGTAGTACATCAGCGGTTTAGCTTTAATCTGCATTAACTTATCGTGGTTTAGAGCAACTGAATTCACCTCTGTAGGGCTCACTGCTCCCTCTCTGCCTAAATTCTTTGTTATCTGTTATCCAATAAACAAGAACAAAATTGCAGTTCCTACTGTTACTAGATGCTAGCAAGAAAGATGAGCTAAATCAACTTTAAGTAGAAAGAAATAATGACAATTTTGTGGTTTCCTCTGTGGCTATGTGCACAGGCAATAGCAGTAGTGTGAAGATCGTTAAGGGGAATTGAAGCAAAGATCTCACTTGCTCTGTAACTCCATAATACTGACGGGTGCAGGTGGCTCTGACTGGAAGGAGCGTATTGTGGCTACACATCCCCCACTGTTGTTTACAGGGAGTCCTGCTTTTGTTCTGTATCTGATTGAAACTTCCTCTCCTGTGTCCCTCACTTGCAGTTGTATAACCTCGGTGTTTTAATCAAATAACCGAGAAAGAAGTGCAGTCCCCTTCCTGGGCAGGGTTGAAGCAGGACAGCAGGTGTGGCTTGCCCTCCACCGCTTCAAGTGGCAAGACAGCAGCCCCTCTTCCCAGAGCCACCTCAGCCTCTTGCAGGCAGGCAAAATACAGGTAAATCTGAAATGGAAGCTGGTTTCAAGCTGAAGAAGTTCTAGCCTTTCTGCCAGTGAGTAAAATACTTGTGGCACTGGATGGGGAAAAGAGAAGTAGAAATTGCTATTTCTTCTCCTCTGAAAGCCATTCCTTGGGCCTGCTCTGCTTATCCAAAAGGTGAAAAAGTGGGAAAACTTCAGAGCAGAGAGAAAGGCACAGGAAATGGCTGTCCTCACTCACTCCAACTTTGACTTTAGGGCATGGGGGGAGTAGAAGAGGAGAGAGAAGCTTCGTACATGGCCTTTTGCCTCGCTTCATCCACTCCCATACATCCTTCATGTACTGGTTGAGGAGGGGATGAATACTAATTGGTGCTGGCTCCTTCTCCTTTATGTCTGAGAGGTGGGGGTATCATGAAGTATACTTTTGTATACAAGGACCTTAAAAGGGGCTTTTAGTTTGAGAGATTTTTTCAGTAAAAGGGCAAATAGTTAATGGGAGGAGAAGGGAAGAAAGGGAAGCAGGAATGTTCTTCACCCAGGTGATGCAGACAAGGTGCAGCTGAGAGGGAAAAAAGATAGTGTAAGAATGGGGGAGTGTGATTACAGTTTTTGCATTATCCTGCTTTTGATTTTTCAGTTATTTTCCTTTAAGAGCAGGTCTTTATGGTGGGATGCAAAAACACTATGGTACCAGGGAATGTTTATCGCTGGTTTGTTAGCACGTGAATTAGACGGTGGAGCTGTCTGTGCAGTTTTCGATGTAAAACATAGAAGCATTAAACTGTAAAATGCAAAAATGTAAACCCAATTAGCTTATCAGTATACATCAATACTTGGAAGGTTCAATATTGTTTGTTTATCTTTTATGTTGGCAAACTCTCCTTTAAAATATGTGACTCTTTCCTTTGGAGCAGAGGCAGTAAGCCATCCGGTTTGGTGTAAACTAACTGTGAGCAAACCTTACTGAACAGCAGCAGCAGCAAAATAGCTTTTCTAGTTATCTTTTAAAAATTCCAGTCGCTGCAGAAGTTGGAATGAGTTATGCCTCCTCTGTTTTGACTATCAATTTGTTGCATATCTGCATAATATTTTTATGATGATCCTACTACTGAAACAGCAACAAATAATTTAAAAGAAAGCTTCAAAGTTATAAATCCTTACATGCTGAAACAAGTGACCTCCCTAGCTAACAGATAAAATCAGAGCCACTAACAGAAAAGTTCCAGAAGCTGGAGTGAGGTGATAAAAAAAATTTGTTTGTTGTGAAAGCTTGTTTGAATATATGAATATTACACTATGTAGCCAAGTCGTATTTACTTGGAAAGCATATTTTTATCTTTTCTTTGAGGTCCTCTGTGGTTCATTTGATAGGACACTGGACTAGGAAATAGCTGTTGGGAGTGAGATACGTTTGCAGGACAGATTTAGGTGCCTTTTTGAGAGTCCTATTTATAGTTTAGTATGGAATCAGAAGAGAAGGAATTTGTCATTCGGCACAGTGAAAATTGGTTAGTCTAGTTTAAATGTAAGGGTGGTATGTATCCAGTGTCCACATGATGGGTTGCCTCATCTTCAGGGATCGTGGACTTGCATTGTTGCATGCTTTGCTGTATGCTGTATTGCTGAGGCATATGCTAAAGGTTAATGCTGACTGAGATATTCTGTCACATCTCTTGAGATTGCAAAACGAACTTGTTTCTTTGCTCTGCAAATTAACTGATTGGGTGGAAGCTGCTTCGATCTGGTGTTTTATGGACCTCTTATGGAGAAGCTCTTTAGACTAGTGAGTTTTACTGCATTCCTGCTGATTTCACTGAGTCAAAACTCCCAAGACAAGCTGTGGGGGTTATTCTGCAGAGTTAATCCAATTCTGAAGTGGATTATCAATATCAAATCTCCTTAACCTTAGGCATGCACAGTAAAGCATGACACTTGCATATATGCTTTCCTGTTAGGGATCCCTGCCTTCATGCAAGTTATTTGCGGTTTTCAGTAGTAATGGTTACTGACAGTACACTCATATTTTTATCAGCAACAGTACTGGTTGTGGTCATGATTTGGGTAGATGAATTCAATTTATAGCAGGTGGATAGTGATGATTTTATATGGTAGTTTTAAAAAAAAAAAATACTGAGTTTAAACCACTGACACTACAGCGTATTACTGTACTGTATCTCAGTTCAGTGCCAGGGGTGTGTGCATAGTGTAAAAGTTTGCACAGGTGTTAAAAAAGCATGATCTCCTTTCTAAGGATTAGGAATAACATAAGCAGTTTGGAAGCCAGTTGTTGTATCAATAATATAAATGTGTTCAGAGGTAAATGTTTGTACATACCTACAGTCAGAAGATTACCCATCAGTGAGTTTGTATTTTTGGGGCCACTGCAAGGAAGTATAATGTAACCATCTTTTCTCATCTGTTTCTGAAGATGATCTGGAGGTTTCAGGTGCTTTTTACATAAGCATGTGTGTTACAGGCTTCTTAATGTTTAGAGCAAAGCCAAGTGTCCTTGTTCCCTTACTTTGTTCTGCAGTAAATTAGATGTTACTCTTACTGTTTTATCTGTATTACTGTTACACAGAATAGCAGCCTACTAAGAAAATCTTGCTTGCAAGAACCTCAGAAAATCAAATTTTAAGAAATCCAGACCTCTTAAGAGATCAAAACCTGAGAAATGTTTTATTCCTGAGGAGTCTAATTTGAAAGAATATAAAATGGTTCTATTAAAAAAGCACTAAACCCCCAAATCCTGGCAGCTCAGAATGAATATACTGTGTAGTTTCCTGAATCAAGTGATTGATGTATGTGCTAAATTTTAATTTCATTTACTCTAAATGAATGATGACACATGATTGTAAACACCATTATTACAGACTGATTATATTCAAAATAGCATGACACAGGCTACAAAGAAAAGCCCGGCATAATGGCAAAGTTGTGGGTAGGACCCAGGCCATCAGGCATTATTTGCTTGAGGATCAGTCTTATCAGTAAGGGTAATGGGATTATCTCAAGATGTAAGATTGCAGGACCGTAGTATGTCCTAAGAAAGAACCATATTCCTCTCTGGTGGGTCTGTGTATGGTCCTCCAGACTGCTTAAAACTTGTGAAAGGGCAACATAGAGGGTCTGAGGTGGTGAGGTCAGTCTGTGGGGCCTTCGTAGCTCCCTGACATTCTGCTCATTCCACACAGGGCAGTGTGGTGAGGAGCATGGGGTTAAGGAGAGGTTGGCAGCCTAAGACAGCTGCGCAAGCTGCAGTATGAAGTCATTACAGACCAAAAGCTGTGTGGAGGGTATGGAAAGGCTATAGGATGACTGCCATAAAGGAACTTCCCCTGCAGCTTGCCTGCAGGCTTGGGAAGACCAGTAGATTTACTGAGGGGTACTGTAAGAGCCTGGAGAGACAGAAGAGCAACACATGCAAGAGCAGCCTTACTAAAAACCTTATGTTTTTCTTCAGGAGCAAACACCCAGCTCTTACACCTAGTATGGGGAACAGTTTTGTCAGGCACAGGCTGAATTTGGCTCAGCAGTGTGCCTGGGTGAATCTGAAAAACTCCACCGACGTCATCAACTTTGCCTGTGTCGGTTGCCTGCCGCCTTTTATACTACAGTCCTTAAGAAGCACTGCTGCTTGAGCTGTTTTCAAAACATGGAAAATGTGTCAGTTGTCCAAGGGGCTGAGGGAGAGGCATCAGAGGGACAGATAGCTGGAGCAGGGTATGTTCAGGAGAAACAGAAGCCAGGAAATACTTAATCGTATAGCTTTTGAGAATGCTAAAACTGGAAATTGTAGGCGTTCCTGTCAGGGCAGTGGGACCACTGCTGGGTCACAGGTCTTTTGCAAGAAATCCCACGTTGACATTATTGATTTTCCTCTGAGCAGGCACAGTTAAGTCAGGATAACAATTAGAGCAGGTCATGAGAGTGCGGCATTTCCTTCTTGGAGAAGGGAGCATTTTGCAAAATGCCATAATCAAGACTTTATATAAGTGATGGCTCTCAATTGACCTAGGTTGCATAGTGCTTAAGATGTGGAGCCTGTGGTGGCAGGCTTTCTTGTCAAAACTGTTTGTGCCAGGCTTTTTTGCTGGAAGCAAGGACATTAAACAGAGGGTATTTTCCTGGATGTTATTTAATAGAACTACTTCTCCCCTTTCCCTTTCTGTTTTCTAGCAGACTGTTTCCTTCACTGGTTGATGAACAAGAGGTATCAGTCAGTTTTAAAGAAATTGTATAAAAACTGTGCACTGATACTTCTAAGCCATGATCTCATCTGTGGAGAATGAGAGCAAGATAAAAATATGAAAGCCAGCTTTTAAAATGAGAATAACAAATCTTAAGTCATGGCTAAAGTGCTTAGTATCTTACACAAACTTTTTCAACATTATTAAGGTACAAGAAAAAGCAAACCAAACTGGTTTAACTCTTTCCCTTTGTGGAGTGATCTCAGTATGGCTCCCATGCCTCTTGCTGAATGCACATGATATTTTTCACCAGAAAATAACAGTAACATAAGCATGTTGTTCAGCTATAGAGTACTCATTGTGACTCTTCCACCTACACTGTGTTCAAGGGAGATTCTCTATTTAATTTATATAGTTATTTAAAGAAAAAAAGTTATTTTGCTTTCCTTTAAAATACGCATCTCTAAATAACAATAAGTACCAGGGGTTTGTTTCTAAAATTGCTATCTATTCCTCTTTCATCTCCAGTTTAGGGTATCTGAGTAGATTCTGAATTGGTCAGCAGGGTAAATTTTTGTCTTCAGGCTTAAAACAATAAGATTAAAAGCAAAAACCATCCTGGTGTAAAAAGATTTTATTTACAATACCAGCATCTGCTCTTTGTATCTCTTTACTCAGGAGTAAATTACATTTGACTCCTAAATCTCCAGTATAATTTACTGCAGTTTGTATTTTTAAATTTATTTTTATGTGCATGCTGTAGTCTTAACGTTGCAGCTTTCCATGGCTGAATGATGTGAGGAAAGGCTTCTATTCAGCTATGGGTGAGATGAGATACAGCAGTGCTAATCTCTAGCACATGTGAAAAATGGAGGTAATGAACTCAGAGAACAGAAAGTCCAGATACCGGCAGGCAGCTTCTGTGTCAGCAGCTGCTGGAACAAAAAATGAATGATAATCATTGCAAGCCTTTTGAGGTTGAGGATCACAGGAAGGGGTTAACAGTATCCGTGTGTGTGTATCCATAGGCTGTGCTCTGCACATCAGATCAAATATTTATGAATGAAGGTCAGATATGCCCCTTTCAGGAGGCTGTCCCCTAACTGTTTACAAAATACTGTTTGAAAAAGAACACAGCCAGGTTGAGTTACAACCCGACATCTCTAATGTGTCAGAAATGTGACATAATGGATTATGCCTCAGTGTTGGTGGGGTTCAGCCTGGCTCCCCAGTTGAGCCTCAGATGCTATTTATAGTAACACACTGAGTCATAGAAGCAAGAATGTCAGACTGCCTGAGCTGTGCTTCTCTTACACGTTAGACTGCTAACAATAGAAAGCCAGCCTAGATTTGTTAGAATAGAATAACTATTTTTTTCCATGCATGTGCCTGAATCTCTGTGTCTCTTTCTCTCAGTTTTATTTATTAAAGAATGTCACCGAATAAGAGAGATCTTTCCCGCGAGGCAGACTGGCTTGTTTAATTTCTTTCTGTTGTTCTGGGTGGCATTTACAGAAAACATTTAGAATTTATTTACTGCAAATATTTTTAACACTGCGTGCATGCTCCGATTTTTTTTTTTTTTCCAGCAGGTATCAGCCATCTGCTGCTCTGTCTGGCTGATGCCTACAGCTTGTTTCTTTACATTAATTTCTCTCTCCCTACATATAGTAGTAGCATTGAGAAGGAATTCCCTTGTGGAGGTGTGAGCTCCAGCTCAAGTCCAGCCCTCAAAAAATAGGGGTTCCTCTGACTTCGGGCTGAACATAGCTTTTGCTTTAGGGTGCAGTATAAATGTCATTGCATCTCCATTATGTAACCCAAAGCACATTTTGCACTGAGTTGTGGTCAAGTTGAAGCTATAGCCTAATGAATCTGCCCATAATCTAGCCCAGAATATCTTTATATTTGACCCAGCTCTCTACTGCTGAGGTCATCTCTATCTTGGGCAAGTCAATTCATTTCCCTTTGTCATTTTCTCCACCTCTAAACCACAAATACTAAAATTTACTGTCCAAGCAAAAGCATGACGGCATAGGTTGGTATTGGTGAAGTCACTGGTAGCTAGCTAAAATGAGGAATGAAGTCATTTATAAATAAGGAAAGAGTGGCATATAGTAGTAGTGATAGAGGTTCCCCAAAATCTTGATACAGGCAGTATATACATATTAAAAATAATACATATTAAGTGGTTTTTAATGGGCATTCAGGGTTTTGATGAATCGTATTTCCAAGCTTTTCTTCATAACTGTGAATAAACATAAGCTTATAAAAGAAAAGCTTTGTTTCTCACCTGTCTCTGACCTGTATCTTTTAATGGAAAACAGAAATATTCTGAATCTTGCTATAAAATGATGAGACTTGACAGTATGGTAAAGGGTTGGTTTGTTTGTTTTTTAACATCAGCTTACTGACCAGTCCTTTCTCAGGTAGAGTTTAGTGCCTGGAAAACTATAAATTGGGAGGTCAGTTTGCCCAGATCCAACACTGGTGCTTTGTCTTGTTGGGGTTGTGTTGGGGGGTGAAATTCATGTGTAAGTGATGCTGTTTCAGTACGGTACTCTCAGTTCCATGAGTACTCATGGCTATCATCTCAAAAGGAGTAACATAAGAGGAGTTGTGGTTTACAATTATTTGGTATGTCAGAATACAGCGCTTACCTTGACTCACAGCAAAAATTTCATCTTTGGTACTCCTGGCTATGCTTCTAAACCCAGGTGCTCACTGAGTGGTGACAGTTGTCATTTTTATTATTTTTATTGTTATCTCAAGGTAGTGAATAGACTCAGTATTCCCCTTTTGCACAGATTATATGTTACTGTCTTCTGTACTATGGTCAGAAGGCACTGAGAGACTATTTATTAGCATACTTTGTGGTCTATTAATTGGCATTTGGTAACAGCTTTAAAGTAAAACCAGGAGTGGATAAACAGTGCTCATCACAGAAAAGCCACCGTGCCACAGCCTGCCTCAGCACTTGCCCATGTTCATCTTGTATTTCCCCTCTTGATCCTGGCTCAGTTTGGGTAAATAATAGGGAACTCGTAAATACCACTTTAGCTTTCTGTTTGTGTTTGAACAGCTCTCCTGTTCTCTCTCTCATCTTCTCGCTTGCAGTCTTTTGCCAGTCATTTGGGAGCAAATTACATTGCCAGCTCAGTTCTGCGAGGGCAGAGGAATGCAAGGTGGTGTCAGTGGCTGGAAATTAGGGACGGTGGAATTCAGCATTTGTTCCACAGCAGCAGCTGTAGCTGGTTGTTTCAGCACAAGAGGCAGAGTCCGCAAGCAGGGTATGAGCTGCCATTAGCCATAGGAAAAGACCACAGTGGAAGAAGGTAAGAGGCACAAGAAGAAAAGAGACAGTGACGAGCAATTGGACCTGATCAGCTCTTGTGGGAAATCCGACTAAGGAAGATAATTATCTGGAATAAGCTGCTTTTTTTTTTTTTTTTTTTTCAATCCACCTCAGCCAAACACTGCTGGAAAAGAGATTGTGTTTAAATTACTTCAGCTAATTCTTGCTGCTTCCACTACGAAGAAAATTTGTTTGCCATGGTGAAAGAAAAAGGTAATTATGTTTATTGATGAACTGGAACTGAAATGACCTAATGTGCCAGCCATAATCACCTGAGGTTTAAACCTTCAAATTTAAAATGAAGCATGCTTTGATTGACAGTTGCTGTTTTCCTTTCTATAAAAGTGATGTGCCAAAACCTGCAGTGGATTGCATTGATTGTCTTTGTACCTGTTTTAATAAGGGTAGAATCTGGAACACACCTAATTTAGTGTGTTTGCACAGCTGGGTTCCTTCTGTGTGTACGTGGTTTGTTTTTTTTTTTTTTCATGTGATTTAACCCAAATTTGCTGTTGACTGTTTTTTACCTGTATTTGCTACAGTTCAAAGAGCTTTGACCAATGAAGCAGTTAGCTTAAAATTTTAAAGATAAACATTGATAAATTCAGCACGTCTGGACTTGAGAGGGTCATATTTTACCTTTTAATGAAAAAATGGATTATGTGAGATTTTGCATAATGTTTGAATTTTGCAGCAGTAAATTAGATATTAGTTTCAGTTACCTATAAATAACATTTTAAGCCTCCTACCAAAGCATTTACTAGTCAAATGATTTAGAAATGTTTGTGGGGTCTTTTCTTGCAGCAATATTGGTCTGTATCATTTATTGCATTTATGAAGATGTGAAATACATTCTGAATTGTATTTGAGTAGTGGATTGGATGTGGTTTTGGAGCATTATGTTGTCACAGATAGATTCAGACTTAGTCTCTGTTTTGTGAAGAGGAGGATCTGTGTTCTTTACTTTTGAGGACTCTGTAAAAGATAATGTGGGATAAATTCAAACTAGGGAAGAAAAATAAGTAGTAGTAATGTTGAGCAAGAGTGAGCAGTTTTTCAAGTCTGAACACCCACATGAAGATTTTTTTTTTTTTAATGCTGTAAATGAACTAAATTGAGTGAATTTAGCTTGACAGATGTTTGGATTGAAGAGAGCAGGGCAAATGCCTTGATAGCCTTCCATAGTGTGTCAGATGTATCAAGAGAGTTATAGTCGTAACCATTATATAGTCTACTGATAATTTTTGTTGATGAAAAACAGTGGCCCAGCATAAATAGTATTGGCTACTTAGCAGATTTGAGATCCATTACTTCAGATTTACAGGATCTTTTTCATAATGTTAGTGGTGAACTGTTGACCTGCTACCGGTATCAAGCATCCGGTTGACCTGCTACCAGTATCAAGCCATACCAGGGGTGCTTAACTTGCAGTTTCACTCCAAATCCTTGAAAGTGCAAGTTTCAGAATCATTTGAATCAACTATGCCACTCACCTTTTCAGAAAAGTAAGTGTATTATCATTCAGCTTATCATAATTGTTGCTTGTTTTCTAAGATACATTTTAAAATTGAGCTGCTGATTTTCTTGAAGTGTACATAAAATACGTGTAGCCTTTTTAGCTGTGCATTCAGTTTTGATCCTTTGATACGTTTCTGCTCTCCACCCAGCTGATGCTCAATTTGTTAGGCTCCCTATGTTACACGGGGCTGTACCTTAGCAGTACTCTGTAAATACAATTTTAGCATCTTACACCATGAAAGGTGCCCTATACCTGTAAGAAAATTAAAACAAGCCCATCATTTTTATAAAAAATGTGAGGGAGAAAACCTCCTAGAATAGTGTGAAAAGTTGACAATAAGTGGTTGAAAATGTGCAAAAGACTTGTGTTTAAATTGCTTCCTTTCCCCCTCCCCACCAAGTTTAATGCATTATTTACAATGGGTATTAATATTGATGTTGGATATAATTATTTTTTTCTGTTCACACAGATAATGGACTATAATAGGACTATAATATCTAAATGCCATCTTTAATTTTGTTGTACAATTACTGATACTTCATATCTCATGGCTGCAGAATGAGAAAGGATAGTATCTGTTTAGTATTTTGCTTTTCTACCTTATTGCTTTCAAATAATTTCTCCAGCAAAGTTTTTCTTTTTATTATTTGTTTCTTTTGTTTCTTCCTTGCTTCGCCCTCCCACCCCTTTAGTCAGAGGTCAAGAGTTACTGCTGTGTTGAAGCTGCTACAAATACCACTGTCTAGAGTGATACTCTTGCAAAATGCAGGCCAGTATAGTACAGCTGGTACCCTCCCTTCCAGCCACTGCTTGAATTGCTGTTTGAACAAGCTGAAAATGCATTCAGTCCAGTGTCATTTCATAAACATGTTAACTGGGCACTGGAGGGGCTGGTTTCAACTAGAAAAATGCAATTCCAATTCACTGAATTGCAAAATGGTTAGTAACAGTTTTTAGCAAATTAGCATGCTTCATTATGCTCATATTGTAGAATGATTTCAGTGTCTGCCTGGTTAGTTCATACACAAAAAAAATCCTGAGGCCAGGGTGTTTTCTGCTGACACCAAATGGTGCTTCCTAAATTATGTCTGACTGATACCACATTTTCATGTCTCTGACTGTGTATTTATCTATTCCCAATTACGAGCCCTTATTATCTAGTAACTCAGCTAAATTATTGTCACTGTGTTGCATCTAAGGGTACTTTCTCTCTTTATATCCTTTAACAGAAAGAAAGTTTCCATATGCATGCTGTCTTATTAATTCTCTTCTGCAATTTAAAACCCATATTGAATTGTCTGCATTCTTAGTGCTTCTATGTTGAGGTTGATGTGTGAATTGTGAGCCTGCTATGTATATAAGTGTTGTAGCTTCATTTTTACCTCCGTTAGTTCACATGAACTGAGGATTTGGCCCGATTCTTCATTTCTTGACCAGTTGATAAGAAGGCTGTCCTAGCATTCACCTGTTAGTCTGTGAAAACCTATTGGGAATCAGCTTTGTACCTTTGGAGTGGATCATACATGGGCAAACCTATGAAAGTGGATTAGTATCAGTTCATACCAAACTTCTCCATGCTTGGAAGGATAAGGGGAGAAAAGATGAAGGTTTGAAGATTTTTTGGATTAAGGAAGCAGGTACAGAGGCTTTATGATTTCTGTTCTTCACATACTGATTCTGTTGAAAGGTAGGTGCTGGCACCTACTGGGTACCAAGTTGCAGTAAACTTGATTGTGTTTCCATGTTCTCACAACTGTCTCTGTGGGTATTCACTTGGTGCTGGCTTTCCCAGTAAGCAACACAGAAGATGTAGTTCACCAAAGTGTTAACATTTCCTGCATCATTTGGCCTATGGTCTACTTCAGTCTTGCAGAGAGATTTAGTTCTCTGTTGTTTTTTCTTCGTACTTTTGATAAAGCATGATACTGATACCCCTTAAGGTTATGACCAAGAGGACTGTTTTTATGCTTGGAGTAGCTCCAGTCTTGTCTTCTCTTCCATGCACATATTCCAAGAGCTCCAAAGCAGCTTCTAGTCTTTTTCTTCTGTTGTAAATGGAACTGCTTTACATGGGATTATCCTTGAAGAGCATGCAAAATGTTACCTATGTGTTAAGTTAAAGGTGTTCTCTCTCCGGAACACTATCTTTCCAGTGCTCTGTGTATTTGCAGTGTGAATTTATTCCCAATGTGAATCAAGAAAATGTTGAATAATGGGATTTGAGTCCTGACACTGTCTCAGTGTCATGGTGGTTAATGAAACATAGTCTTGATCTGAACTGGATGACTTTGGAACTCTTAACCCCAGGTGACCTGGGCAAGTCTCCAAGTTTGTTGCTTTTGGAGCACATGACAAGATTATGTAATCACACATCGGCAGGGGGAGGACGAGGGAGTTTTATTTTCTTTTTGCTTCAGTTTACTTAGTTTTAAATTTAGTTCTGCTTGACAGTTTCCTTTTGGGGCTGGACATTTGGGGTTTTGTTTTGATTAAGTCAATGTGCTACCTTGTACAAGCCACAGAAAAGGCATTTTATAAATATGCATAGTTGTAGATGTTAAAAAAATACTCTTAAAGTACTAAACTATAGAACAGTTCTGTGTTAGAGACTCTTAAGGTGACCTTGGGGAAGTAATTTGATCTCTCCTTGTGTTAATCTCTAAAATGAGGATAAGAACATTCCTCTTGTCTGCCTTGATTATTTGAATTAGAGGTCTTTGGAGCAGAGAGTTTCTTTTACTTTGTTTCACAGCTATGACAAGGAAATCTTAGTCTTGGGAGTTAACTACTTCCACTTGTACAAAAAAAAAAAGAAATCCAGTGGTATGTGAATATCTTATAAACATCTTACTACTTTTTAAAATCAAAACAACTGTAAAGGGATTATGTGTTTATTGGCAAATTTATGGTCTTGCTTGTTCTGTACTTTCTCCTTCTAAATTTATTTTTAATATTAGGTTTCAAATTGCAGTTCTGGTGTGCAGCACTGATACTGAGAGAAACAAAAATAACGAAGGAGGTGCCAGCTCAGGCACTGCATGTTTGCTGGAGGTTTTTTTTTTTTTTTAAATAGCACTTAGTTCACATGAGGGTATGAATATTCATATCTGAAGAGTCGGGCAAGCACAGTGTGCAGTCCTGTCATGCCCAATGGCTTCCCATGTTTCCCAGTAGTGAAATTCCATACATTCCTTGCATCCCAGCTGCGGGTAGGAGCCAGATCTCTGAAGTACGATGGCAGCTATTTTATATTGAGAAATGGGAGAACTTTTGCTGTTGATCTCACTGGAGGGGAGGGCTTAGTGGTTTTAGTCATTAAATTTGAGACCACAGAGTTCATGGGTTCAGATTGCGGTAGAGGCAGTTAATCTGTTCCTCCATCTGAAACAGTTAGTGTTGTGGGCCAAAAACCCCAGTTTTGAGTAGGGGAGATTCAATAAATTTAATTTATTGGCAATTAATAAACTTTTAATTTCTGATTCTGGAGTTGAAAATAAAAGCAAGCAAACACATGCTTGGAGAAACACACCTCAGCTTCTCTCTGGACACTTCTTCCCCGTCCTGGTCTCCAGTCCCCATGCTATACATTATACTCTGTACCTTTGGTGAGGCAAGGGTGGCGCAGAAGACTGGGGTCGGTGCATTGTTGTTCCTTTCATTTTGATGCTTCTTTTTTCTTACTCAGTTATTTCACCATGGGTTCCTCTGCTGGCCACGGTCCTTTTAGAGTCATACTTCCTCCTGAGTCTCCTCTCTGTCCCTGCTTGGGGCAGCTAGTTTGCCTCAGCATTTCTTCTGCCCTGCTGGCTCTCTTGCCCTGGCATTGTTTTTATTTCTCCCTTACCTGTGCTTTGGTGTCTCTCCTGCCGTGGCATTGTCTCCTGGGTCTCCTCCATTTTTCAGCATCCCTGGTGCTCTGGCATCTGTCTTGCGTCTCCTGAGTGTCTGTCCTTTCAATGTTTACTGCCTGTTTTTATGTATATGTTTTTGCAGAGGTGCTATTTGCTTCTCTGGTTCTGTTTTGATGTGCAATGGGTCCATTTTGTCCATTGCCGAGCTGGCTGGAACCAACTGTGACCAGCACACTGCAGTCCATGGCCACCTCCTACACAAGTCACCACTGCAGCATCCTCACTACCAAAGCCCTGCTGGTTATGTTGAATACGAGTGAGTAGACTGCCAATTATGTGGTTGGTTTTCTTGGATGCAAATTCAAAAGGCAAGGCTTTTAAAGATAGAGTCTTGGCATAGTGAAATTGTACATGTTTAAAATACATTAAGCTAGGGCAGAGAAATATTTTTTCCAGAGAGGAGTTAGGAAGCTTGGTAGGAAAGTACTTGGAAGTTAGGACAATAATTTGGCCTGCCACTGTAGGAGAGTCAGTTCTTTTTGTGGAAAAATTAATGCATACCAGGGGAAAAGACCAAGTTCCACTAATCAAAATGTGCTCTGCCCTTTGAGTGGGAGAAGCCAGAGAACAGGATTTCGTTATTTCTGAGGGTAATCCATAACTAATTTAAAAAGGATTATTCATAACAAAGTTGGTTTTCCACCTAGAGAACAGTCAGTATCCCCAAAAGGATGATTAATCCTTGCCTTCATTGAGCCTGGATAGCTTTCAGGCTAACTAGGGATCTGGCTGAGGAGAACACTTAGGCATTGTCTTAAGCTTATTCTGTTCAGCAGAGTATCTTGTTGAGTCTAATTGAATCACTGGGATTTAAAGCTAAGTAAGTGCTTCAGTGTTGTCTCAAAGTTGGCCTCCATTTTTGGAGGCTTTGTGATATTTTTGCAGCAAAGTCATGTATATTATTAGTGGCAGTCATTTTGTGTTGTATGTTAGCTGCATTGTTGTGTCAGAGACGAGAGAAATAATACTGGCTTTTATATGGGTTTATCATAAAGTGCTATAAACCGAGAAATGATAGATGCCTTCTGTAGCTCAGTCGTGTATGTTATCTGTTATTATATTCCATATAGACAGGAAAACAGAAGCAGGAAAGCTGAGGAATCTCCTCAAAGCTGCAAAGTAAGGGGCAAGTGCTAAAATGAGGGTCAAATCAAGTAATGCCAGATGTTCAGAAGTGACATGTTTTTGCATTTATGCTATGTGAGAGCCTAATACGCAAGGCTCTATAAACAGAGTCAGTGGGATAGCTCCCTAATTCCCAGCGCTGTTAGCACCAGTTTGATATCACAGATGTTAGTATAATCTACATGGCAGTATTGTGGAACTTTGTATTAGTTCAGGATCTGGTACAGAAGCAGGATCTTAAAATAATATCAAATTAAAGAAGTGATACAAATATAAATGCAGCCTTGCAGAAGAGTGAGGTTATCTTTTAGTACTGCTGAGTCAAACGAGTCAATAAATGGCTTGTTTGTTCAAAGAAGCTGTTGCATTTGTTGGTTGGTTTTTTTTCTCTCCAAAGGCACCTCAAAACAGTATTTGATGGATTTGAGAGCATCTATTTGCTATCCAGCACTTGAAGTGCTAGCCAGAGGAACAGACTATATTCAGGAGGACTGTATCAGTCAGTGCTTTCTATATGATAGTCCATTTACCATATAGTGTTAAAAGTTGATAGACTTTCAGAACACACCATTATTTGTTGTTGAAATAATATACCTCAAGGAATTGACTTCTACGCTGCAAATGTTTGTAAGGTCTAGGTGCCAACATGGGCAGTTAACCACAGGGCAGGGCCTCTGAAATGTCAGGTTTATCAGCTCTGTACATGGCAAACTATCCTGGGAGTCAGGAGCCACGTGAAGAGTTATGTTGCTCATGAATGTGGCTGTCTAGTTTTACTTTAAGGCTGTGTAGCTCAGCCCTTAGAAATGTCAGAAGTGAGGGTGGTACTGAATGATGGGCATTTACAAGATCCTTGACTGAAGGGGAGATTCGAAGTGTGGGCGACAGAGCTTCCATGGTTTAAAAACATGTTTTTAGAGGACAGGTCTCTGCAAGGTTCTTGCACAAAACCCTTGGTGAGTTTGCTGGTGGTAACTGAGGGGAGATTTTCCTACAGATTCTGTTTTGAACGATCTTTATGACAGGCCTATTTCTGTGCAGGCTTTCCCTTATTTTTCATACACACATCAAACTGCAGCAGTGATACATCATTATGAAGATACCAAAAGCTATCTGGGAGACCACTGTCTTAAATAGGTCAGTGGTCCTCCTCAGATAATCTCAGGGTAAACAGCAGGAGAATTGGTTTTTAAAATTAGCATTTTTATATCAACTTAGCTCAAAAGGGAATTTAATTCCGTTTACTGTACAGAATACTTTTGGCAGCCTCAAAAAGGAAGCATAGGGGAACTCTAGTTAGAGTTTGCTGCTGCTGATTGAAATCCCCACGTGGGTTGCTGTTAAGGTAGCTAAGAGGCCTGTTTGACATTTGCGTGCTATTAAGGGTAACTACTACTCATCAGTAAGCTGGAATTTCTATGCTGTCTGGAAAAAGCAATTGCTTTTTCTGCTAACTTCAGCAACTTGCTTTCGTGCAGCCTTGAGGATCCTTGAGGATTTTGCAGTGAATAGTTTGACACTTCCGTTTATTCATTGTTTTGAGTAAGATTTTGATATGGACATCGAGTGATGTGTATGAGATGGGTGCTCAGAGTATTCTTAGGAGCTCTTGAATTTCTCACTACCCCTGTCCTATGTTAGGAAAAAAAACCCAAACAAAATACTCTCTTGAAATAGTGACTGGATCTTCCTGTGCATGGCTGGTGTGTTGAAGGCATAACTCAAAATTATTTTGCCACTTGCCAGGCTGATAAACAGTTGCTACATGTTACAGACTTGCAGATGTTAGGTGTGAGAAACACATGCTTAGCATGATCCGCCAACTCCTTCAGGAAGGAGTTTTGAAGGGTGAATTAACTATCTTGAAATACTGTCCCTTACTAAGTCAGTTGTGTAAGTAAATGCAGAGAACTTTTGCAGGTGTGATGAAGATCAATAAGGGTGTTCTCAGAACATTAGACAAGACAGTCTGGGTTCACTATCTTTTTATCATCCAATTTGTATCATGATCTGTTTCATGAAAAATTACTCTGTACTAATGTAGAAATATGGCAGACTAAATTCACTTTATGCTTCTTCCCTTTGGTTTGCTAACCACTCATCAGTAATCCATCTGTTAACAATCATGTTGAGTAATGCAGTTTTTGATTCAAAGACTGGCTTAGCTCAGTCAACATTTGTTTCACCATCATCTGTTTCACAGCACATCTTAGCTTGCTGCATACTTCATTAAAAGATTAGTGCCTTTTCATTACTGAAAATAGTTTTAAAACTGCCTATTGCTTTCCCTGTTTGAGTTTAAAACAACTCCTGATCATGCTCGTTAGCAAGGTGTTCATAACTCTTCTTTGAAAGGATTATAATTTTTCTTAAACAGTAACTGTCATATATGTCATGTAAAAAAAATAAATTGAATAATTTTGTCAAGTCATTTTGTTTCTACAGTATAGATGTTACAGAATGTGCTCTTGTTCACCTACCAAGTGACCAAAGGCAACCGTGTGGACAGACATGGTAGAAGTCATTGTTGCTCAGCAAATGAAGTATAGTACTGGTGCTGTTTTAGAGAATGACAAATTCTTCTAAATAAGCTCTGATGCTTTTGTATTGAGAATAGCATCAATCATACTGCTACAGTTTAACTGGATTGTAGAACTGAGTTGGCCGTAAGGTGTGTTTGTACCTGACAAACTGAGAAAGTGCTCAGGCTCCTGATGGGTTTGAAGCAAGAGTAGAATATCCCAAGGTGCCTAGGTAGTCGGGCATAAGTGCCTACTGAAAACCAGTAAGATTTATGCTTTGTCACTGAGAAACTGTGAAAATTGTACACTAAAGCTATAGAATACCAGAATCTGTGGTGTAATCCTCAGTGTGTCCAGATAAGGTTATAACCCTTAAGTAAATGTAACCAAATTTTCTTAATCTCTCCATCGCCATCAAAAGCATGGTAAGCTGGATCCATCAAGCACATTTATTTTAGTCACAAACAATCCCAAGATTTATTCTAGGACACAGACTTTTTGTGTATGTTGTAGAAGGTGATCACTTTTCAGATAGGATCAAGCAGGTGCTGGTGTTAAATACTTCCCTTAGTACTGGAACATTCATATGCATAAATCTTTATAGGGCTGAGGCCTTAGGCCCTGATCTTGCAGGCTGTTCTGTGGGGAATTGATTGCAGTATCAAAGCTCTAGATAACAGAAGAGGGGTGGGAGAAGGGTAGAAAACAGCAGGCAAAATATAGAGAAAATATAGAGAAAAAGCGTGTTTCCAATTGTGTTTTAAAACTATGAAACATGTAATATTTTTTCCCCTGCTATATTTTAAAGCTCATTATTTCCTAGCCTTTTTACACATATGTATGTATGTGGCACAAAGCTTTTTATTTTTGTTTGTAAATAACATAGGAGACTTCTCACTTTGTTTTCAAGTTACAGTTGTTAATATTTTGGGTTATTACCTGACAATTGTCTCTCTAAATTTTTTATTTCACTCTGTTAGCTGCATTAGTTCTATCCATGTGTTATGCATGCTTAGAAATATTTAGGACAGTATTTAAATACTGGCTTTCTTATTTTAAATAGTGTATGTTTCATCTTTTCTTTTTAAAACTTGATTTCTGGTATTGAAATCTTTGCATCCTATTTTTGTGCAAATTAAGTTTGATATCTTTACTTACAATATTTTCTCAACTGTATTCTTATTAACTACTCTAACCTATCATCCTAGTTTAACTAGTTAAATTTGTTAATGTCTTTATAGCTTATTTTTCCTTTTAAAGAATCTATTTCTCAAGATAGCAATCCAGCCCATTTCTAGGCTGGACATGTGCCTTGTCCTCTGCTTAGTGTTTTGTGAAAATCTTTTAGTTGCTACAGTACCTGCCAAGAGGTTTGGGCATATGTGGAGAGAATCGATACAAATCTGTTTATTACTAGGTTGTAGTCAGCCCTACCTCTGGCCATGAGGTGCTATTTTGAGGGTAGATACCTCTGGTGTACTTTGTTTATTCTAGCGGAAGAACTATGGCTGAGAAGCATACATTATGGTGACAATTGAGTAGGATACATAAGAAAAGTGTCAGTTTTTCTTAGGTCTTCTCTTTGTTAAACAAGTAGACAATAAGACCAGAGACAAAGGACTGGGGGATTAGTAGTACTTCTTTCTGGATCTAAACCGGAACAGACATTGGGCTATGCTATTCATCTTTACGTGGCTATCTCATATAATCCAACCTTCTTTCCTTCACTGTCCTACTTGCTAAGCTTTATCTTTCATCCCACCAGCAACCCATAAAAAGGAGTGTGAGTTAACATGGGGGAGATGGTGCCTTGCCCTATTAGTATGAATGCATTGGCCAGCTACTATGCTCTCACATGTATGTGTGTACCATGTATCACCATGATTACAGCACTAGCTTCTATGGTGCCAAAAGAGATACTGTCCAGCAGTGTTCTGATTGCTACTGTGGTCCTGTTTGCATCTGCTGTTTTCAGCAGCAGGCTAGCTGTAAGGGGAAAATAACAATACTTTTATGGAAAATACCAGAAAACATTTTAAAAATTATAGCAAATAACTAGAAGTTTAAGATTATTTTTTCCTACCCTTTTAAAAAATAGCTACTTTCATTATATGTAGACAGCGAAAATAGTTCTAAGACAAATTGGCACACTGTAGGAGTGATACAGATAAATTTACAGGGAGAGTTTTAAAATGATTCTTCAGATTATTTGAATGGCAATAATAAGAGCAAACTACAGTCTAGGATTTTGCCTTAGGCTTTTTCATACATGTCTAGGCATGCAGCTTATTAGTATCTCTTTATGGGAGTGCCTCCTTCCAGGATATCGTGGAATTTCTGAAGATTACTGTCCGATACCTGTGGGTAGTGACTGCAGTAACTTCTTTATCTGTCCCTGACAGCTGCGAGGTTTGATTTCAGTCTCAGTCATGCTTTGGTCACCTTAGCTGATAGGATTCTTAAAGATTTAAGATTCAAGAACTGAGTCTGCAGATAAGCAAAATGACACTGCATTTTTCATCCCTTCTTCTTAATAGCTAGTTCAGTAACTCCTCAAGGCTCCACTGTGCTGGGCTTTTCCTCAGAGAGTGTACGGGCTATAGACGGACAGGCTTTACAAACCAGAGGTTACAGACATTCACCTCTGCGAGAAACACAAAGGATGGGAGAAAATTACTTCTCCTCCTCTCTTTACAAAGAGAGCACGGAGAAGAAGTGATAAGCCAGATCTGTTTCTTGAACTTGGTTCTCTGATGTCTCTCTAGCGCCTTTCATCCCAGAACAGCTTTTTTCACAGCTTGTAGTCCTGTGCACAGTGCCTACCTGCCTACCTCTGTCCTGTCCCAAGCAAGCAGCTGCTCAGCTGGAATAACTACAGCTGCTTGACAGCATTGGAGACTGAGGGAGTTTTGATTCTGAAACCTTCAAGTTTTGAAATTCAAATCCTGTAAATTAGTTTAAGAAATGATGGCCTCCAAAGCCATATCAGGTGTTACGGAGAGAGATGGCAAAGAGCACTGTGGCCTGTAGGAAGATTTGGTTGCATTTACTGTCTTGGCAGTCTCTAGCACAGTCATTTTACCTTCATTCCTGAAAGCAGTAAGGAGTGAGGAAATCTAAAACAGGCTAGCAAAAAACTATGCAGTAGTTTCACACTGTTAAATCTTTGCTTTATTTTTCCTTCTTAATAGTCTTCAGCCAAGAAAACACAGCAGCCAATTGAAATTTAGCATTTCAGAGCGTGCTGTCTGTATTAGGCCACTTTTAAGATATAAAGGACGTGGCTGTGAAATCCTGAGAGTCCCCTTGTCCATGCTGCTATGGGCACAGCATGATCTCAGTGCTGTGCAAAAGAGCCAAGAGGTTTTGGAGCTAGAAGTCACAGAAGTTGTATATCCCAGCATGAAGTTTGAAGTTACACCTGCTACAACATGGTTAGAGTTGACTGAATGTAACTCCAAGTTTATTTGTGAAGGTAGACATGCAAATGTGAAAATGACAAAAATTCACTTTTTAAAAGAACAATAGCCCTCCTGTTTAAATTTAGAGGAAGCTGCTTTTTACTTCAGTTTAGAGCAGAACTGAACCCAGCATATTTTGCTGTGACCTCTGATTTGCAGCATACGCATAGCAAGGCGTTTCCCAGAAGCTTCTTTCTGACTTCCAATAAAAAGCTGAAGTATTCTGTGGCTTGCAGCAGAGACATGGAGTCTTGCCAGCAAGAATCTGCAGCTAAGAGTCACTTAGCCTGAGTCTTTGGTTTCCTAACAGTTCTATGTTCAGGGAGAGAATCATCAATAAGGGAGGCTGCAGTATTTATTTTCCTTGTTTTCTTTTATTCAGCAACTGTTGCTCTTCAGGTAGTTGCTGTAATTTCCATTTCAGAAGGGTTTGGTATGAGTACTGCGGTCCTTTTTCTAGCTGATGCAGCAAAACATATAGTTGCTCTTAAACCTTTGTACAATGATCTGCTCTGCATAAAGCACCACTGACAGGACAGTATTAAACTTTGCACAGCAAATTAATTCCTTCATTTTGCTCAGAAAGTGCCTTAGGTTTCTCATACGAACACTGGGTTGTTATTGGTCTTTTCTTTCTCTTTTTCTTTTTAATTGTTTATTTTTCTTTGCACATCTGAGATTATTTTGAGATGTTTTGATAAAATGCAGTAACAAGTACTCTCAAGCTGGTAGAGTTGCTTTGAATTTACATCGATACAGTGCAGTTGCAAAATTTAATGAAATCAATGTTGCATGATTCACAGGGGAATGTAACGCATGACAAAAAATCATGGTGATATGTCTATGGAGTGATATTAGCACAAAGCAATACTCCAGTGACAAAGACTGTCTTCCTCATAGAAGAAGGTGCTATTGATGTTTGTGTTTTTTTTTTTTTTCTCCTTTTCCCCCCCTGAATTAAACAACATAATCCAGACTTTCCAGTTGTCCCAGTCAGTGAACATGTTACTCTGGGTAAATTGGATATTTAATGGGACATTGATTTGTCTTATTGGAAACCCAAATGAGCTTAAGAAAGCATTAATTATTCATTTAAGCTGGTCTTGTAAGCAAGAGTGGAAGTCTCAACCTAGCTTGTCTTGAAAAGTTCTTCTGTGTATACCTCATGTTATACACCTTTACATGGCTCACCTTTACATATCTCATGTATGTTCATTAATAAAGAAAAAAAAAAACGTCTTCAGGCAGTGCCCAGCAACATTGCAAGTTAGAACTGTTATAAGGCAACCTGAAACTTTGGAAATTTTTATTGATGATCTTTTGTAATTAGTCTCTGTAAAATTGTAAAGACTATGACAACTTAGACTTCTATAAGTACTGTAGTTTTCATAGTTAATCTTGAAAAGTGCTGAAGGAATAAAAGTAAGACTAAATAGTCAAAGAAATTGTTGCATCAGTTTGATCTGTATGCCTGCTTCCAGCACCCCTTTGTTCAAGTGTAGACACTGCACTAGTTTAACTAGAGCCAGTTTAAAAAAAACAGTTCACTTAGTAGCCCAGGTGCTTCTGATGGAATGACATTTGGTTGAAACTAGATTCATTGTGTTAGTAGGCATTTGCAGCTTGCTGATCTGAGCTAGACCGATACATTGTGTATAATCTTACACAAAGAGATCCATGCACGTCGTTATACTGGTTGGGCTAAACTGATATAAAATCACATCTTGACTTAATCTGACATGTAGACAAGTATCAGTTCACATCAGTATACTGGAACTGGTAAATACTTGACTTGTGTTCATATTACACTACCCATGCAGTAAGTGTGTACTTTATGGTATGAAGACAATTGTGAGCCGTAGTACTGAACCAAGAATGTGTTGCTCTGGTAGCATCTCTCCCTCAGAAAGTTGTTAATTCATGTTCTTTTAATTTGGAAGATGGTCATGGTGTTAATATATTTGGATTTGAAACTTCATTAAAGGCAACATAGCTCCTCAAGTTAGTGTTTGTCCACTCACGCACTTTTCAATGAATGCTGCTTCCAGAAATATGGCAGGTGTGGAATATGTAATCCGTCAGGAGAGACTTACTGTCTTAGGTACTTACGCGACTCTTTCCATCCCAGTGCCTGGGAACCTTGTCATCTGTATTTATTCTCACAGTGGGGTAAGGCTAACAGTGCTGTTACACCTGGTTTACAGGCAGGGGCACTCAATACACAGAGAAACTAAAACATTCAGATAACCTGATTTTAAGCTGATAGGTTACAGGCTCAGAGACTTAGCTGAAATTCACTGTCTGACCTTAGTCCTTTAAGAGTTACGGGCATGCCATGCAAAGAGCCCAGATATCTGTTGTGAAGCAGGGGTTGGAACCTCGGTTATCCAGATCCTGAATTAATGTCCTGTCACTAATTATACTGGCTAGAGTCTGTTACTGTCTTAGTCGTGATAAAGTTTCCTTACTGCACCACTGCTGCTGGTGCGTAATGCCTGAGAATATATCCTCTAGCATGCAGTTGATATTGGGAGGGTTGGAGCAGGCAGAGCCCGAAATAGTTACTGTCTCAAGATGTGAAATCCTTGTAAGGGGGTGAGCCTAGCTCCTAGCTCAGGGTTTTCAGACCCAGAGGAGCTCACAATTTACATGTCCAGTAAGCTGGTTGGACTTCAGCCACAAACGTTTAAATAAGTTGCTTGTAAAGGTATTTATCTTTCTTTTTCTTTAGTTCCCTGTTCTGTCCTCACTGTTCTCTATAAAGGGTCACCTCTGCCACTGAGAAGCCTTGTGTGTATTGCATATATCCAAAGGAAAAAGCTTACAAGCAATTCCTTGCAAAAGTCAATTACTGAATCTTGACCTACAATGCCAAATTGAGGCCAGTAAGACAAGCACCATAATTAGCTTCACTTAAGAGATCAGTCTGGAAATAGCACCTAGCAGTATTTATATTCATTTAAATGGCTCTAAAGGCAGACCTGGAAAGAATTTGTATCATTGGACCAGTCTTGAAAACATTTATCTACTCTCTAGTAAAGAGCAAAAACTTGTCTTTCAGATCAACAATGGAAGATCTGGATGCTGTCATGCAGAATATGTTAGGGTGTCTTCCACATGAGAGAGCAGAATGTTGTGGGTACAGATTTCACACTGCAGCATTTACATCCTAGAGAGCGTTTGTCCAAATCCTTGATCCAGTTCCTCATTTGAGCAACTTTAAAAATTCTGTTACCTTTTCTTCAGTTGGCATCAGGCCCATCTCAGGCTGTCTGGATCTGAGAGGGAATTTTCCTCATAATAATTTAATTTGCTAGCACTTGTGTCTATGTTTGTCTCTTATTTTCTTTCTTTCTTTCTCATTGCATAAACTATGTGTTTCCTTGGTTACAAGTTAATAGTTAATAGTCTTGTTTGGAAGAATAATAACTTCCACTCCAGAAATAGTATTGCACTGCAGACTATTAGATAAGGTTCACTCAAGGCAAGGCATTTACTGGGCTTTTATTTAAATGGAGCTGCTAATTGAAATACTGGTTCGTATTGCCAGCTGCATTCTGTTCACCACTGTGGGCTGAATAACTGCTCAAGGGAAATAGTTGAAATGAGGCTACCAGAGGAGGAGGTATTCAAAACTTTGAGCTTGAGTAGAAGAATTCAGCCTTTTTCTTTGAAGACTGGGGGGGGGGGGGGGGGGGGGGGGGGGGGCAGGTATGGGTGTGAAGATGAAAATAGCAGCTGCCATATTAGTTTGGCTAGACTTACAGCAGAAATTATTGCTTGGAATATTTGTTATCCTCTATTCTTGATGCTGTTACTCCTGTAATCACATATTAGGCTTTTTTATTATTAATCTTGCATTTATATAATGCAGAATGATGTCAGCATTTCTTCACTAGGTCATTTATAAAGGAGAGTAATATGGAAGGACTTCATGAAGCGATGGGGCTTTTTCCCTAGAAGTTCTTTGAGGAAGGGGAGGAAAATGGTGCAGTAAATATGAGCAAGGTATCTGTTATGCTGCTGCATAAGCAGTAACCTGAAAAAAAGCATAATCCTGGCTGGGGAGATGTCAGGAATTGATCAGGAAAGGAAAAGAGTTCCAGAAAACACCAAGATAAAATAATGAAGATGATTCCCAGTGACAGTGAGAGTAATGTATGTGTATCAGCAGTCAGTCCTTTGCAGGCCAGGAAAAGCAGGACAGGAATGGTATAAAGACAGAGGCGTGGGTAGAGAGTTATGTTTTCTCTGAAATGTTCTGATGAGCATCACTAGTTTGAGAACAATATTACAAGGAGGACAACTTTCTACTGCTAGAATGGGATGTGGGAGGGAGGTTTGAAGGAACGTTGTTTTGTTCAGGAACATTCTGGGTAATATTTTCCACTTCAGACAGTACAGCTGAGACTCAGTCTTGCTCTAGCTTACACCCATGCATTTCTATTGGGGCCTCAAGCTGCCACAAGACACATCTGAAGAGAAAGTAAAACACTTTTTACGGAAGCCAAATGTGGAGCAATAAAACTTTTACTACGACAATGAAATATACAATAAAGCTGACACAAACCTTTCCTGTTCCTATCCAAGCTCTGCTCAGGGCTGTGGGATAGCTGATCAATTACCACCACCTGGAAATTTGTTTCCCTGACTATATTGCAGATGCTTTGGTCATTTCTGTCTACTTACAGTATCTCTAATTTGCATGCAGAGAGTTGTTTCTGCTAGAATTATTGGGAGTAGAAACAAATAACGTTGGCTTCTTTTCTCTTCAGATGTGCTTTCCCTGTGTTAGGTATGTGCTGTAGCAAAATGGAGATGTTTGTAGTTTGTATTTAATATAGTCATTTGCATGCAAAGTCAGGCTGCCTGGTTCATCTGGTTTCCCCAAACATGATTTGGAATTGCTTTCCTTTCATTCTTTTTGCTTGGATCGTATTCTTTCTCGGATTAAAATAACCCAGTTCTTGTTGCTTTGTGTGCTGATTGAATGGTTTGCACACACTCATGTTCTTGGAAAGAAAAGCTTAGGTATTCTGAAAGACTCTGGCACTGAAACTGCAAAGGCAATTTTTGCTCGTCTTTCTGTGGCAGCCTCAGTGGAAGGAGGTAGTAGCTGATGTGAATGGCTTAAACTACTGGTTTATGAAAAGGCTATATTTAAAAAAAATGGTGGTGACTTTTTAGATCAGCGTAAAATGTGAACAGATACATTTGTATCCTGATGAGAAGTGTCTGAGAACACAGATTTATGTGTGTACAGGAGAAAATACTCGTTTTGTCTGGGTTTAATTTGGTGGTTTGTTTTTTTTTTTTTTACAGTGGCCCATCCTCAGGAGCCTCACCACCCCTCTGAAAAGCCAGTCATCCACTGCCATAAATGTGGGGAGCCATGTAAAGGTGAAGTACTCCGTGTTCAGGCCAGACACTTTCACATCAAATGCTTCACCTGCAAAGGTAAGACCTTGATATTCTGTTAGAAATGAGTCAATTTGCGCAAATGTACCTTGAACCAGTGATGAGAGGTCACACTTCCTGCAATTGGCCAATTACAGGATATTTTCGTTGTTCAGTGTCCGAAGAATTTGTGGGCGGGAAGGGTAAAGAATGGGGGGTGAAATGGCTGAATAACACATGTACAAGCGGCAAGGTGAGCAGCACCACACAGAACAAATTCAATATGCAAACATCTATGATTTAATTGAAAGGAAAGATTATATGAGACATTTGATTTGGGGGGGGGGTGATAAATTTGCCACCACTAGAAGACTCAAAATAGCACATTCTGGTCTGAATACTTACACGTTCATTCTTTTTCTTTTCTACTGTTCACTGGGTACAAGCTACACAATAGATAATTATACCTGAAAGAGATGAAAAAAAAAAATCTTGGCTCTTTTTAATATTATTTTCAATTTTATTTGCTTCATACAGTTCTATGTAAACAGTCAGTTTCAGATATTTCCCAAATAGTAAATTAGGCCATAATTAGACTCTGGCTGCTTTGGTGATTTTTTTTTTTTTTTTTTCCCCCCCCTGTTTGTTTGGGAAACAATGGAACAACACTAAACATCCAAGATGAAGTGCTTTATGGAGAGTCACAAAAGATAGGAAGACAAAGTATAGCCCTAGCAGCTACTCAGAAATCCAGTGTAAATATTTGACTTGGTTTCAAACGTTGTGTTGAATGTATTTCCTGTTATTTTCATATATGGGGCAAGAGTATGTTTAGATTATACAGTGTGATGGGGTGAAAAGGAATATAGCATAAGAATACTTAAGAAATTTCTGTCTTTTTGTAGTTTTTGTTCTAAGTGCTTTTTCAAGGATTTGAATAATCTGGATTATTATTTTTTTAAACTGTTAATAGCAACCACTGCCTTTCATTAGGGATAGTTATGAAAATTAAGCTCCTTTTAACTGAACTGATTGCTGAAAGTAAGTACCTGCCTTGAAAAAAACCCACCAAAAAACTGCTGATGGATACTGACGTCCAAGAGAAACACGCAGGGTGGTCACTGAGGAGTATGTGCTGGGGCGAGGGGGAGCCTTAGCCACACGTTTTAGGAGAGGTGCCTTCAGTGAGCGAGCAGTGCAGAGGATCGTTACAAAAGGGAAAGGAGCAGAAGACAAGGGATATCTGTAGCAGCCATGCTGATACCGTGACCCTCAGAAAAAGCCAGGCTGGAGCTTCTAAGCTGAGTGGCCAAAAAAATTTTCTTTACTTGCTTTTCTTGTGGTTCGATTTTGCCTAAGCTCAAGTAATAGCAGTATGCGTGCTCACGTGCACACTGTGTATGTGTGCGTATCTATAAATACTCGTGTGCGTAAGTATATGCATACACGCACAGACACTTACTGGGGGCCTCTGTGTTGCTGGGCCTTCAGTCTGTGGGGCTGGGCCTCCTCTTCCTCCGTGTGAGCCTCCCCCTCTCGCTGGGTCTGCGCTCTCTGGGCCTCCCCTCCCACGGGCTGGGATTCTCCGGGCATCCCACTCTTTTCGGCCTCCCACCCGCCGTGGGCCTCCCTGACTCCCTAGGTCTCTACCTCCATGGGACCTTATCCTCTGAGCCTCCCACCGCTTCAGGCCTCCCTGTGTGAGCCTCCCTCCCTTTCTGGCTCCCCCTCGCTTGGTCCCCCGTGCTTTTGGGACTCCCTGACTCGCTGGGCCTCCCCTTCCATGGGCTGGGATTTTCTGGGACTCCCAGTTTTATGGAGGGCTCCCCTTTTTTGGAGTCTATTTCACCTGGGGGCTCCACTTGTGAGCCTCCCACTCGCTCAGCGCTTCACCGACCCTCTTGTTCTCAGCCTCTGAGGGCTTTGAGTCTCTGAGCCTCCCAGTTTTTTGGGGGGCCTCCCAACAATTTTGGGCCACCCAACTCTCTACAAGCCTCCGCTGTGTGAGCCTCCCGTCTTTTTATTGGCTTGTCATGCTTTCGGGCGTCCTACTCTTTTTGGGCTCTGCTCCCGCCCCACCCTGCAATGGGCCTCCCACACACACCCATCGGTCTCCCACTGTGTGAGTCTCGCCCCTCTCACTGGGCCTCCCCATCCGTGGGCTGCCATTCTCTGTGCCTCTCCCTTCCTTTTGGCCTGGGCCTCGTAATTTTATGGACCTCTACTGTGTGAGCCTCTCCCACCCTCTGGCCCTGCCCATCACCGGGCCTCCACTCTGAGCCTTGCCCTCAGATATAAGTATCTCTATATTTCTATATTTGTATTTATATTTGCCTGAAAGATGTAAGAAAGCTGCATGGCGGGCAGCTGGGTTCCTGGCAGAGCTTTGTCTCCTGTCAGGAGAGGCCTCCTGTCAGCCCCAGTTCTGCAAAAGGGTTCTAAGGCTTTGGGTTGTGGAGCTGCCTCGGGAATGGGGAGAGCCCTGCCCGCTCCTCGGAGCGAGGACCTGAGGGGCTCTCAGCAGCTCCAGCTCATGCCACTGAGCCCTCTGACCACAACAAGGACTCACTGTGGCTTTTTACAAAAAAGAGGCTTAATGAAGTGTTAAATAATGGTAAAACTACTTTTTCTGAAATCGTCACCTGTGAAGTTGGGTGTTCTGAAGCAGGGGGCAATCTTGACTCCTTCATGCAGTTTCTGTTTAATGAACAGCAATACAGTTGGCTGAATTAAGTAACCATAGTACATAGAATGACAGGTAAGATTATGGAGAAATATACAGTCCTGTGTGAAACAAGGGAAGAGTTGCATCTGTACAACCAGTGTATGCTGCCTTCAGTCCTAGCATAACGTAGGATAGATACAATGAAAGGGCTTCAGGCTTGAGGTGAATGTGGTGGAGCTGGTGGCAAACATGGAGAAAGGTGCTGGAGTAAATCAGAGAACTGAGTAACTAAAACAGAGTAGCGGAATCTATACTACGGAGCTTTTTGCTTCCTTTAAAGCTAAGTCATCTTTTCTGAAAGTCCATGTCTAGCACGTATACTGCAGATCCAGATTTTGAGAAGTGCCTCAAGCCTAGTGCCTGAGTTTCAGTTACATTTTTCATGTTCCAAATACGGGTGGAATAGTATAGTAGTGTGATTGCTGTAACTCTGTTCTTCTGCTTCCTAAATAGATAGGATATAGCAGAAATTAGAAATACTTGTTTTCCTATGTTACTAACTTTTTTTTTTAAAAGTCACTTGGGTTATTTGCATGCTGAAAAATGAATGGCTAGAATCTAAGACATTCTGTGTTTGTGTTACCTGTGTTTTTTAGTTAAATACAGCTAAATAGCTCAACAAATACTGAACTTTCTCCTGGATATTGATGTCTTTCATATGTGTCAAACTGGAATGTTATCAGCCCATCATGGAAAGCAGAGGGGAGCACTACATGCACTATTCCTGAAATGCTTGGGGTAATGCAAATGCATACGTCTTTCTGTATTACAGTTGCTGTATTTCAGGCAGTACTTGGTGTTGTATAATCCCTAAGCAGTTCAAAAACAGCAACAAGTTGTTTCTTCTACTGTTTCTGCCCAAAGTGAGTCGTGGTCTCAATTTACAGAAGACACTGGATTAGGGTGTTTCCAGCAGCAGGCCAGCTGAGACCCTTTGAGTCATGAAGAAGAATGGTAATTCAGGCCAGGCAACAAACAGCATGCCTGGGACCTCCCGAAAAAGCAAGGGAACAGATGGAACAGGGCTCTGGAATTGTTCTCCTGCTGATGCACTCGATTAATCTTGCTAATTTTGGGGGGTCTAATTTCTTCTTTCACTTGTGTTTTAGTTACTTACTCATACACTGCTTTTGTGCTTTGACTATTCTGTTGCAAGGCTGGGTTTACAAGGATACTCCCCTGCCCACCCCAGGGCAGTATCTAAACTCGTTGTGGCTTCTGTTTATGGATATATTTCCAAGCTGATGACAGTTTAATATTCTGCAATATTATTGACCTCATGACTGCTTGCATGAAGATCACCAGAGAAAGGAGAGCTGTAGAAATACCTCTCTGATGGAAGTGAAACTGATTTTTATCATTAGCTTGTTAAGGAAACTTTGAGCTTGTGGAAGGTGACTGGTTGCATGTGTTCACTTATTATTTAGGAGAGGGGGGTGACAGTGTAGCTTCTGCCTGTTTGCAGTATCTGCACATCCCAGTTTGAACTGAGAGGGCCAGTGCTGAATCTTAGAGACTTTTGCTGTTCAGTCAGTCTGCGCCTTATTAGTTGGGTTTGCCAGCAAGTGAGTGTCATCTTTTCTGTGTCCATTTGTCTTTCACTGAGAGAAAGGAAAGGGGTGTTTATAGGAGGTTGCTCCAAGTCCTGTTTCGAATCTTATACCTAAGCTGCAGAGCTTGTTTATTGTTGGCCTCTCATATTTAAGTGAATGCAGTTTTTGTTTAAACCATATAGTTATTTACTTATATTGCATGTTGTCTGACCATATGGTTCATACAAGTGGGACACAGATGTTCAAGTAAATTTTTTTTCTTCCTCTTAGTCTGATGGGTTTTTAATCTGACATGACTGTGACTCTACAGGAGGTGGAGTTAGACCCCCTCGGTTTATACAGCATGTTGTTAGCTAGAGGAAACAACTGATACTGGGACCAGAATGTATCAGCTGCATCTACAGGTGGCTTGGTTGTCTTTCCCCTTTCTCTATACTAAAGTTCGCTCTTGAGACTTCAACTCATACATCTACAGTGTGAAAGACTTGAACAAGCTTGTATTTGTCTGACTGCTGTCATACTTCCTGGAAATGTTTAAGTTTTTACCTATACACTTGGTCTGGTAGTCTAGTGAAGATTTGGAGAAAATCCATTCCCTCATAAAGCTGTCACACTAGTTGTATAGTAGCAGAGTTTCAGTGTTTTCGGTGTGATCCTGTTCTTACTTGCTCTGTATGAGATTCCTTTTTTTTTTTTTTTTTTTTTATTGTCATCCACGCTATCAACTTTGTGTTTACATCATACTGTTAAGCGTATTTGATATGATCATAATCCTGCTTCCCTAGGTTATGTCAGAGACACATAGGCCCTCCGTGATTGCTTGGCATGCGTGTCAGTGGTCGCTGTTGCACTGCAGGAACATGGTGACTTAAGCCTCCATGCTGCATCAGCCAGCTCAGGACATGCTCATGTGTCATCTAATGTGATCAGACAGTCATCTATCCCTGTAGTTTGGTGCTGCATCCATCTCTAGAATCTTTCTCAGAACAGAGTAACTGCTTCCTGACAAAGATGACAAGTAAAACCTCCACCGATTGATGTGTTCCCATACCCCCATGATAAGATGCAGCTAGCTGTTACTCTCTGCCTGTTGAGAACCAAGTGTATACAGCTGGTTTGTCCTATCTGCCTGGAAAGGCTGGCTAGTTCTATTTGTGGCTCCAGATAAGAGCTGCTCAAAAAACAAAGAGCTGAAAATGGTGTTGCCTGTCCCCCAGAAGGTGAGCTCTGCTGGCCTCCCGATAGGCAAAGAATCTCAGACAGTCAGCAGCTGACTTGGCGCTGGAGTTAACAAGGGAATGATGGACGGGGGAGAGATAAGAGACATTTAGGAGTGCAGCTCCAGGAGCACTGTTCAGAGCAGTTGTCTTTGGCTGTGTTATAACAAAGTCACTTACCTTGCTAAGAAATTACAGTGTGTTACAAATGCAAGTTTAATTCGATTCTGCATTGCCTCCAATTGTAATAAATAAGTCTTAATTTCTATTTTACCAGGAGCACGCTACTTTTACATAGCAAATTGCTAATGGTTACCAGGCAATGGAAGCAGCAGGCTGAGAGGAGGGAGGGTTAGATGAGGAGGTTGAAGGGAGAACAGACTAAGCTGGAGACCTCATTGTTTTACTTTTTGTCTTTAATAAGCATTGACATTAACAAGAATGAATTAGTAGCTTATAAAGAGGTAAAAAAAATTTCTTGTACGCATCTATGTACATGAATAACTTTTCTGGAAAAACTAGGGCTATTCACTGCAATGTCTGTTACATATGTAAATGTGTGTGGGATTAGGCCCTAAATTATGATGTGCATGAGCAGAGATTTTAATATCTCGATTTAAATTTTGATCTGATACAAATGAAAATTTTCTATCATTGTCAGTTGATTACAGTTCATTTTACCCTATTGCATGTACTAGGAGAGGAAACTTTGAGGCTAGCAAAATTGTTGTAATAAGACTTTATTATTAAGCCTGTGATTCATCCTCTGGGTTAGAGGGAAATACTGTTTCAATACACTGTATTGCTTAACAGAACAAGCCTTAAGCTTTCATAGTAACAATGTAAAAGTTTACATAGCTTGATTTGGTACATGTAGAGATTGGTTGCATTATCTTAACAAGGTAAGGTAGTATTTGTGGTAGGAGTATTTCAAATAGTAGACAGTGTCCCTGTTCTTGATGTCAAATATAAATTGGAAAACATAGCTTCCATATGGTAGCCTAAACTAAAAAAAAAAAAAAAAAATCTCATAAATAAGTAATCCTGCCATGAGAATATGGATGGTGTCCTAAAGTTTTCTAGTCCTCACTATGTGGCATAAATGTCTGTAATGTGATTAGGCTATGCCAGGTGGAAATGTTTCACTGTGTATGAATGTTTTACATACTATAGCGATATCAGATATCAAAAGGCAATTGCCAGCTAATATTCTTGGTAATTATAAGGCAAAACCAAGTCTTGGCATACAGGAAGCATTCCACAAACCCAGAGTATCCCACGGAGAAGAAACTTTTAGCTTCTATTAAAACATTGTTATAAATCAGCATAAAGCAGTTTCTTAATTATGGAACAAATGTGCTCATTTTCCTCTTTTGAGTTAGCTGTCTTTGAAGCTTACTTAGGAAAACCCCACATCAGTATGTACTTCCAGGATCCTTTGTGGTATGTTTAGGTTCCAGGCACGGGTCTGTTTCTTTTATGTGTTGACTTTTCCAAGGCTACAGCATCTGTAGTTCAATGAGCTTGACAGGGAAGGGGGAGGGTTCCTAAGTTTGGATTTTGGGATGCTCTGTAATCTTTGACTTTGAACTGGATCTTCCTCCCTTGAAGGACTGGGAAGAAGTTAGGGTCATGTAAGCAGACACTGTATCAATAGGCTGGAATGTGTTTTAAATCATTAGTTCTTTGACCTTTGATCTGTCATCAGATTCCTTCAGTGGCAGCAGGAGGAGGCTGCAAACTGGCTGCTGGGTAGTTAGTGCTATTAATAGTTAGGTGTCAGTGGATGGAAAGTTTATATATGAGGACATTCTTGTAGTAGATATCCAGTGCAGTGTTTGAAAAGATCTCTGCATTTCCACAAATACTTCTGACACAGAGACTGATCTGTGGACGCAGTAACTGGTGGGTAGAATGTGCTCCTTCCTGAGCATCAGGAAATTATACGAGATCCCCTGAAGCTCTGAACCACTGAACCAAAGAGCCTTCTATATCTAAAAGCTCTCCAGGCTTGTAATTCTCTTTCAGTACACCATGGTACTGCTTGCCAGCTTGTGAACTTCCCTTTTCAGCTTGGTTATTGAAACAGCCTTTAACATTATTAAGTCTTTTGATTTTTCTCAAGAGTGTTTGTATTTTCATTTTTTTCCTAAACCTGAGTATCTTGGCTTTCATTTACAGAAAAGGGCATTTCTAGTCATTAAAATACAAAACCTCGGAAAAATGTGAACCTGAAATGCTCTAACAAACAGCAGAATACAGATAAAAAGGACAGAACTATTACAATATCCTGGTTTGGACCATCAGGACTTTGGGGATCTGACTCAAGATCTTGAAGGATTACAACTCTGCATCCTTTACCCATGGTAGAAAGTCCCATGGAAGGGAATGAGGAAGAGTAAGTTGAGATTTTAAGGGTGAAAATGAAAGAGAAGTACTTGTTGCTGAAGAGATTAGTACACAAATAAGTGAAAAAGCAAAAAGGGGGTCATGCTGTTATCTGTGTGCACAGGGAGACCTAATAAGGGGCAGTGAGAACATGTTTAAGGACAGCAAATCAGGTTAGAACAGTTTAGAAAATCCAGGGAGCAATGGGATTCTGCTGTTCCTGGGAAGCTAACAGAGGTTAAAATTTCTCCCACGACAGGAAATGGGATTCGGATGTGAATTCATGCATTCAGGTAGCTTGATATGAAAGCAAGCCTCAGTTGCAGCTGTGAGAGTAACTGCCATTTCTGTAGTTGCGTATCTTAGCTTCTGTGTCTTGAAGCCTGTTCTTTTTCTTGCAGTGATGCTTATTGGTGTGTCCCTTCAGGTTCAGGTAAGGGCCTGGGAAGTTTGCTGTAAGACAGGCTGGTTTCCTGCAAAATGACCCTAACCCTCCCATAACCCATAAGCAGCAGGGAGAGCTCTGTCTCATTAGTGGCAGTAGACTTTGGGATGGCAATGGGCTGTTTCAGAGGTGCAGCAGATTTTAAACTATATCCAGCCCCTTGGCAGCGAAAGCTGCCTGTCAGCCTCCACACTTGTGGAAAACAGTCTCCATAAGAATTCCTGAGGATCCCTTGCTCCCTGCTGAAGAAGCATGGTGGGTGAGGTGTCTGTGGGCTTTGACAGTAGGGCTCAAGCTATACCCATAGATCTATCTCACACTGCTCTCCCATCCTCTGAACCTTTCATGCCCTTCTACTTGTTTTCAATAGCAATGTCTTATTTTATTTGGGTCTTTTTTCCAAATTATTCTTTCCGTTTTCATATAATACACTGAATTGTTAATTTTTGCTTTAGATGTTGACAGGAAAAAAATTCCAAGCAGTTTCATCCCATTCTGAAGTGGATTCTTGGTTTGCGCTTGTGGTTTTAATGCTATTAATGGCAATTGGTTGACACTGATCTTAGTTTAGTTGGGCCTGAAGTCTCTTTCATATAAACGTTTGACAGGGAATGAAATTAATTGCACTACTTGGCTGATGTTGATGAATGCTGACAGATGCCATGTCAGATTTTAACAAGCTACTGGATCCCTTTGAAAGTAGAGGGCCAGAAGGATGCTTTACAGGTGCTTGATGAGTGGTGCAGAGCATCCTTATGAAAATATGGAAAGTTGCTTGGGTTTATTGTCAATGTATCTTTCATTTGCCTGGCTTGGATGAGATGTATTTTTGTTCTATTCTTACATCCTTGGTTTGCTTATTTATAATCTTTTTAGAGAGATCTCTCATCTAGATAGTTAAAGCCAAGCTATACCAGGCTAAACTTCGACATTTTTCCACTGTTTGCATTTTCTTCAAGGTTCATTTCCCACAGACCCATAAATTACTTTGATCTCCACCTAGTGCTTAGTTTAATGTGAAAGGTGTTTTAAATGGTTGAATGATTCTTGCCATTGTTTCCATCCTGGTGCACAAAACACTGATATTTCAGTTGGGAAGCTGTCACATTGCTACATTATATATGGCTGTTGTTTGCTTGCTGTTGAACCCGGGTACTAGCTATTGTCTGTTAGATTGCTAGAAAGACTGAAATATATGCATGTCAGGTGCGGACAGGAAAGTTTCCCTGTGCAGTGTTGTTGGTATCTCCAGTGTTAAGGAGAAAACCAAAGCAAGCTGACCTCGTAGGACTAAAGGCAGTGTCATGGTGTTGACTGGGAAGTTGATTAAGTTAAAACTCTGAGCTCATTTGAAACTCCGTCATCACTAGTGGTTTCAGCTCAGTGAATGAATGCTTGCATTAAATGCTTAAAGGTTTTGCTCAAGTACCCCACTGAGAATTACTTGTGTCATAATGACAGTGGCACTCAGTAGTCATGCAGGCAAGGTGTTTGAAATGGAGAGTCAAGGTTTTTCAAGGGAAGAGGAAAAGGGCCTGGCTGGAGGCTAGAGGATGCTTCTCAGGGGCATCCCAGACTGATTTAGGAGATGAAAGAAATGCAGCCTCATCTTTTGCTCAGGAGGTATTTTAGCTGCTAAACCTTTCATCCAGCTGGTCACTAGATAACAAAGCAGATTTTAACATCACCTGTATTTGTCCATGTATATAAAGCTCTTTTGACTTCCCAGGGTTGTTTTTAAAGTCAATCTGTTGCAATGAGAAGAGATTCTAGAACCACTGGGAATGCTGGACACAGTTCCAAATAGCTTGGATCAAAATGCATCTCTCATCAGTGTATGGCAAAAAAAATCTCCAGTGACAGGACTGTGACAAACAGTTATCAGGATCTCTGTTACAGCTTTTGCAAAAAGCTGTATGCAATTTCTTAATGGTGGCTTGTAATCTTTCTGCAATTGTAGTGCTGCAACATGGCTTCTGAGACTTACTGTTCTTGTGGTCTTCTGATGATACTTTGACATACATTCATTCTTTAAATGATTTATGCCATCAAGAAGTGTTGATAAGAGGAATAAAACAAAGGCAGAGAAAGACTTAGTTCACTTCAAATGTAGAAACTTTAAACTTTAATAAGAACATGAACCTTGCTTTCATCAATGCAGGATTTGTTAAGCTCTCTCTTAGGCAAAAAAAACCCAACCAGATTTTTCCTGTGTATTTGCTTAGATGTAGGTGATAAACTGAAACATTGCCAAATTCGTTTCTACTTTCAAACAAGAAATCCATTATGTCCTAAGAAATAAATGTTGTATGAACATTTCCCTACTTGAGAACAGTACCATTATTCTATGAAGCTTAGAAATACAAGAAAGGAATAAAACCCCAACAGGAAATTGAATTTGCACCTTATTTAATGCATGGTGACAAAACAGATAATTAGACTTCTCTTAATGAATAGCATTCACTTCTGCAAACTGAGGGCCCATGCTTGTAGTCTGCTTGTGTGGTTTTGTTTCTTCAGCGTCAAAACAATTTTTCAATTTTTAATGAACATCAACATGGAGTTACTTTATGAAGGGCCTGGTTTTTCAACTCTCACTGACAATAACCCTATGGAAATACTACATATAATGCTCAGTAGGATCAAATTCTTCTTCCATTCACTTTGAAAAAATCTGATCTCTTCATTTTCATCATCTGCGTTAAAGCTTGGAAGTGACTCAGCTTAAGAATCGTCCTGGTCCCTTGGAGATCCCAGGCAGTTGGATTACCCTTGAGCAGCTACATTTTGTCAGACCCTGTAGCTTTGAGAGCTGACAGCAGCACTGACAGTATCTCCTACCTTTTTGTGCTCCAAGGATGCAAAAATAGTAGCTCCAGAGAGTAGTTCAAGAGAGAAAAAGCTAGTAGGTTAGTGTTTTCCATACAGTGGGAGGCAGAACTGTGTTCCAGCTTATTCCATTCACAAGAGAGGCAGGATCATCTGTTTGGAATATGAAATTCTTTGATATACAGACTCTGAGAAAAAGGCTGAGTTCCTCCAGGAGCTGTTGAAGATAATGGTTTTCTTTTTTCATTTAAAGAAAAATACTGATTTTTTTTTTTTTAATCTCTATGTTTGTGGTACCTCAGGGAATAGAAATGCTCCCCAGTGTCTCCTGTTTCAGAAGGGAGGTTCTGGTCATGTAAAATGGGATTTCTTCTATCATATTGAGTAGGAAGGGTCTTGGGGAAGTGTTATTCTCCTGTAGAACTATTTCCATGTGACGGATGTTTACAGAATACCTCTTGCTTTTTGCCTTCTCAAGTATGATTTGTGCATCACTATTGGCTCCACAAAGTAATTCTTTTGAAGTTGTTTTTCCCATCAGTATAGGAAAAAACCGAAAGAACATAATTTGATGTTTCCTATAAACTGTCATCATTTTGGTATTAATTTTTCTTTGACATGATACTTGTATCACAGCACTTGCCTAGATCACACTATTAGGATTTATTGTACGTACGCAGCAATCACAGCTGCTTTCTCTTCATTGCCTGTGCTGTCTGTGGCATGAACGATGCTGGGCAGATGTTTTTTTTTTAATAAAAACAATCACGATTCGTCATCTATCTTTTCTGTGGTATTCCTACAGTGGTCATAAATATGTGTGCTAAGGCAATATGTTTAAGCTTGAGGGGATTTGTTGTCAGAACCATGACTTGTGCACTGTTGCAAAAAGGAGAAAAAAAAAGAAAAACTGTTTAAATCCCATCCTTGTTTGTATACCGCATTGTACACCAAGTGTGGATACAGTCATGTTCATCCTTTCTGATTTGATCTCTGAGTCAAAGTGAAAGCAGCTGGCCGGAACAGCATTTTTCCAACCATGGATGTTAACACTCTGGGTGACCCTTGTTTCGCCCATGTACCTTAAAGCTGTGATTAGTGATAGGAACACATGTGCTAAATTGACTGCAAAAATCTGTTGTAATGTGGGGTTGCCAGGACTTGTCTTTAATTCTTATAGATTGGCGTGTGCTTCCTGCTGTGAGTGTGCCAAAGATGATGCATCTGCTGGTGGTTCACATCATAAGCAGTTCTGGTTGTGCCTGAACTCATGACTCGCCACTATGAGAGAATTTAACTCATTCTGAGTTATTGACAAAAAGAATAAGAGATTGGGTGGAAAGGAGACTTCCTAAAGAAAAGAGCAATAGAGGGAGCTTCTTTTTGATAATAGCAATTAGGGTCATTAAAAGACTTGCCAAATAATTCTATCCCCCATTTTCATCACTAGGCTTGAATCCCTGTGGCCACACAAAAGGGATAGAGCTTAATAATTCTGAGTGCATGAACCCTTCCATTCAAAGTTTGTAGTAGTTTTTGCAAGCAATGATCTGCCACAGACCTCCGTATGATACGTTGAAGCTGGATTTTCAGAAGAAGCTAGTACAGAGGTTGCATTGAAAGTTACTTTTGATCATCCTACCTCATCAGACCCATTGCCTAGGCAGGTAGAGAAGGCCATAATGACTAAACGAGTTTTTCAGAAGGTGACTCATTGGTAGAACTGGGGACCATAGTAAAGAGCCAGAGTTCATATATGCAGCTTCTGAGGCAGATCGAGCAGCATGCTGAGTGTCTTTAGCTTGAAGCTGAAGTATGTATATAGACTTGGATGTTAAAGCTACAAGCTGAATTGCAAAGTGTAATTTAAATAATGGCATAGGCGCATGAGTACTCCATAGCTCTTGATGAAATTTAGCAGCTTCTGAAGCATCTAGTATTGACCACTCCTTGACAATACTCCAGTTCATACACTGTAACCACAGGATCTAACAGTCTGAATACTGAAGTAATCCCTAACAATTTTTAGACATTAAAGTAGAATTCTCAGTTACTCCATGATTTAACTGTAAGGATCCACCAAAGGTAACTTAGAAAACCAACCTGTTGTAAGTAGGCTTAGGTTTTGCCTCTGGACCTCCAGTGGAAAATGACTAGATGGCCCACAACTCAGGAAGAGTCTAAGATGATGTGGTGTAGAGGTCGCAGTATCTTCTGCCTAATGGTTACATGATATTGTACCATTAGTTTGAAAATAATTTTTTAAACAAAATGGAGATCAGTAGAAGAAAACGGAAGAATGAAAGATGTTTTTTTTCTGGAGGTGTACCTGAAAACCAGCTTGGAGCATTTTGCAGCATTATAATAGAGCCTTAACAATAGTTCTCTCTAATTCTCCTAAGTCACTGATAATTGAGTTTTGGCTGCTTGTGGATTTAATGCCACCATGAAATGTAATTTGTTTGCACATGGAATATTAACACTGTTTTATGCAGAAATATGAAACCAGAGAAATGCTATTACTGATACTGCTTTTATTTTAAGCTGCATTTTAGTGCATTCTGTTTATTGCTATTCTGTTAATTATTGTTACAGTAACAGTCATTAGACCTCCAGGGCTTGGCAACAGGCAAACAGAATTTGCAATCCCTGCCCCAAACACATTGCAATTTTAATTTTCAAGGCGGTAGTTAATAAGATATTAACCAATTATAATGGGGGAGAGAACGAACGTTGTGCATAATATCATGCTTGGAATTTGTGGCAGAGAGATGAACTGAACTCAGTTCCCCTGAAAATCTTTCTGTATTTCATATTTGCATTTTTGAAGGACTCTGTAACTGCAGGGACCTAGAATCCTGCTTGCTTATTTTTCCTTAATAATCAGAATTTCTGATATTCGATATTTCTGATATTTGATCTGAATATACTTGAATGTTATGAAGAGGGATGAGATGGAATTGCTTGCAGAGTATGAGTTAAGCTAGCATACTAGACTGCTGTGAAGAGTAGTTTCTCTTACTGAATTACACAGATACAGCAGTATACAGAGGAGCAGTAGGTGTGGCTGAAACTAAAATGCCTGGGAGCAGCCATGTATATATTTGTTTAAGAATTCATCTAGCAGCTCCTATTTATGCTTTCTTACTGAGGTGAATAAAGAGGACTTTTTAAAGCTCGCATGAAGCAAGTAGTATTTTTGGTGCTACTGTGGGATGTTAAATAGGTAGGTTCAAATCCTTTGTTCAACTCAAGCTAAAGCCGAAGTGTGAAATTCAGTTTCCCATCTCCTATGGCACTTTCTCTTCATAAGAGTTGGCTGTTATACGATGGATTTCTTCGTCTCCTGTGTCGACCAGAAATGCCACTGTAATACTATGAATATTTTCTTAAAGCAAAACAGGCACCTGGTTTTGATGTGTTTTGGGTTGGGTGAATAAGCATTTAACAGTAGAAAAACTGCCAAGTCACAGAAATCCGTGACTGGTCCTTCATCCTTTTACTGATATAATTATTTTTCCCAATAAAGTTGTACATGGCCACAAGTCTATATCCAAATGTTAGAGTTGTTTATCTAATTCATGAAGTACAGGGAGTATAGTATGTAAAAGACTTAACACAAGATCAATGCAGATTAGGTACTCAAAGGTAATAGTAGTTCTTAGGACATTAATTTGTTCAGAATACAGGTGGGGAATACTCTTCCTATTGGCTTTATTCAGTGTCCAGTATACTGTTGTATAGTTTGGCTGCATATATCATGAAATGTGTATATAGTGGAGATGTGGCTATATTTTTAATGCTTGATTTTCTCTTCACTGCAGCTTTCTCCCAGTATTTATGTCTAAATTAATACTGTAAAATCACCCTGAAGATTTGAAAGATAATATTTTTAAAGCAAAACAAAAATTATTGATGCAACGATGGTGAAGCAACTCTGTTATCTGAGGACTGGAAGAGTTAATCTAAACCATACAACATTTCTAAAGTATTCATTGTTTCAAAAAGAATGAGCACCTTGAAAGCTTCTTAAAGCATATGGTTGCAGGAAAAATGTATGCTAGTGTATAAAATAGTAAAATCTGTTGTATTTATGGAATCACATCTTTTCTTCTGCTCAACTCCAGTCCCAGAAGTGAAAGCAAGATTGCATTAGTACAAATAACTCTGATAACAGCATTAACTGGGTGATGTGAGGTAACCGAGGTCTTGGCGAGGACCAAGTACATGAAAGTTACAATAATATAGATTCCTCCAAGGAAAGTCTTTATTACAAGCTCTCTTCTAGCCAGAGAATACCAACTATCTCCTGGGATGTCAAGGCATGTAGTGACAGGAGGAGAAAGCAAAAATCTGACAGAAGGGAGCAAGACCACCAGGGTCATCTCATTTGTCAGCAGCATAGACGGTTGCTGACATCCTTAGTAGGTGTATTTTTCCAATCTGTGTGGTTTTTTTTTCTTCCAGTGTGTGGCTGTGACTTGGCACAAGGAGGCTTTTTCATTAAGAACGGGGAATATCTTTGCACCTTGGATTACCAGCGTATGTATGGTACCCGCTGCAACGGTTGTGGGGAGTTCGTGGAAGGCGAAGTAGTGACAGCTCTCGGAAAAACTTACCATCCAAGCTGCTTTGCCTGTACTGTTTGCAAGTAAGTCATCCCTTTAAACTAACATGGCGTGAACCAGTACGAGGAAAACGGGGAGAAAGGTATCACCATGAGACACAAGTCTCAAGACACATTTCTCTTTAGGAAGCATTTGGTTGGAAAAGATCTGCTGCAAGTCTGATTTTGAGGGTCTTCAAAATACCACTCATTTATTTGGAGGGGACACCTTCTCTGTTACATGTAGTTCCCTGTTCTCAGAAAGTTACTCTCACATATCGAAGAATTGAGTATCAGGCTTACATGTTGAGATAATGGACATGGGCTGAGTTGAGTTCAGATGATCAGCCGAGCTTGATGGGAGAAATGAGGTAGCGCAGAACTCTGCATGCTACAATAGAGAAGTCATTTGGGCTATAAGAACAGTTAAACGATTGAAAACATACTGGAGACTCATTTTCATATCATGTAAGAACACATGGCTTTGGGACAACTGTGATCCCCCTCTTCATCCCAAATGTTATTTGTTGTTCCCAGTTCTACAGGGAGTAAAAAGAAGTTAACTGAGGCTGGGTGGATGGGCCAAAAGGTGGCATTTTTAACTTGTATTTTTGTTTAAAGTCTCACTAAGATGTTAATTCAGAATTTAGGAGACTACTGGACAAATATTCTACATGCTCTCATAGGCTGCTCATTTGAGCAGTTCTATACTTGAAAATCTCAGCTCAGCTTTACAGCCTGAACTCAACCCAAAGTCCCTGTGCATAGTGTTCTCTATTAGCTGGCTGTAGGCACTGAGACTATGCTAGAATTTAGGCTGTCTTAGCATGTACCTTATTGCTATGGTGATCACTATAATATTTTGGATACACTAGGAGAAATAAAACTTCTGTAGGTTTTTATGGAAGTGGCACAATTTATAGTAGTAAAAACAATCTTATAAAGCAGAAGTAAAGTGATATTATGGTGCCATCATGATTCTACAGAGAGCCAACTGTGTTATGTATATAGTTACTATTTACTAAGCTGGAATTAAGATGGCCATCAGGTTGTTCATTTCTGCAGTTCTGAGCTCTGCAAGTAAAACAGAAGTTTTCTTAAATGAGTTTCAGTGTAATGGCCGAGGGACACATTACAAGCATCAGATAGAGATGTAGGTAGATTTCATAGAGAGGGACAACCCAAAAGACAGGACCTGTTCCTTTGTAGTCTTGGAGGGAGATGGTGGAGTTCTCTAGAAGTCAGAATCTGACAGCAGTCGAATTGTCTGAAACTTAATGCAGGAGGATGATATGAACAAGAAAGGCAAGAACCTACGTTCTGAGATATTACCTTGTTGGAGAACCCATCATATGATGCGCCTGAGTATTAGTGTGGCAGGCTTGCCAGCTGCTACCTTAATCTTTCATAGCTATCTCTGATGAGTAGCACTTTGTCCTATAGCCTGGTACATTTTTCAACACCTTTTCTATTGAAAGTATTTTGAACATTTTTCCATTTGGTTTTTAAAAGTGTGTGAATTTCTGCATGTTGGTAATCATAAGATGTGTATGTTTCCATTTTATTTTCCCAAGGACAGTGTGAAAGTAGATGATACAGTATGAAACATGACATCAATTTTCTCTACATTGACTTGCATCCATCTTTTTATGTTAAATGAACGAAAGATGAGTCATTGGAATAGATTCATGAAATGCAGTATTGCTGCTGATTTATTTATGGCCTGCTTAAGAATGGCAGTGGAAGGGAAACTAGAACAATGCCTTAAACATTTTATATTGTGGAAACAAGCAGATGTTCATTTGTTAAGGACAGTTTTGGAGTGAGGTGTGGTGTAGGGGGGTCTGTACTCAGCAGCTGAAGCTACTTACTAAAGATTTGGAGTTACTAAATCTTCTCATTTTAGTGAAAAGCTCATAAAAAACATTGTTCATCCTCTGTTTTATACACCAAATAAGAGTTAACAGCAATGTCAATTTCTGCCTAATGCATTTTGTTGGGTTAAGCAAATCCAACATTTTGTTGGGTTCAGCAAATAATCTCAAATTTCCATAGTGCATTCAGCGTTTACCTTTCTCCTAGCACCATCTGTACAGGTAGCAATTACAGTGGTGGTTCTGTAATGTAGATACCTATTTTAAATCTCTAGGAGAATGAATGTGGATAACATCTCAATTTTTTTGCAAACTGCTACATCCACTGTAATGTAGTCATATATTTCATTGCTGAATACAGATGAAATTAGTGTATTTATGAGTGACTAGCTCCACATTCCTTCACTAACCTCAAGACCAATTCCACTTCTTCCTTTGAGTTCTCTTCTGTACCATTTGCTGTCCACAACATCATGCTGAGACCATCATAAATCTAGCTGTTGTGGCTAAGTGGATTTCACTGTCGTCTACTCTTTAGATAAAGTGTGTTTGATAACTTTTGAAAACCAAAATACAAGGCAAGTCTAACCTCTGCTCTGCTTGCATCCACAGATTTGATTTCTTCCAGTGCCTGGCTTTGCCAAGGCCACATTGCAGAAACTATTTGGTCTGAGTTTCTGTAAAATACTGATTGCATTGGTGAAAGGCAGCAAACTCAAGGGATAGAGAACAGAGGAAAATTTCTGGCATAGCTTTGCTAAAATACATTTTTCTCTTTAACTCTCTAGGCGTCCATTTCCACCAGGCGATCGAGTTACCTTTAATGGAAGGGACTGTCTCTGCCAGATGTGTGCTCAGCCAATGTCCTCCAGTCCAAAAGAATTGTCTGCCTCAAGCAGTAAGTATGCCATCTTCTTTCTGAAGCCTCTCACTTTCCCAGGTTCATCAACATTTGGTTGAAACTAACTTAATGCAATCTTTTGGGTTTGTTTTTGTTTTTTTTTTTTAATTTTTCCTCACCTTTAGAAATGCAAACTATCTCTGAGAACCATTGTTTTTTCTTTCTTTTTTTTTTTTTTTTTCCTTCATTAAAAGTGTCTGGTACTACAGGTGGGAAGAGACACACATTTCACTATGAGCAAATGACTTTTCCCCAATGACTGGATTTTTAAAAGGCCTGATTTTCCTTTATAGGCACTGGAAAAGTATCTAATTGATGAAATCTGAGGTTTCAGAGTTGATAGATGCCATTTTTTTTTCATGTATAATTGCACAGGTTTAAGTATTCAAAGGAGGACAAAGTCAGAGGAAATTAATTTTCTTGTACTATTTAACACCCTAATTTAATTAAATTATCCTTTAAAAGGAGTATCACCAGGGTTATGCTTCCAGTAGACTGATACCAGAATGATACTGTGATCAGAACCTCAAGAAACCTTTTTTAAAAAGAGAGAGAGCAAGTTAAGGGGAAAGAGAGAGAATGAAGAAGGTTTGGGAAGGAAATTAACTTTGTTTGCTGTTGGGTTTTAATGCTTTTAAAAAATAATTTGTAAATTACTGATATTAATCTCTGCCTCTGGTAGTTAATTTTTTTAAATCTTTGGGGATTTCTGATTATTTCTGTGACTGCTGGATTGTACTCAGCACCCTAATCTGTAATGATTTACCCAGTATAGTATTATAATTCAGAATGGCTAGAGATTTCCTTGGGACACTAGGTTGTTTTCCACCAGTGTTGGTTTCCTTCAGGAAGACACTGTGTATTTTGTACTGGTTTGAGATCCTAGGATTATAAAGTGCAATGTGAAGGCAAAGTTGGATAACGTTTGTGCTCAGTGGGCAAGTCAAGTGAATCTCAGGTTATCTAATTTGCCTGAGAACATGTAATCAGACACTTAGCAAAATGGAAAATGAGAGCCATTTTTTTGTCACCATGCCTTTCTGTCTGTTAAGTGATACTTTTCCGCTGTAACTGTAGATTTGGAGCTGAAAATGAACAGGCCTAATCACTTAAGAAGGAATTTAGGAACCTGAAAAAAGCCTTACAAAACTTACAATCCAACATAGAGGTGTATGAGGTACTTCAGGCACCCAGAGAATCCTTCTGAGATAAAGGAATGATGTGGAAATTGTATTTGTTTGAATTACTGATATTTAGGAGGCGTAATTGGCAGGGAAATGCCAGGCATAGAGGTATTGGACGGTACTGATGTTCTTTTTCTAAGCGTGTCACAGCACTGATTCCCAAACAACTGGTGTTCAGTGATTGAAGTAGCTGGATCACGCTACGTCTGGTTCTCAAAAAGTGGCGCACTCGTCCAGCAGTGTGGCGGCTTCCTGGATACATGACTCCAGGTGCCAAAATGCCCCTTAGCAAATGGTGGGCTGAAGTTGTCTGGTAGTGAGCAAGTGAAAGAGCTGGAGAGTCACTTCCTGATAGCCATAGTCTCTGCTTGAATTGAGTCTTGGGTTTCACACTGAAGCCATAGGTAGCAAGGATTATAAAACAATCTTCCCTGATACTTGTGATAAGATTTTTTTTTTTTTTTTTTTTTTTTTTTAAATCAAAATCAGGTCCTGCTGGGCAAACTGCCTTACCAGTACACACAGCAAGAGAGCTCGTGCTCTTAACAGTTTACAAGTACCTGCCACTGTGCATCTTGTACTTTTATGGATAAAGACTTGTAGAAAGCTATAGCATAGAGTTTCTTGTCATTTTAGAGCAAATGTCTGTCCAAAACAGACAAATAAAAGTGAGACCAGCATGTGTTTATAAGTTGAGAAAAACTCAGTTAAAAGAATACTAATGAAGTGTCCTCTGTCTTCAAAGATATGCCAGCTACTGCTTTAGCTTTGTGCAAAAGTTGACTTAGATACGGAGAAGTCTTTCTTGCTGGCACTCAAGAGTAAATTTTCATTAGTGTAAGCCGTTCCAGATTGCTTCCATGTCTCTCCTGCTGGCTGAATCAGACACATCAATTTTTTCTAATGCTTTGCCCTTTTTTGACAGGATTTTTTTTTTTTAATACAAGTTCTCTTAGAAAAGAATCTCATTCATGCTGTGCATCTATTTTATATCCTATATTGCTGTCAGTTTCCCCTGATTACTTCCAAGTAGATTACTAGAGGAGGCTTTCCTTAAAACAAAGAAAGTTGGATGTGAAGAAATTCAATAGACTGAAGGTATATCAGGTTTGATTGGCTTATGTAATGTAAAAGGAAGCCTTCTATCCACTAGAATGTCTGCATTAATGTTGACTTGCCATTTTCTAATGTCTGTTACTTCACATAAATGAAAGGCTTATTGACAGCTTTTCTTGGATGATTTCAAGGAAAATCAAATGCCTCTAAATACAGGGGTTAACATCTCAAATAACATGAACCTGAATATTGTTACACTCTTTTATAGTGCACACTAATGAAAGCCAGAAGCAAAAATACCGAATAATTAATTTTCTTTTTTTGTTGTTTAATATTATTTGGGTCCGTGGTACTTATTTCTGTTATTTATATTAATTTATTTCTTTCACTGCACATGTATTACCTGGAGTAGTTATAGCTATTTTCTTGAAGAACCATTTCAGTGACTCCTTTTTTATTCTAATTTGCTAAGACAGTCTTTTTCAGTATACAGATGCTATAGAGTAATTATAATTCACAATTTAGTCAACCCTGTTCCTTAGACACTGCTAGAAGTACACAGTGCACTAGGTTTGGGATTTTCATTCATTCAGCAGGAAATCTAATACCAAATACCTGTAAATAGCTTTGCAGACAAATGAAATGGATGGTGTTCATTTTTGTTATTGTTTTATTTCATATGACAGCTTGATAAATGAGATGTGATCTGTAAAGCAAAGTGACTGGGACAGATGTAGAGCAGCACAGAAGCAGGGCACAACTAGACAACACTGACTAAAAGTGTGATGTTGATGGCTTGGGTAGTTCAGGGTTTTCAAGATTCTGCCAAAGACAGGAAGTTATTTTCTTTGGAGCCCAATAAAGGAGTAATATAAGTAGTGTATCCTGGTAATTACTATTTATGTTTTAAACAGTGTCCAGGTTTTCTATACAACATCATGATTGCCTGGTTTGTACTGTTTTAAGCTCTTTCTACTTTCTGTTGTATTCTAGCTACATGATAGCACACCTGTGTTTGTTATGGTCCATACTGGCTTTCCAGAGATGCAGTTGTACAGGCATCTATTATTTCTGAATTTTAGGCAAGACTGCAACTTGTGTGCTTGGCTATTTGGTGATGGGTGCCCTGCTTCCCACCACCTCCCCTCATTTTACCTTCTATTAGTTACTGTCTCCTGTATTGTATCTCTCCTCCATACATGACAGCCTTATTTCATTGTCCCTCAGCATTTTGTATCACGTATTCTGTAGACTGTTTTCGAAGGCCACCTTTAAAAATCTGTAAATTATATGGGATTTTTTTCCTAATTTCATGCTGTAATTTAGAGTGAAAAAGAGTCAAAGCCGAAGTCAAACTTCTGAATTTTTGTTGTTGTTATTTTACGTTGTTTGGGGATTCATGGTTCATTGTTTCCATGTCGTCAGAGGAATGTTTATCTAGTGGTTACTTCCCATGCACCTGGGAATTGTGAGTGTAGCTTTCTGGTTTTTTTCATACATATTTTATATATCAGGGTTGGTACTTAAATTTCAAGGCGCAGTTTTCTACCAGCAAAATGAAAAAATAACGCTGCCCTAGCTTACTAGTATGTTGTGGTTATAAGCAAATTGAAGATGGTATGGTGCTTAGATGATGCAGTCCTAAGTACTGTACTACTGCCTGACCCTTATCTATTGATGCTAAAGTCATTAAAATTAGAAAATTTGTGTAGTTTTAACTTGTGTAAGGAGAAATTCAAGAACCTAAGGTCTTCCTAAATCCTTGTTCTTCATCCATTTTAGGGTTAGGTACCTTTGAAAGAGTAGTGTGAGCTTTATCATATGTCTTTCCAGGCCCCCGCATCAAACTATTTTGTTGCCCTAGTGGCCAAATTCACAGTGACTGACGGTACGCACTCTGGATTTCTATTAGCATTAGCGTGTGAAGCAGAGGCAAGTAGGCTGGCCATGTTAACAGGCTTACCCTCTTTCATACTTCTTAGTTAGGGGATTTTATCAGTGAATTCTCACCAAGGCAGCTGGTAAGTGAACTGATGTGGACATTTGAACAAAAAATTCCCTCGTTTAGTCAGACCTTCATTTTTAAAAAGTACCACGCCAGCTTGCGTTTCTTCTTGAATGCACAAGAGGTGTCGTGAAAAGTACAGCTGAGAGCAGAGCAGCCGTAGAGAGATTCCCTGCGCTTGGGGTGGGCGTGTGAGTTGGTGCCACCAGTCTGCTCTGGTGGAACTCGAACCAGCAGTCTTCTGGCTCAGGGGTCATCGTTGAAATTCTGAAGAGACTATGTGTCTTTGACCACAGTTTAATAAATTTCCCTCTTCCTCAAACAGAGATTTTTCCCTTAGGCATTCTGCTCCACTATTTCCATGATAAAGCACTTCAGCAATAAGAGTGTTATGTTATTTCCCTACCTGAGGCTGAGACATTTCTCTGTTGGTTTGTTGTCTGGGTGCTGGTTAGGAAGTTTTAGTTATTTTGGATTACCTTTTTGCTGAAACGTTGGATCATTTTAGTGATGTGCATGAACTAATTAAGAAATTGCATTTCAAATGAAAAGTGGGCTTTCTAGATGGATAGCAAAAAAACTCCCTATCCAAAAGAAACTGAAGCGTTGCAATCACCTATCAAGAGTTTTCGTTTGAAAAATTAATCTTCTTTTAAAATGATGGTGGAGACTTTCACAGTTTCCTCTTCTTCAGTGAAATAGATACTTGTGCCCTGTATATGCCAAGATATCCAGTGATGATACTGTTTGGAAAGAAGCACGGGGAAGTATTTCAACTCCCCTTTCTTTGTAACAGCCTCTCCAGTGAGTTAAGAACATTACAGTACAGCCAAGACGTGGACCAGAGTTTTCAAAATGACCAGTGTTACATGTGCATAAATAATCTTTGGTGCAGCTGTTCCCTGCCCAGCCAGCATCCACGTGGAGATTTCACAATACTGTTTTGCATGTTTGTCCTTGTCTGTTTTGCACATTATGTTCTGGTTCAAAGAATGTAAGTTCTCTGGGACAAATGTTTTCATACCCATCAGTACAGAGTCTAACAGAGTTGGATCCTGGCTCACAACTGGGGATCTTAGCTCTATTGTGATATAAATAATGAGCTTAATGCTTAATGAACTTGTGGGAGAAAGGTATCTTTGTTAATTATTCCATAGCTGTATCTCTTCAAATAACCTGCAGCTAAGCTCCCAGTAAATATCTGAAACTTCCAACAAGGTTTCTGGTAATGTTGAAGTAGAGCAGAGCCAACATACCTTACCTATTGAAGAAAAAGGTGGCCAGGAAAAAATGAGAATCATCTTTTTCCTCACTGCCCCGAAAGTCGGGGGGAAGCGAGATTGTTTTTGAAACAATGAAGGATCAGAATGGAGAGGCAGCAAATTTGCTTTGCAGTCCTCCTTCAAAGACTCTCTAATTCTTAATGCAGTTTTATATTTGGGACATAACCGTCCTTTCATTAGATAAAGATATAGGTGACTGTTGCCAGTATTCAGAAATAATGTGTGAGCTGATTTATAGGCATCACAAACTTCTCCATTAGAAGTTAGCTGAGTGGATAAAATGGTTGCAAAATTCCTTTTAATCTTGGTTCTTGTGAAAAGTCTGCAGCTAGATTTGTAACTGTTTAGCCACATTTGACTCAGTTTTCGTTATTTTGTTCTTTATCCTTCTTTCCTAAGCTGTCAGAAAATTCCTTCAAGTCCATAGAAAAGACTTAAAAAGTGAAGGGTAAGAGTTGGCTGGCTATTTGTAAGCAAGCTATCTGCAGTGATTTTTGGCTTTAAAGGATATTAAGCAACATCCAACACAGGATTTTGAGCTAATTCTTAGGAAATATCCTACCATTTCACACTGTGTGTCAAAGCTACGTAGTATATATAGGTATTGTACAAATACTTGGCACAGATGTGGACAGGCCTTAGTGTAAGACACTGAGCCCAGTTTTGCCTTAATACACACAATATCCATAAACTTCAGTGAATGTACTGGGGAACTTAAACGGGCTCAACAATTATGGTTTTGAACATGCGTTTTAAAAATGTAGTTTTTAAAATCCTCTGTATAATTTTGAACCTTAAGGTTTTAGTATATTTTGTGTGCTATAACACAAAGATTTTCTTGTTTCATAATTCCTGGCTTATTTGCTAAAGATACAGAAACACTCACATATCTCTGTGGCATTAAAGCCTGCATACCTATGTTCAGGTACTGGAGATTCAGTTGAGGATTTGGGGGACTTGACAGAAGGGACTTGTGTCTTTTTTAATTTACCATAGAATAAAGACATACCACAGACATCATTGTGGATTGATTTCAAACACTGTGATTTAAATCACTGATTCTAATCATGGTTTACCTGAGAACCCAGGAAACCTTGATTAGAATAATTGATTTTAATCTTGTTTTACATTTAGATTTTTAATTATAATAGGCTAATTGATAAGCATGGGGATATTCCATATCTGTACACATTTACTTAAACTAATATAGCTCCGCATAAATTTGTCATATTCTTTAACATCTATATTTTTCCCTAATGACTGTTTTTCCTCATGATTTATGTCAAGCTCTGTTTGAATGGAAATTGAAGTTTAATTAGAATGCATAAAATAGCATTGTGGATTTTTTTTAATTTAAGAAACTACCTGAAATCTGCTAGACACATGAAGAAAGTAAATGCATTAAAATATTTTTTAATTTTGGAACTGCTGGTTTGTCAAGGGTCTGTAGCTTATAAAACTATTTACTTTGGATCACCATGTTCTTAAAGATTTTTTAAATGGCAGATGTTATCGTTCCTGATTTTGTTCATAGATAGGAAAAGGAAAACAAGTTTCTTCTCTCTGTTTTCAGATCCCATTTGGATTTTTAACCTGGATTTCATTAAAATTAAAATTTAAAATTCTGATTTTAAATGAAATAATTTATTTTTAACTATCAGTATTTAATTCTCCGTACTTTAATCTAAATTTGATTGTAATAACCTTGCAGAGCAGCTACATTTATGACTTAATATATTGAGCATACGGTGGGTCTAAAATTTTACCCTGCCCCCCTTTTTAAGAATAAAATAAGCAAATCAACATGCAGGAAATGATACAAAATTCAGAGAAATTATGCAAACCCAAGCACAGTTCTTTCCTGGCAAAAGCGTTTAGATTACACCTAAGAATATGCAGCTCTTCCTTTGATAAATCCTTCCAATGACACAGGCCCATTTTTATGATTACTCCAAGATTTATTCTTTTGAAGAATGTTTGCAATTTTTGAGGCATTTTCATCATTTGAATTGCTTTATTGAATTGATTTTAGTCCTCGCTTGTATTTCATAACAATGGCTAAATTACTTGAGTAGCCTCCATTTACTCAGCTATTTCTTATTTTACAAGGATGGGTATTTTCACTGCTGCTTTATAAATTGCCTTAGATCCTTCTCTGGAGGTGTATAAAGCATTGTTATAGCGTAACTTTTGGGTGATAGAGACAGAGCAGCAACTGTATTAAGAATATACTTGTGGCAGGGAAGGAAGTTTCTGATTTACGAGTTTTCTATCAGAAAATGTTCCTTCACAAAAATTGCTGTTTTTCAGGAAGGTGTTTTCAGTCCAGTTTGCCCATTTCTTTTGTATACTCCTGTGTTACATGTAAATTGGGCAGAAACAATTATGAATAGACTATATGAGTGTACTAAATAAATATTGGTTCTTATTTGTCTAAGTGTAACCCCATCTTGAACTTGGAAATTGAAACATGTCCATGTCCTTAGCTTTTACCAGAGAAGTACTAATCAAAAGGTAATTCCAAAGAAAGTTCTGGGGAAAGTGCAAGAAATTGCTCAGTAAATGGGTGTTACATGAGGAGGCATCACTAGCTTGGAAAACACAACTATAGGAGGAGATCCCCAGAGATAAGAGTATCTGGGAATTGTCATGTTCAGAAAGCCTTCCAGGTAGTCACTTAAAAAGAATGTGAAAACTGAATTTGTTGTTAGCTAGACCTTATTTTGCCGTGGGTTATCAGGGCATAAAAAACTTCCAAAAAGTTGTCATATGTTTCATTCCAATTGTTGGAGGTTGTACCCTGTTGGAATTGCTTGTTTTCCAAGAATAACAATTGAAAATTACCCAAAATAGTCTGCAGATGAAGAGACACAATGTGCTATCCACGAGCTGGGTGTTAAACAGTGAAGCTCGTTTACTAACTGAGCAACTCACTTGGGGTACTGTGACTTGGAATTGTGAATTTGAATTTAGCTGGAACCAAGTACTGAAGTGTGGTAAAAGAAATAACAGGGTAAAGACTAGCCTCAGCTTAGATGTACATGGCTGTGGTTTATCCTTCAGAGTAGTTTTACAGCTGGGATTCTGGGGCTGCTAAGCTGGGGAAAAAAATTTTTTTAAAATCTTTATCTTTCCTTTACAGGACAAGTAAAAACTCTTCTCAGTTTGTAGCATGTCTCCTCCTTCTTCCTCCTCCTATTTCATTCACCCTTCGGTTTTCAGTTCAGACACCTGTATGAAAGCTTGGGTTGAAGAAGGGACTGAGGTTGATGTTATGGCACAAGGCTAACCTGGTAGTATGTTGCTTGCAGGGACAGTTTGCAGGAGTAAGAGGTTATAAGGTCAATTGGTTTGGCCTCCTTTGGGAGGGAGGAATAGAAATATGTGGAAAGAAGGGAAATACTGTTTCTTTTTCCTGTGTAGAAGACTGACACAAATGCTTCCATCAATACAGAGGGGAAAAATAAAAACTCCTTTGATAAAATAATGTCGTGTTAACAAACTACAGTTGGGGAAGAGCATTCATCTTTCCAAATCACTTTAAATTACATCAGATGATGAAAGAGCTATTTACAGTAACAATACATCCAAGATGTATATTAACCTGTTTCTTAAAAAGGCAAGTCAATGTTAGGCACTCACAGATGGTTAACAGGGATTTGTGTTGCAGGCAGAGAATGCCAGTTCATGCCATTGTGATTTCTTTCCACATTTAATCAACTAAAATAATTTTATTTTCTTTCTTTATTTTGAATATATCAATTTTTCCAAACTTGCCATTTATAATAAACTGTCAAAGTTGTACTCCACTTCCCATGGGAAATTTATTTCCCTCCATTGTATCCGCCCAGCCTCTTATTGTTAGATTTCAGGAGTACAAGGCTGCCTGCATGGGTTTGTTTTGCCTTTAGCAAAAGGGCAATAGTGCATTTTGTTCTAACAAACATTTCCCATCCTTGTGTTGGCAAAGAGGAAGGGTCTGGCAGCAGATTTCTTGAGTTACATACTGAGATCTAAATTCTGGGTGTAAAATTCCCAATACTGTATGTCCTTCTCTGACTCAGAGAACTCATCACTGCCCTGATGATCAAATAGTTATGCTTTAAACTTTGAAAGCATTTATCATACTGTAAACCAATGAAGTGAGTTTGTATTTTCAGCTTTGACAGAAATATCGGGATGATCTGGAAAAGCCTGTGTGATATCATCAAAACTTTTAATTTTAAAACAAGGCTTTAAAAGGCATTGCCTGATCTGTGGTTAAAGGGTGACTGAAGAAAAACTCTGGTCTTCCTAACTTTATGAGAAATGATAATTGCGCAACCTTCAAATTGCCACAGAAGAATTATTGCAATCTAAGTTGTTTTTCAAGGTGGCTAAGAGTTATTTATAATTAGAGATTTCTTGACCTTGACTCCAGTGATAATATTTGCCTCTTTCTTCACTTCCAAATCACTGTTCCTTGCAACTTGCTCTTTAGGTCCAGCTATGTTTGACAATGTATTTCTGTGTAAGTTAAAAGAAAACTTGTTTGTTTCTTTTAAAAATTAAAAAAATAATAACAATAAAAATCCCCCCCATTCTGCCCTGCTTTACCTGTTTCATGGCAGAAGCCTGCTGATGTTGTCTTTATAAAACTAATGTATCTGTGTTTTAGAGGGAGGGGAGCAGCAACAAAAGGAGTGTAATAAGAGCATTACTGCTGTGACTGGTAGGGGTTGTGGCAGCTTCAGACTTTATCTAGACATGTGCTACTAATGGCCGTCAGGATTGAAAGGAACTTTTTGGTGACTTAATTATGCATAATTAAGTCAGACTGCTATTAACTCTGTTCACAGAGCTAACCCTGTGTGGAGCAGAGTTGGTATGCTCATGCACATGACTTTGCATAACCATATTCTTTAGGACAAAAGCAGGTAGAGAAGATTTCCCTTTCATAAGTTATATGGGGTGAGCAGAGAATGCGAGATAAAGGTGTATTTGCTAGTAAATTTACAAAGCAATCCAAATGGGAGTGGGTAAAGTCATATGCGGTGTGGTTAGGGTTAATACAGCTGTATCAGCTCTGAGCCCACCATCTGTGCTGTGATCAGGGCTCTCTGCTATTGGCTGAGAGCAGGAGAGGAAGGCAAAGGAAGAAAATCCACAGCTTAATTTAGGCAGTGACGAATGGGTTGCTGTGCAGGATGCTTCACTCCTGGATGTCTGGGGTGATGCAGACACTAAAAAGGGAAACGTGTTTTCTCATCATATCTTTACAAGCAAGGTGTCACGTGTGGCAGCTCACCCTGGCCTACATCTTTTAGTGAGGCTGCTTAAGGTGCTTGGGAGGGGTAGAGGTCTTAATCATATATAATATTATAGTGCCATGCTACTTTCCCTTGTCCTGTCCCCCCACTTTTCCATGCTTTTGGGCTGGCTGACTCCACATCACAGCCCTTTTGTCTAGGCATTGGCATTTGCTTTTGTATCTGGACACAACAAATATGACACCCTTCTGGGCTATTTTATTCCAGAGCTGTAGCTTAAATATGTTAGGATATATCTTCAGATTGAGCAGGCCTAGCCAGAGTATGCAAAAGACACAACAGGTATGTTTAAGCATCTCTGGCAGAGAATTGTGTAAGAAGCTTTTGCTTGGCTAAAAAATGGTGCTGTCAGCTAATGCTGTTATGAGAGAGAGTGAATTCAATTTTTATATGCAATGTCTGAGCAAGTGGACATTGCTTGTGGAGGCTGCAGCTGCTGGCATCACAAGCAGCCTGGGGGGCTATACCGTGATTTGGGTAACTGTATTTCTAGTGCTCACAGATACAATCTTTTTTCCCCTGCTTAGGATGGATTTTGGGGAATACATTATTTTCCTGACATTCCTGGATAACCTTCTTCTGGTTGGGTCCTTACTGAAGTCATACTGCCATGCTTTTTTTTGAGAAATGCCTGTCATACAGCTGAAGATTCTAGGCATGGACACAACACGTATGAACATGTGTTACTTCTCATTTCTTCTAAGATTCCGTGCCATGGAATGTCTAGTCTTAAGTCTTCCTTCAGATCAAGTGTAATTTCACAGTGTTTTTCGTGGTATGCTTTTCTTTAGATCTTAAGTGCATATAGGAACTGTACTGCTCACTGCATTTTAACCAGTACACTGCACTTTCCTCCTCCTCCTCTTCGTTATCCTGGCACAGCTGGATGTGTGGATGTGCAAGGAATGTGAGTAGGGAAGAATTTGGGTTATATGACAGAAAGAAAGCACAAGAAAGCTCAGGGTCAAGGGATGCAGTCTTTTAGACCCACAGGTATGAAGCCAGAGGGAACCGTGGTGGGAAGCATTGCACAAAACTTTGGGAAGGGTTTTCAGATTTTTTGGTACAAGTGTGCTCTGGCATATGGCTGTGGACCACTAGTCTTACCTCATGGCCCTTTTATTTGCAGCATGTGCTGGTTATACGTTAGGCTGATGCAGATTGTGCTTAGTGTGATACTGAGATCCTGCCTGCATATATGTGTGCTGATGACATTCAGCCAAAGGCTTTAATGTGCCTCATGCAGGCCTGAGATCATGAATGGCTTGTATTTGTAGAATTTGGATGAACAAATGGTCTTTTCTTAGCCCAGCCCAGCCTCATTTGCTTTCTATTTTAGGAGATAATGATAATTGCTAGCTTTTCATGTATATACCCAACTGTTTTGCCAGAGTTAAAATCAGGTTTAGTTAAAAGCCATCTCAGCCTAATAAGACAGTACTGGGCTATTAGTTTACTTTGATTGTAGACATTCAACATATCTGTGATAGTAGCAGAATGGAAATAATGATGTTAATTTACTCTTCCAAAATACTTCAAGGAACCCAGAAAGAGTAAGTAAATGTCGTTGTTGCTATAGAATAATAAAAGCATGTTGTCACACATGAGCACAAGAGTAAGTGCGGCAACACCACCTTTGGCTTAGAAAGAAGCAATTAAACAGGTAGAGATACTTCATGGATCCCTACTCCCTCCACGTAACTAGTTTTGGCACCAACAGAGATGAAGATACTGGACTAGGCAGACCTTTTGTGTAAGGCAATTTTTCTATTCTGACTGCTTCAGAAATTCAGTTAGAAGCAAAATTAAGTGCTTTAAAAATCTCTTTCTTGGTTCCATATCTGAAAAATTTCAGCTTCATGGAAGCTTCTTGGATAAAGCTGAAAAAAGGATGGAAAATACAGCAGCTTTTTTTAGGATTAATGCAATAGGGAATAAATCACAGTTTGGCAGGACCCCAGGTCAGGAATGTGGAAGCTGGCACACTACGGAGAAGCAGTAGTGCTAGGAAGCTGAGAAATGGGTGCTGTTTAAAACTGCAGTTCAGCACCCACTGAGACTGGAAGAAAGATCCCATTTGTTGTCACAATCGAAAGGCAAATTGCATGGCTTCAGATTTAGCATAAGAAAACTGATAAGAAATAAGAAAACGGGCTGAAAGGGATCTCAAGAGATGATCTATCCTCCCAAAACCAAAGGCAAGATCAGCATACCAAAGCCATCCTCACAGATGTTTGCTTGTCGTCTCCTCAGCCCCATGCTGGAAATTCCAGAGCCTCCCTTGGTGACCTGTTCCAGCCTTTGCTGTCATTACAGAGTGGCATGGAGCCCTGAGCTGGCACGGAGGAGCCGAGAGATCCATTACATGGTGTCAGTCTTTGTCATTTCATGATTTCAATTTGTAACATTTGTCCTCTAGAGCAAAGTCCTGGTATTAGGACATCTCAGGATTGCTTTTCAAGTCCAAGTCATGTCAGCAGTCTGTGACTTGCATTTTATCACAAGATACCACGGTGCTTAGTCCCCCGTTTTGTTTTTTTTTTTCTTTTAAGGGATTTGAGAAGAAGAACGCTGACAGAAAGAGGGATGTGCTGCAAATAGTGACCTGGATAGCAGGAATGCACAGCATGTATTTGGGGCTTTCTTGGCCCATTATCCGGGAAACAAAAGTCAGGCCCTTTAGTGTCAAAAGGAGTGACTCATTATCAGTTGTGATAAAGAACTTGGACTTGCCCTTTTGCAAGGTGTGATGTTGCCTGGGCTGTAAACCCACGAGGAGTTGAAGGTTTTCAGGCTGTACCTGTTCAGTCGGCTTGAGCAGTGCAGCCAGGATGATCTTTTTCCTGGTGCCTGGGCTTTAGCTGCTGAGATTGCTCTGTTCCTGTTGGTCTCCGTTTGTTGCTATTTGTTGATGTTTCAGGACTGTGGAGAGGATGTTACATTGACCAAAGGAACACCGAGTTTGGGGATAATAAAATACAGAAAATGCTTTGTTCCAGGCTGTCTCCTCTGTGGCTTCCATGTGTGCCTTGGCTGATGGGCATTCCCTTTCTGCTTCACTGGTCTTCCAGGCCTTCCCTTCCCTCAGTCCCTCTGTTCCCTGAGGCTGGGCACAGAAGCTGTAGCACAACCCTTGCAGTTCAGTGCTGTCTGCCGCATCAGTCCCTTCAGATCTTACCATGTGCTGAATTGCCCCTTACCAGGAAATCTCTTTGAGTATTTTATGTTTGAATGGAGAGGAATGGGAGCTTGGGGCTGAGCCAAAGATTTCTTATGTGACATGAGACATTGTGGCATCCTCTGGGACAGAGGGCATTCAGTGCTCCTGGCTTCAGGTTTGCATTCTGCCATCAAAGAGTCTTTCAGAATCACAGCGAAAAGTGAGTGTCGACTACCAAGGTAGTACCAAAATCCCTGAGCTAGAGTCCTTATACCGATTAGAGTCCATGAGAACTACAGTTTACCATACCTGCAGGTGGAAGACAATATGCCCTGCCACGCAGCCTTCACTGCTGTCATACTGCTGTCACCCGTGCCTTGGGCTCTCCCTGAAAAAAGGTCTCTCCCCCTGTTCCTGGCTGAGATGTGCCACCGCCCCTGAGCTGGATGGACACATTGGGCTTTGCTGCCACCCAACGGGGAAGTGCAGCATCCTGATGATGCTCAGGCCTCCTATATTTAGTTTCATGTAAGCAGTCAAGATCTTGCTAAAAGCAAAACTAGAAATAACACTGATTACTTTAGAAGACAGCAACTTTTTGCAGTGATGATTTTTGTAGCTCGTTCCTAAAAAAATCTGAAGTTTGTACAGAGCTTGCCTGGCAGTCTTTGAATCATAAGCAGCATGAAAAACAGAAGAGGTATTTTCCGTTTTCTACTGAGTGTGTCTAGGATGCCGAAGACCAAATCTTTGTACAGGACCTGGGAAGTGTTTGAGGAAAGGAAGATGTACCTTTTTCATTGCTGTGCAATTCTCTCCTTTGGTTATCAAGCGTTGCAGTGGGTGTGTGGTTAATGAGGGTTAATGAACCAAGTAACTGACAACAGATGCATTTGTTTGTTTATTTGCAGATTGTGCTGGCTGTGGAAGAGACATAAAAAATGGACAAGCATTGCTAGCTCTGGATAAGCAGTGGCACCTTGGGTGCTTTAAGTGCAAGGCCTGCGGGAAGGTCCTAACTGGGGAATACATCAGCAAGTAAGTAACCTCTGCATCTCTTCTGCACTCTTGGCATGAGTTCTTGTTGCCAATGAAGAAGAACTTGCAGGAAAGTTCACCTTTCGAAATCCAGTTTTCACCACCTTTCCGTATACACCAAAATCTTTGTTCCCAGTGAGAGCTGAGTTGGGAAAGTAAACTGAAAAGTGCAACTGAAAGGTGGTGTTTACTGATAGTAGTCTGTATTTAATACCAATATGGAAGAGGATATATCTCCAGGTTCCCACAAAGGATTGGGTGAATTCCTGCATGTGTTTTCTGTGTTAGCCACATAAAGCTTTGTGTCATTTTGCCTTCCAATGTGTGATTTTGAGGAAAAAAAGTAGGAACCTGTCCATTGCTTGCCTTTGCTAGAGTAAATGTGATGATGTGATTGACCTGGCACTGTGTTTCTTATCTCCATATAAGAAACTAATGAAGAGGGTTTTGAGCGGAAGGAAGTGTAGAGGAAGAGAATGGGGAAACGTGGTGTAATGATAAAATAGAGGGAATGAAGATACAGTCTCCGTTTCCCCCCTTCAGGTATATAACAAAGAGAAAAAATAGGGTAACAATGTATGTTTCACAAACCTGTCATTAAGGGTTGTATAATATCGAATAAAAAGTAGCATCTGTAATTTCTTAAAAGAAGTTCAGTGCCTGAGAAATACTCCTAAGATGACTAGTGTTTCCACTTTTACTCTATGTTCCTTGTTCATACTAAAACACTATATAACCTTAAGAAAAAAAAAAAGTGACTGCTTATACTCTTGCAGACTACCAAAGAATTTTTTGCTGAAGTGAACAAAAACTACCTGCCTATGATAAAGACTGTGATCTCCTTTCATCCCCATAGACATAGTTTCACTGATTCCCTAGAATTGCACCACCTGTAGGTGTAGAGAGTCTGTTCTAAAGAATGAGATTTACTTCAGTGGTTTGTACTGGATGCCTTTTCCTGATGGGAATTTAAGGAATAATTCTAAGAGGCACTAATGAGAATATGAATTTTTTTCTTCTACTACAAAATATTTCCCTTGAATTCTCTCCCATTTGCCTATTCCTGTGTGTAGGAGTTCCAGACTGAAGACAAGGGAAGAGTGTAAGTCATGCTGTAACCTGTTTATTAAAGGGTGGTTTGTAATTCGTGGATTTTCTTTTTCAGAGATGGTGCTCCTTATTGTGAAAAGGACTATCAAGTTCTTTTTGGAGTCAAATGTGAAGCATGTCACCAGTTCATTACTGGGAAAGTCCTAGAGGTAGGTGTTTTGTAAGCTAGAGTTTAGGAATTGGGCCATGTCCTGTTACGTCCTCATGCAACTGCAGAGAATACAAAAATTCACATAGGAAAGTTTTTTCTGCTGATTTTAGAGTGAAGTTGCTAATTTTCAGAAATACTTTCAGTGTTTTAGCTTTGCAGTCATCAGGAAAACTGTGATAGGGAATTAATTGCCCTATTTTCTATGGATCTGTGGTTTCTATGTTTCTCTTTTAATGGTGATATGCAAAGTCTATTGCACTGCTTATTCTGTGTCAGATGTGATGTATTTATAGAGGTAATCTGAGTATTGGAATCACCTTTGGCAACCATAAGTTTGCCAAAACTAACAACGTGAGATTTCTCTTCTTAAATGAGGCCAGATGATCTGAATGATGCTGAGAAGGTGAGAAGGAGAAATGTGCTGGAGCGGTAAATTATATGTTCAGAAACAAGAAGGCAGAAAACATCTGAACCATCTCTTTTGTTGACTCTTAGTTGGAGTCCTCAGCATTCTCATTGAAACTGACCAAATCTTTATAGAGATGTGTATCTTTTGTTGTCACTACTGATCTCCATCTCCTATGTCTGTTGTGAGTCCCCTTTGAGCTGAAATCCTTGAACTATGCGTGGATCCCTCTGTGTCGTCATTGAAATGTTTAAGGGGCAAAAATGCAGAGGACCTTCCTTGTCACACTGTCATTGAGATATGAGAAGCAAAACTGTTAACTCACTTCCTTGTAGGAAATTCTGTTCAATGGAAAGAACCTAAGCTTTGAGCCCAGGTCTGGAGCTGGGCTGTGTGGCTTGACTCCAGCTTTAGTGATTTTTAATACTCCACTTTTCCTGGGAAAAAAAGCCTTTACATAATAAAGTTTGTGGAAGAAATGGGGAACCACGAAGGACTTCGGTTACAGGTGTATTTTGTGAAGAAGAAACTGGATGTACTGTATGTTTTACAGTGAATAACAGAAAATAAACCTGAAAGTGTTATGGAAATAAAAGTAGCTGGAATTTGCTAGTGAATGTGTATTACAGGTTCTCTTCTTTGTGTCCCATCTGCTACAGATATAAGACTGTGTCAGCAGTCATATGAGAAGTTTCAGGTTTGACATAAAGTGGTAACAGCTTGTGGTTTTAGTTCTGGAGGTTTCTCTGGCTCAGTATTCAGAATATTAACCAGGATGGTAGCCACCAAATGAGGGACTCGGAACGTGTGTGGACACCTGGTGCATTTGTCACTGCATCTACTGGGAGGAAGTACAATTTTTTAATTAGCCAGGCTCTTAGTCTGCTTCCTTTGCAATGTGTATCTAATTCCTTTGGAAACCCACATAGATAATTAGTGAGAACAGTCTGAGTTTTTCCTTGAGGAGGAAGGCTGTGTCCCTGGCTTTAATCTAGTGGTCTGCTACCATCTGCTTACCTATTCCCATCTACTGATGAGTTTTTCAATTTAGTACTATGTATTGGTGGCACCATAGTTGCATTCCAGTGCAGGAAGCACTGGAGGAGAGAAGTAATTGGATTTCTGAGATTGGGAAGCATAAAATAATTCTAAAATTATTTTAGATGCACATGATAGGTGCCCTAACCTACAGGCAATGCAACCTATTCAGAGGCATGGAGATGAAAATTATAAAAAAGAAGGTTATTGGAGTCTGTGGAGAGCTGGGAAGAAATAAGCTATTCTTATTTGGAGCCTTTTGTGTAGTGGATGTGAATATAGCAAGGCTGCACTCATGTTATTCTTCCTAGCATCGGTGAGAAAGAAACCTAGCTTTTTGAGAGGATCATGAGCTGTATCCTTTCAGAACTGAGTAAGTTGAGACTAAGGAAAGATTAGTTCAATTGAACTAGGACTTAGCTGTCCATCATAATCTAAGCTAAAGTTCATGTTATCAGAGACATTGTGTCCTGGGCAGAACCCTGATGCAGTCATTTTGGCCCCAAGGCTGCTTTCTCACTCCATAGTTCTTACTCTTCTGATGGCTATTTATTATCAGAAGAGCAGCAACATTTTGCTGAAGCAATGAAACATGTCCATCCTCTTGCAAGGATCCACCTCTTCTAAGAGTCAAAATCAGGTATAAAAGATAAAGATTTTTCCATTTGACCTAGCCCCTGCAGAATCAGAATATGCTGAGGAATTAGAAACAGACCCTATGAATGATCTTATCAATATATGGAAATATTAAGCATGCTAAGTTCTGGGTAAGACTAGAAATTTTGCTTGAATATTTGTGGCTCTCACTGATAATCAGAGGCACAACCCATAATAATACAGTAGAGGGCAGCAGTAGTTCTCAATATGTAACTAAGACCAAACTCCTCTAAAGCCTGTAGAAGTTGAATTACTCATACAGTGCAACTCTTGAAGACTGACTGCTATCTGAAAGGTGTAGATTGGATAAGTCCTTAGAAACTTTCACCGAAAAAATAAGTACTGTGTAGTCAGGGAAGCCGTTCAAACATTGGCTTAACTGCATTACAGTATGTATTAGCAGCCTGGATAGTCTATGAATAGAGTTCTCCAGGTATCATCTGGGAATGCAGATGCAGGAGAGACATTCAAGCACTTTCTGTAATTAAGTGGTGCTTGAAAAGGTTAGAAGATAGAGGTGAGCAGCTAACATTCAATAATCAGAGCAATTTATCAGAACTGTGGGCTCATCCTAGAAACCTTTTACATTGTCAGAGATGCACAGTTCCAAAGGGGCAGCACTAATGCCTCTAAATTAGACTAAAGGAACTAATAAGTCAAAACTTAGGATGAGAAAATCATGTGTCAGCATGTGTGTCCCCTTTGAGCAGAAAAGGTAGTCTAAAGGATGGGGTCAGAGCATGACATAAATCCTCTGGTAATAATGGAGGTGAGAGATTGGAAGCAGCCACAGGGCCATGGAAGATAATTCATAAAGCAGGATGCCACAGTTCAGGGAGGGCTGCAGACCTATTTGAGGCAGGACAATTAACAATCTCCTTATCTTGTACAGGAAATCACCCACAACCTTCCAGTACACCTGAAGTTTTAATTTAGATGAAGCTTGAAATTCTCACAGGAGGATTACTGTCTTCTGTTTTTGTTTTCTTTGGCAACATTTCTTTGGAAAATTTGGGTATTTTTGATGATCTGTTTCATGTGGGTCATCTCTTGTCCTGCTGCCTCTCTTGGGAAGGAAACTACATTCTTGGTGTGAAGCAGCACAATTATAGGAACTGTCTAGGTAGACGTTATGGCATCACTGACTAGCCCAAGTTATCCTTACTGACAACCAGTGGAAGAGAAAACAAAACACTTTGTACTTTGCCTTTGTTAATAAAAATGGTAGTAGTAAATTCACTGATCAGTATCTTTCATTTTATTTGTCAATAAAATAATTTGTTATGTCAGGAGCAAAGTGTACTATTTCATCATCTTCATCCAAAGAAATGATTAAAAGAGATTGGAGGGAAGTATATAGTACATTGTATACAAACACTTTCTTCTAATGGATCAGAAGCGATGAGCAGCATGCCATTGTAGTGCTGCTTTATTTTCTGCTTATTGTTATTACATCTGGGACAGTCTAAAGAAAAACTGAAAAACTGAAGGGAAATGAAAGCATGAAAGTTAGCTTTGGGTTCACAGAGGCTGGTGGTATCTATTTTTCCAATAAAAGATAATTTTTTTTATTTAAAGAGAAAGTGAGATTCTTTGCAACATTGCAGGCTTTCAGCTCCTGCTCACGTTTATCCCTCAGTATGGCTTAGCACCTCTGAAAAATCAGGTTTTCAGTCTTCTGCAGTGAGCAGCCAGCAAGAGAGACAACCACTCCTGATGTGGACCTGAGTCTTCATCTCAGAAGCAGCTATGCTGTGCCCCTGGTAGGCACCCTCAGCAAAGCCTGTCAGAAAGGCCAAGGTTTGAGTTCAAACCTTTGAGATTCAAGCCTTGAGAGGATGGACTCCCTCCAACCATTCTGTAGAGGTGATCCCTCCCCTTTGCTCAGTTAGGAAATGCATTACTCAAAAAACAGTACTCATTTTGCTAATATCCACATATCATGGAAGAATGCTCTTTTTTCTAGGCCATAGATCTAATAACTTTCAGTAGCCCTGAAAATATGGAAGAAAAATACCATGTGCATTTAAGTCAGTTCAAATATTTCTCGTGTATTATTTGACACAGAACTTTGTGACAAATAGTCACAGATGATAGATGAGTGCATGCTAACACAATAAATGTGGTATTATGCAATATGAAATAGATACTGCAACTTTCTTGAGGATACCAGATACTTTAATACTCGAGTATTTCAGGAAATGTTGTCAAGGCAACAGAGATCAGTGTTCTTCCTTGGGTTTCTCCAGCATATAGGAATCTTTATTTATGAAAAATTACCCATTTCCCATTAACTCTGGTGAAAAACATTTTTTATCGGGAAATAATGGCATAGTGAGAGTGAGGACTTTTACATAGACTTTCCACTAGGCTATTGTTTTCATAGCTTCAAGGCTTGCCTATTGAAAGATGCCCATCTGATCCTAATCCTGCAAGTTTCTGTGTAGACATGTGTAACTCCACAAATCTAAGTAAACTTCAGCACATATTTAGCTATTTGAAAGATGCTGGCCTAAATAATTTTTGTCTAATGTGGTTATCATACACAATATAACTATTCCTCCAAGGCTTAATTCAAAATACGTTAAATCAATGAGAAGCTTTCCATTGACTTCAGAGAATGGTGGCTCGTGCCTACATCCATGTATTTCGTCTTTGCTTATCTAAAGTGGTTTACAAAACTTCTATTAGTATTCTTTTAGTTCTGCAGAAAGAAGACATCAGGGTAGAAACAGGTGGATATTTTGCATGAAATCATACAGAAAGCCTGAGAATAAGATTTAGGTCTTAATGATTTTCACTTTTTTTGGCTGTTACTGATCTGAACAGGATTTGATCTCATGACCTAGAGATAGAGGTGTATATATCTGTTATCAAATCCCTCAACCATCTTGCTACTCTACCCATTTATTTTTATAATACTATTTGCTTAATATTCATTTGCAAATAAAAAGCCATTGTGTGGTTTCTCCTGACTGTGCATAGCTCAAGTTCCTGTTCTAATGGGCTGCTGCCTGCCCTGTGTTTGTTTCCTGTGCACTGTTGAAACTTGCACCCCACCTTGTAAGCAGTGGCATAACGCCATTTTAACAGATGGACTGAAAAGAGAAATGCCAAAGCACCAGAAGGCTCCCTTGACTTCAGCCTGCAAGGTCAAGTTCTAAATGTGTTTTTGATATTGTAATTTATGCTGAGCTTCCCCTGATTTTAAAGAGGAGTAGTAATTTAAGATGTGGTATCTAATGTGAAGGAGATTTAGTACTTGTAGATACTGTTACTGTAATGTGCCAGCATTTTAAGGTGTCTCATCTGTGCTGCAACTAACTCTGAAAGATTTCAATTTTGAGACACCTTGACTTCTGAAGTTAGAAATAAATAACAATAATGGGGGGGGGGGGGGGGGGACAGACAGGGATGACATGACCAAACAAACAGTAAAAGCTGCTATGGTTGTGTAAAGAAACTGTATCCATATTTAAGAGGCAAAGAATGTGAGCCAGAAGAGCCTGTAAGTTTCTTCAGGTATTGTTTTCAGAGCTAGATTTAGAAACCTGTGCTGTCAGGGGTTCAGAGAAGTTTCTGCTGATTCTGTACATGTAAATGAGTCTGTTCTAAATAAATAAATAACAAATAGATGACAGAACATTGCTGGTTCCCATACTGTAAATGATTTATTCGAACAATGCCTGTTTATGTTGTTCAAGGATATGCCTTCTGCCAACACTTACCCATGCAAGCAACTTTGCTCATGTGAGTATTAGTATTCGGATGCTTCAGTTGATTGACTTTCAGGGAAGCTCAGTAGCCTACACGTTTAAGTAATTTATTTTAAGGAGATTTAGGCTCATAGCTTACATGAAAACATCACCCTTCTCTGCAAAGATCCATGCAGTACAGAGTTTAGTTAGGTACTTCAGTACATTCATGCGTCTGGTCCTGTGTTTTAGTAACAGTACGCTTTCTAGATTGAGGAACCATGTAGAGAATCTCTTAAAACAAACAGAGATTTCTTTCAATTCCATTCAGAAATGTTAAATGAAAGGCTAACACATATTCTTCTGCTGAACAAAATACTTAGCAAGGCTGTTTTCATAGTAGTTATGCAGGAAGTATCACAAAATGTGTCATTTACTGGATTTTAATGATGGAGCCTGTACTGGTAGTACAGGTTGAGGTGATGTAAAAATTCAAACACTTTTATAAATGAAGAAGTTGAGCTGAACAAAGACTGATGATATGATGGATCCAAATGGGTTTGGTTTTGGTAGTATGTTAAAGTTGTGGTAAAATAATATCCCTGAAGAATGTATTACCATTTTGTTTTCATAGCACTAGGCATCTGCTGGTTTGGGTGTCTCACAGGCTTGGGAGAGTCTTTGCTCTCAACCATTGTCATCTTCACACACCATAAAAATGCAGGGGAAAAGGCTACGGAGCAAATGAGAAGAAGCAGTGGAGTTTAGTGCATGCTTTGTTAGTTCTGTGATTTGCTTTGTTTGTGTTTAATTTTACTGCTGTTACAATAAATGAGAAAAATGAACATGTTGTTTGAATGTCCCAGGTAAGTGATAAGAAAAAGCAGAAGCACATGATGTGATTGTTTGCCCTCTTAGTCAGACAGATATATACAGCCAGACCACAGCACCTTTTGCATTATGGAAAATACCTGTTGAGAGATCAGATAGGGCCAGTGCACAGGGCCCACTGTAAATTCATGAAATGTTCATAGAGTGTGTCTGAAGCGTGATCTCACCCAAAATGTGCAAATAGGAGAAAGGGATACATGTACCAGTGTGGGAAGTGGCTCCAGCACTCTGCCTGCATTAATCTGAATTGGACTAGAATACAATCTCAGTGTAACTAAGTGCTTCTGACAAAACTAGACTAACACCCAGGAGGCTGTATAAATTCTTCAGAAGCCATGGAAGTAATAACTTCCAGAGAAAGAGAGCACTAATTTCATACTCAGGAGACACCTCTCCCCAAGGGAAAAATGTTCTGAGTTGTATCAATGTCAAATAGTGACACACAAGTGATGAGAAATGGTCCTGCCCCTGCCTGGGCCGGTATTCATCTCCCTTTTCCTTTTTCAGAATGGGTTGGCCGAGTTACTGCTGGAGTTGGTGTAATGTGCAGGGAGGATTATTTGCTTGGTTTGGTGGGTGTGTGCAGGAGAGTGCGTGAGTGCGAGCAGAGGAGGAGTGAGACTCAGGGCTGGGTGCAGTTACAGGCACTTCACTGTGGGCTGGTTCAGTGAGAACACAAGCGGTCTGCACATCACTTCTGGTAGTGCTCCAAATTTGAACAGAGGTGGAGGGAGTCTGCCCACCGGGCTGAGGAGGGAATGGACTTAGACTGAAGAATTATTATCAGAAGGTAAACCCTTTCCTGTGAAACTAGATCTGAACTGGAAGGAGTCATGGCTTTCTTTTGGGGGGGAGAGGGGAGGTGCAACTTTGTGATGTAACTGAATAGCTTGCCAGTGGTATCATAATAGGGTACTTGTACTTTTGTTCCTGTGCACCAGAAGGATTTTTTTAAAAGGCTGTGTGTAATTCTGTGGTTTAGATAAAGGGAGTACAGCTAACATGTTTCTAAACTGCCAGGAAGAGAGGAGAATGGCACAGAGCTTGGGCTGTTTCTGATTGCAACTGATTGCTGGTGTATGGAGGAACAATACAATTCTTCATCTCAAATAATTCTAGATATAGTTTTGTTCTCTTTTGATCACTTCTGGACATTTGTCACATAGAAGTAAGGTTAGAGTTTGTTTCCAGTTTCTCTGCCTTTTTGCTGAGAAACATGCTTTATCAGTTATGTAGAAAGCTGATTTTTTTTTCCTCCTCATGAGGGGTTTGTTTGCATAAAAATGGGGAAATGAAAAGTTTAATAATAACTCAGGATATGGGTAAATGGTTCAGACAGATTGTCTATGTAGCTGAGTAGCAGCATAGATTTAACTTAATTTAGACTACTCTTCCCTGATGAAAAATATGCTAGTGTAATTGCCTGGAACACCACACCTTACACAGGGTCAAAAATCTAGAATAGATATATTTCCAGAAAAATAACATACATTGCTTCATGTAAAAATCTTTCTAACAGGATTTTGGTGATTGCACACCCCACCCCACCCCCCCACCCCCCGCCCAAAGATTGAATTTGGCAAGAGGGATATCTGTAGTTGGGAAAGACTTGACATATAAAGATGACAAAAGAGTATCTGAAGTTGACAGAGCCCTAACAGAAGTTCAGTTGCTATGGCAGCATAATCACAAGGCATTAACTTCTCAGCAGTGGTTTGGAAACCATCCTTCAGTCAATTTGAACATCAATAGGAAGGGAAGGAATGTTAAGAGGATGTAGGGATGGTGAATAAAAAAAGCAAGTTGTAACAAGTAATTTAAAAAATAACCAATTAAAGCTTCCTTATTGCCACAAAGGGATTTGCGAAATCTTGCAGGCGCTTGTAAGAATATGGCTTATCTGTATAAATTGCTTTTGTGAGTACGGTGCTGCTGATTAGGATCTATATTTCCTAGCACAGCATCTTTAGCTTGTACCTTTTTGATTTAGTTAAATATTCTCTAGTGTGTTTCTTGCACTAAGTATTACTGAAAAACTTTAGCAGGCTGATCAAAATACTTTAAAATGACATTTCAGTAGAGTCATTTATATTAGTATAAAGTTTCTTGCCACCAACAGCAGCCCTTGTGATATATAGCTATTGCATGTATGCCAGTAACACACAACAGATACTTAAGTAGCTTTTTCATGTCTTAGAGGTGCATGTAACACATACCAGTTTTTAGTAGAGGAGTACCTTACCTGCATGACTTTATTGTTACATAGCTGTATTAAGAACTCAGTTGCATGGTTGTCACTGCCAAACACGTCTTGTTCTCTTCTTGGAACAGTCTGCTTTAGGGGAAACATAATACTCTCTTTATTTTGTAGCTCCCATTGCTACTTCTGTTCATCTTTTAAACCTTTGCATTGTGCTAGTGCTACCTGCCACAATCCCTCACAACAGCAATATAAAATTAATAATGATCCCTGCACCAAAGTACTTACACTGAAAATAAAAGTTCCTCAGTGTCAAAGTCTCACTGTCAATTGGGATGTAGTGATAGGGGAATGTGAGAGTGCACTCTGTAGCAATATGGAATTATTTCAGCCAGTTATTTTTTGTTTCTCCCAGACCGAGATCACAATGAAAAATGGATTAAGTTGTGAAATACTTTTTACAGATTGTGATCTTTTATTTTTAAGTCCTGCTTTAAGTTCTCCTATCAGTGGAAAGTTTGCCACTGACTTCTAGAAGAGCAGGATAGGACTTAGACCTGTCACCCGTAAAAAGTAATTGTTGGGAAGAATGCAGCAATAACATGTTTGAAACTTGAGAAGTGGAGAAGAGCCTGTTGGGGCAAGTCTATAGCTGTCACCTGTTTGTAAGAGGCTCCATCCAGGTATTGTGCTCAGGACTCAGTTCCCTCTCTCTTTTGTCTGCTTTGTCAGGGTGCTTTTGTGGGACGGGAGGGAAGGAAAGAAAAAGCAAAACCAAAAGATATGTCTGGAATCTTTAGGGACTTTGAAGTCCACAGAATTAACACGTGTGTTTACTGAGCAGGTGCTTTACAGATGAAGAAATGATACACATGGGTATTTTGTGGGTGATTAAATGTTTGAAATGACCACCTGGAGCACAAAAGGGGTAGATTTTAATTACATGCTCATGCTACATTAGAAGATCATACAGATCTAATAGTTCTTTGGACAGATATCTGGGATGTATGGCATTTATTACAAGCCTTTTTCTTTGTAAGAGGTAAAAATAGCACACAGCAAGAGATGCACCTTTTCATCACCAGCAACAGAGATAGTCTGGTGTTTCAACTGTCTGTGAAACTAGCTTGGGATGTTTTGTGGTTTGCAGAGGTCTCTGAAATAAGCATCATAAATCATGTGAGTATGAGTTAAAATGTTAAGAAATTGACTTTTACATGTAGGATTTGGAGAGAGAGATTAGTTATGCATATAGATGGATCTGCTGTTGCTTTCAATTCTGTAACATAGTTGCATGTTGGCTGGAAAATGTTTTCTCTTAGCAATGAGGAGAGTAACAACGGAGGCAGTAAAAAACTTTAAGCAGACTTAGCAGTACCCTTGAACTACTGCTGTTGAGGCAACAATTGTGGAGACCCTGTACTCGGTTGAAAACTGAATGGTAGCAAATGATGTTAGGTATCCCTTTCTGCTTTATGTCCATGATCTCTTTGCTGTTCATCACCATAGTAATATGTTGTATCATGGTTATTTTGTTGGAATAGTTTTCCCTTGGTAACTAGAAATCTTGATTTTATACACAGCTGAAGAAAACAAGGTAGGGAGTAAAATCCACGTGTCTTGGCTCTGACAAACATACTCTAATGGGATGTTTATGCTAGCTAGGATTCAAAAGTATGCTTGCATAGTTTTGCATCTCTAATTGGAAGTCACATGTATCAGCAGTGAGAAAACTGACAAATAGGATAAAAAAATGGACTTCTGCCAAAAATAAAAGGCTCTGCTTTTAGCAGAGTACATGTTGGTGGTCTGACATTTATTCAAAGTTACTCTATTTGAAAAAGAGACAACTATTTCTCTGCACTATCTATCCACTGGTTACCTTGAAGTCCTTTGATATTTCCATTCTAAATTTAATGTAATATAAACATTTTGGCCAGAATTACAAAACAAGGATTCCTGAAAAATGCCTGGATGTAGTTAAATCCAGGCTCATAATTATATATGGGTGACTATGGAGTTAAGAGCAATGTGATTGGGAAGAAAAATATTTGAAGAAAATCTGTCCCTTTCCTAAATTGTCATCTGTGGCTTGTTGTGACCTCTTGCTGGAAGAGATTTCCAAAGGTAGCAGGTAGCATTGCAGTTAATCAAGGATAAACCCCGTTCTTTAGGCTTTTTAAAGCATGACAGTGACTTTTAGAATCAGTTTGCTACAAGAGCGGGCTCTAGTCACTAAAAGAAAAAATATTCCCTGTTTTCCTGTTAGAACAATCTGTGAGTCTACCAGGTACAAATTATCATAAATTGAGTGCTTCATGTCTACTTTGTTTCTTACAGGCTACCTTTGTTTTATATTCTCTGGTTATTTTCTATGGATGTACTGCGTCTGACCTCATGCTTAGTTTCTTTCCCCCCTCCTTTGGCCTTTGCAACTTGAACTGTTGTTCTTGGGGCACTCCCTCTGAACTGAATGCAGACATCAGAATGGAGACCAGAGTTTGCTAAATTGCATGCCAAAGGTTGCGTGGTTCCTGAAACAGCCTTCTGACAGAAAACTGGAAAGACAGTTTTGTGTTAGATGAACAAGAAAATAGGCTACAGTTATTTGGATCCAGTGGTGTGCTACACAGAGGTCCAGCAGGGCTGGGAGCCTGAGAATTTGAGTTCTTTGCTTGGCTCTGCTGCAAGCATTAATTTTGATCCAAGGTGAGTTGCTTAACCTCCCAAGCTCTCACTTGCTTCATCAGTTAGAAAGTGGTTTGCCCTTGCCTACTGAATAGGTTAACATGAGTTTTGCCTAGTGCTACAGTGACCTGTTTTCTCAACCTTCCCCATGCTACAGAGCCCTGTCACAGTGCTGGACGTTCTGGGTCAGTAGCAATTCTGGTGCTGGTGCAGCACACCCTACACCAGAACTTCTCCTGGCGCTTCACTTGAACTCTCTGAACTACAAGCCACATCAACAAAGGCTCCCTTCCAGCAGCAAAGCGCCTGCTATACCAAGAGTTTTGCTGCTTAGCCAGGACAGGTCTCAGTGAACTGCTTTAACTCTACTGGAAATTTTTCCAGCGTAACCTTAGACTCTGACTCTAATTATTCTGCTGTTTTGGTCCAGACCTGCGCTCCCTAGGAGCAGCCTGATGCATGTATAAAAGCTTCTCTCTATGTAAAGCCCATTGGAATGGATTTTAAGGTCAGAGGAACTGCTAAAATCATCTTGCTTGACCTTATCTTTTCAAAATCATAGAGCTGTTCCCTAGAAACCAAATGAAAGCTTATCCCTTGGGAAATTATCTTGCCTTGTCCTGAAGACTGCAGAGTGATTTTAAGGCCAAAAATTTTCTCTCTTGCTGCTTAAATTACCTTTACTTTTTAGAAACTTCACCTTATTTTGAGGTTAAATTTGTCTAACTTCAGCTTTTTGATGTTGTCATAGTTTTTTCAATGGGATTGGAAAGCTCATGCTCTTTCCTGCTATTATCTACTTTCTTTGCTTTTAATCACCTGTCTGTTGTGATCTAGCCACCTCTGAAGCCTCTCACTGAATAAGGGTTTGACTCTGAGTCCTTCAGGTTCACAGCTGAAGACTCACATTGTTTTGATGGTTCTCCACCTAACTCTATTCTGTAAATCCACATGTATGCACTCATCAGTGTTATAATGGTGATGTTGCAGTATCTGTAGTCAAAAGCAAAACCTTTTTTCTGCTCTTCCTTTATATTCTGTGTATACATTAAATGATCAGAAGAGCCAGCCCTTTCAGGTACTCTGAGAGCATTTTCTGGGAGATTATTAATGATGTTGATTCTGTGATTCTATGTTCTCAAACCACCTGCCTCAGTTGCTGTTGCCCACATGGCCCTCAGTCTCACAGGGCCCCAGTTTCTTGATTTGCAGGCATATTACGTTAGACTGTTAAAACATACTTGTTGGGTTTACATAGCTTAAACAAGCATTGTCTTTGATTCATCAGCAGATTTCCCAGGAAAGGTTTTATATTCTTGTCTTGGCCAGTAGTAGAAGTACCTCATGCTGTGGGTAGAAGGAAGTAATCTCTGAGGTATCTGGCTCACCAGAGCCTCCCCTGCTAACACATCCATCTGTCAGAGAACTGCCTAGCTATAGTTTTCTGAAGACTCTTAAGTACAAATTATTCAAGTCTCCCAATATGTAAATGTTGACTCATGGCAAACACTATTTAAATAAATCTTGCTCAATAAACAGTATCAAACAGGAAAAATATGTCTTTCGGCATCGTCAAATGCAGACCAGAAGGATACACCTCCTGAATACTCCTGCCTTTTCTGTGTTCTCTTTCATCATTTTTCATCTACTGCTCACAAGACATCTTTGCCTGATCTGTGATTTTTATTTTTTTTTTTCCCCATCATGCTTTAATAAAGACTCTTATTGTCTTTAAACATGTAGCCCATAGTTATTTCTTTGGTGACTTTAGCCTTCTTATTGGTTATCTTTATTTCTAACTTAATGACTTAGTCATTGCCTTTTTTTTTTTTTATGTTAATAGTATCTCAGTTCTTACAATTTTTCTGTGCATCAAGCATATGGACCATGATAACTTTTTTGTTTGTATTTTAGAATACAGGAGTCAGGATGTTCAGTAGGATGTCTTAAAAATTCCTGGGTTTATCCTTTTATGGTTACTTTAAGATCTAGGAAGATGTATGTTCCTTTAAAATTCCACATACACATATATATGTATATGTATGCACATATAACACTGCTCTTTATTTGTCTGTCTACAAATGCAATCAAATCATGATCAGAATGGAGATAACTGCTAATTTTTGGAATTGCAAATAACCTTTTTATGTTAGGATGATATCTAGTATTTATGACCTGCTGTCAGGTGCAAGGCTTTCTGATTTATGAAATAATTCTGTTGGGGTTTTTTTATGATACAAAGGAGATACGCTACTGACTTCTCTAGCTAAATTTCAGCAGGTTGAAGTCAGCTGTAGTTCTAGTGACTGAGACAGTTGTTTCTTATTAAATAAACTAGTAATATCTCAGTCTTCCAAGATACTTCCCATTGTTTTGGAGATATCATTGCAGCACTGCAAATACAGCTTCAGTTAACGTGATCTGCTAATGCATATACATCAAGCTCTGTTATTCGAAGTTCAGCCAGAGGGACAAGTCAAGGAACTAACAGTCACTTCATGCAGAGTGTTAAAAGGAGAAATGTGGTTGTGTTTCACTCTTGAACTCACATATTCCTGATAACTCAGTGGTCCTGTTATCACCTAATGAAAGAGAACATGAAGATGACTTGGAAAGTGGAATATTCCTGGTGTTACGGAAGATTGCATATCGTATGCATCCGGTACATAATCCATTCACAAGATTCCATGCTGTCCCTTGACCTGTGCCATGTAACTAACACTCAGCAGCAAACCAAGCTAAGGGCTTTACTTTGCTTTCAGCAGGCTAGAGGCTGTAGCTGGAAAGGCTATCTCGCCTTGCTGCAGGGAGACCGATCACTCAACTGTACAGCTCAGCAGACCTACACAACACTCTCAGTAGTCAGTAGAGGTGTTTTGCTGGCTGGTCGAGGCAAAGTTATAGTTATGCCAGTATTAGGCTGTTTGAAAAGGCCCTTGGCACCATGGTGAAGTTACTGTAAAGTAGCTTTGCTGGTTGATTCTGGTTCCAAACTAATCCAGCAGTATGAATGTGGCTGTATTCAGGTCCTTTAGGTGAAGTATCTTTTCATGTCAAAAATCCATGCTGGACAAAATGCATACAAGATAAAGGAATGTTTAGTTCTCTAATACTTTGTGAAGCCTAAAGATTACAGAAGATGTAGAAAGTCCACACCTGTACTTATAAACTGGACCTGTTCCAGCATTGTTAAGAAATAGAGGAGGGATTTGTATGAGGCCTTGCCAAATACTTGCTGTTGAGAAGTTCAAAATTAAAAAAAATAATCTGTGCAATACACATGGTTTAAAAGAAAATTAAATGCCGGATGCTGGATTTTGCTCTCATACGCACCTAAATAAGGATAATGAAGGCAGTGAATTCAGATTTGTATTGTAATTAGATTAGAATGAAACTTAATAAATTCTAGTACATATATTTCCTCTGGATTGTTTCTGATTAACTACATGTTCAGTCACTGGAATTAGGTTTCTCTGTGCATAAATGTAACCCAGGATCCTAACAGAGATGTTGCTGAAATCCTGGCAATAGGCAATAAAGCTGTGTTTGCTGTTCCTTTGCTCCTCTCTACTGACCACAGTATTCTAACCAGCCACTTTGCACTACTGTGGGTACATTTCTTAGTTGAGTGGAATTACCTTCTCTGTACTGACCTCCTGCTGTTAACTGTGTAGCTAATGTAAGTTCTTAACGTTGGTCCTGTGTGTAGCAATAGGTGGATTTGCCCCATGAAGACAGAATGAATAGCTCCCATAAAGACCGTAGTTGGTAGTTAAGAATTTCACCTGTGTGTGCAACTTGCTCAACATTGGATGTTGCAGGAAAGTAAGAACTCAAAGCAGAGCTGACAGTGCAGTGAAAAGTAACTGCTAGGATCTTACTAAAGTAAGTCCAGTTGATTCTCAGCTGCCGAGAACTGTTTCTTCATGCCAGCAGAGCAGTTGCATAGCTGGGAATTTAGCCTGAATCGTTACTTGCATCTTTGCTATAAGGAAAAATTATATTCCAAGCAGCTAATAGTTGCATTGCTATTAACAGCAACTAATGGGTACAACAATAGTGTATGCAAATGGAATTAACACTATGTAAGTTACAAAGTTTATTACAGTCCACCTCTTAAGGAATATACTAGCATGACATTGACAGTCACTGTTGAAATGCTGGGAAGTATTTTTGTATAAAAATCAGAAACTGGACATGAATTAACAGTGCAGGTGTTCATAGCAACAGGACAGCTGCAGTTTTGGCTTACCCTAGGCAGCACAGCAATCAATGGAAGACTCTGAGGGTCTTCCATGTCTCGCATGCACGTTGTCATTCAGATTTACAGTCACGGCCTCACGCTCCATTTCCCACTTTCCCCCAGTCTTGTGTCTTGTGTCTTGCAGCCCCATCAGCCTGGGAACTGCCAGTGTGAGCTCTGCTTCCCGCTGCTCCGTCCTGTCTCAGGTTGAACAGAGGCAGAGACTGTGCTGAGAGCTGTTGCTATTGAGATGTTGTGACAGTAGTGCTAAAAACAGCTTTAGAAGGTCCTAGTTTTAAAGATACATATCAAACAATGATTTATCAGGCTAGAATATTTTCAATGTTTAAATTTTATTACACTTTCCTTCCTTTGGCAGTAACAGAAAATTGTGGTAGATTCTGAAGTCCTTTGGAAGCAAAGGATCTGCACAGATATCTGAGCAAAGATATTTGTAGTGACTTGCTAAACAGATAAGAGCCTGGGAAAAATGAGTGGACAGTTTGGGTCAGGATGTTATTAGAGGCCAGTTTTGGTCTTCATAGTGTTTGTGCTGTTCCAGCCGCTCGTGAGATCACAGAAGCCTGCAGAGAAGGAAACAATGGAATTTGATGTTATACCAAACATCAAACAGGGTTGAAGGTTCTGTGACCTCTGCAAGTAATTAAAATAAAGCTTCGCTGGAAAATGGTAGGCTACTGCCACAGTTCCTGTTTTACAATTCATGACATTCCTTAAGGGATTTCAAAGATGAGTCTGAGTTATTCTTTGTGCTGCTCCTTAGTCCTTAAGAGAGTTAAGAAATCAGGTCATTCTCCTCAGAGTCATGGTAGAACTAAATATTTGATTAGGTTTGGCCATCAAATGGGCCCATTATACCTGTTCATAAAAATTTAAAAAAAAAGAAAAGGGGGAGGGGCTTTTACTCTTAAAGGTACTCTTTCAACTACATAGCAGGTTTTGTGGTATTAAAATAGTATTAGAAAACTAAAGCTTTCTACATGTTTAATAGCTGTTTGTCAGGTGACTGCTGAGATATCTTTGAATGGAGAGTGAGTGCAGCTGTGCAAATGTAACGCAACAAATATGCACTTAATTGTGTCCTTTGGCCAGCAGAAAATGTCTGTTGGTAATTAGTTCTTCCTCTACCAGACCCACTGGCATGTGAGCTCTCCTAGTGGGATTCTTGTTATTGTTCTCTCTGGCTCTTGTTCACTGTTGTTCTGGAAGGAAGGACAGAACTGAAGGCATGAGTAATAGGAAATCTTAAGCTCTCATGTTCACCAAAGAGGAAAACATTTATTTAATCAGACTAGAGCTCTACAAGCACTCAGAGAATAAAAGTTAGTCTTGTGGCAAGTGGGGACAGAGGGGATGGACTCAGAAAATACAGTCCTTGGCTTTTGAAGTACTATTACCATGGGGTTAAAGCTGTATTTTATGCTGGGTATCTGGGGCACGTTGTATCAGCTTGCGTGCAGCTGTATTTGTAGCTCCCGGGTTAGAATCGTTCTTGCAATATCCACCATTGCCTTCCTTGACACCTATGAGTAACAGTACAGTTTTGGCTTCAGGAGGTCCCCAATGGCATTTTGATAAAGTGAAGGCAAATGAGTGTTGTGCACATTTGTGAAAAGGTTGGAACATCAGTGGTGTGAGAAGGGGTTGTAGGGGAGCTCAGTGCGTTGTGTTTAACTGGTGCTTCAAGTAGCACCCTACCTCCCAGCCTTTTAGTTTACCTTTTAAACTGCAAGAGGTCTCTAAGCTTGATGCATGCGGTGTGTAATGCAATGACTGTGTTCTGCGACCTTTCTCATACTGGACAACTGTACAGGGTTATTACCCCCCCATTAGAGGGAGCCTTCAAAGCCCCCTGTGAACAGTACACAGTGGCTTTTAAAATGGCATTGCAGACTGGTTTAGTTGGCTGAGGAGGATTTGTATGTCCCAGTTGAAGTTATTTATGAGAATAGTATGCTGGAAGAAGGCTGAAAATTGATAGCTGCTGAGTCTGAAAAGGTGATCTAAGGAAAACTTGGTGTTGCTTATTTTTAACTATTATTATAGGTCTTGGTATTGTTATAATACATAATAGAGCTTGTACTTTCGCTAATGTTACTTGGGACATGTCCTCTGCAGAATATACACATCCAGCTCCCCTATGTAGCCCATCGTCTGTGAATCCTGACTACTGAACCTCTAACTGTCATTCATAAGCCTTAGAGGAGAGGTGATTATGTGGATTTATTCTCAGGACTGGTCATTATGAATACATTCTGTAATGGTTTTCCTTGGTAGTGTTTCTCCAAAGTATTTTATGAAGGACATTAACCTTCTTTGTAGATTGGGAATCTGAAGCTCAGTGTTGCTAAAGACTTGATTCCAGTATGTCTTGAAATTACCAGAATAAATAGAACCTTAATACGTTGTAAAATAATGCTAAAGCCTATTTTCTTTACATGAATATGCATATAATGCACATATTGTGTGTAGTATATGTATTTAGTAGTATATAGAAAATAAATAGAATGCATATATCCCCGGTCAACCACAATTCAGTGAGACTTGCAGAACCATGGAAAGCTACTCAAATTTAACATCAGTATATTTAAATTTATAATTACACTTATAATATACTTTTGGCCACTGTTCCTTCATTCTGGAGTTCTAAGACTCTGGAAGTATTTGGTAAATGAGAATATACTACCACTTTTTTAAATCTAAATTTTTCTGTCTGCGGTATTCAAATGAGATTTAATCTGAGAACCTACTTTAGATTTGTCAGTGTGGGTAGAAGATAAATAGGAAAGTCAGAAGAGATTGTATCTTGTTATAAATTGATAACTGATGTTCTTTGCTTCTACTCAAATGCAAGTGCCAGCTGATTTAACAGAGAATTTATAGGCAGTGACAGTAACACGTAGGTTTAATATTTTATTTGACAAGAAACTGCTGTCAATTCATTCAATTCCATTTAAGAATTTGTATGCAAAGGAAGAGCAATAATGTTCAATATTATTTTGGTTGGTTTTAGCACTTCTAGCTAAGCAAAACCAGGGTATTTACAGCTATTAATTCAGCGTACTCAAACTTAGTTTAGGGACAGTCCTCTGAGGTATGGGTCATAGTTTGCACTTGATGGTTTGGATTGTCCTGAAGACCTCAACTAAAGCTGAAATAATTCAGAAGAGATCATAAGCAATATGATAGATCAAAACCTAGTGGCTGAATAGCTGTATTTTGAACAGAAAAGTGTTTTGTTGCTGCTGGCAGGGTGCAAGATGCCACTTGAGAAGTCCTTGTGTAGCAAAGCTAACTGTAAAGGATTTCTGGACGTGAAGTGGACTTGAGAAGGGGTAAGGAGAGCTAGGAATAGCGAGAAGGCAAGTGCCTTTAACCCTCTTGCACCTTAGCTGAAGGATGTTCAGGGCAAATGTGCACTGAATTAATGTTACTTGTTACTGCCAACATTGGATTGAGATAGAAACCTTACAGTCTACAGCACAGTAGCATAAGATTACAGGAAACTGCACATTGGACATACTGAATGAGGGTTTAATAGCCTGAGAGCAAGATGGACAAGACCAGACGTCTAAAAAGTGTGAATATTTCATCCCCTTGTAGATCAAAAGGTTTTCCTAATACATTGTAAATGACTGACATTTAGCAACTAGTTTTCTCAGATGATCACAGCAAATCAAGCACAGCAAGATTAGCCCTAAGTTAGTTGAGATGCAGATTGTTTTCCAGTGCATACCTACTGAAGAAAGGCTTCCAATCCTGAGCCGTAGAAACATTACTGAGGTGGAAAACTCATGAAACTGGTTTGGAAGCATTCAGCAACAAGTGCAGCTGCTGTGGTATGTAACTCCCCCAAAACCTCTCTTGTGCAGGATGTATTAGCACTTCCACTTAGCAAGGTTGTGTTACCTGGGGCATGGTGGTCATTCGTCATCACTCACACTAGGCTAAAATTTGGAAAGTTGTTTCAGACTTGGGGAAAGATCTGATAAAATTGGTCTCTTTTGAAGAGACAGGTGTACATTGTTTAAACTGTATTCTCTTGACAGTAGCGTATCAGAAGTTTTTCCAGGAAAAAAATCTTCAGAGAGGCCACAGGTCTACACATAATAGTGTGATGAATTCTGGATTTGTTTCTCCTATAAATAGCCTGGCTTTTAAAAACATGTAAACTGCTTATAGCAATTAACAGGCGAGTACTTGAATCTGGGTGCCCTTTTCTAAAGGATCCTCAAGAAAGGCTTTGTGTTGAGGAGAAAAATAAGTGGAATGTTTATCGGATGATCATGGCAAGTGAAAGACTCATCAATATTGGCACTAGATGGACCGGATACAGACCCTTTTAGGACAAAGTATGGATCAAGCTAGTAGAAGTAACTGACCTGTGAATTAACTGCAAAACAAGGAACAGGAAACTCAGAAGCCTGGGGTAGGACAGCCAGAGTAGCTGTGCAAAACCCAAAGGATTGGCACCTTTTGCTTATGATAATGAAATGCAGCATTTGATTAAAACAGAGGTGCAATATGGCTTTTTTGTTCCTAAACAAAACCCAACCAACCAAAACCCTCAAAAACCCCCAAACCAAAGCCACCACACCTCAAAGGCCAGACTGGAAGAAGAGAAGCTGAAACTGTATAGGTGTGAACGCATGATTTTCTTTGTTCACATGCCATGGTCCTCTCAATATAGATATCTCTGCTGGATCCTAACTGCCCTTCTTAAAACTACATTTGCCTTAGTTGAGCATCAGGGTGCTTGGTAGGGAATTATTTCTTTATAAAACCTACTTCATCTGGTAATACTTATGTACCAAGGTTTCAGCCTTTTGTGTCTGGGAATTTGGGAAGCATCTCAAAGGACACAATCCCAGCTCAGATGGAATATCTCAGAGGTTAATTAATAATAATATAACAGGCCCTGTACTTTTTCCAGTTCAGACTACGTAGCTACTCAGCTATCCTACTGAATAACTTCTGAGAAGTTATTAAATTTATTTCAGAAAAATCCATGTGCCTACTGAAAATTTGAGCTCTGTTAAGCAGCAGCACAGTTATGCTGCAGAGATATTCTTTAGTTGGATGAGACAGGGAGAGCCCAGAAAAGATTCCTGTTTTATTATTTCAAATGTATTTTTCAATTATTGTCTTCCTGTTTAGAGAAGATCCTTTCTGGCAGTGATTCAGCCACCTTAGGAATTTTTTATATCTCATTAACTGGGAGCAGTTCCCAGGACATTAGATTTGCCATCATCTTTAAATCAAATACGTCTGAAATCACTTGTGACAAGAAGCTCTGTGGGCCCCATTCTGCTGAAGAACTTCAGGAATGCTCAGAAGTTGGGATATTTTTTTACCAAACACAGATAAAATTGCTGTTCCTCTGTATGTACAATATTGTTTGTGTGAGGCAGAAAGTACAGAAAAGGATGTCGGCTTCTGCTGAGTGCTGAGCTGTCTGAATTGGAGATCCATCTTTGAACACCGTTCAATATTCATAGCCCTAAGCTGCATATATGTACAAGTACCTGTTCTTTGCACGTCTGCATTCAAGATCAGAATAGCTGTGGTTTGATGCCAGCATTACATTTCAGATACAGAGTTTCTTCATTTTCTTTTTCTTAAATTCCAGTGTTGAATGGAACTGATGGGACACCTCAGGGGTTAAATAATTGCTAGAGTCAGACTGAAGAAGACAGCCAATAATGAAAATGATAAAAAGAGAATAAGCATTAACTGTGTTTTTCCTTCTCGGTTCAATATTGGTTTTGTTGCTGCAAGTCAAGCATCAATTCTGCATTTCCTCCCTCATTAGCTTTTCTTCCCAGAATAGGCATATCTTGTAGTGACCTTTCATTCTCCCTTTTACCAGAGCCCCTTTTTTGCCTGACAGGTCTAAATCTGCTGTGCAAAAAATAAATACTAAATCACATTAGTCTCCCTGTCTGGTGGATGCTGCCCTCTAAGGAGTGGGAATCAACAGCAAAGGCACTCTCTGAGTAAGAGAAGTGCAGGTTTTTTGCTACTGAAGAGTGAGTACATGGCTAAAATAACAGCACACTGAGACCTCTTCTCTGGCCTTGTATTGCTGAAATTCCTTGACAGGAATTGGTCTTAGTGATAATGAAAGATAAATAGTCATGTCCACAAACACCACTGTCTCTGTGAATAGCTACCTTTCCTGACCTTCCCTAAAATCAAACCCAGGTACTGCACTACTAGGGCAGGAACAAATGAGAACATTAAAATTAAATGGTGCAACTGTACCTGTAGAAGGGCTGGATGGTAGACCTGGTTGTCTGGTAGTTGTCAGGTACTTTAAGCCATGTACTTCGTTATCTCATATAAATACTTTTAAATACTAAGCCTGTATAGTCAATGTTGAATGCAAACCAAAAATATGTTGTTATTCATCTCAGTAGACACAAGGAAAGGTTGAATTTAGTAATGTTACAGTCTCAGGTATAATGAAGTAGGAAATGGATTTGATGACATTTTACAAGTCAGCTACAGAGTAAACAGGTATTTTGTGCATATAACATCTCAGTCGATAGGGAATATTTTGTGAAAAAGGATTTGAGGTTAACTTGTTTAGAAAGCCAGATACAATTTTAAAGACTTTTAGAATTCATTACTTGTCACTATTAAGGGTTTTTTAGGATTAATTATTTTTTGATTTAAAAAGCCTGATGTGGTCATTGCATGCTTAGTTTCTGATGCAAGGAAATTAATACATTGGTTGCTTTGGTCTCCTAAGGAGAAGAAATCACATTAATATCTGTGCCTTGATTTTTTCCTGTCTTTGTAGGCCTGAAATCTGATCAGCTTTGTTTATTATGGGTATCAATGTATTTAAGAGAATGAATGGCTCAGTGGATTTGGATTTGCGTAATAGGATCTGGAGTATTTAGCATCTTTACATCAATAGTTCAAATTTAGCTCAAGCTGTCTGTGCTAGTGTAGCTTCTCAAGTCAGGCATCTGTGAGTTAAGTTAGTGGTCCCAGAAGTGGCTCTAGAAAGCTCTCTCTATTAATGCCCATACCAGCAGTGTCAGGAAGAAGGCCAAGGAATGAAAACTGTCGTTCATTGTCTAAATTCATCCATAACAATGGAGCAATTGAGAAAATACGTTTGACACAATGAGGAGGCAGCAGGTTTACACAAATATCTAACAGCAGTGTGACATTCATTGCCTTGGACTGTTGGATAGATGGATATTTAAAAAGGTATTGGGCAAATCATGAAGAGTAGATACATTTTTACATAGCCTCCAGTATTGTCTTGTTTCTTACAGCCTTTTACCCTAAGTAGTCACTGCTGGCCTCTGTTGAGGACAGGATACTGGACTAGATAGACCTCTGGACTGAAGCAGTATGGCAGATCTTACATTCTCGTCGCTATTGTCACATCATGAGGGCAATGTTGTATCATAACAGGTGAACTAGAAGAAAAATGGCAGTGGTCTGTTAGCAAATAGTGAGTGCTCACAAAGCAATGCAATGTGTTGGTCACTCATTTCCCTTTTTTATTTTTGTTTAGGCAGGTGACAAGCATTATCATCCAAGCTGTGCACGATGCAGCAGGTGCAACCAAATGTTCACGGAAGGAGAAGAAATGTATCTGCAAGGTAAGGATGTCTCCATTCCAGAACAAGAAAATTGGACTTTGTAATTTTTCTGTCACAGACTTCAGGAGTTTATAAACCATCCCCATGTAATAAAGGCAAAGAGGACTATAGCCATTCTCTCTTCAATAGTGTTCTCACTTGAAACCCTTTTGTTCTAGTAGGTGGCCATAACAGTGGCATTGCAGTGACTCTACACCCTAGCTGAGACAGACTGTTTTCAAAAGCTGTGTAGCAAAAATGAAATTTCTTAGGCTGCCTCTGAATTTGGCATCTCATGGATAGCTTAGTACCCAGACTGGTATACGGGATACCAAACAAAGTGAGAGGGTTTCCCCTGAATTCTGCTGATCAGTTTCTGGACCACACTCCAAACTGTAAAAGACAATGGAAAAACTTCCAGAGGCTGCAGTGAGCTTGTCTTGAGTCATAGCAGATCTCATTCCCCATGCGCATTGACATTATCTCCTCTGGTTTATAACCGCACTTGCTTGCCTTGCCTATTTCCCTTTTATCTGGTCATGTCTCTCTTTTTATTCCCATTTACTTTATTTTTATGTCTTTCTACAGTCACTTCTTTCTTGTATGTTCATTTTCATCTCCTCTTTCTTATTAACAGTCTCACACTCCCAGGTATTGCCAAGCACATTTTTTTTCATGATCTTTTCACATAAAAAAGAATGTGCTCTCTCCATTGATTGAAAAGTATCCTTGATCTGAATTCCACCTACTCTCCCAGAAGATAGCATGTTAACTGTTAAGCTAGAGTTATTTTTATTACTTGCTGTAGTATTAATTAATGTTGGTAGAAAGATGTATAATACACATTTATGCAAGCCAGAAATCAAAGTGAAAAAGGCAGATACATGTTGGGATTTTATATATTGTACTTATGTTAGAAAACTTGCTTGGTATACCTGAAAGGACTGTAAAAGAGTAGGAAGGAAACAACGAAAGTGTGGTGGTAGCCATCTCTTGAAATTCTGAGGAGGGATTCCTTCTGGAGGAATTCCAAAATTAAGATAATACTGTTAAGGAATTCCTTTGAAGCTAACTTATTTTGTAGTTTGTCTTCCCTTGCAGTCCATCCCTCTCATCTCTCACTGACCTTATACCTTAGTCATCTTATTCCAGTGATGCACAGAACTGGATATTGAGTTGTGTAGCAGCTCTGCATTGCAAGAGCAAGGAGAGGCTGGAAGAGGTCTCAGTAGGAAGTACTGCTTTCTGATGGCAAATTGGAAAGACTGATTTGAAAGCAGCAGTTACTGCATCTGACAACTGGTAGTCTTAGTTTCCCCACATCATAGTATGATAAAGTACAGACAGAGTTCAAGGTGAGCATCAGTTCATCCTTTGCTGTTATTAATAACAGCTGTTTGCAACTGAAGCTGTTTGCACCAGTCTAGCAGAGAGTGGGCGTTCACGTTGATTGGGCAGTCTGTAGTGTAAATTTCTGCAGATCCAAATAAGACAGAAGGTATTGCTTCTAGTTAAACAAGGCTAGATTTTGTCCTGGCCAAGTTCAGGTGATGTGAAAGATGAGAGGAGAGACACCTGGCTCCTTGATCTGCCATCGTTCTCTTCTTGGCTGTATCTCCCTTTCTGTGGTTGTGAATTAACGTTCTTCATGCTCACTCTGTCTCAGAGGAGGAGCAGCCCAAGTTGCATTGCTTTATTGTCCACAAGCTGTTTTCTGACTAAATAATGTTATTGCTGAGTGTGTTCCAGACTGTCTTGCCAAAGCTTTCCTTGCTGAATTCAGCATGCTTGTAAGTGTAAGGGACCTAAAAGCTCTCAGCTGAAATGTATATCCTGTCTCCATCCAAATCATTTACCCTAGGGTGCAGAATAACAGCATTCCAAGCATTTCTCTGAAATAAAAATACAACACCACAACACTAAAGCTAGAACAAAAATCACATTATTGATAAAATATATGAAAATAGGCAGCTTAAATCTCACTTCTAATTGTCCTCTCCACAGGACATGAAAGCATTGCATTGGTATTGCTTTGTATAATAGAGGAACCTGTCAGGTTTGTGGTAGCTACTTGTGTTAGAAGGGTGTGGAAAACCTGCAAAAGGAGAACATGGGAAAACAAGCTGTCTATTTGGGGGCTTTCTATGTTAAGGATGGTTTGAATAATACTAGCAGAAGCACTCTGGCTTTGCCCTGCTCCAACACAGGAAAAAGAAGCAGCATCAGAAACTTTCTCTTTCCCATTAACTTCCTAGTAATATATTACTATATGGACTGCCCCAGAAGACTGTTGCTGAGCTAGGATGTTGCTCAGCATTTAAAGGGATGCTTCACTTGATTCTCACACAGGCTTTCAGCCTTATTCAATGTGTCAATAGTAGCCCGAGTTACTGATTTTTAGTGCGCTGTATGTTGAAACAATGGTATGTGCAAAGTAAAAAGCTGAGTAAATGAACATGTTGGTGTCTGCCAAGTGAGCAAACAAACATATGTTAAGAATGGGAATAACCACAATTTGCTGAACTGTTTACGGTAGGAAAAAGAGGGACAATGCAGCTTGAGAATTTGCACTGTTCCAAGCATTTCCAAATTGATTGGCATGTTTGGATGAATAAAATCTACAAGTTGTAGGTGGCTCAGAGTTCAAGATCATGAAAAATATTTACATTTAACTTCTTAAGCCTGCTCTGATTGGTTTTTTTTTAATTTCACATATTTCAAACCTCTTACTTTGTAAAAGAAAACTCACAACCGTTAGCTAAGTTTCACCCTGAAAATGACATGCAGACTCTCTTGCATTTCTCATTCACTTCCAGCAGCTGCAGCATCCTCCTGGGGTGTCCCTAAAATTGTGCCAGTTTGTGCTAAATACTGCCCAAAAATACAGTGACAGCTTTTTCTTTGATGGTGGGTATAGCTGAATGGAAAAGAAACTGAGGTACAGAGGAACAGAGATCATTTTTCTCAGGGTCACACAGGAAGCTCACAGCTGAATTTGAGAGTTGAACCTAAACCTTCTGAGTCTTAGTTCATCAGCTTTATAACATGAACTCCCTTCCTCCTGAGTGCTTGGATCCGTCTGACCTCCTGAACAAATGCACAGGGCATGCTTCTTTCCTGATCTTGCAGGCTCTGTGGGTTCCTGGCTCTGAGGCTGCTGTTTGTTTACAGAGAAGGCTGTTGGTACACTTCTCCCTGTTGTCTGATTGTTTCCCCCTGCCAAATGCACAGTTTCTTCTTCCTCAGCTTAGACTCAAAGCCAAACATCTCACACCCTTGATCCAGAGTCACGGCGTTCTCTCCAGTCTCCTGATGATGATTATACTGTGTGCTGCTGAGAAGTGAAATCATTCCTGCTGGTCTTTACTTCTGCACTGAGCCATGTAAGGGCTCGTTAGAACAAAATTTCCAGGGGCCCTGACCCGTACCTCTCCTGGGCTCTGAGGGTGGGGTTTCCTCTGACTGCACTTGAGCTAATAGTCACCAGCAGGAGACCTGGACTTTGCTCTGTTTGGTTTCTTTGTGGAGAGAGTGAAGAGGTGACATTCCCCCCTGCAGACAGACAAGGCTCTGTATTGGCTTTGCGGTGACTGGAATGAAGTTTGAATTTGACTGCAGCTGCAGTCAGTGTTAAAAATCAGCATTAGCTTCTACTCCATTTCAACTTGGCTAATATGTGCCAGGAGCTTCCCAGCAGTGACCACAGTTTACACTCTGTTCCAAAGGAGAACTGAAATGGGATGGAAGTGCTCCTTGCCCCTGACACTGCTCAGCCTCTTGGGGACAGCCAGATATTTCCATTTTTACAGCATAAGAGAGAATCCCATGTTTTGGGACACAAACAGCAGAGACCTTGCCTTTTTTAGTAGGATGTGTAGCTGGAATACGCCATGTGTAAATGCCAGTGCAACACATGCCACTGACTTTGCAGAGCAAGGGGTAGAAATGATACGTATGCCAATGGCAAGTATGGTACACTGTGATCTACGGAGAGGCTCTTTCACATACTGCTTTGTACCACTTCTGTCATAAGTGCTTCTCCAGCCTAGTGCAGTGGGTGAGATACAGCCCTGACTGCTGCGTTGTGAATTTTCTAATTTTGCTTTTTCTGTTGCATTTTGCGTAATTGCAGGGAAGAGGTGATCTGAGTAATGCTTTACAGTAACTGAATATGACACCTATTGCTCAAGGAAGTCATAGGACTTTCCCAGTATTAATGGACTTATAATCAGAACTTCCTTTTTACGTGCAGTGCAGTATGTAAGGGGAGAACAAATCAGGTAACCATGGCCCAGTTCTTTTGCTCTTACCCTCCATCCTGCCCAGAGGAACCCTCTGTCTTTCAGTTCCTTCAGCTGGTGCGTGCTGACTTCCTTGCTGCTTGAGGCTGTTTGAGTTTTAATTAAGAATGTGTGCAAAGTGCTTTGACAGCCTCAGGAAGATGCTGCTGTAGATGGGCCAAGGATTTGAATTTTTTTTTGTTTCACTTGTATTTCTCATGAGCTAGAATTGAATGTGAATTACTTGCATAGTTCATACACATTCACCATGCAATGAAGGGATTCTCTTTAATAACTGACTTGTCATGACCAGAAATTGTCTGCTTTGCTCTGAATAAAGATGGGTTTTTTCCTCCCTCAGGTTCCACTGTCTGGCATCCCGACTGTAAGCAATCCACTAAGACTGAAGATAAGCTACGGGTAAGCCGAATTCATGGCAATGACACACCAGATATTTTGCACACACAATAATGGAATGTTGTTTTTAAGAGAGTGACTTTTTCCGTGTGTTTTTCGCATAGCTGTCACCACACTGGCAGAATAAACAGTGGAGGCACTTCTGAGGTATTGCTCTGATTTTTAGGCTCACCAACCTGCACATACCTGTCTCAGTGCACTGCCTTAAAGGTAGTGTAATTTACTGACATACAGACATTGCAAAGTCTCTAAGACACTTCATTTCATATCTCAATTATTGTGACAGAGACTCTTAAGGAGAAGATGTGAACAGGGCAAATGCTATGATATATTTTAGTATTTTTGCACATCTGTGTAATTGCTCTATAGTTACCCCTGTTCTGCATGGTTATTTACAGCATTTAGATAATATGGACTCTTCTTCCTTTGCCATCCAAATAAACCTCAGCCTAAAGTGATCCTAATTTGAATGCCAAGAAGAGCCGCAGTTACCCTTGGAGTCACCTCAGCATATCCAGACAAACTTTTTGGATCAAATACTTGATGGCAGTAATGCTGCACTGATAAATGCTGGAGCCTGGCTTTTTGCATGCACCAGGCAATTCTAAGCGCATATTCACTAATTCATCTTAGAATCATAGAATCATAGAATCATTTAGGTTGGAAAAGACCTTCAAGATCATCAAGTCCAACCATCAACCATGCCCACTAAACCATGTCCTGAAGTGCCTTGTCTACGTGCTTTTTGAATGCCTCCAGGGATGGTGACTCAACCACTTCCCTGGGCAGCCTGTTCCAATACCTGACAACCCTTTCAGTAAAGAAATTTTTCCTAATATCCAACCTAAACCTCCCCCGCCGCAACTGGAGGCCATCTCCTCTCGTCCTATCACTAGTTACTTGATAGAAGAAACCAGCACCCACCTCGCTACAACCTCCTTTCAGGTAGTTGTAGAGAGCAATAAGGTCTCCCCTCAGCCTCCTTTTCTCCAGCCTAAACAACCCCAGCTCCCTCAGCCGCTCCTCATAAGACTTGTGCTCCAGGCCCCTCACCAGCTTTGTTGCCCTTCTCTGGACACGCTCCAGCACCTCAATGTCTTTCCTGCAGTGAGGGGCCCCAAACGGAACACAGCACTCGAGGTGCAGCCTCACCAGTGCTGAGTACAGGGGAACAACCTTCTGGACAATTTTCTCTTTTTGATGTCTCAGCTGGTCCTTTGAACTTTGCTAGTTTTTCTGGATATGAATATTAGAGACTGCATATGAATAAAATGTCTTTCAGACAAGGAAAATAAGAGGTACTGGCATGGAGATACCTAGGATATCCTGTGGGTTGTGTTCTATGTGTGGCTTATTCACAGGAAGCCATGCTCTTTAGAATTTATTCAGGTGCACTGGTCTGTAAAACATCCCCTGCAGAGAATTTACTATGATTGTAGGTAATGTGCAGATAAATTTTTGTTGAGCAGAGTTCATGTTAGTGTGGGCTCTGCTGGTAATACAGAATTATAATTGGCCCTAGATGGGCATGTGATCTAGCATGGCCAAACGTCACTGTAGGTACCATCCAGCATTTGCACATTGTTCTATCCCAACTTTCCATAAGAAAATGGAAAATTATGCTGGACCGGATTTTCTTCCTCATTTAACAGTTTGAATGTAAGACAGTGTTTTGGCCCTGCTTAAGCGTCAGAATGCTTGTGCTTTGTAGTGATAGTTGGGGTACAATACCTCCCTTTCACTTGGACCCAAGAGTCTTATCAAAGCACTCCTGGCTACATTGTAGCCCTTATAAACCTTCTCCAGCTGACCTTATAAATTAGTTGGCTTATTTCCATTCCCCATGGAAATGGCCAAAGTCCTCTTCAAATATTTTCCTTTTTTCTATCACACATTCAAGCACGTCAGTCATCTTCTCCCTCAGCTAATTTTAATTGAAGTGAGTAAAGTAAGTGAATTCATCCACCTGCGAGACTTTGCCTAAGTGAGCTCTTGCAGGAAAATGAAGTGAAGCGAAAGAATGCATATTAAGGGAACATCTGAGAAATGTTAAGGCACAGCTATCCAAGGTCGCCTTTTCCTAGATGAGAGCTTCTATGCAGAGGTTTAATATCTTTAAAAAGCATTGACAAATGCACTGTACTGTAGCTAGCTGGAGAGATGGAGAATTTTTTGCTTCAGCTGTCCATCACAGATCATCTCTATCTACTCCAATGCAAAGTCAGACACCTTATTTTAAAATCAGTTTGAGTTCACTTTGCTGACGTTGACACACGTTTCATTCTGCTGACTCAAATGAAGGCAATAGCAAACAGGTAGGTACAGAAACAAATGAAACTGGGGGAACTATGTGCTATTTAAACATGTCACCACTAAATTATGAACTGTACTTTGATTGACTTTCAGTTTCTTATGACACACATTTAGACCTGATGTGAGAATTGGAATCTGCTTTATGAGTTGACAAATATAGCCACTTTCAGGGTCAGGCCTAGATTTTCTGGTGGTTCTGCAAAAAGCCAGTGATATGGCCTATTTGCTCTGCTAAGTTTCCTTACCCTATAGAGCAAAACAAAACAAAAAGCCCTTTTATCACTGAAGTCACTTCAGAAGTTTTCAGCAAGTTCTGTTTTCTCTCAGTAACTGAATTGTGATATAAACTGATTGGCATTCTAGCTGGTCAAGATCTGAGAGGGAGTTCATAAAAACAATGGTTGCTTTAGATCTTCCCCCCACTGGATATTTGTGGAGGATTACAAAGCCAAAACAAGCAGAAAATAAAGCAACCATATATACGTTACAAAAATATACATTGCTTGGGGTTTTTTTTTACAACTGTCTGGCTGTTCGTGATTCTGCAGGGATCAGTAAGTAACATAGATATTATAATGTACAGATTATTATCTAGCAAGTAGATATTAGTAATTTGATTGAAAAAAGAGCTTAACCACTGAGCTGGTGAGACTGCTATCCTTTTCACTCATTTTTCCCTTTTGTTTTTCATGACAGCATTCCTCATCTGAGTTCTTTTATCCAAAGAGTCTGGTTCTGCGCAGGCCACGCTCTGCAGAGGTTTGCTGTTGTGTTTTCATAGTGTTGATAATGGTCTTCTTTACTGAGAAGATTCTTCATTATTGTCATTTGCTGTGCTTGCTACTACTTCCGCCACACAGCTTTCCTGCTATCACTTGCCACCAGGGGCACTGACGCTGTATTTTGCATCATGTGGTGCAGTGTTGTTTGTTAATTCTCACATTTTTTATTTTGCTTATTGAAATGCTTTAAATTAATTTATTTTTTTTAGATTCAGATGAGCTTTTGGGGGCTGTAGTATTGTTCTTCCAGCGTTACAGAAAGTTTTCCTTCTAAAACGAAAAATTGGAGTGCAAATATGAAGCAAATGAAAATGGTGAAAAGCATCTGACTTTAAAGTGATGGTTAAAAAGAAGTAGTTTTCATGAACAATGGCTCATGCTTTTAGAAAAAAAAATGCTGTCAGTTAAATAAGTTCCTTTTTTATATGTATTGACCAACTACACATGAATGCTTTAGTTGAGAAAATATTTACAAAATTCCAGGTTTGGACGTGTTCTGTGTGCTGCCCAAGAGCATTTGCCCCTCTCTAATCTGGGGCACATCCACATCCAAGTTGGGAGATCCTCCCCGTCCTCTTGATTCTGGACTACATGTCTACTTTCAGACTTCCTTGAGTTTGCTTTGCACCTACAAACACCACCCGCTTCCATTTCTTCTCCTTCAGGGCAGTTTATTCAGGGCTTATTACTTGTGTCTGCTGTGGGGCACACCTGAGGTCGCTTTCAGCTGATAACAAAGTAAGAATGTACTGATATGGGCTTAGTACAGGCTAGTGGTAGGCAGACAGGCTGATAGAGTCCGTGCCACTGGATTTCCATTGTGTCTGCTGGTGCTGCCTTCACATCTCTAATTGCAAAGTAGATGTAGTCATATTATCAGCCAGGGCAGGATATTTGTGTTAGATTGTGGTAGTCTGCAGGGTAGCATTATATGGTTGAATCCAATGCTGTGATTCAGTGGGAGTTAATGCAAGCCCTGTGCCCTTTGTCCAGCACAGTACTTCAGTCAGTTAACTTAGGATGTTGCAATGTATTAACCACTCTTGAATGCTGTGCGCTCTGTTAGCTACAGAAATACGTATCAAGAAAATACAGCTATAAAGATGTGTTATCAGTGCTCCTAAGGAGGGCAGTGTCTCTGCAGTCCTAGGCTTTATGGAATCGAGTGTTGGAGTCTGTGAACAGCAAACTGTGGGACCATCTCAGTCATCTTTTAGGCAAGCATAGTAGCTTTTTGCGTTTAGCTTAGCATGCACGAGTCTTGAGTTCTGGTGCTGAAATCCAGGAGCCTTAGGATTAAAAAACCAAATCCTATCCAATGTATTAGAAAAATATACAAGGCCAAATAGGAGCAGCCCATGTCAAAATAAAGGTATGTTCTTTTTCTTGATTTGTGGGCTGTGTAAGATACAAATATCTTAGGGTCAGATGAATAGACTCTTGTGTAAATCTAGTCAGTATTAAATTCTGTTTAGATTTACATAATCATTATACTAAGTGTAATTCAAGGCAGATTTTGGCTTCGAGTGTTCTTCTGCAGAATAGACACAAAGATGCTATCATTGCTGTTGCTACAAAGATGGACCAAAGGCTTGAATCTATGTGAAAATTGTAGGTTGAAAATTGCAGGGTGAAATCCTGTGAATTCTTTGAGAAGTTTCCTGTTGAATTCAGTATGTTCTGGGCTTCCCACTTTATTTTCTTCTGCTTTCCACTTAACTTACCCTTGGTGAAGGCTACGTTTGCATGAGTAGTCTTGTAAAAGTTTGTTTGGTAGCAATGTGCCTTCAATGATTATGTGCTGAAAATTCATTCTCCTCTCTAGCCTTTGTGTCTAGAAAGGAAGAAAAATTAGTTGTAACCTATTAATATGTGTGTCTGTGTGAGTTTGAACTAACCTGTTCACTGGTTTTTGTCTTGATGCTTACATAGTGTAGATTTTTTAGGCAGAGAAATAATGAATCCATGCATTAGAAGGAAACACTCTTGTAAGGAGAAGGGTACAGTTAAACTAGCAGACAGGCACAAGGAATGCTGTAACACTGAGGTGCTTTACTGGTCTTGTACACGGCCACTGAAAATTACTGAAATCCGTAGGAAGCCTGTGTTTCATGAACCCTGGTTCCAAGTCCTAAATAACTGTAAAACCTTGCAGTTGATGAAGCAGGTAGTCAGAGTAGTTAAGTGTTGTACTGAGAAAGCCAAATTCCTTGCTATTGCAGAATTGTGTCTGCCTAGTAGAATAAATTACATCCTAGTCTTCTATTAGTTTATTTTTAAACATGCTTCACTTAAAGCAGCTTCTGAGGTTTAGAGAATTTGCTTAAGCTATAATGTTAAATGTTATTAAGTGAAAACATATTCATTCTTCTGCAGCTATTAACACCACCTTGCATAATGAACTCTATCAAAAAACTAAGGCAGGTACTGTAAACAATGCTGACGATGCCTTTGTTAAACAATAATGCATCCATTTGGCCAGATGTTCTTGGGATCAGTTTTGATCTGGTTGCCTGCACTTTTTATAGAGCACGATTCTGAACATCTGTACTTGAGAAAGCCAGAGCCACCACATTGTAGCAGCATCTGGACAATGTGAATGGCTCTAGCGTGGATATTTTTTTTTTTAAAGTTATTTATTTAGATAATGTGCCATGCATGATGACATGACAAACTGAGGTAAATGCAGATGAACATCTTAAGCTTTGCAATCTAATATTAAATTGAAAAGTTAATCAATTTGGGGCATAAGCATGGGTGACACGATAATTCATGTGAACCTGATAGGATGAGCATGACGGTGTTACCTGTGCCAATCTGCAAATGAAGTTCGTAAAGAACTTTTGCACTCAAGACAAGTGCATGGAATGAAGAACAAAAACATAAGAAGTCTGTGATAAAGTGGAAAATAACTGAGAAGTCTTGCAGATACTTTAGATGCTTTGTGATCTGGTTCTTTCCTTTGGCTCCTTTAGTGACTTGCATGAATTTCTACTGACTGAATTTCTATCGATTTTTTTCATACACTTCATAGACTTCCTGTATCTGGTACAGAAATCCCATATTGATATATTTACTACTGTTACATCCCTTTGGGTGGAAGAGGAAAGAAAAAAAAGATGACTCTTCTGCTGTCAGAAAATGTGGAGAAAGGCCATGCACCACAAGAAAAGAAAAAAAGATTAGTTGTAGTTCTTCATAGAAGTTTGCTTTAAATTTCTCTGCACAAAGGTGGCATTATGAAAAGCTCTATTTGAATGCTTCAAGAACAAGAACAATCATATAAAGAGTGTTCCAGATCTGTTTGTAGAAGTAAGCAGCTTAACTTGGTTTATTGCTGGGAGTGTAGAACAAGTGTCACAGGACTATTGTGATGGAACGAAATACCTCTAAATTAATGCATTCATATTAAAGGATGTTTCCTCTAATTTCTTTACCTGTCTTCTTCCGATAATGTGTGCAAGAGATGCTCACATGGTATCTCTACTGAAGGTTAAAGGTTAGATCAGGGATAGCTGCTATTCGTGTTTCACCTGTGCTCTGATCAGCTGTCCTCTAGGATGGAATTTACACCCCACTGCAGTTACATCAGTAGAGAACTTGACCTCCAGTGTGTCTCTTGCCACCTGTTTAAGATATAAAGTCACAACAGTGGTACACAGGGTCAGGGATTCTCGACTGCTAATGAAGATGTGATGTACAATCTAATAAAAGCCGTACATACCCTGTCACACTTTTTCAGTCAGGAGCTATTATAGGTCTGTTAGGAGAGGAGCCAACCATAGCAAGTAAAAGTATGCCAGAGGAACAGCTTATATCAAGGAATCTGTAGTGTATATTTGTTAAGGCAAGCAGCACAAATGTTTTTAAGTACAATGCAATTGTCTTTAGGGGAAGGTGCAGAGCTGTGAAGGATTCCAGACCATATGGGAGCAGCAGAGTAGGAAATAGCCATCTGTGATGGAAACAGCCTGTGTAATTCAAAACAAGAAATAGGGCAAAGTGAGGCAGGAAGGTTGAGAGGAGATGTAGAAGTTCTTTTTCATGCACTGTCTTCAGGGGTGTGTTGTGAACTTAAGAAAGATACAGGACTGGAGGTGAATAGAGGAGCCACAGAGTCCCAGGTCTGCTTGGATTAAGCTCCTCAGGAGAGGAATGGTGTGTGCTTAGGCAGTGGCTGGCAGGCTGGCATCCTGCCCAGGGAGTGCGGAGCTTTGCAATAGATGGAAGGTAAAACTGATGTAAGCAGGAAGAATTACAGAAAATAGAAAACTGGTTTTAAAGGCTCATGTCATATCTGGCTCATGGCTGTGTTAATGGGATGGTAATGAGGAGCTTGGAGCAGAAACACAGTGAGGAAATGAAGAACAGATGCTACAACTTGCCAGTCCATCTGACAACTGCTCCTGTACTCCAGGGTTAAGAGCACCTAAGTTGTTAGTTAACAGGATTTGGCTGAAACTATCTTAAGGTGTCTAACTTTATTTAATAAATTCACTGAAGTGATAAATACAAGTGAATTTTCCTTTGCTGGAAAGGTTTTTAGCAGTGACACTAAGAGATGAGACTAAGGAGATGAACCGAGAGCTGAAAATTTCTTGTTTTCTGAAGTTATTATGAAAGATCCAGAGCGAAGAGCAACCCAGAGGGCCTGCCAGGTGGGAAGAAGCCATAACTGCCTCTAACGCTTGTTTTCCTGCAACAGGGAGAATTGAGCAGACAGAACTCTTAAAGTATGTCTGCCAAAAGCCAAAGGTAACAGAGAAACCCCTAATATAGTACCTCAACTGCTTAATACTGTTCCGTATGTTGTCATGAAAACAATTGTTTTCCATAGCAACTGCAGCAACATGTTACATGTGTCTCCACTCAGACAGTGGTGTGAAATGGCAGAATGGAAGGGGGAATAAAGTTTCTCAACAACAGCCAGATTTTCCAGCTTAATTCTTGTAACATTTCCATGAAACAGGTGGTTGTTGTTGGTTTTGTTGCTTTGATTGCATCATGGGAGGAGCTTAAGGGCAGCTGAGAAATTTCTGTTCCCTTCTGGGATGTAGGAATTTGCAGCTACAGAGAGAAAAGGAAAGAAACACGTAAAGGTCCAGCTGAGAAAGTGTTCTCAGACATGCTCTGGAGAGGATTTGTGATTGTGTCAGTCCATGGCCACATCTGCTCTCTGATCTGAACCTTCACGGTTTTTTGGTGGAACATGTTCAAAGCCTTTATACCTCTGACCCTCCCTGAATGTGGTGATTTCATTTCCACAAATGAAGTCAGAGAAAGCCTGCTAGTCTTTCTAGTCTTTAGCATTTTTTATATGGATGGTTCCAGTAGCTTTCCTGGCTATGAAATAAAAGGTAGAAAGACTCTGAGGTCGGTTGAAAGATCCTTTCAGGAAATGCATGCTGTGAGATAAGAAAGGTCCAGTAACCTTGCGTTCAATCTAGATATTTCCTAAGAAAAATCAGCGAGCCAGGCTGTCAAGCTTTGTTTTTCTTCAGTGTGTGCCCGAAGGTCCCTTAGTTCAATGTCACAAGCTGACGAGGTAAGGACTATTTACCAAGATTTAATTTTCAGTGACTTTGAAGTATCCCACTGCAGTAGTGTCATCAGAGTCATCTGCTGATGCATTGCTTTGTGATGGGATTTGGTCTTTGCAGTCAATTAGGGAGCAAAAATTGTTCATGGTTTCTCAGTTGCAAGTGGGATATCGTTGACTACTCTTCTGTGTCTACTGCATGCCAAGTTTAGGAGTAATGGCCATGGTAGCCTGGGTGATTTTTGATCGAACAGATGTTTTTCAAATTCACCGAGCTTTCAGGACCCCACATCTCAGTGATAAGTCATTTTGTCTCCTCTCACAAAACTTTCCCCAGGGAATCAGTGTCTGTTTAGTCCTGATGAAGTGTTGGAAAATCTACTAAATGTGTAAAAGCACTGGCTCTGTAGGAATGTGCCTGTTCTCATGAATTTCAGTTTGTAAGACATTGTCATTAAACATCAGGACTTTTGCAGTATGAGGAATCATGAAATTTCAATCAACAGTTGAGCTTTCATGTTGCATCTAGAATGTGCTGCAGATGTAGGAACAGCTCCAAGCCAAGGATTTCTGGTCCTTCTACTTAGAAGGACTGAATTTAGTTCTGTATTTGTAATGGAAATCCAGTGATTGAACACCTGGAAAGTGATAACGTGTGTGCTGTGCTCCTCTCAATGGTTTTGTCTGCTGAACTGCTGATACCTCTAGCTGTTTGTGAACTAATGTTTTGATAAAATGAGCAGCAGGATTATCCTGGGTTGTACTTTGTATGGCTACTTGCAGTGTCTCTGGCAGGTGTTGTTTGATTTTGTTCATTATTATTAATGAACAGTCTTTTACATTGTATGATTTAGAAAACCTCTTTGCCCTCTCACAGCACTCCTTCCCCTACCAAAAAAAAAAAAAGCCTACTTGCCTCACAAGATTGTGAAATTTGCCAGAATGCTTGCATTTGTGTCAACATTTTTTCCTAAATTCAGTTAATTTCAAGATGTATGTAGATTTCTTCACTTAAAACCCAAATTACCAATGTTAATGGCTTCAGGTTGCTCTGAAAAGTTACTTTTTGTTTTTCAGCCTACAAGAACATCATCGGAAAGCATTTATTCCAGACCAGGTTCCAGTATACCTGGCTCTCCAGGCCACACTATCTATGTAAGTATGCCTTCTGATGAATAAGCTGCCGATCCCTTGCTTGCATGTAAAATACTTCATGCTGAAATAAATTGCTTTTATGCTGATGCTAATCCCTTTATTCTAGTGGTTAGATTGTTCAGCCTCTCGCCATGCAGTTTTTATAACTACAGAATTTCAAGAGCAGGGTAGGCCTTTTCCAGGTCACATTTCCCTTAGAAAGATACAGTAAATCTCTTGAAGTCATTTGGTGGTGTGAAGAGGGACAGAAGGCAGACAGGTCATCTGACTTTGTTAGGGGTTATGTGAGGAGATGTGTGTGCCTCGATATGCAGTTCTTGAGAGATCTGCTGTCTGCAGTTGCAGGACATGGGGAGGAGGGTCAGCTACACTAAAAGAAGCCTGGCTGGTACAACACCTTCCGTTTCAGAAGTCAGATGGTTTGGTTGTGGAAAGAAAGGTGTTTTTTATTTAAGAACAAAAATGATACTAAGCATCCTTCTTTTACTAAATTAACAGTGCTGAAAATGCAAAGCTATTGATATACTATTTTATTTGTGGTTACCTGAGATGTAGAGTGTTAATGTGATTCCTTCAGTAATTGAGCCTCCTCTTTCATTATTTTAGAGGATCTCTTTCACTTCTTGGCCTTATTATTGGTACCTTTTGAGCCCATAGGATCTTAGAAATTGAAATTGGAAATACATCAGCAGAAGGCTGGCCCCAAATTTTCAAAGGAATAATGTTTTTCTCTTCTTTTCATACCACTTTTCCAGGCATTTCAGTGTTGTAAATGTCAGTACCTTTTTTTTTCTTGGCAAAGAAGTCCACAGGGTCAAAAAAAAGAGTCATCTTTTGTGGCTGTACTAAGCCAGTTCTAAGGAGGAAGAATATCAACTCAAATGTACTTGGGTGAATAACAGAACAACTCGGCCTTCTCAAACTTGCTGTATTTCCATGCATATAACCTGCACTTCCAAAAACTCACATCCATTTAAGAATCCTGTTCCTTGAAAGTCCATATAACCTTCGTCCTCATATAAACCATGCTCACAGATAACCTGCACAAAACCCAAGGTAGAAGTGGAAGATAACAGCTAAGGAAGAAAATCACAGGAAGACAAGTTAGTGAGAGAGAGTCCCTTATGAGGGGAGCAAAGATGAAGGTATGCTGGGAAGAAAAGGCAGACCACAGGGCAAACTTTCTTTTCTGTTACCTATGCATAATGCTGAATCACTGACTTCATAGATAACCTTAGGATTACATAGGTGAAAATGTAGTATAAGACACAGAAATTTATCAGTTGCTTGTATAATAATGCAGAAAAATTACCAAAATTACAAATCTCAAGTCCTGAGTTTGAGTTAAATACTAGTTCTTCAGTGCATTTCAGCAACAGCAACAAAAATTATCTGATATATTAAAAATGTTCACACTGCAAATATCAAAACACAGAGCATGTCCTGGAGAACTGCCGGTCTGCTGGTAATATCAACTTCATAAGCTGTAGGTTATGAAATTTAACTGCTGCTCAACAGCACAGTCTGTAGGGCAACATAATGGCCTAGACCAGGGTCTACAGAAATATCTATGGTAATTTATATTGGATTAAGAATATCCAGACATATTTGCAGCTCATTAACAGACTGTGGTAAAAATATTACAGAAATAACATACCTTAATATACCTACATATTTTAAGGGTTAATTTGCTGAAGGTATTTTTTTATATCTGGTGAATAAAAACTGAACAGATTTGAGGCTATTTTTAGAACGTGTATTTCCTAGCTATTTCAAACCTTACTTCTCTATCAAAAAACGTTTTGTGTTGCTTCTAATTTATGGCATTGCTTAAGAACCACCAAGACCAGTGGTTGTTATGAGAGCTTGGGAAGGCAAATGCACTTTACTCCGAAAATACTAGGTGCTAGTACTCAGCAAGAATGGAACTGAACGTGAGTAGAAACAGATCAGCCTTATTTCCTTCTGCAGCTTGCTATGAATAAATAAAATATCTAGTAGAAGAATTGAAAACCAATTTGAATATTCCCTTTCGGTTTTAATCATCAAATCTGTTTCTGTAAGGTGGGTAGGAACGTATGATGGTTTTTTTAAAAGCCCTTTTTAAGTAAGGAAAGATATTAGCTATCTAAACTATATGGAAGGTCTCTTTCTAGCTTCTTCTAATGGGTGCAGCTGTCTTTGGAACTGATTTCCTACTTCCATTTTTTAACTAGTCAAGAGGTCCTTGCAGTTTTAGTGGAAAAAATAGTCTATGTTAGCACTATGTAGTATGCAGTTAATAAGCAACATACACCTTAGAAGCTTGGGTATAGGTTGAGCGGTGAGTGCAATATAATAATTTCAGTTGGAGTTTGGATACCCAGTCCTGACAAATAGTCCTGCTTGCCTTTTTATTTCCTTGTAATAAGTTTTATTTCCTCTCGTGTGCACAGTTATAAGTTGAATTTCTGTCTGTGGTCTTCTGCATGGAATCCTCTCATAATCTCTGTAATCTGCAAACTAAATTGATGTTATCACACATTTTACATATGGGGAAAACAAGAGCAGAAAGGTGAAAATACTTGCCTGAGGCCACAAAATGAGTCATTTGCAGAGCTGACCTTTACAGCTGACTACGGGGGATAAGAAACTTTTGTATTAGATCTGTATATGCCATGTTCTTTCTTTCCTACACTGAGAAAACACTGTGCGCTTTTGCAGAGGAGGCTTGCTGGAGAAGAACAAGAAGCAATCACTTCGCATGTAGAGTGCCAAAAAGGGTTTTCCGTAGCAACAGTGTGACAACAAATACACAAAAATCATAAATTCTGTGTAAAACAAAAATTACCAGTACATTTGTGTAAGTTAATTTATCTTCTGTCTTTGACCTTCAGGCAAAAGTAGACAATGAAATCCTTGATTACAAGGATTTAGCAGCCATTCCCAAAGTCAAGGCCATTTATGACATTGAACGTCCAGACCTAATTACTTATGAGCCATTCTACACTTCTGCCTACGAGGACAGACAGGAGAGACAGAGTCTTGGAGAGGTAATGAACCGACAAGCAACTCATTCTGCTATATGCTTTATTCAAAGCCTGCTTCGCTTCTATCCTCTTTTGAAACAGTTTCTAATTGACACTCCTAGATATTGTTGCTGCTGCTGTTCACAGTGCTTTTTGTCTGTTTGATCTGGGTTTAAATGGGAACAATCATGATGATGCCTCATGTGTGAAACTGCACAATTAAACACACAGTTAAACACCTACATTAACACCAGCCACTGGCAGAGGAATGGCGGGGGAGCAGAGGGAGGCTTGCAGGCTGTCTGTAGGTGCATTCTTGTAACTCACATGGATATCCTAGTCTTTGGGTACAGCAAAGTCCAGAATGTGAGGCAAAACCCAACCTCGTGGTGTGTTGTGGAGCACTGATATTCACAACAGAGTATGAGGAATACAGGGCAGTAAAAGGATTAAGAGCAGCGGGATGCTTTCTCTTACACATATTGAACGGAAATACATTTCCAGAGCACTTTGCTAGACATACTGGATAAAATCTGAACTGGGTCAGAATGAAGTGCTCTTCCACCTGGGATAGCAGGTTAGTTGTGTTATGTAAATAGCTGCCTCACATTTAGTAAGGATTCTTGTATCCTGCAATGATGGAAGAAAACCTATTTAATTTATTCTCTTAAATTTGTATTTAAAGATATCTTTCAGGTTGTAAGGTCCCCCAGTTTTCTCAGGTGAACTTCCATAGCTGCAATTACTATTTATATGGTTCCAGTGCAGATAGTGAAGCAGGTTTTGTCATGTAATACCATCTGACTGTAAATCAGACTTCCTGAATGCAAATCTAAATAGACATGGAAATGGATTTACTTTCTTGCAATCTCAGTGACTTTACTGACTGCAACTGAATGGAGTATGAAGACAAGCTGAGGAAAAAGGAAGTACAGTAAATCATTCACACCAGTGGTCTGAAGATGCCCAGATCAGTGACTGATAATCTGCTTTCTTAGCAAAGTGTTCTGCCCACCAACAGATCAGAGCTGCCTCCGTTTTTCTCCTTTGTTCTTTAATGTTTCATAGGGTTAGTCTTTTGAATTGTAACATGAGTTGGAAATTCAAGAGACTGTTCAGCTCAGGAATAAGATAAGAGATTAACAGGTCAGAATATTACACAATTTCCCCCCTCAAATTTATGTCGGTAGTGAATCAAGCTGACATCTGGTTCAAAACTACTGTGAGATTCATTGGTGACCTCTGACCAGTTCCAACAGGCCTGACCCATTCCACAAAACCCTCTACAAACACAAGTCTCTTGTTAGTCACAGAAAAGGAACTAATCTCACCCAGAGAAGGTGAACTATTTGTTAATCCTTAAGGGGAAGCTTCTTACTGACAAAGCAGTATGTTGGAAGTTGTCTGGTGTTATGCTTGTTCTGGGGATAAGCAAAAGCCTTTGGGGTTTTCTTACCCTGTATTTTCACCAGCATTAAATCCAGTTAATTTCTGGTGACTACAGAAATTTGTTCTGGAAACAGAAGGGCTCTCACCTTCTTTTCAGAACATCTGGGTTTTCCACCCAATGCTACTGCTGCCTTCTGTCACCTTGGGCAAGTTACCTCACCTCTTTGTACCTGTTTTTCCTCCCTTCCCTTGCCCTAATGAGAACACAAGCCCATTGGGGTGGAGTGATCTCTTACTTTGTGTTTGTGTTGTGGTAATTGAGTGACAACAATCTTGGTACATCATACATCAGTCACCATCATCTTTAAAAAGCAAAGGAGGTGACATGTTTAGTCATGGCAGGGATTTGCAGACTTTGAGTGATTTAACCTGCATTCTCTTTGCAAAGTGTGTGTATGTGGTGGTGTTAAATAAAAGGGGACCCTGAGTTTAAGCTTATACACTAGAAATGCCCTTCACCATGATTTAAAAAAAAAGGAAAAAAATCACTAAACTCGGCTAAGAAAGATTTCTGGGTGTACAAGGGAGATGTGCAAGAGCCACCAAATTCAGTAGTGGAGACAGACCTTAATTACAGGGAATGGGCTACAAGAAAATTGTATACTTTAGCCATAGAAAGTGAGAAAACACAGCATGAGACATTCTTCTTTATTGCAATGGAAGGGAAATGCTTTGAAAAATTTCTCACTCTTGTTCAGTTAAATCCCAGTCTTGTTTTTCTGGAAGTCTGTGATAGTCACATAGCACCATCTAGTGGGACCAGGCATTTTAGTTATAGACCCACCAGCAGTTAGCAGGGGAAGAGAAAAGGAGCTCATGAACAGGTGGTTTAGCTTCTGAGATAAAAGAGATTAAGAGATATGAAATGAGATCTGTAAATAAATTTTCTGCTACTGAGGCTGACCCTTAATGTAGTGATAACGTTTCCAGAAACTGTCAGTTACTCAGGTTCTTCGTGTCCTATAACTTCTGCCCTGCTAGCAGCAAACTGATTAGGACTGAAATTGTCTTTTCTCAGCTCTGACTTTTGTTGCATAAATACTGAGAGAAGCAGCGTTTTACCTGCATGTCCTTTGTTTCTAGTATTCTGTCTGTTGAAAGCACTGAATGTGTGTAACAGCTTTCAGTAAACAAGCTGTTGTAAAATGAGAAAAGGATTTTTTCTAATGTGATACATGCTTCAAAGTGGAGCATCCTACCTGGTAGTTCAAGAAAAAGACGTTAAAATGAGGTTGGTGTGAAATGCTGGAACTTGTGTTATAAAACGACACCTGTAAAAGTGTGCAGAAACTTCCCAGAGCACAAGAAGACCTGTATGACTTAAGGTATTAGAGTAGTCCCTTAGATCTCAAAGTGGTAGAGCATTGAGCCTGTTCCAGTGAGTAGAAGTTTTACTGTAAATTTAGTCAGAACAGGCTCTCTAACCCCCCCCCCCCCCCCAATCTGGAGTCATCACTCTCTATTTCCACTGGCTTACTATTCTGTTTCTTCCCAGTCAACTGCACAGTGTATTTTGAACTGACTAGTGTAGACTTCTGTGATAGACCAGATTTTAAAAGACCTCATAAACCCTGAAGAAACAAGCATTCCTTGGCAGACTCAGAGTCTGAGATATGGCAGTTCACCTGTGTATGATAAAGCAGTAAGTTGGCTGCAGAGTGTGGTTCCATTTCCCAAAAAGCAACAAGGTGATGTCAGATAGCGATGGAGTAAAAATACATGAAATGTTAGTCATGGATTCAGCACGTTACTTTCTGGGATGCCTTCCCAGTCTTAGATTCCTGTGACTACCTTTTACAGTAGTCATTACCTTAGCATCTAGGCAACCACAACAGATTATGGAAATTTATTTACAGTAACACATAAATTACTAGTAGAAAAATGTGGGAACGCGCATCACAATATGTGCTTTTTTCATTCATATTGAAAGTTTTAGATTAGCTCTCAGGTTTTGTGGAGAATGATGCTACAAAGCACTGTGTACGGTATGTTTCATGTGGAGCAAAGTTTTTATAGCTGCTGCTGTTAGATCTATAATGAAATGGTGGTTTGCTGTATAGAACTTGTGCAGTTAAAAGGATTAGGAAGACAAGAACATAAAAGACATTCAAGGCTTTGGTGGAAAGAAATGAAAGCAGTCTTTAAAAAGCTTTATGGAAACTTGCTGAAAAGGGGATGTTCTATACCCAAATAAAAATGTCACTCCTTTTTGGATACTTTGCATTCACAGTGTCACCAGCTCCATGAGAGTTAATGGTCTCTCAATGCGAAATGTATAGCTGGATATTTATTACCAGAAATTCTGCATATGTTTTACACTACTGCTGTTGTACAGTATTGCAATAGTTGGACCAGAATCAGCAGTTCTGCTTCTGAGACATTACCTTAATAGTTGTATCGTTCTATAATAATTGTGGTCTTATTTAAAAGCATAATCTCTTGCCCAGTTTATTATGGCAATTAAATAATATTGAAGTTTAGTGCATAAAGAAAATAATTAAATCCTGATCTTCCAGCTTCAAATTGTCTTGTGATTAAAGGGCCCATAACTGGTAATTATACATAGTCTTTATTCTTGTTCGTACCATCAACGTATGCATAATCCTATGTTTGATTTCTAAAGGTATTTCTTGTCTCAGTTTCCCTATCTCTGTAATAGAAATTTTTCATAATATTGTGCATAATATTTCCGCCCAATGGCCTTTGCGCAGTTCTTTCAATATACATGCTTGTGATTCCTGTCTGTTCTCCTTATGTAACCATGGAAGAACACAGAGATTAAAAGGAGATCATATCAAAGAAATGTTGATCACAACTACGTACTCCTTTGCATGGGTATGAAATGTGAGGCCTTAGGGAGAAGCACATTTTTGCTGGAGTATGTGTGCTGGAGGGAAAACATGCTTCATCCTGGAAGTTGTTCTGTATTTCTGATTTTCCTTGCAAAGCTCTGAGTTAAGATTATTTACTTTTGATTTCCACTTTAAAGACTTCTTCATAACAGGCATGGTTATTAAATTAATAACCCTTCTGATTTTGATCTTTACAGCTATTTTTTAATTACCGCAATGATTAGATGGCTGAGAGATGATGTTGCATGATATTTGACCGAATTAATCATGCTTATAAAGATTCTCCCAGAAACTTTAATTGCTTCAATGATTTATGGACCGGTTCCAGAACAATTCGGAAGAAACAAGTTCCAGTGCCACACTGGCCTCAGTAATTTGTGCATTGCCATTTTACGTTGCCATATATCAGTGTATCTTCAGCAATGTTTAGATTACCATTTCCTGGCCCACCACACGCAAAGATATTTTGCTAACCTTATTTTTATGTCTTTGCAGTCTCCAAGGACATTATCACCTACCCCTTCTGCAGAAGTAAGTTTGGTGGAACCTTTGGGGGAGCGGTATCTTACCGTGATTAGAATTACTCACTCCAGCAGGTGTTGATTTGTTATCAGTCTGATCCATCTCTGTTTGCCACACAGACATTTTTTCTGAATATCGAAAGTTAACAAAAATTAACTCTAAAAAGAAAACATTAAGTTCTTATTGACAGATTGTACACAAAATGAAGCTACCACTCCTACCCGTTTGTTGTCTATAAAGCAGAGTAATTTGTCCAGCAGAGGTCACTTCTTGTACATTCATCCTTCTTGTGGCATAGGCGCACTCAGATCTCAGGAGCTGGGTGATTTACATGAGCTAAAATGCTGCTCTAAGCATCTAAGTAATAAGCCATGTTTGCTACTAAAACATTTGCAGTTTTGTCTTGAAGAAAGCGTAACTATGGTTTGGTTTCGTTTTGCTTTTCCCTAGGAGTTAATTTGAACATCACAATAACATGAAACATTTGGAAAGTCATTTGTCAGGATACAATAGATGCCATTGCAGAATAATTATCATTTTAGGGGTGGGGAGTGTTGCTTATTTGCAACGTAAAAGTTGTAGTAGTTGTTACATGTTAAAAAAGTTACTTAAAATTTCTTGTAAATCTTCATGCATTAACATCAGTCCTGCCCCTTTTGTCCTGGTTTGGTTTGCTTCGTGGGGCTTTGGGGGGGTGGGGGAGTGGGTTTGTTTGGTTTGGGGTTTTTTTGTTTGTTTTTTTATTGGCTTTTTTCCCCCAGGAAACCAAGTAAACTGATTTTTGCTATACAAGAAGGTGTCATGTTTTCAGATACAACGGGAATCTAATTTGGATACTAAATACCTTTTGATGTAGCTAGTTGACACACGTGGTAAATTAAGCTGCAGAGAGCTATGTGCTGCAGCTATTGGATTCTTGCTGGTCTCCAAGTTAGCTAGGTGAAGGCTAGCTCATGTATCTTGTGCAGTAGGCTGCAGGAGAGATACTCTGAATGCAGCTTCTCTTATGGAGTCACAGGAATGTGGGCAAATCTGGGATTATATAGAATTTAATAGAAATTACATTTGGAGTTGGAACCTTCCAAGACTGAACTCTGACCCAGACTATAAAAATGGATTGGAGTCTTTGGAACAGATCATTAGAGAACAGTAACAATGAAGTAGGTTGAAATCTTAAGGGATTTTGTTATTTCAGTAGCTTCTGCTGATGTCTTCAGATCCATGAAAGTTAAGTGCTGCTAAAAATGTGTAATGTGCATTTACATTTATTAGTGAATGCTTCTATTCTGCAGGGTTATCAAGATGTTCGGGATCGCGTGATTCACAGGTCTACTAGTCAGGGCTCCATTAATTCTCCAGTGTACAGTCGTCATAGCTACACACCCACCATGTCACGTTCCCCTCAGCATTTCCACAGACCTGGTAAGGGCAACTGCATTAGAAGTATATGTAAAACTATTGTTTCTTTATTATGTTGCTTAGTGGCACAGTGAAGCACCTGTTTCTCTTAGCAGTGAAAATAAATTGAAAAATTTTTCCATATTTTAATATCTCCTTTTCTACCTGTTTTTTGTTCTTGATTGATGCAGTCTTTTGTACTAGGCTGATGAGTGTTTCTTACATCATAAATATGGATCTTCTGGGTTTGTTTCTGATTAATTATTTTTTAAATCTTTGTATGTTTCTGAAAGCGAGCAAGTATTTGCAGCAGCAAATCACAAACTTCATTCTGGAATATGAGAAACGTATCACATATTGGAAACAAAAGTTATGGCTTGACTACACAGAAGTTAGTAACGTAGGATTCCTCCCCCCTAAAAACCAATTCATTTAAAGCTTGGTGCAGCCATAGAATATCAGATTCAGCAGTAAAACCCCCAGATATTCTAAATTGCTAGTCATTTTTTGAAACATAGATTCATGGTTCACAAAGTAGATTTCTTTAATTAAAGCCATAGGCAATTTCCTGGGAACATTTAAAAAACACAAACTTCATTTACTGGTTTAGCAGTGATGTACAAGTTCCATGTACAATACAGAAAATGTACAGGTCATTCAGGTTCCCAGCGCATTCAGAATTACTGGTTGTGTATATAAAAGCAAGATATGAAAATGAACTGTTCGTGCACACCCAAATTGCATAAAAATGTATCTCTAAATGCTATTCATTGAAGACTTTTCAAGACTGATTTTATTGTTTATGGTAGTGAATTAAATCTTTGTGATCTGTTTTTAAATTAAGTGATACAATCGTGCAGTTTCATCTTCCTTGGTGATTACAGCTGAACAGTTGGGATGCCAAAAGCCCATATACAATAGGAGCTGCATTTTTAAAATTAAAGATTTATAATAGAGCCACCACTGTGGAACTTGAATGCTGTAGCCATTTCCTAGTGGGGGTGGACTGAAAGCAGCTAATTGTGTCTGTCAGTGAATGCCTTATTTAAAGGACCCAAGGGAGGTGGGACAGAAGCAAATTGTGTCTGATACTTAGTGCTGACAACATGACTGTGTTTCAAGATGACGTTACAACTGAAACCGAAAGAGACTTAAAAGCGTGAAAAAGCTGCAAACTTCTGTCTCTTGATTCTGGCAATTCTGAGGGGATTTTTCCAGTTGTATCAGTTTTATCAAGGATATGAACAAATCCAGGCCCTATTCCACACTTTACTGTAATTTGAGTTTTACTGTCTGTGTTCAGTCAAGGACCTTCCCCAGAAGCAGTCTCCGTTTATGTAACTTGTGATGGGCAGATGGGCTCAAGCCAGAGTTTGGATCCAAATGTAAAATCTTCAAAAGTTCGCAGCCTGAGGGATTTTCTGAGAAGATACTTGTTCAAACTTATCTCTATTCAGATGATCTCATCTTTGGCTCACCTGTTTCTGTTTCTTATATGACACAGAAGTAATTCTGTAGAACTCATCATTTTCATCTTTGCTACCCTGATTTGGGGTAATTGTTAATGCTACTTTATAATTTTCCTACAGTAATTATTCATGTTGAGTAACAGCACATGTATATTTACCGTTTTTCTCCTGATGGCACTTCTTATCATCATGTTATTTGCAAGAATAATTTCTCTGTGAATAAACCCAGTGGCCCGAGATAACTTCTCTTTGGCTCCCGGTTAGCCCTTGAGAGAGAAGTGAACCACTGTGTTGACGTTGTCAGCATAAGGTTCTTCAAAAATTTGAGTGCTACAAGTTTTGAAAAAGTTTGCAGCCTTTTCTTCCCACAGTGCCCTAGCTGATGTTGGCAGCATTTTGGGAATGTCTTAAAACAATAGAAAACAGCTTGCATGCCTCTTGACTAACATTTTTTGGTCAGGCATTTTTCAAAACAGCTGCTTTCTTAACTAATTGAGCATCAATGTTTGTGATGTTTGCATGGTGGTAGCAGGCTACTTTTTGGTAACAAGGCATAGATCAGAAGCTCATTAAGCCAATAAATGTTATGCTAAATTAGTGACGCAGTTAAAATCTGAGCCTCTCTTCTAATATTTCCTGTAATTTTGTCTAACATTTATGAACCCTTAGGTACGTCTTTAACCTTTTTTTTTTTCTCCTTCCTTCTTTTCAGAATCCTAATTGTTCAATGCCTTTTTTTTTTCTTCCTTTGAAGCCTCCTTCCCTGCCTTTCTCTTATTGTTTTTCTTTGTTTTCATTTTGTTCTGCCCCCCGATTCCCTGCTGCCGCAGAGCTGCTCTCTACTGGTGTGCAGCGGTTGTCATACCTGCGCACTAGCAGTCTCAGCTCCTCTCACCATGACTCCCGCCCCAACTCCCCCTTCCGACACCACTTCATCCCCCATGTCAAAGGTAAGGAGCCAGGCCTCCCCAGGGAGTACCCTCCAGGCTGGAGATTTATTAGCCTTCGGTCAAAGCTAATAAGGTGTATCTCCGTAAGGTTGTCACTGGCTGTAGAGCTGAGCATGCCTCGAAATGTGCCGTTACACTTACAACTATGTTAGAATAGACATAATGTCCTTTTTTCAGAGGAAATATGTCATTTCTAAGGGCCCTAGTTGAAGAGTCATCAAGCAATTACCTATTAGAAATATACAGGAAAGCATTATCATTTACTATTTAGAACCTATGTGTACCTAATTTAGCTTTTTTCTAAAGCAGTACATAACAATCACTACAGCAGTTAGCATATCAAATTTAATTATTATTTCCACATTCGTAAAACATGCATTTAAAAATTGACTACATATACTGCCTGGGTGAGAACAAGGTGATCAAAAAAATGGAGAAGAAAAAAAAAAGATTATATAAAGATCAATGGCAACAAGGAAGTTAATAATTGTTAATCCCATTGACAATAATTAGTGCCCAACAAAGTAAAATTAAAATCTCTAGGCCTCTCCTCAACTAGTGAGAATCAGCAGACTCTGCTGAAGGCAGTAGAGTTGCAAGGATTTACACTACCTGAGGATCTGGTCATTTCTCTTTTTTTTTCAATCTGTTATTTTCCATGGTTTTATTTGGGGGAGGGTTGTTCTTTCATTGTGTTCCTTCAAGGGGCTCATTCAGCTCAATAAGCTTTTAGTTTTGTTTCTTGCTTTCTGTGAATGTGGTTTTACTTTTATTTCTATTGGAGCACTCTCTGGCTGTGCCATCTCTTCTGTTGGGGAGAAGGTCATAGCTTATATCACCTACAAGAGCTCAAAAAGAGACAGTAGAGTAAGTTGAACATAGATTCTATTCTGGCACCACTGATTAATGTAGATAATCATAAACTGGAGATAAGCAAAAACAGTTGCAAAGAAGTTGTTGCCATGAACTTTCAAGAAACGCTAATAGATCTCAATGTTACAACTCTTCAAGCATTCCGATCACCATTACTAATTTTACCCCTGAATTTTCTTAGATGATTTTTGTGAATGTGCACTTTCAACTTTCCTATTTTGTCACTACATAGAAAAAAATCTCACTTCAAACTTAAAACATTGGGACCCTTAAAAATAGATACACTGCTCATTTCAGCATGCAGTTAATTCATAATCCTTGCAATTTCAACATTTCTTTGCTGTAAATACAAATCAATGCTCACACTCTTTCAAGTGGCATTTTCATTCTTTTTCTGTTGAGAAAATAGCTTCTTCAACAGATAAATCAGAAGAACTATTGGAAATCCATGCCTATTGTTTTCAGATTTCAAAGAATTACCTGGTATGTAGATTAGGTATGTATCTCAGTTATTGGTACAAAAGGCCAAGTGGGATTATAAGCACTGTAGACAAAGGGGTGGGTATGGTTCTTATCAGATATGTCACATAAGACATTGTAAGAATCCATGATTTTCTGAAAAGAAACACTGCAGAAGCTTCAGAGAAAGACCATCAAATAATTCTAAATCTCATAGTGAAAAAGTTATGGCTGTTAATGTATTAACACTATCAAATGGAAGGATCTGGTAGTGATTTATTCAGTGTCTATGTACCTGTGTGGTAACAGAAGGTTCTCCCACATAGCAGGCAAAGATACAATAAGATCCTATGTTACACTTAAATTAGATAAAAATCGTCTTTATTTCTATGACTTGTTTAAGGTGAAGATAAGTAACTACTGAAACAGCTTAGGAAAAGCTTTTGTCTTCCCATTAATGCAAAATATTGAAAGGTACAAAAGGTCAAAAGGCCTGAAGACCTTTGTAATTTTTCCAGCATGTTAAGTGCTCAACGAAGTGCTCACAAAACATTAGATGAACAAATGTTCATAATGTTCCCTAAGTCAGAGCAAGCTCTGGCTTGTCCTCTAAAAGGAATATGATGGAAGATAGTTCTTAATAAGATATACTCTGAAAGTACATATAGTGTGTATATGCGTATATGTACCAACAGTGCACATGCACTTAAAGAAAGACAAGATGATAGGGACTGGTAATATTTTTGTTAAATAAACCTTTCTACTATTACAACTTGTAGGTGTAAGTGTTTTCATAGGAAGGGATAATACAGCTTGTTCAGTATATAATTCGAGGGGGTTGTGTGTTTTTTCTTTTTTAACATTTGAGTAGTGTTGAGTGAAGTCCAGTTGCACTATATTGTTTGTCCTCTTCACTACTTCATGTTCATAAATAGATATTTTGTTATCAACTGATGAGGTTAATCTGAGTTTCCCACATGGTTCTTCATTTATCCTCCTTGCATACCACATTTGTCCAAGTACCCCCTTTTTATGTCTGTGTGGCAGAAAAAGGAGATTATTCTGGCACTGGCTGCATCTAATGCAACTCCTTGATATTCTTATCCATAGGGGTTTGTTTGCCTTGGGTATTCTAGGTGTCTGTTTTCAGTTTAAAGAATTGCATTATTTTAGCTTGAGAGTAGCATTTCTGTGTCTACGAGGGAATTGGACCCTTGTGAATATATCAGAAATGAGAACTAGAGCACTGTCTGGGATTAATTAGATGTGATAGATACATTTGCAGTGATGCAAAGAAGAGGCATCATGTGATCTCCTTTTTACTTGGTCAGCCTTTCTCAAAGCCACTTGTACTTTTAGCAGGAAGGTGAACTTGGTGTAAGTTTGTAAGAAAGATTTCATAAAGCTATCGATCTGGGGTGTTTTTCCTTTAGGAGTCAGATAATATGGATCATGCCAAACATAATTTCCAAACAGCATAATGGTAATGAAAGTGGCATGTGACACGTTACATCTGTGTTATTTTGTATCATCAAGCCACAAAAATAGACATTTAGACCAGTTTCAGTATGTTTTCATACAACATAATGCTTAAACAAGCGTAATGCTCAAGCCTTGTAGACCAGGCCAAATGTAAAGAACTTTGAGGAGTGAAAGGGCTAAATATGCCTCAGAAGGTCTTAATGAGAGTTTGTTCATGTAACATATATGTTGAACGAGCTGGAAGAGGGTGTAATATGCATCAGCTCAGACTTCATTTAATCTCCATTGAATTTGGTGTTGTCTCAATAAAGCACTGTCTCTGCTATGAAAGAATCAAAACAAGTCCATGAACGAAAGAAACCCTGACCCTGCTGAAATCAGAGACAAAACTCTCATTGAGAGCCAGGATTGCATCTCACATGCCTAGAATTTTTCAGAGGCATTCAAGAATATTGCAAAGCCCCTGTAAGACTTCCGCGTAAAAAGAGCTCTGAAGTAATGTGTATTCCTCTGCTCACAGACCTTCCTATAAGGAGTCTACCCACCTTCATAGTGATTTTGGGCCTTGGTTTTCACAGGTTCCTGCTTTCTTTCCCTGAGGCAGGTCTCTGAAATCAAATGCTCTCTGTGTGTGATCACTATTTCCAGGGTTTTGTGGATGCAGCTGAAAGCTGTGCTCTGGAAAACAGACGTGCTTTGGCTGTTTCATGACTTTCGGTTTTGTGTGGGAAATAAGGGCTACACATCTGGAGAAGATGATGAATGATATCATTCAGAACAAAACCTGAATAGGACTTAGGGTTTCAGGTGGTGTTGAGCTCTTTTTCCTACGTCTATTCAGAAACAGAGCAACTAAATTGCAAGTTGACAGAAGGCTCAGTGTTGATTGCATATGGGTTTTTTGGCCTGATCCTGTGAACTTACCTTGTGAATCACACAGTGAGCCCAGTGGTGAACACTTCAGAAGGCAGCAGGAACCTGCATTACACTGTGCTGTGTATAGGCAAGCAATTATATTCCTGACTGCTAGGGGAACCTGCTTAACAAATCAAGCTATAGAAAATGGGAATTACCTGGTGGAGCAAACAGAAAGAAAGAAAAAAAAGGCTCTGAATTTCACTTCTGAGGCTGCTGTGTTCAAGTGGTGGATTTTTATATTAAACTTACTCCGTTATCTCTTAAAATCCCCCACCCACCTACACACATGCATTCAACTTCATGCCAGGGGTGTGGGAACCAGTTTTTCCTACAGTGTTGGCAAACTGGAGTGCTTGCTGCTTTGTGGAGTTAACACTAGTTATAGCATATCTGAGATAGTAAGAGAGACTTTCCTGTGCAGGCACAGCAAGGAACCCAAATTCAGAGCATGCACAGCCGCTACTTTTATGTAAAGCTGCAAGCAGGCTGGCCATGAGGCCCTGGGAGGCAGGTGCAAGCAGTCTAGCAGCTCTGCTTTCCTGTGTGCATATGCACATTCTACAGATGTTGGCACTGCTTTCATAAAATGTGGGTGATTTTACAGTTGCATCTGAAGCACTTAAGCCTTGTTACAAGAGTGGGTTCCTCAGGGATGGTCTAATGAGAATCTAAGTAGATGTACCATTCCCTCCCACAGTGGTTGGAGGTAATGAGACTGCCATCCTAGAAAGTGTAAAGGAGTCATTTGTCAGTACTAGTAGGAGTCATTACGAAGAGAGAGACTGCACAGGAATACCAGAAAATACAAACCAATGGAGACATCCATAAAGCAACATGTGCAGGATTATACCACGCTAATTGCCTGCCTGGTACTGTATGCATTGTACAACATTACCAGTTCTCTCTAAACAAAATATCTATGTACCAGATACAAGATGAGCAAGCATACGTTTATGGGTGTGAGCATACGTAGTTGCGTCTAGTTGAGATAAAGAGGGGGCTATAAGAAGGGTTTCTTCCCTGTATTTGTAGTGTTGGTGATAGAGGCATTGTAAATTGAACACACCCACATTTTGACTACCTGTTCCCAACAGGTAAAATGTATTTGTGGCTCCTCTGTTGTGACAAGTCCACAGGTCAATAAATCCCTCTTGATTCTTCCCTTTCATTGAATATGCTAATTGCTAATGGAAGCAGAAAGGCAGAATGACATGTCTTTATAAAGGCTATAAATTTTAGAATTAACTATATCTTGAGGCCATCTCAATATTGATGGTTTTTTCCCTATAAAACAATGATTTTGCTGAAAAGTAACTTATAGTTTCTCAATAGAAGCAAAAGACATAAGTAAAATCAGCTTAACCAAGTTAGGTGTTTTACCATCACAGTATCTCAAAGGCTGGACAAGTAGAACTCAATATTGGAATTGCCAAGTAAAGGACCATAGATCGAGATATGACAATATTGTTTTAACTAATTGTTCATACTGCTTTTCAGAGTTAGTAAACCTAGCAATTACTGTTACCTGACCAGAAGCTCAGCATTGCTGCACCCAAAATAAAAAACCATCATCAACTCATGTGGTTGAAAGAACATCATGTCATTTAGGGCTGAAATATCCAAGTGGTAAATGAATTTTGCACATACATTCTTCTGGACAAATTTTTTACAGCCAAGCCCCCTGAACTGTGCATGTAATTTTTAAAACGTGTATGCAGATGGATTAACTTGTATACTGGTAGAGGCCTCTGTGGCACATCTCTCTGTGAGGTTTGTACAGAGCTTTTTTTTTTTCCCCCCTCCCTTTTGGTGCCTTTTAGATTGACAGATGACCATTCAAAGAAAAGAGGAACTTTTGTGTAAAGACAACTTCCTTTTTCCTTCCCCCTCAGCCTACCTCCACCCCTCTGCCCCAAATATATAAATAAGAAGTGTGCCGAGTCCAAGGCTTTGGGTCCTCTAATGGGACATAGGAAACCTGCAGCTGAAAGGAGGCCTGCAGTTTCTTTTTTGTTGTGTTTTATAGCCCTCCTGTACTTGTGTCATCCCTGTCCCCCCATTTTTTTCCCTTACTCTGTTAATCAGCTTTTCTAGGGTTTTTTAAGCCATTGTGCATACCTGAAAAATGGAAGGGGTTTGATGCTCCCCTACTTCTCACCATTGTGGTCACCCACACCCATGTAAAATAAGCACCCATGTGGATGGTTTTTGCTTGCGTGAGTTTGCACTAGTGTGAAGAATGGCACAGAGTAAAAGGCAGCAACATTATTTTATGGTACACACAGAGTCATGTGTTTGGATATCTGGCTGTTAAGTCTTGATACTTGGGGATCAACCAGCATGATTCTGCAACAACCCTCTTGCCCTGACAGACACAGGAACTTTCAGGGGTGTTGGATTGCTATGGTGGATTGTTAGGAGGCAAAGAAATAGTCCTAGTAAGAGCGATCCTACAAATGGAACAAACCGTGTGTGCAAAATGGAACTTAAGTTTTTAGACATTAGATTCAGATTTGCTAAATCAGCAGTGGTGAAGTATTGTCACCAGAGCCAAATTTGGCATTGACAGAGTTTTGGGGTGGCATCAACAATATGGGCTAAGCCACCAGATGGGCTGCATTACTTTACAAATGATTTTGCCATATCAAAAATTTCCTACCAGAGAGCTAAACCAATGAAAGAGTGTGTAAGGAACAGTTTTGCCTTTTGATATGGGCCAAGTGACCTAACAGCTGTTTTCCATCTCTAGCTTCTGTATGCTTCTGGTTTAGGGAACTGTAGTAACTGCCAGCATCTGCTTCTATCTGCTTGGGAGTTGGTTTCATTTTGGGTTTGCGTATCAACTGCTATACTTTGTGTCTGCAACTTTTAACTTCAAATATGAGTCTCCGTACTAAATCATTGCCAAGTAACCTTCCATTCTTCTTTTCCACGCTGCCCATCTAATCACCAGCTACGAGCGCACAGCTCCTGCCTGCATGCCGTCAGAATGAGTCTGAGCTGCTCAAACCTCAACTCCAGCCTGAACATGAATTTTTGTCTCTGCAGGAATATCAGGGAAAAAAAAGTCACCAGGGCTACCAGTTCTCGATATTGTTTGTATTTATATTTTTGGTTCAACTTCTTTTCTCCCTGGACGTTTTGATTCCACCAGTTTTGTTTGGGTTTGATTGGGCTTGCTTTTTTTTATTGCTCTCCCTCTTCTCATTTTGTTTTCTCCATTCTTTCATTGGAGGCAATGAGCCGTCCAGCGGTCGGAACTCCCCTGTCCCCTATCGGCCCGACAGCCGCCCTCTCACTCCAACTTACGCTCAGGCCCCTAAACATTTCCATGTTCCAGGTAGGAGCTGGCACTGTATGTGTCTCGGTGTCCTGTCACAGTGTAGAATGTAGCCTTTGTAACTTCTGTCTTGTCTCCATTGTTTCACGCTGTTTACCATGGGGTGCACCCTCAGGGTTTGGAACTGTTCCTGGGCTTGCTGAGAGGAGTAGTGCATTAAGAAATGGGGGGGGGTTCATTGTGATTTTTACCTATTCTGTTGTTCAGGTATTTCACTGTTAGAATGCCTTGGTTTTCAGGGTCTGTTGGTGGCCTGTGAGCTGGATATGAGCTATGCAGGGCTTGATTTTTCTCCCAGTTGCACCAGCTGAGCACCAGCATAACTGCTAACTTTGGAGGAGTTGGTTTTGAGTCGCATGCGGAAAAGAGTTGACCAGTGAGCCATTACATATGTTTTTAATTCAGATTGTTGTAACTTGTTTCAGTCTTGAACCCAACAGTTCTAGTTCAGTGTTTCCTTTTTTTTTAAAGCAGATGAGGATGTTTCTTTACTTGTTTTGTGCAATGGCTTGGTGTCCTCAGAGAGACCTGCAGGTCCACAAGGATATGTATGCCTTAGGATGCCCTTTCTGTAAAGGGCAGGCTTTGTTTTGAAGTGAGCTGCACAGTTCTTCCAGCCTCTGAGAAGATCATCTGTCTTGGATTTTGATGGGATGAGGGTGTTTGTCCCTAGCGTTGTGGACATGCATCTTCTAACTGCATCAGTGCTAGCTGAAAGCTTTATTGTACCCAGTTATTCTTCAGGTCCCCTTCAGTCTAGTATCCCTTCACACTGCCAGAGGTTACTGCTCTTCCTCCTTTCTTCAGATCTGGCAGATAAACTGTTTGTGGGAACTTCCCTTTAAGTAAGTGTGACCTGGCTTGGCTAAAGTAGGCTGTTTTAACTGCTTAAGCTAACCTGGCTCACTTTGACTTGCGTAAGCTAAAGCTCACTTACTTGCATGAATAGCTCTGAGTAATAATCTCTAGCATGGTGGGAGAGCTGTTCTCTTCAGCTGGCGCAGTGCAGTCACAGAAGGAGCTGTGTTCCTATCCTCCTTAGGGCTTTCTGGTGTAGATGTGCGCAAAAGTACTGCATGACTACCCTTGTAATGTTTATACCTGTTTGCTGGTCAAGTAGCCATAACAGATCGCTAACAAGACACCTCAGTGTCTTTGTGTGCAATGAATTTGCCTGTTTAGTCAAGGATGTAGGGTTCTGCAGAGTAAGATTTGCTTCTGTTTCAATAGAGTTTTAAAGTTAGCTTTCCTTAATGCCAAAGGCTAAGTTGTCTCCTGTAGCACTTTAATTGGATCTGTGATAACAGCATGTATTTCTAAAATGCTTTTTCATCTTTCATTCTAATATAACTGAAAACTTTTTTCAGGCAGTATGAAGTAGCAAAATGGGTTTCTGACATAAATTTTCTAGTTCCCAGTAGCTCATTTTGGTCTTCTAATAAGATTTTGACAGATTTTTGCACTGTAGCACTGATTTTGGATTAACTTTCGTATTTGTAGCTGTACCGAATACATGAAGTGTTGGGCTTGGGTGGGAGGATAGTTTAGAACAAACTGGTTCCTGTCTTAGATTATTATTTGTAAAAATATGATATCTTTAGATATGTTGTAGTTTTACTGCATTAGAGTTCTGTGAAGTGCTTTTATTCTGATTTACATTGATAATGTGCAACATGGTAGGCCTTACCAAAAAAAATTACAAAAAAGAAATAAAATCTATCCTTGTGGTTTGAGAATTAGTAGCCTGTTAGTTAACAGTGCATAAAGCATCCCTTCGACTCACTGAAGTATAGCTGTTGTTGACTGTTCAAAGCAGTGTATTAGGCAGCCATTTTGTTCTCTGGATTTTTAAGTGAATTGTAGGCTCACTGCATTCTCCTCTGCTCAATCCAGCCAGTCAGATGGAAAGAAAATTGAGCTGTTATGACTGAAGCACAATTTTCCACAAAAGTTATTTGGGGTAGTTTCCCCCAAATGGCTTGTATCTTCACCATTGAAATGTCTTGCTTGTTTGCATTTCTTCTCGAACTTTTATCCCACTGATAATCTTCTGAATGTTTAAAATTAATGGTTCATGACTTGGATGCATCCACATGTTACAGAATCAGCTCCAAAGGACTTCATACCACATGTCTTTGACTTTTCACTTGTTCTTATGTTTTCTTTTCTTTAAACAATCTGATTTTGTATAATACTAGAAATAGCTTTCTGGCTTTTTCTTGTGCTACATCCTTGATTTGGTCTGTCTGTTGTTTTAGTGTTGGAGTTATCTTTATCTACAACCGAAGTAGTTTTCATATTCCCACTTTTCTGTTTCTCAATTTCACAGATCAAGGTGTCAACATTTACAGAAAACCACCCATCTACAAACAACACGGTAAATGATCTTTCCCTTCTTATTTCAAAACTGGAGTGTCAACTAAATTAAAAGGCATGCAGACTAGTGAAAAGCATTCAGTTTTTACTTTGTAAGCATAAAAAATTAGTAGTCCAAGCTTGAAACAGCTGTTATTGCATGTCCTGCTGAGTGTTTATGTTTTAAAGCATGTTGTTTCATTTGGATCATATGGTTTAAATCTTGGCCATGTTGATATTAATGGCAAAATTGCCATTAACTGGGATTTTCCTGTCTCTCTAGCATTATGATGCCTTCCTGTATTTCACTTCTTTAAGTTTATGTTTTCAGAATACAGGTACTGATCATGTTAAAATGGATTAACAACAGACTGTTCTCTGACAGGGACTTCATGGAATAGCCTTATTTTAAACAGACAAAGTACAATAATTTATTTCAACAGCAAAGATGGAGATGTTATTATCAGACTGGAATTCCAAATGTACCTGTGGCTTTAAATAAGAATCCTTAATTATTGAAGATAATACAGGTGACTTACCACTGGCAGGGCTAATTTGATTCTCAAGCCCTGTGATAGCCTGTGATACAGCTCAGGTAGTACGCTGTACTTGTTTTTCCAGGTGTTAGGATTCTGAGTTGGATAGCAGTGTTAGTGCTCTAATCTTTTCGGTGTAGACGTTGTTATAGCAAGTCTGAAATGACAATGATGGCAGAAGCCCACTGCCTTGCCAGTCTTCAGTACTGCAGAGCAAGGTCCCCCTTATAATGGAGTGTGTTCACTCTTCCCTTCTGCTGTGAACAGAAAACTTTGAATAGGAGATGATTTTTATGTAATGGGGTGAAAGAAGGATGACTGCTTTTTAAAGACTGAGTTTGCATCCCTTTGCAGACCCTTTATCCAATGAAATGTATTTAGGGTTAAGTCACAAATTAGCAGTACTACAGGGTTTAGATGAAGCGTTGGCTGAGAGCCACTGAGCTGAGATGATTAGGAAAGCCCAGGAAGTCCATTCTCTAGTCAGGAACAAGCATTGCAAATAACACTGCTGTGGTATTATGTCAGGGTTTTTTTCCTCTTTTTTTTATAAGTTTCAAACCATACGCTAATTTTGGGAAAAGTCTTAACATTATTTTTGTTTATTTTTATGGTTTTAATGTATCTCCTCACCTCCCATTAACATGTGAATGTTTAACCACTGACATCACCAATTCTAATACGTAAGTACTGTTTGAAGTCATGCTTTTGTAAACTCTGACCAGCTTCCTCCGTACCTGCAATTATGCTTAGAGTTTCCCAGTCATAAAATGCTCAGAATTCCCAATGATACCTAATACTGATGTTCCTAAACTACCCTGAATATGTTGGATGAGCAACACAGTGCTTCACTTTGTTAATAGAAGTCTTTCTGTTTAAAAAAAAGAGAAAAGGGGAAAAAAAGTCCAGAATCCTTCCTTCTGATCCAATAGCTTCATATAAGAGAAGGTGATCTGAGCTAACAGTTTGCAGATAAGAGGTAGTTAAGGCTGGTTTTAATGTAAATTGAATCCTATTGGAATTTTTTTTTTTTTTTATGTCAAGAAGTGAAAGCCATAATGCACATCCTCACATGCTTTTAAGAGACTTTGGCTTAGACTGGAATCTTAAGTGGATGCCCCACTGATGAGATATTTTATTGGTGAGGTTCATTTCATTGCAAGTGCCTTTCCCTGCCAAGTTGATCTGAGTGGAGTTTAGTATTTATTAATAAATTCACATCTGCTTTTACTACTACTGCATGCTAATAAGCAAGGGCATGCAGCAGAAAAAATCCACTGGTTAAATAAATATATTTGTTTCAGATTTATTTTTTTGTTTGTTTTGCAGCTTTTCACAGAAACATAGGAAATAATTAGCATCAGTAGAGTTAAAATTAGTGCTGTTCCTTTGACGCATTTGTTTTCTTGCCCTAGAGGGAAGGCAGATCAGTACATATATCTGGTTTCATCTTCATTAACAATCAGCTGTCCTTAGGAGATATTGGCAAATACTGTTAGACTGAATTTTCTCATTCTTGCCTAATCATTCTAACACTGTGCAACCCTAGTAAAATCCAAAGCTGATTTGAGGTTATTTTGGGGGTGGGTATGAGGGAAGATAGGAAGGTTTGATTCCAATCTATTGGCAAGAGAAAGACATTACTTTCCTTCAAACTGCAATTAGAAAAGCAAAACATGAAAATGTTTGCTTTTGAAAATTAACTTCATGTAAAGTATAAAATTTTGCCAAAATAAGGACAACCTTTATATTGATACAGATTATTACATAGCTAAGTTCCCTGATTGCCATCTAGATGCAGCTGCTTTGGCAGCACAGAGCAAGTCCTCCGAGGATATCATCAAGTCCTCCAAGTTCCCAGCAGCTCATGCACCAGCACCCAACGAGATACCAAAGATTGAGACGGACCACTGGCCAGGTCCTCCCTCCCTTGCGGCCATAGGTATGCAAAAAAAGATACAAGCGATGCGGCTTAAAAGGTACTGGTAACCAAAGTAGATTAATACTGGAGCTGTAAAAATGGGTAGTGAAGATTGTGTCCACTCCAGGTGTTTACCACAAAGTGCAGTTCTTCTGGTGAGACCTCTGAGTGTCTGTGAATTTAAAACTCTTGAATAGCGCTGAGTAGAAGAGGTTTTGCTAAAGGACTGATCACACTGATACTAACCCATAGACAAATTATGTGAACTGCCATGCAGTAGCTCAAAAAACGTGGTGTGTCACACAAGCCTGACTTCTTTCAGTCATTGTCTATTTAATCCTTTAGCCCTAAGCTAATAGCAAATATTCCACAGAAAATATGATTGCTTCCAACAAGAAGCAATGACTGAAGTGGAACAATTAATGGACTAAAAAAGTCCTGATTTTCAGAGTTACTGTTTCTACAGACTTTGTATTTTTCTTCTGTGTTGTAGCACTACAGGTATCTTATTTTCTTTTCTTTAAATCATGTGCATCATAATTTTAAAATTTTTTTTGGTTTTGTACTTTTTTCTCTCTGTTAATTTTTATTGACCCCTATAGCATAAAATAAGCTATCTAACCTAGTTCCTTTATGAAGTCATGTGTGAAACACTGAATGTGTTGCCTGTTTCAGGTTTCTCTGAAGGAGTGTATGGTTTTCATCGCAATGGGATTTTCATAGAAGTGCTAAGAGAGGAGACAGGGTGGGAGAGCTCAATGACCAATTGAAGGGGCTGCCTATGCAGCGGCAATTTTTTGAAGATGTCCTTTATATAGGATTGCAACCTGACAAACATTACAGTCATGGTGATAACATCTGCATACTTGAAAGCCTCCTGACAATGCTTGTGTTAACTACAGCATTATTATGTTGTATGTCTGAGGTAGAGCCTTTGTTGGAAATTTTGGCTCTCAGCTCAGTCTCTAGGCAGTGGATGACAACTTTTAATTGTTTCCAGTAAAACTGCTTTGTATATTGGCTATCAGGTGATTTTGTTAGAGAAACTAAACAGGACTGGTTGGACACTATAAAGATAAAAATGTGCTCATGGAAGTATTTTATTCAGAAATAAGAAGGTATCATACAAGATTGATCTCTAAAAAACAAACGCACAAGCCCCAGGTTTTTCGGCTTCTTGTCCGATTTTCTGAGTGTGATATTTTGCTTACAGAGCTAGAATGAGCTCAACTGTCAAAAAAAAATGAGTATTACTGCCGCTGTATTGAAAAGTCTTGCAAAAATCTGAGACACCTAAAAAAAAAATTTAAATACAAACAAATAATTTCTCCATAACCTTTTGTCTCTCTCCATATTAGCATCAATTTAACACTGCTGTACAAAACATTTAATTGATATAAACCTTTCTGATACTTTAGTTGCACAATTTAGTTTTCATTCAAATAAAACACTCAGTTTGTCTAGCATAGGGTTGGTGAATAACTATATCAGGATATAGCCTGTGCGGAAAAAAATACAACTGCTGTCTAAATGCTTGCAGCAATATCATATTCTGTACACTCATGGAAGTGTCCTGGTGTCCAAATTGGACTATTTCTTAAGAATATTCAAGAAAATAAAGGTTATTGAATAATAAGTAAGGAACTAAAATGTAGAACACCTATGTCTTAATTAACTCAACTTTATCCAATGGATCAAATCAGTTTGCTTCATTTTAGACTAAAAATAAGGCCTTGTTTATTCCAAATATGAGTGCCCATTTAGGAGATTAATGTAGTTTAATTTTCCATTTGAAATACTAATTCAGATTTACTTTTCTGAGTCTAGATAGAAGTATAAATGTAAATCAGACTTTATGTTTCCAGCCACTGATACAGTTACTGGTGCCATTAAACCCCATGGTTCCAGAACTAGCAATCTAAGCTCCTTTTTTCTATTACATTGATTCATGGCTTTTGCGTCCAGGACCGTTGCTTGGTTTGGAACTCGCGTGCGGTTTAACTTCTTAATGTTATAAGAAGCCTGATAGCCATAGGGCAGGCTATCTGAGTGAGTTTTATTAAGATTGAGTTTTGAAAAAGTCTTTTGAGTCTGTAAGAGAATACTGCTTTGTTTATACAGTAAATCAAACTGACCAGTACTTTGAACTAGCACTGAAATCTTCAAGCTGCAGTTGAACTGATACACAAAGCTCTCTCTGTACTGTGGTTTTATGGAAGCAGGAGCTGACATGAGACGCAGATCAAGTGGAAGAGAGGAAGATGATGAGGAGCTACAGAGACGCCGGCAGCTGCAGGAGGAGCAGCTCATGAAGGTGGTTATAAGCTTGTCTTCATGCCGTTTCTGAACACCACCCAAAAAGTGCCCCTTTGTTTTCTGCAAGCAATTTCTACTAATGCCCCGATCAGCTTTATTTTATTGATATATTTTTTTTAATTGCCATTTAATAGCTCAACTCTGGTCTGGGACAACTGATATTGAAAGAAGAGATGGAAAAGGAGAGTCGAGATAGGTCAGCCCTTTCTGCCAGTCGTTACGATTCTCCAGGTAATACATGTAGGCAATAAAGCTAATAATGAACAGTGGATAATGAACACCACATATACACATATCAAGCGGTCTCCCAGAAGAGACCATTGGGAAGACTGCTTCATATGTGTATGTGTGGTATTCTCCCCTCAAAGAGTGGCCTAATTTATTAGCTGGTTTTGGTGACGGGAGGAGTGTTGTAGTTGTTTTTTAATTAGAAGAAATATGAGGTTGAGAATTTTCAGGCAATTTTGAGGAGATTTTCTAATATAGATAAGCAGTGAGCTAAAATATTCAGTGACTATCACATCACACGCATGCTGATGGGCTGGGTTATTAAATTACAATAACACATTTTGCTTAAACTGGTGGTTCCTATCACTGTTTAATCTATCCTCCCAGGGACAGAAAATCAGCAACATTTACCAATGGGGCTGCATATTCCGAACACAGCTAGTGTTTCGGCCTTGGCTGACATTTTGATTGGGTGTATTCTGTTCCAGAGCAAAAGCACAAAAGTCAACTTTGGTTAATTGGTGGCTCAGATTCTTGGCCTCATTGCAGATTTTGATATACATCTGTGGCCTTCTCGGATCTCCAGAGAAGGGTTTGGGGGTTTTGTTTCACTGTCTTCATCCACCTGCCATTGTAGCACAGCAACTGTACTTCGAGCCAAGAAGGGACAAGATGAGTCTCTTTGGAGTCATCCACTGGAGTAGCTGCCAAGCAAACTAAGATTTCCTTGTGTGCCCTGTTGTATAAGTGTGTTGCCTCTATTTATGGTCTTGGAGAGAATGTCTGTGGCTCTCCCTCACTGTCTGTAATTTTTACAGGGCCAGAGTCTACCTGCTCAACTCAGAGCTTATGACTTTTTATTAACCTTAGCACAGGTTGGAGAACTCCTTTATTGGAGATGTGTCCATCCCTCTCTGCAGTCATAATCAGTGCAGTCATCAGTTGCCTTTTGTGGAATCAGTGGTACCTTTCCCAAAGCTGCTTATTGCTGGCAACATCAGTGCCTCAAGTTCTACGTTCCATGCCCTTCTGTCATAAAAATAACATTTAAAAAGCCAAAAATTGCATTCCTATGTGGAGGATCTTGTCAGAAGGAGCTGTATTAACTCTAGCGGTGCTATTGATCATTATGCTGACAATCCTTCTATTTATCCATCTTTTTATCTGTATTTGAAAACACACCCTTGACATTCCCACGTTGTCTTTGTCTTGCTCATGCCATGTCTGAGGTTGGTGCAAATACTAAGTTGAATGCCCCTACATACCTTATTTCATTTTCATTTCAGATGAAAGCAGGGGTCACAGAGCTCTGTTGAATCATGTCATGTTCTCAGAAGTGTCACATGTGCAGGATAACTATAATTTCGGATCAGAATGCCAAATTCTCAAACTTGTTTGAATTCACTCAGCACTGCCCATTCTGATCATTCTCCTCTTGAAGTCAGTACCAAAACATCTGTCAATTACAGTGTTACAGGACTAAAACTAATAGCCTTTTCTCCTTTGTAGAAAAAAATAGCAAACTGAAACGTGAATACAGAGAGGATGTAGTACGCTAGTCATATGTATCTTGGCTTGTGCTGCAGCAGAAGCTGGGAGCATGAGTGCAATAATAGTTGCAGTAGAAAGAATAGAAAGGAAATTCATGAAAGGTTCAGAGGGTATAATAATACATAAACCACGTGTGCCACTTATGAGAGTGGAATTGAATGGACCTGCATGGGAGACTTAACAAGGAACCTATCCAGTCAAATACTGCTGATCTTAGATTCTCCTTGTTCTTTACCTTGGTCCCATTATAAGATGCGCAGCAATACTTTATCTAGCTGAGGACTAAAAAGTTATTTTTGCTCTTTTTTCTGATCCTTGAGCGTTACTTTCAACTCAGTGGAGACTACTTTGATTTTGAGCCTGGCAAAATCACAGTGTCCTTTCTTGATGACCTACCACCATGGCATGATAAAGCTGCATGTAACTTTCACAATGTGTGGAAGGTTGTGATGTGTTTGGGGCTGAGATGTTACTTTCTTAAAGTCAGTGTGTCTTAGTTGGTTATGTATATGCTTAGTTCTTTTAATTGTGTTTTTTATGCCAGTTGATTCCTCAAATGTTACTGGTTTTGAGTTTTCATGGGATGTTTCCAGTAAAAGATTTTTCCCTTCCTCATTCAACAGCACATGCTTCAGCCTCCAAAACCTCTTCTCTCCCTGGCTATGGAAAAAATGGACTTCACAGGGTAAGGAGATGGTGATTTTGAGAAGCAAAGGTGGATTTAATTATCCATGGTATTTATTTCCATATTAACTGTATTGGATTTTCAGTTTGATCAAGGTTTTTTATAAGACCATCTGAAGTCAGACAAAACTTAATTTCCCTTCCCACAAACTATATTGTTAAAAAGGCAAGAAAGCAACGCAAGAAACGTTGTGAAAATTGAGGGGGAAATAAAAGGCTTAAAGGAATTTATTTCTCCCCATATACCAACCTGCTTGTGAAGTCATGAAATGTGAATTTATGTGCATGTCCCTCTTTTCCTCTTACAGCCGGTGTCTACAGATTTTGGTCAGTACAACAGCTATGGGGATGTGAGTGGTGGTGTTAGAGGTAAGGCTAACTTTACCTAAAAGAGGAGCCTCTTTAGATGCCACTTCATTACTGAACATGTTTGATTATTTCTGCTGTTTTATTTTAAGGTTGTGGATGTGGTTACTTTGCATTTGCTCAGTATGTTGTAGCTTCCTCTGGTAAACTCAACAATTAACTCAAACTCTGCAAATACCTATTAAAAAGTTTGGGTTTATTTTGATAAATCTGCTATGTGGAGCTGATCCTTGTTTATGCCAAGGGAGTGCTTTAGCATTGGTGCACGTGGAAAGCAGGTAACGTGTATATTATCAGGAATATGTACTGAGTTCTGTTATGGTGTTTTCTTTCTCTGAAAATTACCATCCACTGCACAGTCTGAAAGAACGTGCCACAGTGAAGAAAGGAGGATAATGCCTTCCAATCCCTGTTGCTGCTCATGATTTTCATTATGACTTTGAGCTAGGTATCAGTCATTGCCTAATAAAAACTGACAATTAATATTTATGAAAGTTATGAAACTTTGAGAGTTAATGTTTTGAAATGGTTTGAGCTGAGAGAGAGGGAGGCTAGTTATCACCAAAGTGAGATTGATCCCAACCATCTTAGATACCCTATGATCAGGCATCTTCTGTTGCTGCTTGTGTCTCTTTATAGGCTGTGGAGGAATCTAGACAGCTACCTGATGGAGAGGTTAGGTGAGGTGAACCCTGCTCTACACATTTGAATTTTAGTTGGCTATTTAATCACTTGATTGTGGTTTTGTGTTTCTTAATATTTCAAAAGTGACTTGATTTTCCTGAATGAGAAGCCTGCTCGAAATGAAAAGGGCTGCAATATTGGGAGCGTTTGACTCTTTACAAAGTACAAAAGTAGGAAGGTTGCTGGCCTTAGAGAATTGGGTGGGATTTTGAAAAGATCAGGTGAACCAGAAGACACAAGGATTATCTGGTAGATTGTGACAGATTCCTGTTCTTCCACACTCTAAAACTGATGAGATTTCTCTTTTGCTTTTCAGATTTCCAGGTAGAGTACGGGTTTTCATCAATCAACTGACAACAGAACTAAAAGCATCTGCTTTTCTTGTTGAAGTCTGAATTTCTGCTGCAGGGAAGGGTTTCTTAAGACAATAGCTTTGATTTTCCTGCATGTTTAAGCATAATCACCAATGTAGATTCTTATCAACAAAAAAACAGGCACAGCCTCAGATTCTTCCTTGTTACCTCCCCAGAGCTGGGTTGAGACAGTTCACACCAGTTCTGTGACTTGCTCTGTAAAATCCACTGTCTGTTGATACATGAGTTATCTGTAATAGTCCTCTCTGGACAGCTGAGGGTGGGTTTATTTCCAGCCTCTCATACCGACCCCAGAGACATAAAGTCTCTTCTGGAGGCAATTTTCTTCCATACCAGGAGCCTTAAACTCCTCATTTTTACCATGAAATTTGCTCTCCAGACAAGATGGCTGATCAGTAGTTTTCTACAGTGCTGCCATTACAGATGAGCCAGTAAGAGGTGTGCTTTCAAATATAAACCCTTTTATTCCAAATTCTGGTCGCAGGGCTTTTTCCAGAATGGTTTGAGTCTGGCTGGCTCCTTAGCACAATCACAATATAAAATGGCAATTTAAGAAAGGGTTTAATTGCTTGGATAATTTTGTTAATGGTGTATCAAAATCATGATGATTGGAAAGAGAATAACATTATGGGAGGAGAGAGGAGTTGTCCATGTATTGTGCTCAAAATGTTACTTCGTTAGGAACAGTACCTGTGTCAAAACAGCACCTTTTTACCCTATGCCTGTTTGTGGTCATAGTAAAAATGTCCCATTGTAGAGACAAAAAAAAAAGTATCTCAGCTGATACAGTAAGTGACAGGAAGGAAAGCCCAGAGGTGTTAAGAGTGCTTTGTATGCTGTTGGGTGGGATCTGAATTAATACTTCTGATTATTTGTCCAGAGAAGAACCCTACTTAGTCACTGGGGTGGGAAAGGGCCCACCACTCTCTTGGGGTCCAGAGGTCTACCTGGGAAGTGATGTTGGTAGGCTCAGTGGGGAGCTATCGCTAGCCTTAGCAGTGACAGAAGGCTGTGGTGGCAGAGAGGATCGAAGGATCCCTCCGCATGCCTCACAGAAGTAGTAAACAGTAGCCATGGCAATGATCTATATGATAAGACTAAATATTAAGACTTGAAGGAAGTCTTAGAGCGAAGTCACCTTTGTTTTCACCACTACTTGAGTGCCTTTACCCTCTGTGTGTGTAACCTGTGTGTCTGATGTATACCTGTATCTGATGCAGTCCCTTCCGGATGGTCATGTCCCTGGAATGAGAATGGACAGAGGAGTATCTATGCCTAACATGTTGGAGCCAAAGGCAAGTGCAGATGTTATTCACTTTCCTTCAAGACAGTGAAGATTTGACTGTGAAATGCAGATAAAATATGGGAAATATCTTAGTTCCCCTGTTTTTCTTTACCTCACCTCAGTCCCTGCTCCTTCTGTGCCAAACCTCTCCCTTTGTTCTGGACTTTGCCTGTTACAGATGTCAGTACTCAGGCAGGCTGAGGGCAGCCCAGGTATGCTTCTTGGGTTAAGGAGGCTTTTCTAGAGACAAAATGAAAATACTGAAGATGCTCAATAGCTAGTTCTCTGTCAGGCTTTCACTAGCCAAAACAGCAGGCCAAACTTGATGGGAAGGTCTCAGATCTGTCAGGCTGGAAAAGTGATGCAGAATATTGTGGCTCGCAACATGCTGTTGAGGCTGTCTTAATTTAAAAATTAATGAAATACATGGATCTTTGTTACAAATTGGAAGTTAGATACCTACATGTCTGTCTGGATCTGTTCTTTAGCTCTCAGCGCTCTTAGCCTGACACCTTTCAATAATGTTGAATTCCCTATATAAGAAATTCTTCAGGAGATTTATTGGAAAAAGAGGCAATGTCAGCTGAATATAATTTAAGATATAAATTAAAATGGGTTTGCAGCTATGCCTCAAGATGTCTGAGTCAAAAATGAACATAATATGTAGAGGGGATTCAACCAGGGCTGTGTTTTAAATCTGATAACTTTCTGTATTGCTGGTGAACCTTCCAAGAAATCATGATTTTGCCAAAGTTACAAAGATCAGCATTTCTGCAGTTAAGTGAGGAGCTCGTTTTGCAAACCAGATTACTACTTGTGCTTCCGAGTCACCTCCAGACAAACTGTACAAAGCAATAACCCTAGCTTTATGAGCTGAGACCCCAGTACAATATATATTAACAAGTGTTTTTATATATTATATAAATAAGACCTTGGGGACATCCTCAACTCCTGAGATACTACTTTTTATTCCAAATAATTTCTTTTTCAGTGCAATAGAAATTCTTAAAGCCACTACTGCTGCTGCTGCACGTGGTGATTTGGAGTGTTATTTTGGGTGACAAATTCTGTCAGTATTACTAGTGATAAAATTTATGGGAATTTTCATGAGACAATAGGTCACTTGCAGTTGATGTTTGTAAGGGTGATGCTAGACCTTCAGCATGTGTGAATTGGCAGTATTTTTATTCATGTCAATGGTCCAACACTAACTTAAACCTGATAAAGTAAAAGAAGCCAACTCAAAGTCAGCATGAAACACGTGAAAATCAGTAAACTTAAGAATGACCAAATCTTACCAAACAGTTCTCCAGAAAGGACAGAATTTGTGCATCCTGCCACCCCAGATTGAGACATGCCTTGTTGTGAATATCTAAATATAAAATGTACTTATGACCGTAGATTTTGACTTAAACTCTGCCTGTTTAAATATGAAAAGTTACATTTTAGTTTCCTATAATGCTGTATATGGTAGCCATTTCCAGTATCAAACATAAACAATGTAATTCAAAGTATAGGCTTAATTGTACAATTGTGACAATGTCAGAATCTCCTAAGAATCTTATCTTAAAATTGGTATGTAAGCACACGTTATTTAAATTATTATTACTTACAATAAACTCAGTGGTGTGTTCATTGATGCCTGAATCTTATTTATTATATTTCTGTAAAGTTCATTGGGATAATTGTTGACAATGGAATGAGCTTAATTGCCTAGTACTGCACAAAAGTTGATTAGGTTCAATTTCTTCTGATGTTAAAACAATTGAATTAGTAGCATTTGATAATAGCTCAACTATCTCTCGAGGAGAGTTTTGGTGTCTCGCTCTTGTTCCCAGTGGGCAAGTAAAACAAGACCCGTAAATAACAGTAAAGGCTGAGCCAATTGCCACTGAAGTCTGCAGAAAAACTTCATTGACTTCAGTAGGGGTTGGACAAGGACCTCACTGGGAATGCTGTTTTCCTACTCAGCAGAGACATGCAATGAGAAGGGCTATAGAGAGGCTCTGTCAGAACATGAGCTCTCCTAAGTCATTCCAGGCATTTATGGAGGTGTCTGCCCAAGGAAAAAAATCCTAAACCAGAGTTTTATTTGCCAGGGATGATTCCAGAAACTGATTTTAAGGCACATGGTTTTCTGAAATCCTTTCTAAGCAGCATTGTTTCTGTTGGATTAGACTGATTTGAGACCCACTGACAGTAAACATTTTACTTCAAACAAAGAACCTGTACACGTAAAACAAAAGTAAAATCATTTATGCTTTCAGGAATAGATTATTGGCCAATAACTGATATGTTTAAGTTCTGGACATTCTTTGCAATGTGAAGGGAAATCAAGGGAAACGTTAATGGGAAATGTGCTAGACACATACTTTTCTAAAGCAGATGAAGGTGCATAAGACAAATATGTCTACAGAAGTATCTCCTTTAATCTATGTATGTATGGCACAGCCAGCAAGCACAGTGGGCAGTTGTTTGAATTTTTTAACTATCCAAAGAGGCAAAGAAAATCATGCAGTGACTTCTATTGAATGCCATAGCCCACACGAATTAATATCTTGCTTATTTGGAGTTGCTGCCTTTTTTAATGTACTTCCATCTATTTCATCTTCTAAAAGTCCACTAAGTGTCTGTTTCCTTAGAGCTGTCTACACTTTGGCAACCATCAGTTAGACCAGTAAGTGACAAATACATTTACCTTAATAAACTTACACATTGATGGATGAGAAAGTATATTGACTAGAGAGGACTCTGTCTGACCAAAGCCAGCTGCTGTAGTATATATGCCATAAAAATCAGCAGAATGGGCAAGTACATAGTGGCTCTACAATATGAGACAGTTTGATACTGAGCAAGTTCTAGCTATGTCCAGATTGGCTTGTCTTTTGTGCAACTTTAGGAAAAAAAGAAAAGAAAAAAAGCTGTGATTTCCTTTGAAAAGGAAAACAAATGTTTGTGTGGTTATGAAAATGAGAGACATTTTGTTCTTTCTGCTTTAGAATATAAATACATCTCTTTCTTCCCCTTTTATACATTGTTAACAGATTTTTCCATATGAAATGCTCATGGTGACCAACAGAGGGCGAAATAAAATACTAAAAGATGTAGACAGAACCAGGCTTGAGGTAAGAGAAGCAAGTTCCTAAATGCTCTTTCCTGCTGAAGTTGTTTGTTGTTGCACACTTGAAAGCTCAAACACTGAAGTGTGGGTCCTTGTTAGACTGGGAAGATTTCTCAGCACTAAGCAGGGAAAGAGGAGTCAGACAGGGGGAGGAAGCAGCTGCATCTCCACAAACAGTGCTGGGCCAGGAGTCTGACATCTCTGTCTCCCTGCTTATGGACTGAGCTTCTCACAACCCCCTTATGTTTTCAAGCAATTAATTATATACTTGTAAATTTGTTAAAAAGCCCCAAATTGGGGAAGTGCTTTGTAGTCATAGGATCCATGTTGGAATGGAGCAATACTTTGTTTATTCTTGGATCATCTCTTAGCTAAGAGTCAGTGTCAGCCATCCTGGAGGATCAAAAGTCTAACTTTCTTTAAGTCATCCATGAGTCCTGTGAGTTAGTTAGACTGACTGATATCCAAAAAACCGAGGATTTAAATCTCTGCCAACAGATAAAAGTTGTTTACAGCTTTGTGGATCAGAAAAACTTAAGCAGCCCAGTGGAAGGCTGGGGATGTTTAAGTCATTTGTAGTTAGTTAATCTTCTGTGGAGGTGAGTGGAAGGGGCCACAAAAATTTGGGTAAGTAACCATTTATGCACATTTTATGCACTAGTAGATACGTGATCACTAATCAGAATTCAACGGTGTGTTACATTAGTGCCACAGGGAGACACTTTCCCCATCCAGTGCACTCTAAAGTGGCTGAACAAGAAGTAACTTGTGCACAAGACAGCACCAAAAAATGTTTCATTGGCAGTAGAGAAATGTGCTGGACAGTTAGTCTGGCCAGACGTCTTCCTTCTCAAAATTTTAAATGTAGCATGTCAACCTGCAGCTCCTCTGCAAAGCTCTCCTGAAACCCAGTGTCTGTTTGAACTTCCAGATGTAAGCAGAGGTGACTAGCCTAAAGCCTGGGACAGGGACGTGCAGGAGCTGGTTTTGTTCTCTGGTCTATCACTGCTTGTTGGGTGACTTCAGACAAATCATTTTTCTGTCTCTTGCTTATTCAGCAACTGAAATAGTTCTTCTGATTTCCTTTGCAAACTTCTCAGACTTAACAAATTGCAAAATTTTATTGATTCGTTGAGCACAAGAGTTCATGAGGACTTGGATATGGGTATTGCCAAAGCAGCATTATTTCCTGCAATGGCTCTTACACAGTGATAGTGACATGAAATCCCTAAGGCACTCCTATCTCCTGTTGTGTTTCTTTAGCTTTGACTGACCATTGCCTTTTCTCCTTTTTTTTTTTTTCCCCCTTCCCTTTTGTTTTTTTTGTTTTAAAGCGTCACTTAGCACCTGAAGTTTTTCAAGAAATATTTGGCATGACGATACAGGAGTTTGACAAGTTACCTCTCTGGAGACGCAACGACATGAAGAAAAAAGCAAAACTCTTTTAATCTCCCTTTAAACAAACCAACAAAAAATGATATTGTATCATACAGTCCAAACTATTTGGAAGCAACTACTTATCCACCAAAAAGGGAAAATCACATAATGGCACCTCTGTACACAGCAATTGAACAAGATGAACATTTGCCCTCCTGGAACATAGGGAGAAAATATCTGGGCTCAGAAACAACAATGATAGTTTTCAGAGGTGTCGACCTGTTACATGATATTATACAAGATAGGAAACTGTTCTGTTCTTCTCCCTCAATGATATTCCCTTTACTTCTCTCCACAATATGATGGACTTTATTGCTAGAGCCAGGAAGTGCCCTTAGGATGCCTTGTAGACTAAAGTAGTTGTAACCACTCCAAGAACTGGAAAAGAATATATATATATATATATATATAAAAAAATATATATATATGTATGTGTGTTTGCGTGTGTGCGCACATGTATTTATAACTATCCATCTATCTATGTGTGTGCGTGTATGTATGTGTATATATGTGTATATATATGGAGAGGAAGATAGATGCTCTGTAGTGAAGGAGAAGCCCTTTGTAACTTATCTACATGGTCACATTAGGTCTTTCACGCAACTGTTTCTAACTGGCACTCTTTTGAAATGGCATCTTCTTCATGTGATACAATCTGCAAATGTGGGCACTCTGCTCACTTACAGTACATACCAGTTGAAATTCTGGAAAATGGACTCCTTGTATATATTTGCTAGGATATAGGACGTGAATTGCTGTGTGTTGTCAGTCTTCCCTCTTCCACACTTTCTGCTTGAATTAATAAGGCTGGAGCTTAACCAGTCCTTTGAATAATTTAAGATCACTTAAGTAATGGGAATGGTGGAGAAGAGTCAGTTTTCTTGTAGTTCAGTCCAGGAGATGGGTGGATGAGGGTGGGAGTGACAGAGTGAGAAAATGCTTTTTTAAGTGTGCCCTGGTTCGCACCCAGAGATTTCGGGACAGACTCCCTGCTAGTAATTACTAGTACGGCTCATCAGACTGCAGTGGAGTCGTAGGATTTTACATCAGCAGGGAAGATGGTTCTCTGCAAGCTAACACACAAATTCATCCCTCTTAGGGAGGAATGTTTATGAATTAAAAGGTACCATCAAGGTGCCATGCTCTGCCAATAGAGGCTTTTTGATTAAATTGCAGTTGCTGTTGTCAATACGGCACAGTGCATGGGGCCAAGCACTCTTTTTAGTTAATGTAGTTTTTCACTTGTGCTTGGAATAGAGGGCACAGGCTTTTTTTTTTTTTTTTTCCCTCTCTTGAAGTGTCAAAGCTCCAGCCTTGGTTATTTTTATTTCCCTTTGTGCCTGACTTGGTTTTTGAAGACAGAGTAATCATGCAAGACAGTTTCTGAGCTGCATTGAACTCCTTATTGCTTTCAGTCTTCTTCCAATATGCTGCAGCTTAAAAAAACTGCCTGTATATACCTTAACTGCTTCTGGGCAAGTCCTATACAGAGGAGGACATGAGCACCAAAGTAATTGAATGAATTCATTGCGGCTGCAAGGTCAGCTTTTTCTCTTCCTTGGTGCTTAACTGCCAATGTATACTGCACTAATGAGCCCGTCTCCTGATATGGGAGAAGGTCATTTAGGTTCTGTGTCTGTCAAAGAATATCAAGTTTTCATTTTTAATGCAGAAACTTTTGGCACTGGTGACATCGGAACCTTTGTATTTTCTGTTATATGAGACATTGGTGTTAAAATCTGGAAGTCAGGAAGGGGGAACAGTCCCGTGTAGTTGTGAGATTCAGTACAACTGTGTTGAGTTCTCTATATCACCAAATGGCACTTCACCATGAAATGTGCAGGACAGCCCAAATCCTGCCTCTTCTTTGCTGGTTTAGGAAGTCCTGTTGCAACAGATCACTGTGGTTCCTTTGATAAAATCTGAGTTGAAAATTCAGTATATAAGAGACAGATACAGGGGGTCAGCACCTGCTCCATGTCCCTAGACATAAGGGAATGGTGAGTCTATGGGACAAGCTGGAGAATATGCTACTGTGCAGATACAGCATCACGGTTCCCACTGAACAGAAGAAGCCCTCAGTGAACACTGTGACACACTCAATTGTGAGTAAGCTCTCTGGACGTTACTGAGATTGCAGCGAGGATCAGTTCAACATGTTTTCCTTCATTTTTCAGAACAAGCATCTGAAAGGGTTTTAGAGAAACACTGAGAAGTAGATGAGAATGTTAGGGGCACTGGCAGTTTGAGATGCATTTTTAAGTGACTGCTGAAACCAAATCCATACAACAAAAGAACAGCAGTGTTTTACAGTCACAGGCTTTGAGAATGCTGGAGTCTCAGAAATTCAGTGTTTGTCACCTGCAAGGCGTGGCTTAACTTTGAGATGGCTTAACTGAGTTTTAATGCACTTAAATATTAAGATTCTCCAAATTTTGCCAGCCCACAACCTACAGACAGTACTGTGCTTCTGCCTCTCAAACACAGTAGGCATCACGGGTCTTTTAGCCCAAGTCTCCTTGACAATAAACCTTTTTGATCTGAAGACTTGCTCTCTCAAGGATGTGAGCTGCCAGTCTGCGTTTTTCTGTCCCCATCTCTAGATCACTATTGAACTTCTCACAGCATATATGAATACGCTACCCAGTCATTTCAGAAATGACTAAGCCAGGTTGTTTTCTCTCATCTCTCTCCTCTCCAAAAGAAAAAAAAAAAAAAGTAAAAAAAAAACCAAAAAAAAACCCCCAAACTCAACCTCCTAGCCTGTGAAGAATGACAGGGTAATTTGTATCTGTTTCATCAACTGAGAATTTAAAACTGCAATTGCGGCTTGGGAAGGAATGAAGAGAAGCCAGTTTAGATGCTGCAGAAACAATTAATCTCTAACTGGATTTTTGGGCCAGTGCTGGTTCACATCTCACTGGAGTGGAGCATACTCAGTCAGTTCACAGCCCTCTGCACTAGACTTAATACTGCTTTATTTCTGATTAAGAACATGAAGGGTTTTCTGAGCTTCAATTTCATGCCTACAGTTAATTCCCCTTAATTATCCCAACCATCTACATGTAGACACACCCGAAGAGATCGCCTGTCCATAAAAACCATGCTGCATCCAGCCACAGAGTGTGTGTGTTTTCTGCAGTGGGCTGTTAGCAATTGTCACTGCAACATTTTCTATTCTTTCATCTGGTCTTCCCACCTAATAAAACCAAAAATGTAGCCCCAGGGAGAATTTTCTATGTAAGCAATGAATCATTTTCCTAGTTATCTATCGAGTAGCATTTTCTTGGGCAGTTCTTTGTAATTCTCCTCTTCAGTATACTCTTGAGATGTGTTAGGGGTTGGACTAGATGATCTTTAAAGGTCCTTTGCAACCCAAACCACTCTATGATTCTATGAATATGCCTTAAGTACATGCTTACGTTCTTCTATCTCCTGCAAAGCATTTGAGCTTCTGATAAAGTCCCATCAAACTCAGTGCTGTCAACAGAATGTCATTGCTAAGAGGACTGAGAACTGATTGCTTTTGTCTTGTTTTTCCCCCTTTTCTGCTTTAGGAGTGATGTAAGAGCAAGGACCTGTCAAAACATTGCAAAATAATCACACGTGTAAAATGGGATTATGTACACATGCAGGTTCTCAAACACAGGTGCACATGTAGCACGCACACTCCCCATTTGGAGTTGAGATACTATGTGAGTAGTTAACCTGGAATTTCCAAATAGTGTGTAGTGTTGAATAGATAGTGGTCCAGTAAGTTAGAAAGGTTGTCACTTCCATCTGTGCTTGTATCTGTGGCGCTTGTGGATACCTGAGATGTACTGAGTGTGCAAAAGGCAGGGTCAGTTTCCCACATCATGGAAGTGCCAGGTTGGCCACAAGTGATATCATTTAAAAGGCCTCCTCAGGCGTATGTCACCATTTGCAGCACCCATCCCTGGCACTGCTTAGATGGAAGGGTAGTACCCTGTGCAGTAGTCTTCATATTAACAGGGAATCCAGAGATCTGACTTACTCGGTTTTGTGCCCGCTCCAGATACTGGTCTGATAACTTCCATATGAACAAGGAGGGAACTGTTCTGTGTTACAGTGGGAACAGCTGGCCATACCCTCTATACCCGTGCCTTAACTTAGCATAAGCTCCAGCCTACCGCGAGTCAGAAGTTGAAATAAATATGTTGTTCATCATCTCTGAAGATAGTAGAATTAAGCCAACTTGAAGAACAGATTTGGAAATTACTAAACTCTCCACTATTTCTCAATGAAGCAATGTGATCTCTTGTGGCCTCGGTTCAGGAACAGCATCTCAACTCTGCCAGTGTCCTATCCCAAACCTGCTAAACTTTCTGTACAACTAGAAGAGTTAAGTTCTTGTGAAGTTTGCTCACAGAATTTCTTTTTTTTTTTCTTTAATTGTTTATTATCATCTTATGCTGGTGTCATTTAAGACAGGTTTTAGAGGCATCTCAGAAACATAGTTGTTTTCAGTTTGGTAAGTAGCCTTTCATTAAATATGGCTTGTGATGCATTATGGACATAGCTGCAGTGTGCTGTGAAAGGTTAGACTAGGAGAACAGTAAGTTTCTTAATAGCTGTGTGTGGGACAAGATAGCTCTGTGGCTCCAGTAGTGCTTTTATTTCTGTCAAGACAGATGTCATCTCTCCTTACAAAGTCCTGTAGTCCTAAGTCTGTGGGCCTAGCACTGAAGTGCTTGCTGCCCTTTCCCTGTTGCAATTGGGAAATCCTTTCTCAGCCGTGTAGTTCAGAGGTCCTGCTGTTCAGGGGAGGTCATGAGGAGTCTCTTTTGTAAAAGTTTGTTATGGTGAAATTAGACACATTTTAAAGTGAAATGCCTTTCTGCAAGCCATGCTTCTCCTGGACAGGTAATATCAATGGATGGAGAAGGATTAAGTTCTGGGAAGGAGGAGGGCTGGCATACGCTCATTTCTCCGGCGTTTGCCAGGGTCGTGTTTAGCAGACTTAGAGGAAAATGTGGGCATGAGCCTGCGGTTCCTATTTCAAATTGTGTGGAAGTCAAGTTTGGAGCCCATGGCTAACAAGCATCTATGCTGACATCAATGGTATGAAGCTGTTATAACAAGTGACAGAAAAATTAACTCCCAACCCAGTAAAAATACGAACATCCTCCAAACTCCTCTTGGAATGACTTATCTTGGCTCACCCTGACTTAGGAGGAGATCTTGGCATATTTGGGCCGTGGCCTCATAGAGCAGACTAAGTGGAAACCGGCCTTTCTCCCACTCCACAATTCATTGCTTTCCTTCAGAATGTGTTTGTGGAGGAGGATGTCCACATCCTGGAAGTTACCCATGGCAGTGAAAAACACCAGTCAATGATAATGATGATGCAATAGAACACGTGCAGGAAATAGGAAAATCAACTAATCTGTCCTGAAAAGCCACTCATCTTTCGATGTCAGAGAGACACTTAGGGCTTGACTCCACAGCCCCCTTCCCCATTCAGTTAGCCCCAGGTCATGGTCCAGTTCATGCTCTGTCAAACTTTTTGGCCCTGTCAACACACCTGCTAGAGTCCAGTGTAGTCTTCAGGGTAGATGCATAGCAAGGGCTGGTCTTGACAGTATGCGGTATGTTTTTACCCCATTGCTATGTAACAAAGATCTAGAGAGAGCTACTGAGCACTGTGATAGTAGTACAATGCGCCTTTCTCTTTTAATGTAGAAACACCCTTATCACTGTGGGTTGCAGGACTGCTCTAGCTGGTGGGTTTTGCCTTGTGATTTCTCCCATACACCTTTTTTGTGCTTAATAAAATAAGAAACAAAAAATCTATCACAATGCAAAGATACAGAGTTTTTAGTCAGACAACTCTGCTGGCAAGAACTATGTCATGCCCGCATTTGGCAGGGAGAGAATAAGTATTAATTTTAATGTAAGCATCAGTGCAGGAAGTGGGAATGTAATTGGCCATTAATGTTGTTTGCCTGTATGCAAAATGAATTATTTGTTGCCCAAAGGGCTTCCAGCAAGGAAATAAGATTTCTGCTAATGATTTCCTAAAGAATGCTTGTCCATGTGAAGAAGTAATACTTCCACGTGCATTGCAGTCTTTCTTTTGAGGTAGAAAGAGATGACTGAAGGCAAACAGTAACCTGTTTTGTCAGGATCACCACAGTTAATACAAGTGTTGCTCCCAGGACTTGCAAAGCTGAGTCCCATGGGACCTTGCTCCTAGGCATTAGGAAATGAAGCATTTCAAGCAGCAGAAGCAGCTACGGGAATTCCAGCGGTGCCTTACCAGGCTGAGTCTCTAGCTCCCTTAGGCGCTTTGACAGGTCCCACTGGACACTTGCCTGGGCTTTTGTCACTGAACACCCTCCAGAAAGCACTTCCCTCCAGATGCAAAACACTGAAATCAGTGGAGCCTCTCACTGACATCTGCATGCTTTGGAGCAGGCTCTTTCTCAGCTGGCTAGCCCAGGTAAGTCTCTGACTGCTGTGTATGCCCACAGCAAGGAGCTCTGTATTGCATTACCGGATCAGTCCTGTCCAAGCAGTGCAGCTTGGTGGTTGCTGACAACTCTTCCTGTAAGGGGGCCTTACAGCTGGGGGCTGGTTTTTTTTAAGCTTTGGAAACTGAAACTAATTTTTCAAAGGTATATTTCCCTTTAAATCAGTAGATTTTGGCAATAGGATTTTTTATTATTTTATTCTTCTTTTCTTGTCCCTCCACATGTTACAAATGAGCATTTTGGGGAGGTGTCCCTGTGTTTTCCATTCATCTGTGAGACAGCTCTCTTTCTGAGTCTCTGTAAAAATGAATCAATGTCTTGTCTGTACAGTAAGTCTGCTTGTAAGCATAATGAAAAGTTGAGCTGGGTTGCTGTTCTGTACAATTAGTGTTTCCACTGTCATACTGCAAACAGCACATATTGCACTTCTGTGCCACTGTAATCTGCATCACTGTTGTATTCAAGTCAATGAATAAAGTTTGGAGCTTTATTCTTAATTGCTGGATTCATGTTGCCTCATTTATTTGGCTTTTTTTTCATCTTGCAGAGTTATATCAAAGTCCTCTTACAAAACAGGATGTGCTCTCAAGAAGGAGAGAGGTGAGATATGAATGACCACAGCAGGACAGATGAACAGTTACACAGCTTCAGTGAAGTTATCACAGAAGGTTTGACAATGGTCACAAGACTTCTTGTAACTTTGTCACTAGAAATAGATATTCATAGAAACCACGTAGGAGCGTTAATTTTGTGTGGTCAGTTTGTGGTTTAAAAGGACCTGAGATATCAGCGATGTCAACTAGGACATGCTGTTACATCACCTTCATAGGCTAAATGGTTTCCTTTCTTTATCCTTGCAAGCTCAGCTAAAATTTTAGTCCCCGACTTGAAAACATATTTACATGTCATAGTATTAAAGTTAGGTGTTTGCTTAATTACCTGGAACCTGCCCAGCCTTAGTCTGGGTGTAGAAGGTAGGGGATGATGCCACTCAAGGAAATAGGGCTATAAAACACCTATGAATGTGCTGAATGCCTGGGTCTCCAGCAGACTATAGTAGCAGCAGACCTAAGCACACTGCACCTCAGAGGAATCTGTACCAATTGCTGTCAGTACCTCAGAAGAAAGACGTGTCAAGGGACTTCACTCACTATTGCATGTAGATATCCCCTGGAAAAGAAGCCACTCATACACAGCTCTCTAGATGACCTGCTGAACATCATCGCTGAATTAATTTGAGCCTCCTGCAGTTATGGGACCTGGAGCAACCAGAGCTGGAGCCTCATTAGGATTGGCCTCTGGGCTTGTTAGTTAAAGGGGAGGCGAGGTGTGGTGGTGTTACTATTTGAAGTGAAGCCACTGGGGATCGATGCTAAAAAAACCTCAAAGGGGGTGGGAAAGAATCTTGCCTCAGGCTGTTGATGATCTGAGCTGCAGCCCTCTGTTCAGGGGCAGGAGCGATGCAGCACACATCCTGCACAGCGTCCTTGAGCCTACAGAATGCCCCTGCAGCATCAAGATCTGTGCCCTGCAGATAACATGTTCCCCATCTTCTCTTCTGCTCCTCAGCCCTCTGAGACTTATCCCTGCCCTTGCCCTACCTCGATACTCTACACAGGTTCTCCCTCACAACAAAGGTAGAGGTTTCCCCAGGGTTTTACTTCAATATACTGTGTTGAGTATATCTAAGGACTGAGTCTCAGATGAGATGGGGGCTCAGGTTCCTGCTTGGAGAGCAAGAGGTGGGGAATTCAGCACCACCATGAAGTTGGCCTTTAGCAAAGTTCATATCTGCCCCATTCACTTCCCAGGCCAAGCCTAGATTTTTGTTGTGTTACCTGTGTCCTGGAACTTGCACAAGAGAAACTCTTTTGTGAACAAATCCAGCAAAGCAACCTGGTGGCAGTTAGATGCTTCCTTTCTGTGGATGGCTTACTCCAGAGATTGTATTTTTGCTGCAGGTGGGACAAAATCAAATCAAAATCAGAAAATCAGATTCATTTATTGCAACTGCTGGAAATACAACTTGGTGAGGGGCAGAAGCACCACTTCAGTAGAGTGTTTAAACACAAGTTTTTTGCTATCTATATTGCTGGACTGCCTAGCTGGAAGAGCCCTAATCCTGAACTGGATGATCTGTATATACAGAGTGGAGATGATCCTTGTGTTGCACATTTAATTGGCTAATTTTCAACAGGCATGTAGGCCCATGGACTTCAGCAGATTGGCGCATGTGTTCCAGTATTCCTCATTACCCTGTTTCCTCCGTGTTTACAGACATTTCCTGCCAGGCTACTTCACAGCCCTCAGAGCTGTCAGACCAGGTATGAATGAGGCCATAATGACCCATTTTCTATCCTCTTCTTTTTAGGACCAGCACTGAGAAACTTCAGGTTTTCTAGGAAACCATAGCCTCTTGTGAGCAAACCTTGGCTGATAGTACTTGTTGCTGTGCAGGTTACTGGTGGGGACTGCTGGGCAAACCTGAGCCGGAGGAGTTAGGAAGACACAGGGACATTTTTGAATATCTGCCTGTTTGTCTGAAAGGCAAACATAGAGTCCAAGAGAAACCTTCTGTCAAAGTTTTGCGCTGCTTATTTGCCCTTCCCGTGGACAACCAGACATCAGGGAGATGTTTCCTTGCTGCTCTGCAGGGCAGGACCCCATTCCCTGCCTGCCAGCCTGCAGCCCCCAAGCACTTCCATGTTAGGTGCTCCCCAAGCATCTCCTGTTAGCCTCCCTGGGCATCTCCACACAGTTAGGGAGTAGGGAAGGTCTGTGCATGGAGTATCTGCTTAAAAAAACTACAAGTGTAGGTCTAGGATTTGGCCTCGGAAATTTTCTTGAAAGTTTCCCAACCATGGAAGAGAAAAAAACCAAAGTCTGCCTTTTGAATCAATCTCACTTACTCTTGAAAATCCACTGCCTGAGTCTCGGCTCCTTCCCTGTAGCAAGTTACGGTGTCGTGCCAGCCCTAGGACATGTCCTGCCAACCCAAGCTCTGGAGCTCCTAAACAGCAATCCCCCAGCTGGGGATCTTTGACCCAGCAGCATAACGGAGCAGTTGCTCCATTACAGCCTTCCCCAGCCCAGAGCAGTTGGGAATATTATCGCCGTGAACGCACTCCTGTGTGTAGAGCAAATTCACAAGGATCTGTTGCAGTCATCAGCCCCACAGTGTGACAGTGCCAGCCAGCCTAAGCGCATTTTTAATTTCCCTCCAGTTAAATACACAAGCTCAGTGAAATCTAAGTCCAGAGGTTTTTTGGGTTTTTTTTTTAATTGTTAGACCATTTTTCCCTCCTCCCCTCCTCCCCACAAATAATGTGAGGTTTATGACCCCTGAGTAATGACTGTGGAATGCGCTGCATCCTACAGCCATCTCAAGGCATCTGGCAATGGGAATCTTCACAGCATGTCAAAAATACACAGATAATACCACTGTAAATAGCTCAGATCAAAACAAGTCAAATGTCAATGCTAATTTGCTGTCAAGTATATAGCCCAAGACCACTTCCTCCTGCAAAAAGAGAAACCCAGTTCCCAAGTGTGACTTGCTCCCCACCAAAAGAAGCTTGTTCTCCACCAAAAAGCTCCCCAAACTCTGAATGAACAAGAGTGGGGTTTTTTTTTCCCCCTTGCTGATTTATTTTTCTGTAGCTTTTGTGCCTGTCTGCTGCTGAGTCTGAGGCTGGGAAATGAAACTTCAGTTTTGCCTGCCATTTTTCTATTGTAAAAAAGGACTCTTGGGAGAGATATTTACTGTTTTCTATGGCTCAGTCAGAGGGCGAGAGAGAAAACTTGTTCCAGGAGTTCCCATTACAAAGCATTTTTTCACATAGGCTCACTTTTATTTTTTAAGGAATGGGAGATTAAAGAGCCGGCAGCACTGAACAGGAAGTTTGCTGTACGTCCAAAGGTCAGGTGGGTCTCAGACAGCCACTGGTTCCAGCTCTCTTTTATATACACACTGCAGACTAAAACGTGCATCCCGGACTGGATGTTGTCATGGTGGTGATGGGGGCCCAAGGGTTCAGGGGGAAAGAAAGAGAGGGGGAGCTGGAAAACGGCACAGCACAGCCTCTCCTTGGGCTGTGATTTCATAAGACAAAGCGCTGGGGGGCTGTTCAGCGAGCTTAAGGTATTCCCACGCCCCCACAGCTTTTTCCTTCCATCAGATATGTCAGCATGACTGCTTGTGGGGTCGCTCTCAGTGACATTCAGGAACTGATCTTGCTTAAAAAAACATTTTTTACTTTTTATTTCATCACACAGAGTTGGGGTTTTTTTTCCTTTTTTGAATGGAGTCAGTTCCCTGCTTTGATTTAAGCAGTGGCCTCACAAAGCAATTGGGCTGGCATGAAAAATGGGGTGGGCGCAAGTGGACAATGGGGTCTGAAGAAAGAGTTAGAGCAGAACACATTAAACTGCTAGGGATATTGCACACTTTGTGTCATGAAATCACAGTCTCGAGTCCATGGCAGAGAGGGCAGGTGGTGGCCCTCCCTTAGTTCCTTCAATTCCAACAGTACCATCTCACCTTCTATTACTAAGTAGTCAATTAAGAAGGGTATAATTGTCTCCAAGGCCTTCGAGGTTCACACTGCTGGAGTCAGATGTTTTTGCAAAGTCAGGAGTGTTTCAGCTGTCACCCCAGCATGAAAGAGGGAAGCAAGGAGGTGGACTAAAACCCACCTTCGACTTGCATCCTCTGGAGGAGATGGCTGTTCTGCTGGGAGAGTGAGCCAGGTGCAGACTGGCCCTGCTTGGAGAACCACTGTACTGGCATGTTATCCTGTGTCCTGAGTGTTCCGCTCGCTCCAGGACCGTGCTCGAGTGCGAGGCGATGAAATACCGATGTCTTTTTTTTCCCTTTGGGTATTCCTCATTGTCTTGTGGCTGGACAGCAAGTCAGGAGACACAAGTTCAATGGTTTCAGCTTTCTGAACTTGGGCAAGTCACTGAAATTCTCTACACTTCAGGTTTCCCTCATACCCTTTGTGGTCTGTTTTTGCCAGAGATAGCCAACATGTGTCCCATGGATCAATCCAGTCTGCAAGGCAGGTTAAGCCCCGCTAAGGCCTTTGATTGAGCAACGCATCAGCAAGCGTGGCCAGAAGCTTTTGCCTACTTCTGCCACTTGCCGTGATAGACTCTGGTCAAGAGGGGACAATGCAGACAGGGTCTGTGGGCCAGAGGGCTAAGGCTCACGTTGGATAGTTAACTGTAGAGAGCGCTGAAGATTTTGCATTGTCCTTGCGTTACTGACTCTGCAAGTGTCTTTGCTAAGCTAGAGAGTCTCCATCCCCTGTAAGGCTGGGGGAGTGACATCCTGAAGAAGGGTGTTAGAGTGGAAGGAGAATGGGCTGAGTTCTGAGAGCCATACGGTCTGTGTTAGGTTCGTGTTCAGGGCAGAAGATGGGATAGAGCCTCTGCTAGGCACGCTTGCCTTCGTGGGTATTATAATGTCTTTGCTAAAACTGTGGCAATATTGTTTAGACCTCAGTCCGGAGAAGATGGTCTCTACAGAGTAGAGCCCTTCTTACTGAAATTCGTAGTCTTCATAGTTGGCAAGAGTAAGGGGCTGGATGTAAATTAATAGTGCATCCCTGGGCAGCCCAGTGAAGAAACATCAAAAGGCAAGTCAGGTCTGGCAGGAGCAGACTGACTTGGAGGCTGACTCTCCTGTTGGGGTTTCCACGCTTGGGAGTAGTTCCATTATCTAGTTCCCGTTATTTGGGCTGTCCCAGCCCCCACAGCACCAGGTATTGGAGAGAAGAGTTGATGGCAGGACCAACCCTCTCTTCAGGACTAGCCCAGTAACGCTGCCAGAGGCAAACGGTGCTCCCCCTTGGGCTGACTCTTCTGGGTTTAGGCTAGCTACTTGCAGAGAAAACAAAATGCAGCTGAATCCGTTCAAGGAATTCATTGACAAATGCTTTGAGGTCTTTATGCGAACCTAAGTGTTTGCTGTGAAACAGGAGACAAGATAATAATCGGAACAGGTTTTACAATGAATGAACTGCTGCTGAGAAATGCCTACTTTACAGCCTTGATACTATGCTGGATGTTAAATGACTGCCAGGAGCAAACTCTGTGGTACCTCAGTTAGCTCTTACCCTAATTATCGTTTACAGAGGAGTCCCAGCTAGATGAATGCGGACTGCAATATAAAAGACTTAAGTAAGATTTATTGATGTGACTACATGAATAATTCCCCTTGCAATGATGCATTTAAAAGCACAGTTATTGTGGGAGGAGGAAAGCCAGTGTTTGATATTTTGAATCATTTAAAAGTGTGTGTTTTATTTTTATGTTTTGGCTTTTGCTGTTCCCTCTACCTGCCCCCCTTCCAAAAAAAAAAAAGAAAAACAAACAAAAAAAAGGTTTAATCCTGTTACTGGCCAGGTTTGTGAAACAATAGTAGGTAATTGAAAATGAACCTCTGCTGAGGCCAATAGATATTGGATCTAGTAAATGGTCTGCCATGGTGCTCAGGCAGCCCTGAGTACACCACTTCAATGCTTCAACATCGCTCCGAACTCTTGGCACTCAAAGTTTGGTTTTTCCGTAACTAACTAATTGTTCAGCTTCCTGAAAAGCACGTTTGTGCTCTTTCTCCCTCAGGAGCGATCCCAGCAGAGGACCCTCCGGAGAATTTTCCTGTGTTCTGCCAGTTCGAGTGACAATGGAGTTACCACCAGGGCAAGCAGATCACCCATCTGATCAGGGGAAAAGCTAGCTGAAAAACTGACCCTGTGAGGGAAAAACGAGTAGCTTTTAGTCATATCAGCAAGCCCGTCAGCCTCAACGTGCAGCCAACCTGTCGCCAGTGCTGACATAAGGGAAGGGGTGAGGGAAATTACCATTCAGTGGCAACGTGTTTTTAAATAACTTGCAAACACCTCTGGCAGTGCAAGTCCATAGACACGTAAGCTGAAGCCACAGCTGCTGCTCTCCTGCCAGGCAGCCCTGGCCCGTCCCGCTCCCGCCGAGGCCGTGATGGAAGAGTGCCCTGAGCCACCATGTCGGCGGGCACAGGGAGGGCTCTGCCCCATGCCCCGTCCCCGTGGTGACCGCACTGCTGAGCCACCTGAGTCTTCGAAGGAAATTGTAAACCATTCATCGAAGACTGGAGTCAAGAGTGAGCCTTCAGGAGAACATCTCCCTAGAGACAATCTTGCCCTAGTAAGGGCTAATGCTGCCCAAAGGATCCCTGCCTGTTGGGGCTGCCCCCGTTCTGCTCTTGCCACTGGAGTCACCTCCCTCCAGAAGGGATGTTCCTACGACTCTCCTTTCTCCACAAACCCTGCTCCCCTTATCTCATCTTTCTTTCCTCAGTCAGGCTGTTACATACGGACAAACATGCCCATTACCCTGCTTTATCTTTGCCTGGCAGACTCCTAGCAGTCTATGTCTGCTCCCACAGGTTTGGCCTTGCCCCACCACAGTTCCACCAAAGCAGAATCAGCCCCTCTGCAGGTCCTGGTATTCAACTCATTCTTCTCCTCATGGGGACACCCAGGAAGGTTTACCCAAAATTAACTAAACTAAATTTACTAATCACTGCCCCTCCCGGAGTTATTTTCCCCTTCCCTCCTTCTCCTTTTAAGCTTCTATTTATGTTCTCTCAGTTGTCACTGCCAGAAGATTTCATGTGGATACATTAGGCCTTTTCAAAAGGAAAGTTCGATTACAGCGATTTTTCTCCCCGTAGGACACGACAGCTTCATCGTTCATAACAGAACAATACACTATAACTTCATTATAGATGGCACGAAGCTGGCCTTGGTGGTTGAACTGCAGTAGCTTTGTGCTGAGAACGAAGTGCCACAACAGCGGTAGGATTTGGTGGGTGGCCAGTGAGAAGCAAGGAAAGAGCAGAACCTGCACTGCACAGGCTCCTGGGCAAGATCTCTTGATACAACTTCAGTACTGACAATCACCCATCAGCAGAAACCTCTTCCTGGTAGCAGGAACCCACATGTCCCCTTACTCTGTCTGTCTGTGGGGAAAGGTATGGTCCAAGATGGACCATATCCACTTGTACAGTCACCTTCCACCCCACATTGTCTGCTGTGGCTGCAGCTCTGTGCTTCCTGGGGACTGGCAGATGATGGCTTGAGTATACAGAGGCCTCGGGCATTGCTGGACACTCTTTGCTCCTGCCACTTGTGCATGAGGTGACTCACACCGTTCCCTAACTTGGCCGGTAGCGACCCTAATGTCCTGTGCCCCTGGGCGGCTCTCCCAGTTGCTCCCCCCCTCCGAAAAACCCATTTCTGGGCACCTGGCCTGCAGTGTGAAACAGCCTTTGTGTGATATTTTGTCAGCTACAAATAATTGAAAAAGGCCTACATAAAGTCCTAATTGTGTCACAGAACAGGCTCTTCAGTCATCCATCTTCCTATTAAACTTGTGAATTTCAGCTACTCAGCCCTGTTGGAGTTATTTTCCCCTTCCCCTCCTTCTTTCTTTTAAGCTTCTATTTATATTCTCTCAGTTGTCTCTGCCAGAAGATCTCATGTGGATACATTAGGCCTTTTCAAAAGGAAAGTTCGATTACAGCGATTTTTCTCCCCGTAGGACACAACAGCTTCATCATTCATAACAGAGCAATACACTATAACTTCATTATAGATGGCATGAAGCTGGCCTATTTAAACAGAATACTTAATGATAGTCGGGAAGGCAGGAGAAATTCAGCTCCACCGGTCTATGTGGGAAAAGGGAAACTGCATTTTTTGGTATTTACTGAGGTGGATTTCTTGACTCTTAATTAAATCTCTTTTCACAGGAACAAAAAAAAGAGAAGTGGAAGACTCAACTGACATGGGTGAGATCTGTTACCGGGTAGTTAATTCCACTTTGGCAGGTAGTTTGACATACTCTAACACCTAATATTAATAGTAGATGTGGGGGCCAGGGAGGAAACTTGGACTCCTCCGTAGTACTTAGACCCCACTGAAATAAACTGCAGTTTGTTGGTGCTTTCCTGTACGGACCACAGGTTCTCCTTCTTTTCCCTTTCCCTCTTCAGCTGCGCTGAGCTCAGAAGCATGCTCTGCGTATTGACTTCAGCTGAGTAGAAGTGGTTTAGGCCTAAAGAAGAGCTGCAGCCTGAAAAAAAACTCCTTTTTGGGAGAATGCCAGAATAAATAGCATTCTGTGGGCTCATAGTTGACATCAGACCACAGTTTGCGGTGATGATGGGGGAGGCTTAAAAAAATCGCAGTGAAAATGTAGCAAGACGTAAAAATTAATGTTTTCCCTTATTTTGATAAAACTCATTTTTCCTCTTGCCTGGGTAAGTTTTAGTGGTGCTGAAAGGCACCAGGAGTTTAGCTCTGTCGAGGCAAGTCCTCCACTGGCAGCTTGATATTCCACACAAGGTTTTTTTGTACCAAGTTGGGAGAGATTTTGATCAATACTAGCTTACTGGTAAAATCCGTAAGTGTGGATGAAGTTTCTAATATTTGTTCAGCTGAAAGCCATGATTTCCTATCCAATCCCCTCAAAAACTAGGACCATGGCTAGTTTTGTATCAGAAATCTGTATCAGAAACTGTTAGGAAGCTGATAGCCACGTCCTGCGGTGCCTGTGAGTGTTCCATGCCGAAATGCTGTGTATTGATACCCTATGAGGTCTGCTGGTGTGAGCGTCCCCATGTGGAGTTTGGAGGGGAGTGGAACAAAGGCGGCTTTTTACTTCTTTAACTGGTATTGAACACTGTCGAAGGAAAGCTGAGGGGCTTCTCTGGAGAGGGGAGAGGGTCTGAAGTGGAAAATAAGTTTAAGGAAGAAATGGCTCCAGGAGGAACAAATGCCCCGGCTGTTGAGCACACTGTCTGGTCAGTATGTCTCATGCTTTGGCCAGAAGAAGGTACTCTATCTGTTGGGGGAAAGAAAACAATTCATGCTATTAGAGTTCCCTGTAATTTGGTCTAGAAGCAGTTTGGACTCAACAACTGAAAAGGAAATGTCAAAGAATGAGAAGCCAAGAGAAGCTCATCAAAAAGACATCTGGTCCTGCTGTCCTTAGTGGGAAATCCCCCCCCTCCCTCCAGCCACCCTCTTCCCAGCCACGCTCTTTTGAAACAGTTAATGTCTGAGAGAATCCAAAACATTGCTGGAATGTATCAGCGATGAAGCTGTTGTATAGCTGAGCAGCTAAACAGCTCTGGTTTTGTTTGTGTTAGGGCTGATTGTCTTGCCTTTCATCGGTGAAAGTCAGAAATGGTTGGACAGAAGTCAGTGGAGCAACACCAGTGTAAGGCCAGTTTAAGCTGGGGGAGAATTTGGTCATCTCTCTTATGGCCAGAATTATGAAGCGCTTCACAGGGAAGCAAGAAGACCTCAAAAGGGACGTCCATAGACAGGATGCTTGCAAATCTTGTAAGGTGAAAGATTCATGTCCTGTTCTCCAACAGAGTATTCACTCCTCTTGCACCGAGCAGCTTTGTTTGCAACAACCATGCCATCCCAGACAGTGACCCATCTGCCTCTGTTTCTTCTGGCCCCTTCTTCACTGACGGAGCCCTGGTAGGCTCCCAGTGCCTTCCTGGAACCAAGGAACTAGCCTGGTCTGCTATAAAGCACCCATAAAGGTTATTTCTGGGGAAAGATGTTTCATTGCTGCTCATGCTCTTGAGTTGATAGCCTGGGATCCTTAACACATTTCTGCAGTAAGCTGTGTGGCAATGTCATTTATCACAGCTCCTCTCACAAAATCACGTTCCGGGGGCCTGGGTGGCCTAGGGTTTTGGAGTCCTTGATCACATGAATCAGGACAGTTGGTGGAGTCCAACTATTTAGACCTCCCTGGGCAATAAAGAGAGGCCTCAGTGTTCAATTTCCCAACACCAACTGTCCCTTTCATCCCCCAAATCAGAAATCCTGGAAGACAGGCAGGATTCAGCAGATCGCGGGCCAAAGACACTGGTGGGAGCTCCATAAACATACTGAACTCCTGTCAGTGTCTGCTCTGTGCTCCTGGCTAAAGGGAAGATCAGGGAGGACTTTCAAGAAGACAGGTGAGCTTGTGACTGGTGATCCCTCTTAACTAGTCCCAGCTGGGTGGTCCCACCCGCCTGCTTGTGTGGACATGTTCAGGTGGTCTCCTCCTTCCTTCCAGCTGCAGGTGCTCGCCATTTACCTGGTACTGCCTCAGTCTTCCCTGACTCTACTGTGGCCCAGCTTGGCTTTCTCAGCTGGGAGAAGAATCCGCCATTTTATTTTTCTACTGTTTCATCATGGAAGTTGGTCCAATAACTGTGAAAATGATACTAGGAAGAGAGAGATCATTTGGTCAGAAGCAGGGGGAGGAGAAAGAGACTTCTCCCTTTCAGAGACAGCAATATTGTTCTGCTGGCTCAGCTGTCCCTAGGTCCGCAGGCTTCATTGCTGTTCAGAGGGATCCACATAAGGACAAAAGTAATTCCCCCCCTCAAATTATGGCTGCATTACAGCCCAGCATTGTGGCCAGGGGTGTCAAAGTGAAGAAGACTTTGGCTTCCTCGTTCCTTGGCATTTTGCAGGACACAGCTTTAATCTCAGCTCAGATCTGTCACAAAACCCACCTCTACTCAGATCTCTCATGTCAACTGCTCTGAAATAGTTCTATGCCTGCTTGACCACAACTGTCCACAGAGACATTACACCCTTATCTAAATGGGTACCTCAGATGATATTTGGAAGAAAAGAGGACACCGGTGCACCACCATTGATCTGAGCACATCTCACTGCTAAACCTGGTCTGCCAAGCCATCTTCTTTCTCCATCTGTCCTCCAGGGACCTGCACACATGGAGTATTTGGCATGGCTCCCCATCTTTCAGGAGCTTAACAAGACTAAGTTAATTGTACTTCTGACTGAGCTTGGTCTTGCTGAGTAGACTCCTGAACTAGGTTTTCACAGCCTTCATAAGTGCATGGGGAAGAGAGAAAGACAAGCCCTGTGAAACGACAGATACCCTTCGTGTGTGGAGGAAATTTCTACCAGCTGGAATATTTTCCCCGAAGAAAGGCAGAAGCCTGACCACTATGGACTGCTGCAATTGGGATGGTCAACCTCTGGGAGAAAATACCCCAGAGAGCAGGTCCGCATAGTCCACGTCAGGTGTGATTCTTCGTGACAGTCTCCATCAAGCGTAACTTCCCTGAAGTCGGTGGAGGGCACCTGCACACAAGCTCTCATGGTAGGATTCCCCCCAGCTTTCACAACGGAGAGGTCAATAACTTTCACCAGACTTTGACTCATGCTCAAACCAGGGAATGAGCAAGTTAAATGCAACCAAAGAGAAGAAAGGCATAGCAAAGATTTAGGCGAATGTTAGACATTAAAGACTTTGCTGATGCAAAAGGTAAGTGTTAACATCAATGATATTAATGAAGCAATGTACACCTGCTTAGTGTCAATATTTGGGGAAAAAAGAAAAGCATTTAGCATCGCCAGTGGATAAAAGAGAGGATCAGGATCATGCTTCTGCACAAGGTATTTAGCAAATCTTTGTAATTTTTTATAGAATTTGTTTAGGCTTCTAAATTTATACTTGATTCCTTCTCTGTTTCACAGGAAGCGAAAGTGCTAAAATGACAGGATTTAAGGCCAGACAAGCAGAATCACATGAGTTGAAAGCCACAGCATGGTACTTGAGAACTTTAGCCAAAGGTGATAGATAATCTCACTACCGGTCAGACTGTCTATTAATACAGCATGAATATGCAAGGAAAAAAAGCATAAAAATGTGTAATCTATAGTATCATCCTCTGCACTGAAGGATAGGATGTCAGCCACATAAGAAGACTGGAACAGGATGAGCTTGGCTGTCAAGGCTTGTCACATCTGAGTCATCACTAATAATAAACATCACTAATAATCATCACTAATAATAAGCAGGAAAAAAGCAAGGAATACATAGGTACACAGGTAGATGACTGTTATTTTATTGGCTTCAGGAAGCTCCACTAGGAAAACCAGTTCGCAGGTATTTGCTCTAGCTGAGCACAGTGGCAAACATCTAGACTTCAGCACCAACAGTGGGAATGTGAATTCCTCGCACTAAGCAGGGTCTGAGTATTTCCCAGTTTTATTAAACCCCAGAACACAACAGCCTGTTTGAAAAAGAATATCCCAAAGTATTTTAGGTACTTCCTACTGCAAGAGGAAGGGGACAAACAGGAAGAACTTGTATTCCTCTGGCATTAGTATTCGTTCCATTGTCACTTGCCCAGCAATTGCCATGGGCCTAACCAGCAGTCCTGGGATTCCAGAGCATCCTTATCACGGCTGGGGAGGGAACGAAGGGACAAGCAGGGGATGTAAAGGCTCTGGGGCCTGAAGACAGGAATCACAGGTATCTGACGCCTTGATCTTTCAAATCATCTTTAATTAGTTTGTTTAACTGGTATTATCCTTAATTAGTCTCGCTGAGTTCAGAATGACTACTCACCTGCTTCGAGGTACAGGCACACTTCAAAAGTTTGCAAGATCAGGGCCTACTCTGCTAGATTTTGAAAGCTAGAGCCAAGAGGTAGCTGGAAAGAGCTCTAAGAGAAGTATTCCTACATGACAGATATATTTATTTAACCTGTTTTTTCTCCAGTCGTTGAGGACTGCTATCTGCTTGCTGGATCTGACAGTTCAGGCGTTTGGCTTGCCTGTCTTTTTGTGCGGTAGTTATGTACTGGCAAGAGACGAGACGTGCTCCAGCTTCAGCTTCCTTGAGCGGCAATAACCCTTTATCTAAACTTGGTCTCGTATGGGAAGTTTCCATGCGGCAAAAGTCACTTTCCGGTTCCACCTGACGCACAGATCCTCTGTGAGGTGTCACCCCCTTACTCAGATGGGTGTGTGGAAGTTACCTGTTTGTGAGTACTCCGAGCTCTTTAGGTGTGGGTTGATGGCCAAGAGCTCGGCTTGCAGAGCAGAGTCAATGTGCGAGGGGCTGCGTGGTTTGGGGAACCTGCCTGTCTGTCCCACTGCTCTCTGCAAGAAAAGGTTCGTTTCCAATGCAGGCCACACCACCATCTTCCTGCCCGCGCTTCAAACCCCGAGCCAGGCCCAAGCCCTGTTTTGCCCAGACCCCAAAGCCTGTGAGTCCCTTCAGCGTCAAAGCAGTGGGATGAGGATTAATTTCAGACCAACGTGAGCTTGGTGTGACCATCGTCCTTCAGTGGAAGGACTAGATGCCCACAAAGAGAGCCAGTGGATATAGCTCTGGTGAATGATGCAGAGCTGACTTCTGGCTCCTTATTTTTCAGCTCCCAAGGAGAGCGGTTGATTTTCTGGGTAACGGTTCTATCTCTTTCCACAGGAACAGTGGAGCTGCCCAGCCAGGTCAGACGCCTAGCCTCTCCTCTTGCCAGAAAGGCCTTGTAATAGGCAGGTATGGCTCCCTTGTCCCCACACCGATAGCTTAACCTTAATTCTGAAAACTTCCTCTGTAATCCTTGTGTACCTTGTCTATTGTAACTTCTGATGTTTTCATTATTGATATAAACATTAAATTCCTGCAGTGTCTCCAAAATACCGGCCTCAGGACAGACTGTCACCTGTGCCTTGTACTGAGGTCAGACTGGATGCCCACTTCTCCATTTGCTATTGTTTGTGCACTTTGGGCATGCTAGCTCTGTCTGCGGTGGTGGAAGTCAGGCAAAAATGTTACTGGCACCCAGGGAGAGGAGCATCTTCCTGAGAGACCTGCTCTATCCAGGAGACAGGTCCTACCCAGAAGCCTTAATGAGGCCGCTGGAAAGGGAGAGTGCAAACTCGCTGGCTCGGTGTTACAACCCCGGGAAGGTGGAAGGAGAACCCGACTTTTCAGCCTGCCAGCCCAGAGCAGGGCAGGAGGTGGGTCGCTGGCGGACTCCCGCCGGGGGTCTTAGCACCGGGACCACACACGGCTATTGCGGGACGACCGAGGCCTTTCTCTGGCCGTGCCCGGAGCCCCGCTGCAGCCAGAGCAAACACCGTCCCGCACGCAGGGAGCAGACAGGGCACCCCCGCCCCGGGCACAGCGCTGGGGAGCAGCAAGGGGCCCCAGGAGCCACCCCACGGCCCCAGCCCGGCACCCCAGGCACCCTCCTCCTCCTCCTCCTCCTCCTGTCACCGGCCCTAACCCCGCTCCTTTCCCCGGGGACCGGCCGCCGGAGGGGACCCACGCCGAGGGGGAGGATGCGTGCCCTGCCGCGCCGTGCGGGACAAGGCGGGGGCCGGGGGGAGGCCGGTCCCCGGATCCCCGACCTCCACCCCGGGCGGAGGTCCCCGTTCCCCCCACCGCGGAGCGCCGATCCCGGCCAGCTCCGCGGCTCCGGGGCGGGGCGGGCGGGGCGGGGCGGCCCGGGCCGGCCGGGGGATCCGGCGCCGCCGGAATAAGAGGCTACGGGAGCGCGGCGGAGCGGAGCGCGGGCAGCGCCGTGTCCCGGGGCCCATCGGGAACCGGCGGGCTGCAGCACCCATGGATAAATACAAAGGTGAGGCGGCGTCCCACGCGTGCCCGTGCCCCGCGGCGGCCCCCCACGGGGACTGCCGTCCTGTCCTGCCCTGCCCTGCCCGCCGGCGGCAGATGGGGGACCTGCGGGGGCGGCGCTGGTGGGGAAGGGTCTTGGGGGGGCGGGCAGACCGACCGACCCACTGACGCGGGACCGCTGCGGCTCGCTGTCCCCACGCTTGGGAAAGCGCGGCGGCGGTGGGTCAGCTCCGGTGGTGATGTTTCCCGAGAGTCGGACCGGGGGTCCCCGCGAGTGGGGCCCGAGCTCAGTTTCGGGGGGGGGGTGTTGTCCCGCGAGTGGGACCGAGCGGCGAGGGTCCAGCTCCGCAAGGGAGGAGGAGGAGGAGGCCAGCAAGTAGGGACGGGAGCTAGCTCCTGGGGGAAGCGATCTCCACGAGTGGGGCCAGGGACCGGGGTCCCCACGAGTGGGGCCGTGGTCGGCTCGGGGGGAGCGGTCCCCAGGCAGCAGGAGCACGGTCCTGCTCCGGGGTGCGACGTCCCCCTGTCCCGTCCCTGCCCCGGGCACTGGGCAGCGAGGGAGGAGTGGGGGACATCTCTCGGTTTACACCGTCTGCGGATCGGGACCTTTTTTTTGCCACTTAAGAGCGGCGTCGCGTTTTGTTTTCTGCAGCCGCTGAATTTGGCTAACATTGCCTGCTCCGTCTTTCTTCCTAAATTGCCGATCTGCATAGACTTCCCACCCTCCCAGGCTTAACAGGCACGACATTGAATGTCCTGCGGTCTAAATGCAAATAGGTTTGGTGGTTAGGGAGAGGGTAGATGAGCATCCTCCCTGCTTGCTTTCTGGCAGATCTCATCTGGGCTGGTGGTCACCCACGGCCCATTAATTGCCCCGCAATCAATGGCTCTGGCGCTTCCTGCGTGATGCTACTTGGCCATTATCACCGAGAATGGCTCATCTCGGATCTGCCGTGCTATGGGCAGCTCTGGGAGACTTCTCAAACTTCAGTGCACCTTGCCAGCTGAGGAGGGAGGAGGTGGGGTGAGGTGCCCGGGCATGGGACACTCAGACATGCGTGGATAATCTGCAATTTCTGCTCCTGCTAGCGTGTAAAAGTCTCCCCTGGAGGAGGTGGATCCAGCACTTGGGTAGCACAGAGGAAGTCTGCAGTAAATTTTACCTGTTCAGAGCAAGCGTGTCTCTCCTTGTAACTGCTGACCTCCTTATGGAGCTTGAACATTTAAGCGGGGAGCTTGGTACTAGACAAATATATTCCTGCCTGACCCCATTTGGACTTGTTACTATCAAACTGGTAAGGTTTGGTTAGGCCTCAGCAGATGCATTCGAGCTAATAGCCCTTGTTCCCTAATCCTCCTTTGGTGGGGACTTGATATGTCAAGGTATCCTATTGTGTGAAGTTAATTTTTGCCAGGACTGTGTATTTTTATGACTATGCAAGTACTTTAGTATTCTGACAGGGCTGGCACTGTGCTGCCTCTTGTATTTTCATCCTTTTCCTCCTTACAATCGGTACTTTACAGGCCTGATAAGCACAATAGTAACATACTGCAAAAGTGATGTTAAAGATTATATTACAAGTCAAATATTGTGTAGTCTTTTTTTTTTTTTTTCTCTCCTGGCAGGGTCTGTACAATTCCATTCAGTTCCAGTAGCAAAGCAGTAGATTCATTAAGATTCAGCTATGTTTTGTATATTGTCTTTTTAAATATGCACACTGCTCCCTCAGAGCAGCGGGGATGTGTTCCGCACATGTGTAATGAATAGCAAGTGCAACTGACTGCGGAGCCTTGCCAGTCTTTTTTGTGTTACTGGTAACGAATGTGCACGCGTGGGAGCGGGTGTGTGTTAATGAGGGTACCCAGGCATCTCCAGCTCTGCAGGGCAGCCGCAGGTGATGGCAACAGCTCGTTTAGTGGGTGGGAGGTGTCCCCAGTGTGGTGGGGTGGCTGGAGAGCCCTGAGGAGCAGGTGGAGAAAGCAGGCAAGTAAGTTGTTGTTAATAAGCACAGGGAATATGTGCCTGTTCTGGTGAGGATATCTTGTTGCTGCTGTGGCTGGTATGGGGAGTCTTCATTCTTGCCACTAGCTGGGCAGAGTGCTTGTGCAGGGAAAGCCTGTAATGATAGGGAAGGATGGATTCAAAGAGGGCTGTTGAGCAACGAACTGGCGCGCTGGGAAGAGGAATTTGACTACAAGATCTTTCCTATTACTTAAGAAAGGAAGGTTGCAAGCATCAGCAAACAGCAGCATTTCTTACCTTTAAACGCAGGCAGGGATGTGCTTTAATCCGAGCTCTAACCTGGCACGCACAAGAGGTGTCCCTCCTGCTTCAAAGGCAGGGTGAAGCAGCCCCAGGGATGTGGAGGGCCCGGTGGGGCGTGAGCCGGGGACGCTGGGACCCGTGGCCTGCAGGGTGGCACCCGTGGAGCGGGAAGAGCTCAGGCTGTTGGACTTGCGTGGTGGGAAGTGAAGGAGGGATTGTGAAACTCTCCTGGGAATGGGTTTCCTTTCCCAGCCTCTGCAAATGGGGTTGCAACGCCAGCTGCATAGGAGGACATTGTCTCTTGACTCTTGTTAGGCTATTAAAGCTCTGAAGGATGTGTGGCAGGGCTTTTTTTTTCTGCTGGGCCACAGTAAAGAGTGTCTTGCGTTGGTGAAAGTGCTGTTTAAAAATCCACCTTCTCCCTGCGATTTAGGAAGTATGGGTGAGGCATAAAGAGCAGCAGACCCAACAGCCCAAGGGGACAAGAGTGAGACCTGCAGGGGGCAGGTGTGAATGAGGGTGGTCGCTGCACCCACAGCTATGTAGTGACAAGGACAGAGCTGCTCATCTCTTGCTCCTCCTCTGTTCCCTGCAAGTGCTCTCCCCCCTCCTTCCCATGTGTTTTGCCTTTGAACGAGATATGTACAACTGTCCCATCTTGTGCTCCCTCTTAGAGTGGCCCTATGGCTTCTTGCCTACTCCTTGTCCTGCTTGTCAGATGTGGCTGGGTGGTCTGTGACCAGCCACCCCCATACCCCAGAGAGGAGGGAGGAGGTGCTGAAGGCACCGTTACTGATGAGGGGTGTGTTGGTGGCACCCTTGCTTATCTGCCATCCCTGTCAAGTTCTCTCAGACCAACCCCTTGTCACCGCGGTCACGGGTGGTTCCCTTGTGATGCAGCTCCATCTGTGTAGTCTAAAATGTCAAGTGGTGGGAGCCTTGAGAGGTTTGTAAGATTATTACTGTATTTTTAATGTGTTAGAGCTCTGTAATGGAAATCAGAGTGACTTGCAGCCCGGTTCTTCAAAGAAAGGTGTTTGGCGTTCTTGTTTTACTGTCTCTGTTGAGCAAAGATACAAGCTTCACATCTCTTATCTGAGGGTCTCCCAGGGCTCTGCAGGGCACCGGTAGTGTTTGCAGTGCTCCCCTAAGGAGACAAGCGTTGTTTGTGGAGGAGATGATGTCTTCTAAACAGAAGCCGACAGTTTAGTGTTGATAAGGATTAAAATGGTGACTTGGTAGAAAGATGAGGTGTTTGCTTGCTAGTTAACATGTTTTAACTGGGAGGGGAAAAGGGTGTGGGTCTGTTTGGCACTTTGGCACGTGTTCTTTTTAACAAGTTATTGCAAATACAAGGAGATATGCTTGAGATTAAACCACAAAGTGGAGACATGAATGAAGGATGTGAGCCCTGGTAACAATCTGAGGCCCTTTATAAACTCCTGTTAATCAGAGTCAGAAATGGATTGATTCATATTAACATGATCTAGGCTCTATACAAACACATGTGGTTTCTCCTCAGCTGAGCATCAACACAGCTGTTGTGTTTAGCTAATTGTCTTGGTGTAATTGGCAACTGGAGAAAACTGCCCTGTACCAAATCCAATACAATTTTCTGCTGCTTGGCTGAGCATTCTTTGCAATGCAGATGAAAATTAATGTCCTGCATAACTTCATAACATATACAGTAACTCTCACTTATGTGACAGTGACCCTGGTTGATTTTGGAGGAAGGAACGGACTCTGTTGGGGAATAGGCAGCAGGAGTGCAGAGTGATTTACTCAGCAGGGATTTAGGAGATGAAACCTTTTTCTGTGACTGAAACCACAGCCTGTCTCAATTATACATCTACCATGTCTACCCTACCAAGCCATCCTACACAGTCATCTGTGCCAGTATAATATTTCTGTCTCTTCTAGCACAGCTGCATTTCTTATGTAAACAAGGCACCTGAGGATGCTCTGAGTTGTGTTGGGTGCACATGAGCCTCTCCGGTGCTCTCCAGACCAGGACAGGCTCACTGCAGATGGGCATGAGGCTGTAGGGATGCTGGCTTTAGCCTCATTTGATGAGCAGTGATGGCCCTTTGGGGGGGGGGGGGGGGGGTAACTGCCAGGCCTGGGGGTGCTCCTTTTGCTACCCCCAAAATGGTCACTGGGGCTTGCTCCGTCTCCTGAGAGTAAGGGGCAGGGATCCATGCAGGGATGTGGGAGCAGTACCCCTGTCGCCCCGCCACCCCGGCATCTGTGCCCTGTCTGCATCTGCCAAAATCGCCAGGAGCCTGCTCCTAAAGCTAGCAGTGCTCACAAACCCTGAGCCTTTGGGCTCCTGCTTTTGGAGCGCTCCTGGCAAGGCATGAGCCCTTGCTTTTCTCTTGTGGCGTTGACTAGTGTGTCGGGCAAGTCTTGTTCCCATTCCTTCACGTACCTTTGCCGCTCCCCGCAGCAGGCTCTGGGCGCACCGTGCCCGGCCGGGGACCGGAGATGCCATGTGAATGAGTTTATTGTTCAGGGGGTTTCACTGATTGCTTTCATTGAACACCCACAGCCCAGGAACACGGGGAGTGTCTATGCAAAAATGCTTGTACCGCTTTATTTTGGAGGATGGCTGGCTCTTTCAGCTCCCAGCAGTGGTGACAGACTGGGGGCAAGCAGGCGACTGGGGGCAAGCAGGCAACTGGGCAGCCTGTGTTGCCCAGGCTCTGCAGGGCTGTGCACCAAGGCACCACAGGCTTCTAAATCTGAATTCTGGATGCCTGCTCAGCTGCATACTTGCTCAACAATGTTTCCGTCTCAACATACAGCACATGTGAAGGATTTAATGACTTGAGTGAATCTCTTAAGATTTTTATGGCAAATCCAGGACCTGAACAGCAAGCTCCTTAACCAGTGGCCAATGCCTTCCTGGCAACCATCCTGCCTGGATCAGGGGAAATTAGGGATGCTGTTCTCTTGAGAAGTCCCTATAAACTAATTTGCTGTATCCTCTGGAAAGGCAGGAATCATCTAAGGCAGGGAAGTGCATCTTCAGGCAGTAGCAACTGGAGAGCCCAGAGCTGTAGGGGACATCTTGGGGAACCAAAAATCAGAGGTGCATCTATGATTAAAGATGATGCAGAGCATGTGCACCTAGGACATAGGTGTTCCTCTCTGAAGCTGCCTGGCTGAAGCACAGATCCAGACCCAGCAAGTAAATTGGGATCCTGCAGTCACACAGCCAGTTTGATGACCTGCGTGTTGTTTACTTCATCTTGGAAGTTGAGTCATTTGTGCTTTTCTCTTGGGTTAGCAGACGAGACAGACGGGTCCAGTCTGTGCTGCAGACGGTCAGCAGAGCTCTGTGGGTCAGAGATGTGTCCGACGTGGCCTTGCCCCAAGGAGCTGCTGGTACAGGTGGCAACACAGCCAGTTTCTGGGCTGGAACTGCTTATTTGGCTCTGGTTTGGGGGTGGATAGGGAGGTGCCAGTGAACAGGCAAGTTCCCTGGCACCAGCTGGGAGAAGGCATTTCCACTGTAAGAGCTATGCTGCAATTTGAAGAAGAGGGGTTAAATTTGGGAACTTCTTGCTGTGTGCTACAGTGCATGGTAAAACCTTGTGTGAACTAGAGGAAGACTGTAAAAGTTCACAAAAGAAAAATCTGTGTAGAAGCGTTCAGTAGGAAGACACCGACCTCTCAGTACCCAAAGTTCTTACTTTTTTAACAAAACAAAACAAAAATTACTTGAATCCAGGGAGCAGCGCTTTAGGAGGAAAAAAACCTCCAAACCAAACACAAGTTGCTAAGGGTGGCCAGAAGAGCCGAGCCCTTTGAGAAGCTGCAGCGAAGCAGGGCTGGCACTGTGCCTGCATGTGCCCCTTCTGTGGGACTGAACCTTAGGTCTGAATCCGGCTTCCTGCACTGGCCACAGCCGAAAAAGAGAAAAATCAGGGCCGAAACCACCGAGAGCAGTTAAACTTGTGGCTGGTGGGCCAGGATGGCCAGCTGTCGCTAAAGGAGGCGTGAGCGTGGTAATTCCTGCTGGCAGGGAGGGTTTGGCTTGCCATTGCCCATGCTGCTGCAGGCTGGGGTGCAGCGGTGGAGGTCAGCTGTGGCAGTGCAGCACCCACAATGTAGCGGGGTGCTGCAGAGGGGAGGCCTGGGAAGCATGCTCGTTTGGTCTAAAGTTCAAAAGACAGGGGTCAGGACTCACTAAAATACTTCTTTTTCTTTTTTTCCCCGCTGACCTATCACCGCCTTCGTGGGCAAAATTCCATAGAAAGCACGGCTGAGGATGGTTTGGTGTATGGCAACATTGTCTTTGGTTATAAACAGCTCTGTCTGGAAGTAAATAGTCTCAGAATTATGGGGTCAGACTGAAACTCCCACATAACATACAGACTTGGCCACTTGCAATTTAATAAAAGCCAGTATTTTCCCCCCTTGGGTGGACTGTGCTCTGTCTTGCATAAAGATTTTTCTGATGTCTTTTTTTTTTTCTTTTTCTTTTTTCCTTTGGATCTGCTTAGGATAAAAGGGTAGTGCAAGGCTTAGAAAAAGCCTGGGAAATAGGGATCCACAAGCCTTAGCTGGCAGTTCAGCCTGTGGGCTTCTTATTTCTGAGTGTAGGAATCTCCTCCTGAGATAACCAGGAGCAGTAGCTGCCCCCAGCGGGGGTGATGCACGTGGTTTTTTCACTTGCTTTTGTGACTTAGGAGACTGAATCTTTTAAAAAATATCTTTAGATTCCCAATCTTGCTGATAATTAATGCACCTAGGCTTTCCAGAGTCAGCACTGAGTTTGGGGTGTAGAGGTGTGCAGCTAAGCAGTTGGGATGCTTTTTGAAGAAGTTTGTGTAACACTTTGGCAGCAGCGCTTTGAGAGCAGTGGGTCTGAGCCAGGAGATTCTTGCAGTTCATGCTCAAGCTGTTGCTTGAGCCCTTCCCTCTTGGACTGAGTTAGATGGGGAGCAAGTCTTGGGCTGCTGCGAGGAGGGGATCTCCTTCCTGGAGCCTGCGTGTGCTCCGAGGCAGCCAGCTCGGGCAGGTGGCGAGGGGAAGCGTGTGTGCAGGCTCCTGTGAGCTCAGATAAGGTATCTGCAAAGAAATCTCTGATCCAAAGTCCCTTCTGCAGATCTCATCATTGCTATTTGTCACCAAAGTATGACAACTACTAAGGCTTGGGAAGAAAGAGCTGGCTCGCAGAGAACACGAGTTGCACAAGGTTTTGCGATGTCACTAGTGGCTTCAGCTGAAAGTCTCTCCACAAGTGTGTGTGAAATGTGGAGCTTGCTTCTGCTGAGGAATGCAACCGAGCCAGCTGCAGCCTCACAGCCTTCCAGTAGCGCCGTCAATTTGTCATCTCTGGAATAAGCCAGTGCATGTGTCTGGTCAGTCCCAGTGCCAAACAGCTCCGACTTCTGGTGGTCCCGCTGTGAAGGAGCTGAAATCAGTAGTAATGCAGAGACGCTCTTTGGTGTCTGCTGCTAACAGGTATGCAGTTGCAGCAGTTCGGTGGCCACCACTTGCAGTAGCAAAATACCACAAATGCAGAAATTGGGGCTGCCTTTAAAAGCAGGGATGTGGCAAGCCCAGGCTTCTGCAGCAGCTTGTGACAGCTGGAGGCTGTCTGCCCCATCCATCCCATCAGCAGCTTCATCCCTGCTGCTTGGCTGGGGAGCATGTCCTGTCTCCTTTGTTTAAATCTGGTGTCTTCAAGGATCTTTTGTGTTTTATTGCAATCTCTAAAAATGTGCCATGTAGTCTTGAATGGTGGGAACTTCTGCCGGTTTTATTGTTGTACTTTTCAGACTTCTCCATCACCCTGGGGTATACAGAATCAGGCAGAGAGCTGGGATTGTAATGTACGGTTCCACATCTGCTATAGGATGGCCTGATCTTAGCAGCTGCTGAAGTATGATAAAGCCCTGCTCGAGAAGAGAACTGCTTAGACTAATTGGGCTCAATCTACAAAGCAGCTGAGATATCTTTACCTTGCTGTGGTTAGCTGGGCTGAGGGGTAGAATGTGCATCTATCTCACCTAGCCACAGCCAGGTTTCTGGTCCCTATTAGGAATTCATTACGTGTGCACGTGGGTGAAGACAGCTCTTTGGTAAAAGACGAGCTGTGAAATTGCATGAAGTGGGTCCGAGAGGCAGGCAAGCCTGGCTGCTGCCTGTGGTCCAGGAGATGTCCTCCCCAAGCCTGAGGCCACAGAAGAGCTGGCTGCACACCGAGCAGGGTGGCTTTCACTCCACTGTCTGCTGCTGCAGGGGTCTCGAGTCTGCTGGGCAGCAGGGTGGCTACGTGCTTTTTCTCCTGATTTTTTTCAGGCCATGTGGGTGGTTTGCCTCATCTGGGGCATGTGGCACTTGGTGCCTGGGGCTGTAAGTGTAACCGGTGCTAGGTCTGTAGGTGCTTTTGGAGTTCAGCAATCTCACCTGTCTCATTGAAAGATGGTCACAAGTACCCCAGAGCAGTGCAAAGTCACCAGTGAAATGCGTGTGTGACTGTTTTGGGTGGTTTTGGTTTTCCACCACCCCGGTATTTGTGCTGCCTGCTTACTTCTGTCCTGCTTCCCTGAGCAGCAGTGTCAGAGCCGAATGCGGTTGTCAGTGATGCTCAGCCTGTGCACGGTCGCGGTACCTCTAAAAGCCAGAGATCTCTGGAACAAGTCATCTCTGTATGGGATAAGGAGCAACCCAAATGTTCTGAGGTTTACAGCAGAGATGCATTCACCTTAATACAAAACCAAAAGGTCACGTTTCTTTTTACCGATAGGAAACACAAGTCAGCTACCATTTAGCAAAGCAATGCTTGTAAATGATTTACTCTTGAGTTAAGCATGGTATTATTTTACATAAACACAGGTTCTCATTACTGCTTCAACGTTATCCCATCTTCTCTCTTCCAGTCATATTATAGGATACATACACATCTATCCATGCAGTGTCTTTCAGCTTTCTCTAATGAGCAATGCTAGCTGATGATATCACCTAGTTGTCTAGATGCCATGTCAGTTTAATTTGCTGTAGCTAGAGCTTTGAAATTGTTCCCCTAGTGAGATGATACTTCTTGGAAATTAGGTTGCCTGTCAGGTGCTGAAAGGCATTATTGGATTGTTTGCTACTGGTTGCCCTAATGCAATACTGTACAGATCCTATAACTGATAAAAGTGTGTCAAACATATCAACGCTCGGCAAGTGTGGCTTGGCTTATATCTGAGTCTGTGTGAACTCTAAGGCCTGGGTCTAGGAAAATTCACCAGTTTTGTAAATCAGTCTTGAAGTGTATTCATTATGCTAACCTATACTCTTGATTTGTGGGATATCGAGTTGTAATTCTGTCTGTGATTCTGATCCACAGCTATTGAGACACTGTTAATGGAGTCCGTCATCTGAGTGTTTGGATCATGGTAGCTAGTCACACTTTCAGCTCAGCAGGCTCTTGATTTAATCACCTGTATATGCCAAAATACCTATCAAATCTATTTAAATGGGTTACACTGGCTTATACTGAGCCCATATAAACTGGCAATATATGAAGCAGAACAGACCTGGGCAAGGATGTAGTTGCTTTAAGCCTGTGTCTGTTAGCACTCTGCGCTAGTTAACTTAGTGAACATAGTTTTCGGATCAGGTTGTTCAAACAGATGCTCTCTGAGTGTAGAAGAGGTCTATTTCTGGAAATGGAAGTGGGAGTTGGCAGGGTGGGGGGAAGCAAAATGGCAATCAAAATTCCCGTGTGTTATCCTAAAGGCTGAATTCCCATGTCTGGCTGAGAAAAGAAAGAAATGCTTTCTAGACCCAGGAGGCTCAGCATTCCCTAAAGCAGAATGATTTATTTTTAATTCTGATAGTTCACTGGAGCTCTTAAACCAAAAGAGCAATGACAGTTTTATGATACTGCTTAGAAATAAATGCAGCGAGCTTTGGGCAGTGCTGAGGTTGAAAATCCTGGGGTGCTGTAGGGAGGGAGTACAGGTACGCGCGGCAGCCGGGCACCCTCACCGCCTGCGAGCCCAGCCCAGCCTGAGCACAGCTGGGCACAGCTGCTGGGGCAGCACCCAGAGGCAAGGTTTGACTCTGGCTGAAATTCTGTATTAAACAGCATGGGATTTCACGTTTGTGTTTCTTTGGACTGGCTACGTCAGCCTTCCTTCAATTCTTTCACTTAAATAATGACATCCCCCTAAGGTTATGTGCTGGTTTTTTGTTTGGTTTTGTTTGGTTTTTTTTTTTTTTTTCTTCATTTGCTACTGATATCATTTCAGCTGTGGTGAGTCTTTTATTCTTGTGGTGGTCAGTTACAAATCCCACAGGAACGTCAAAGCCATGGGTACCAACAGGAGCACAGCCAGGTGTCAAGCACAGAGAACGGTTCTTGTGTGAGAGGGTTTGAAGATCATACATAGAGTGTTCTATTAGTGCTGTGCATGTAATAAAATGGAGTATCCTTGCAGTTAACGTAGGCTGTTTACTGTCTCTTTGAAGCTAGCGTTACTCCAAAACCAGGATAAGAACTGTGGGCTGTTGTGTACCACTTCCAGATCACATGTTCTTACTTGCAGTTGGCTGCTTGGTGTCTCCATTAAGAAATGTGTAGGTCTGGAAAATACTCCAATGCTTTCTTTAAGGTATTCTTATAACGTTTAATTCTGGTCAGACAACCTCACACTGATGCTCCGGATTAGCTACAAAATCTTTGCAGTTTGCTTTTGTTCCCATGCTGGACTGAGGTTTTTGTTGGAAATGCTCTGTTTTCAGCATATGTTCTTGTTTTTCCTGATAAACACAAATGTCTGTTGGCCCACATTTAGAGGTGGTGGGAAGGGCCAAATTCATTCCTGGTGTCACTCCAGCGTAGTCAATGGGCTGACCACAAGGATCAGACTGGATCTGAGATCTAGACTAGGTTTACTGCAAGTTTTACCAATTTTTATTGACACATTACTTAACCATATTTCTGATGCAACTGATAAAGATGCATTTGACATGCCAGGAAATCTAATTTTAACATAACAAAAGCCGACTTGTGATAGAGGAGGAACGTAGAGCTGGCAACTCCTTCGCCAAACAGAAATGCTAACGGTTCCGGGTGCTAATAGCACAGATGTGGCTGACCCTTCCTCCAGACATAATTATTTGGACCATGAAAGATGAGGAGGCTCTACCGCACTGGAGACACACTTTATGAAAATGCAGCCAAATCATCTGCGGAGACCTCGGCAAGGGCTGAGGGTCCCTGCTGTCGAGGGCTGCAGAGCTGATAGTGGAGCCTGCACTGCAGCATAGACCCTGCCGGTCCACGGCATCTTCAACTTCTCTGATGCTTTGGGTTGAAGCCTTTTCAGCTGCTGATGAAATGGTGCTCCTGAGAGTGTTTGCTAATCCCAGATTCTGGGTTGGAATTTCAAGTTTTCTTTCAACCCTCGATTGTACAGTTGCCTTCCCTCATTCATACATTTGCTTTTTGTCTGTTGTTCCCAAACGTGCAGGCCTGCTGTACCATAGTACAGACAGAAGAAAGTAAAATATTCCATTTTGAATATGTAAAGGGAGCTGCTGCTTAGCACAGACAGAACTGGCTTCTAGATGAAAGAGTCAAATGCCAAACTGTTTTGTTTCAATTTGAGCAGGAGAAGCTTTGATCTAGAGGAGATGACTCAGTCAGTAGCAGGGAACAATTCTTTATAGTGAGTTTAGAAATAAAACCCGAAGATTTAGGCTATGATGGCTTTGACACGTCAGTCATGGTGTATATTATGTGAAAATGAAAACCATAACCTCTGAAATGAAGTGTGGAGGCTTTTCTGAAAAGGGAAAAAACACTTCTCATGTTGGTTGCCAAGAGTTTTCCTGAAGCCAGAAAGGACTGGGACTGGGGGAAGATCATTTCTATCGAGATAGGAATAATGAGCAACGTGGACAAACCGGGAAGGGGAAAGACTTCCTGCAGCACAGCTCAAGCCAGAGATGGGGCCAGGATGAAAAGTGGGATCTCCTGGCCCCAAGTCGGGCTCCGTAATCCATGCGTGCTGCCTCCTTTTCACCCTGACTCGATGCATCCCCTTTGTCACCGCTCGCAGCACTCTGGATGAGAAGGCAGATGTGGTCAGACCCCGCTCGGTCACAGGGTCGGCTCCAGTTGCATGGAGCAGGGATGGCCAGCTTCTTGCTACTGAGCTGCTTTTATCTGGAGCCAGGTGTCCGGACCCAGATCAATGCAGCTGTGTTTTGCGGCACCGCAGCTGACCGAGTAAACACAGCTGGACCCAGTCTGGGTCTTTGCGCCTGCCGCAGCGCGAATGCGTAGAGCGAGCTGTGCGATTTGGTTGGCGTGCTGCGTGGCCAGGATCCTGGGGATGTGGTGAAACTCATCTGGCTTGGTGCAGCAAGCTGTTGGCAATTCCCAGTACGAAAGGAAAGTGTCACTGGTGTTCATTATTTCTGCAGCTTTGTTCTATGTCCAGCCACCGACCTACACTTTGTTTTGTGCTGCTGTCCTCTATAGGCTAAGAACAAATGGGTATCTACCGGGAGAGGGACTCGGAACACTTTATTCTTTTTGGTGGCTGCATGCAGTAGGTGATGGAGACTTCTTTGGCACAGTTGCCTTGTGAAGTATCCTGGTGTCTAACAGTTTATTCCTGCTGAGAAGGATGGCCCAGCCCTCAGCCTGACAATCCCACCTCCTCGCCTGCACCATCTCTGGCACTTGTTCTCCTTCTCGCCAGCAGACAGCTACTAGCTTTTCACCAGGTTATCTTCCTGCTGGCTTGGCTTGCTGACAGACTGGGCAGCAATGGGAGCAGGAGCAGTGTGCTGGGGAGAGGGACCAGTCCATTGAGCAGCAAAGCACTGTCAAGTGGGCTCACTCAGGATGTCGGGGATGTGCAGGTCCGTCGGAGATGCCTGGTGACAGGGGCTTCCCTGCTCCGTGTTGTAGCCCTGGTCACAGGATTTGTTACAAAACGGTAGTCTGATTAGGTGGCCCAAGCTATGCAGGTATGGAGGTGATGAAATTAGAGAGGGAGAACATCCTTTAGCTCATCTAGTTTATCCGATGTTCCAGAAAGTGTGCATCTTCTGGTGTTCTCCCTATTTAGATGTGGAATATTCCCAGTGAGGTGACTTGCCTCAGTTCTCTTGGGGATCATTGCATGGTCTGGGAGGTCTCGTTATTCTTGTGGATGCGATGTATGAGGGCATCAAATTATTAGTATTGGATGTACACAATGGAAGAGTAAGATAACTTCCTTTCTTGGCATGGCAAAAAAAAAAAAAAAAAAAGCCATTTTCACTGATGCCCAAGAACAGCCAGCGCTGTGACGTGAGAACTGGAGAAAGCATGTCTGCACCAGGGGATGTACTGCGGGTGCAGCTACCCACATTGCATGCTGTCACCAAATCGAAACCGTGCCGGCTCTCGCAAGCGTCGCAGCCAACCTGCGCTCCACAGGCAGCGGCTGTCCTCCTGTAACGTCACCGCGCAATTGTTCAGGCTCGTGCACGTGTTGAGCGCGGAGGTCGTGCTCGGAGATGGTTCAGAAGCTGAAGCCTTGCAAACGAAGTGGAGAGAGTGTGGTTGGAGGGAAGCAAGGTCCCCACCGGGCGCTGAGCTGGCCGGCAGGCAGGCAGCAGGGACTACCTGTGCTGTGGCCAGGAGGGCTCTCTCCATGGCCAGGAGGGCTCTCTCCGTGGCCAGGAGGGCTCTCTCCGTGGCCAGGAGGGCTCTCTCCGCTCGCTGCAGCCGGTGGGGAGGTGGACGGGGCAGCCCTGCCTGCCTCTGGCAGGGCGTGCAGCTGAGGGACTGGCCTCTTGCTGGTCCGGAGCAGGGCTGAGGGATTGCATCCCTTCCTCAAGGAGAAAGGAGCGGGGTCACAGGCGCTTTCACCCTGGGGGTGTGCGGGAAGGAGGCGGCACCTGCTGCCCGTCCTACGGCAGAGAGGGCCGAGAGCTCCCAGATGTCACCAAATCCTTCTCTTCCTCTTCCAACTTCCCTTCGTACATACCATTATCGTGGTTTGTTTTCCTGGTGTGTTTCCAGGAACTGACACCATTTTCCAAGGCTTGCAGAGACGGAGGGAGGTTCTTTCTGTGAAGGCTTGAGGAACAGATGATTGCGTTAATTTTTATTTTTTTTTTTAAATAGCCTTACTGCGGCAGTGGCTCCCCTGCCACAGAGAAGACTTCTTCAGCCCAAGAATCCTTCTTTTAGATTGTGTCTTCCCCTAAATCCCAATCTCTTCAATAGAATAGTTCTGAATGTATTTTTAATGAGGCTTTACTGTCTGACTCCAAAGGCACTGTGAGAAGTCTCAAGCCCAGCCTTCTGCTCAGAGCAGAGCCAACACTGAACTCAGACCAGGTCACCTGAGGATTTGTCCGGTCAGGTCTTGAAAGCCTCAGAGGACAGAGCTGCCACCACAGATTTTCATGGAGGAATTTTTTTCCCATGTATCCAGTTGGCACCTCCCTGTTTCATTTCAGTTTAAGTCCACTTCTTGTTCCCCCACCATGCACCTCTCTGGAGAGCTGGGTCTTCTCGTTGGTGTCCTCATAGGTGTTGGAGTGCTGCTCTTAGCCCCCCCAAAACCTCTCCAGACTGTGCAAGCCGTGCTTAGCTGCCACTTGTGCCCTCCTGCTTCATATCAATTCCTTAGTGCCAGGGGCTGGATGCTGCTCATGCGGTTGTAGATGCTGTAGCCTTTCCTACAACTTTCTCAAGTTACTTATCAGGGCTGCTTTTGTATTCCTGCTGAACAAAGTGCTGATCTGACAAGAAATCTGAGCCTTGCTCTGCCAGGAATTGTACTTGTTGCCTACACCTGGACTCCTGAAATTTGGGAGGTAGGTGTGAATATAAATAAGATAGGGAAGGAGGATGGGAAGAGAAGTGTTGGGTGAATTTAGCCTGTTCTCTGACTAGTATTCTCAGATGAGATCAACATTGTACTTGATCTTTTAAACCTTAATCTACAGAAGGGCTGAAGTACTTCTGCTAACTTCAAGTATGTGAGTAGCTCTGTTGACTCTGGTGGAGGCTTGCATGGTTTCTTGGATTAGAGTTAGCATAAAGGTGGAAAATAAGTTCAGTGAAGCTGGAAAGGAAAAGAAGGGATATTGTAGGGATGCGAAAGGGATTATGTTTAATTGTGTCAACGGATATTAAGACAGAGCTAAACTGACCATGTCGTATAAACAGATGAGAAGCTGATGGACTGAAAATGCATAGCAGTTCTGGCTAATCCCAAGTAAACCTCCAGCAGTATATAGCATGGCAGTACAGATATACTCCTAGTTTCTGGTGGTACTTTTGATATTCTCATGCTTCAGTTTACTCCTGTCTTGAGTGTACAACACTGCCTTTACTGTAAAGCAATATTGTGAAAATTAATGGCTTTACCCAGTGGCACCATGTGAATGTTAAAGGAAGAAACCATTTTCTTGTGAGTAGCACTGGTAATGTGTATGTTAGCAAAGAGATTGGAAATGTGGGCTCCAGTCCTCCAGGAAATGGCCAAAAGGACCTGACCAGGGGTGTCACTGGGTGTTGTCAGGGTGAAGCCACTGGGAGCTTGTGATAGTTTTACCTCTTGACAGAAACAGTCGTGTCTATTGGGTGGACACACACAGTGAGAATATTCATCTACAGCTATAAAACTATAATCTTTGCAAACAGTTGCGGTTTTTTGCACAACTTCCTGATCTCATAAGATTGATGTTCATGAATTATAAATAGCGGTAGAAGTACCTGAAAACTTGGGTGCCATAATGGTTATTAACTACTCTTAACGTATGTTGAAACAAAATGTAACTTCAGTCCACAGTTGGCAGCAATCCTCAAAGCTATAGGAATGTCCAGTACTGCAGTATTGTTGTGGAGGTGTCTTTTAGACGGAAGGAAATTGATGTGATAAACGTTGTATCAGAAAACCAAAACAAGTCTGTAGAAATTTCTGCTTCCAGTGAAGACCATAATTTTTAAGTATAGGACGAAGAGATAATAAATAATAAATCCAGCAGGGAAGAAGGAAATCATGTAGCAACTGCAAAAGATCCAAACATATGGAAAATTCAATTCTATGGAGAATTAAGTCACTATTATGTAATCAGGATCAATGGAAATGAGCTGATGTCAGTATTGGACAGGCTTAATGCATGGCTGGAAAATTGTGTCCTCTCGGAGAGACCTGCTAATAGGAGTGGAAGCTCCATGCATGCTGCATTTCCATTAACCGTTGGGGTTTTTTTACCTAGGAGGGGCCTGATCCAAATCCAGCAGAAGTAAATAGGGTTTCCACTAACCTGAAACTGATTTGGGGTCTGAATCTAAAAGATCTGTAGAAGATGGCAAACAGCAAGAGCCTGTGGTGAACATCTACCTCGTACTGGTTGTTCGGGGTGAAACTTATCCCTTTGTTGCCATCTATCTGAGCCTTTTGCACTACGGGTTACCTGCTCGTCCCTCCAGGTAGGGCTACAGCGGCCCAGCAGCCCAGGAAAGCCCCTGCCCAGGTGGGGATTTCCTTCCCAAACCCCCAGCCGCAGGCTGGAAGGGGCTGTACCTGGCACCAGGAGGAAGGGGTGTCCCCTGTGCCCAGGGCATGGAGACTCCAGCAGTGTTGCACACTGATAGTGTTGCAAAAGTAGCCGAAGACCTTCTCGCCTTCTTATGGTGCGACTGTGGTCCCGTGAGACAGAGCATGTAGTGGTCAGGGAGTGCAGAGCAGCAGAAAAGCCCCTGCAGCTGCACCAGGTGTCCTGGGGGGGGGCATGCAGCCGAGGCACCCAGGATGGTCCTGTGCTTGGTTTTCTGTCGTGACAGGGCTTGACAGCAGCAGCAGTCTTGCAGCTTGTCCCTGAAAATAAGGCATCATTGGACTGGCAGCTGTGCAGGAAACACCAGAGCATGCTCTTTGGGGTGAGCACATTCTGGTTGATGTTACTGAAGTATCTTCCTTGAGAAGGAATGGCAGCGACGCATATATTCCTAGAAACGCATGTGTATGCTCTGGCTAGTGTAAGGGAGTATGCAATACAGCTGGGGAAGCACACCGTGTGGCAGAGCCTCCCTCCTGGAAGAGCTGCTTGGGTTCAGCACAATTTAGAGCAGTCTCACTTTGGCCATCTTGAACAGTGCTGGTTATTGGGCACTTTGGCCCTGAGGATCCAGCCAAGCATCCTTGCTGCTGATTTGAGAGCCAGAAGGAGGTTTTTTGGAGTGTGGTGGTTTGGGTTTTTTTCTGGTTTGTAAGTGAGGGTGATGATGGGGAAACAGCATGTAATGGTTTAGTGAGAAGTTCATGCTCTGGGTACCTTGGACACTGAGATAGTGATCAGGGCACTGCACTGTGACTTACTGAAGGTGTATTTTAGTGATGAGCATCAGCCATGTTAACTAAAAGGGTTCTTCTATTGGGAAGCAATGGGCTTCATGGGAGACTCTTCCCTGCATGAAATAGGCTCAATATTCTGGCGTGTTACTGTATAAGAAAACATGCCTCTGAATCAACAAATTGGGGAAGAATGTCAGCTGTTAAATGTTAGTGGCTGGAGCTGTTGCATGAAGTGAGCGTGTGGGTGGTTTAGAATTAACAGAGATGCCAGAGGTGGGAAGAGTAATGAGGAAGAGGAAGGGATGGGATAGTCTGATCTTTGACAGTTTCCAGTACAGTGAGAGCCTGAAGAGAGTGAGCGAAGTGAGTGTGAGGTCTCTAAGGCTGTCATCACGGGAGAGGACCTGAGCGGCTGAACACCTCACACTCACTGGAAGGGGGAGCTGCCATGTGTGCCCTTAGCTCTTTCCCTAGGCAGGCACTTCTGCTGCTTGCTTTATGCCTGCTCTCACAGCCAACCCACCCTCGGAACCAATTCATCTGGTCAACCTAGCAGGGAAAAAAACAAAAAAGAAAAAAACCCAACCCTTTTGTTGTTGCAGATATCTTCCACTGAATTAGAGTTGATATGGCTCAATGCAGGGTGTGATGGATACCGTTGCAAGCGCAAGGGAGGGCTGAAACTATGTTGACAAAGGTAGGGAAAAGAAAGAGGAGCACAGGGGTCTCTTTAGCTCTGTGGATTCCTCATTTGGAAAGCTTCTGCGTCCCTGAAACAACCTTGACATTTCCCACTGTGAACTCATGGAAGGGATATGGAGGGGGCTATGACGTGAAGAGAGCAAACAGACTTATCTTCAGTTCCTTGGACACTTCTGTGTTTCTATTAAGCTTGTTCAGCTTAGCTCAAGAAACATTTTCTGTGCTATGGAATAATTCCTCTTAAAATGGTGCTAGAGGGGTGAAGGCACCCTTGGCTTTGTGAGCAATGTTAAAGTGATTGCCCTGCAACTATGCAGATCCATTGAAAGTTGGCCAGTGTCTTTCCTGAGAAACAGCTGCTCAGAAATTTGGGAGGAAAAATATTTTATTCCTCACATTCTGGTGAACTTGAGGCTCACCAGCTGGTTGAGAAGCCTGCCAAGGCTCTGTGCTGTTGTGGAAATGTACAGTAACTGGGCATAAGTAGCTCTAAGCCCTTTTTGGACTTAAGTGTGAAAATATCTTAATGCTGGGAAGCTGTTGAATGTCTCTTTCAAAGTAGAAATAAATCAGAAGGGAATTGCTCTGTCTTTGCCAGCAAATAAACTCGTTCTGGGGAATTTACTGTCCCCATTTCCACAGCACCTCTTAGGCTCTGCCTGTTGGCTGGAGCTGTCCAAGCCCTCCAAGGCCCTCATGCTGTTAATGTCTGTTTGAAATAACAATATTCAACCTAAAACCCTGGTTCTTAAATTGGACTTTTTGACGGTTTGTACCCATAATTTGTGTTATTTCAGTCTGAGGACCAAATTCTGACTATAGTGAGGAAAGTCTCCCATTGACTTCAATGAAATTAGACTTTAGCCCTAGCAGGCTGAATTAAAGGAGAGGTGGACAGAAGATTTCTGTCAAAATGACTCTGCTTCAGCAAATGCAATTTCTGTCAGTGTTTTGGTCTGGTTTTTGGTTTTCTTCTTTTTACTTTTTACCCTGAGTAAACTGTTCTGATTTGCTTTTCTCAAGTCCCCACCCACAACATGGAGAAAAGTTTATATGAAGTATTTTTTTTTGACTGCTGTAAAGCAAGTATTTTGTTTGCTGTAAATCAAAAAGAAATATGTTTGCCCCAGTTTTAAAGCCTGTCTCTGGATGGAAAACTGGATGTTTTTTGGCTTAGGATGGAGTGGTGGTGCTTAGCAACAGCGACAGCCTTGTCCAGCCCAAATGTGTGCCCAAGTTGAGATGTTATGGTCCAAGTGGGTGGGCTGTGGATGGATGGGTTGTAGATGAGTAAATAACTGGCTGGATTTTGAGGCTCAAGAAGAAAACGGTGGTGGTTTTCACTCTGCCTGAAGACCAGTTACCAGCAGAATTTCCCAGGGATCTGTCCTGGGGCCTATCTCTATCTGTGACCTGGTGGAAGAGATAGATGCACCTCATCAAGGGGTGGATAGTTACGACCGAGACACTGAATTCAGCATAAATACATGATACTCGTATCATTAGGCAGCTGCCTTCAGGGTATGTGAGGAGGGCCCTTGCCTGCAGGGAATGGTTGAAGGCTATGTGAGCTGTATTTTGCCATTTTGTGAGAGTTCTGCGCAGGCATCCTATCTGGACAAAGCTGCTCTTCCCTGGGGCCAGGAGGTGCTCGTGTGTGGCTTTTACAATGGGACAAAGATTGCGGGGGCTGCAAGTGTAGTAAGGGATCTCCAGGTAGACTTCCTCCCTCTGGTTGGAATCGGCCAGTCTCCTTGTAGGAACCCTGTCCATTGGTGAAACTCAAATCAAGGTTTCTTTAACATAGAGTGACTTGTTCTCTTAGGATGAAGTTCAGGCTGCAAAAGGCCAGAGCTTCCTTGGATCTCGCCCAAGGCTTTAACAAAGCAGCGACAACCTATTTGTATGATTTTTGTATACACTATACAAAATTTCTGAACAAGATGTTCTTCTAACCCTATGAAAAGAAAGGCCAAGAGAGAAAGTGTGATGCACTAGTGGGAGGCATTCAGATGCTGCCAAAATGGTGTGATGTAACTTGATACGGTGCCAATGTTTCAGCTGTAAACTGAATGCAGGTGAATGCTGATTAAAATGAGCCCACACAATATCTCTCTACTGCAACTGTTGTTTGGTTTAAGGTAGCATCTAGAAATACAGGTGAGGGAAACAGATTCTGTCTGTCTGGTGATATATGAGTATTCTTATCTCTGTATTTTCATCCTAAAACAGAAACACAAACAACCCACAGATGTGCAATGTTACTTGCTCTTAATAACTATAAAAAGAACCACAGACACACCTTACTACTTATGTTTAGTTTCTGATGAGCAGACAGCTTGGGAAAATGTTGGCTTTATTTATTACAGCCTGTCATCTTACAGTCTTGATGTGTGTAAAACTCCGATAACTGGCTTGCTGGCTGAGGGGAGAGCAGTGGATGTTGTTTATCTTGACTTCATTAAGGCTTTCAACACCCTCCCATAAGGACCTCATAGGCAACCTGATGAAGTACAAGCTAGAGAAGCGGCCAGTGAGGTGAGGCAAAAACTGGCTGAACTGCCATGTTCAATGGGTTGTGACTGGAGACCTGAAATCCAGCTGGAGGCCAGTCACTAGTGGTGTGCCCCAGGGGTTGATACTGGGGCCAACCAACACTGTTCAACATCTTCATTAGTGACTTAGCTGAGGGGGCAGAGTATGTCCTCAGCAGTTATGTACATAACACAAAATTGGGAGGAGTGGTTGGTACACCAGATGGTTGTGCTGCTGTTAAGAAGGACGTCACCAGCCTGGAGGAATGGGATCTCCTGAAGTTTGTGAAAGGAGGGCAGACTCCTGCCCTTGGGGAGGAATAACACCATGCACCAGTACATGCTGGGGCCAACCAGCTGGAAAGCGGCTTTGCAAAAAAACCACTTGGGGGTCCTGGAAGACACCAAGTTGAACATGAGCCAGCAATGTGCCCTTGTGGCAACAGGCCAACAGCCTCTGGGCTGCGTTAGGCAGAGTGTCGCGAGTAGGTCGAGGGAGGTGGTTTTTCCGTTATTCATCCTTGGTGAGACACATGAGGAATGCTGGCTCCAATGTTGGCCTCTCCAGTACAAGAAAGATGTGAGCATGCTGGAACTGGTTCAGGTAAGGGCCATGAAGATGAATGGATTGGAACGTCTGTCACAGGAGGGGAAGCTGAGAGAGCTGTGACTGTTCAGCCTGGAGAAGAGTCAGTTCAGGGGGATCTCATTCGTATGTATAAATGCCCAGTGCGGGGAGTAAAGAACATAGGCAGGCTTTTCTCGGTGGTATCTGGTTAAAGGACAGGAGGCAACGGGCACAAACTGGAATACAGGAAAATTCTATTTAAAGGTAAGAAAAAGCTTTTTCCCTCTGAGGGCTGTCAGAAACAGGAACGGGTGCTCTGAGCAACGTGCTGCAGCTAGCTGTGCTCCAAGCAGGAACTTGGATTAGAGTCTCCAGAGGTGCCTGCCCACCTCTCCGACGGGAGTAGTGAACCTCTCGGTTGTCAGCACAGTGCGCAGTCCCTTTGAAGGGATTTCAGTGATCTGTGAGAAATCTGGGACGGAGCATGCATTACTCCAGCCCTAGCAGCTGCTCGTGCTAGGTACACCCTTAGTAACAGAGGAGGAACTTTTAAACAGAAGCGTATGTAAGCCGTCCTATGATGCTTCTCCATAGAGGCACAGTCTGTATCAGTCAAGGGAGTTTCAGCTTGCTGGAGCAGGGCCTGTGTTCCCATGACACAGCTGCGTGGATGAACACCCATCCCATTGCGCTGGATCTACTTTTGGCACACTCCAGGTATGTGTGAACTTGTGGCTCTTAAGCTGTTCTACAGATGAAAATCTTGTGTGTGGAGAGTGTACTGTCTGGAAAAAGAGGCTTTTCTGTGCTAATGGATTTACTGCCTCTCTGATTTCCTCGAAGCACTGCTAAATGTGTCATGCAGAAAGGTGGTTTCATCAACAGTTCTGCTTGGCCGGAGGGAAAATGCTCTCTATTTTATTTATATGTTTGGTTGGTTCAACATGAAGTCTCCCTTGGCAGGTCAGTCGCTTCCCAAGCACTCGCAAGCAGCCGTTTTCTGTTCCTTTGCCATGAGTGAAAGGTAAGCTTCCACCCCTGGCCAGCCATGGTTGGTGTGGGCAGAACTGCCAGCCAGGTTACCTTCCAGCCCAGCCAAGCACGGTGTTTGCCATGTCGATCCTCCTTGGCTGCCCTCTATTTTCAGAGGTCTGGAAGTGTCTCTGGGATGTTCCTCGCCAGAGAATCTGGCACATCAGGTCTCCTACACGTACTTCAGCTGGGCAGGAGGGACTTCTAGTGGAAAGGCACATCTGTTACTCCTTAAGAGTGACCACTGTCAAGGTTTCCATCCCTTCAGCAAAGCAGTTCTTAGCCAAAGGCTCGGTAATCTCTGATTTTTTTCAGGAGGAGAGGGAAAGGGAGTAAGTCTTCAGGGTAACTGATTCTTTTTTTAACTGAAGAGATTAGTTTTGTTTTAAATTACAGTATATTGAGTCAGTGGCTTGGACAGCCACAGCTGTGTTGGAAAGCTGCTGGAGGGCTTGGTTGGGCAGGATCCCACGTGTCTACTGTAGCTTCATGCAGGATGCACCTTGCAAGGGGCCTTGCACAGCTGCTCGCGGAGGATGCCGCATGGCTCCTGTGCTTGGCTTTGCTTCTCCGGTGGGAGCGTTCCTGTCGGAGGGTTGTGAGTCTGCCCAGCAAAACAAATGACATTGTTTTCACATGGTGTAAAACCGCTCCCTTCACCTTCCCCTGCACCGCTGCCTGTATCCCGGTTGTAAATCCTGAGGGGAAGCAGTGGGCTGAGTCATCTGGCGCTGCATTTGTATTTACGAAACAGAAAGGCTGGAACGCTGCAGAGGCTGGGAGGGGAAACCGATGCACAAAAGATCTTGGCCAGAGATGATGGGTTCCCCCCACGCTCCTTTCCTGTCCTCAGACTTGGTTGCTGACGCAGATTGCTAGGTTTCAGCTGTGAGGTGATCAATAGGAGCCGGTTCAAGAAAACCATTGATGAGGCATCAAACTGCCGGGCTGAATTTGCTTGCTTTTTCCTTGAAAAACCGCACATGTCAGCTCAAGGCTGGGACAGAAGCATGGAAAAAGGCTTGCAGAGGGAAGGGCTTTGAAGATTGGTGATGCTCGCAGCAAAGATAAGAGGACTGGTTGCGCTCGCCCCACAGCACCCAAGGTGACGGGGAGGCTGCCTGTGCAGCTCTGGCCATTTCAGCTGCTCCTTGCATTAACTGCAGCCTGCAGCAATGTAACTTTGGTCTCGCTCGCACAAGGGTAAGCGAGAGGGAGCACCAGGGCTGCTCCCGGGGCTGTTTTGGAGTGGGGTAGCCTGCTGCGGTGGGTGTGCAGCCTGTGCTGTGACACAGAGGGGCTGAACCTAGCATGGTCCCGCACCCTCAGGGTTAGCTTGTTGTTTTGCAGCCTTCCTACATTCCTTCCCGTCCCCTCTCCTCCTGGAATAACAAAATCAGAGCAGGGAGGTTTGGATTACTCTGCGGGGTCTCTCCTTCCTCCACCTTCTCTGGCAGCTGATCTCCTCTTAATGAGCAAAGTTGCCTGGGGATGCCATTTACGCAGGGGAGGCAGTTCCCCCCGCACTATTGCATTGATTTCACGTGGAAGCTGCATGTCCATCTTCGCTTGTGGGTGCTGCTATCTCTTTCCATGCTTTCCCTGGAAAAGCTGCTTTTCAGCAGAAGGGCTGTGTTTGCAAGCTTCCTCCTTCCTGGAAGGGGCAGGGCGAAACAGCTCGTGGTCCTGATGCTGTATGATGGGAGGAGGAGAAGTACAGCGGGGAGGGATTGCTCCTTTCCTCTCCATATATCCCACCCACACTCTGAGACCAGGGAGTTTGCTGCTGAAGCAAATGGGCAGGAAATGGGGAGTGAATAAAGGAAAGGGCTCCTTTGCGTGCTGCGAGTGCTGTGGGACATGCTGCTTGGGCCAAAGAGTCACTGCTGTTAGCCTAGCTTTTAGAAAGGGCTTGCTAACTGGATGTAACCCAAATCTGCCAGACCTCAAAGCAGTTAAGGCTGCATTGTGCCTTGTGGCTAGGCAAAATCAATCTGCACAGTTGCAAGAAATACAAAACAAGTATGTCATGGGCTCCTTGGGCTTGGGAGTCGTGCAGCAGCTGACGTGGAGCAGTGTGGTCTTGCAGGCAACACCTGGAAAGCCTGAGCCTGTCCTTCAGTGAGGCAGTGCAGCCCAGGGTGGAAGACGACCCTCTGTAAGGTGCACTGGCAGCATCTCAGTAGAGACTCGCTGTCCTATCTGGCTGGAATTGGGTGCCATGCCGAGACCCAAAACTTCCTATGCTGAGACCCCAAAATGCAGACCCAAGCCCTGAGCCCTGTTGGATGTTTCGCAGGTCGGTTGCTGCTGCTGCAGTGCAGCTGGTCCACTGTGGAGTGCCAGGTATCAATTCGGGCTTGCTGGCCCAATGGTTTCCACTACTGCATCTCTCTGGCTCCCCAGTGTCCTAGTCTGGGATTTGAGGCCAGGGGATTTCTGTTTGTTTGTTTAAGAATGTTTTATTCATTTATTCCTAATCGCATACAGTTCTCATCACTGCTCAGGCCGTGGCTTTCAGCTATCTTGAAATGAAAAGAAAATACATGTTTGTCTTCCAGCACCTTGGGAGCCAAGGGAAGCCTCAGCCAGAGCCAAGATGTAACGTGGCAGTACAAACACTAATATCCGATGTTCCCCCAGATTTGTAATTAAGAGCCGATGATTTTCCCAAGGTTACCAGAAGGACACCAGCCTACAGGACCCAGTTGTCTGGCTGCCATAACACTAAACCTGTTCCTATGGCAATGAGCTGATTGCTGTTGGGTTTTGTGCTGATTTCAGGGTTTTCTTATTCTTTAAATTTTTTTTTTTTTTTACAATGAGCGCTGCTACATATCTCCCTTTTTCCTGACACAGCCAGGATCTCAGCACAATTTCTCAGCACCGCAGCATCCCGTAAGGGCCGCAGGCAGTGCCAGGCACTCTGCGGGGACGTTGTGAGAAGCAGCCCTTTTCCCAGGGGTCCGTCAGTCCCAATACCATCACGGAGGTGAAGGGGGCCAGTGCAGCTCCAGTGGCTTCTGCGGGGGGCTGCGCTGGGGCTGCCGCTCGGTCATTTTTTCTCATAGTATTTTTGTCAGAGGAATGCACCTCCTGACCCGCTGCTTGCAGCTGCCTGGGAGAGCGGAGCGCCGGGAAGGGGGGGTCCCGGCCATGCTCCAGCCGCAACTCGCCAAGTTGCTCCTATTTTGGGAATGGGTGGGTGTTTCCAGGTCCCCTGGGTACGCGCTGCGTTTGCCTTCTCGCCTTTGTTAAAGCTACTTGGACAATAATGAGGACCTGGAAACCAGCCATAATTTATGATCTATTTTTTTATTAGGTAAGCAAGAGACAAAATGCATCCTGCTTACCCGCCTCTCCCCTTTTTGCAGAAGGGATGCCTGTCTGAGTGGGAAGCATGCGGGGAGGGCTGTGCTGGTGCAGGTACCAGGCAGGTTTTTTCACCTGGTTGGTGTTCCCAGGCCACACCTAGCATAGCGAGGGAAAGAAAAGGTTTTTTTGTCCTATTGAAAATTTGGATCCTGCTTCCTGCCTCTATTGGAAGGTGAAATGTGTTAGGAATGAGCACAGTGTACGTCTCAGGAATTCCTCTCTGCTCACTGATTGGGGTGCTTTGGCAGGTGTTAAACTGACTGCCAGTTGGGAAAGCACAGGCATGCTCCTGCCTGCTCCTGCCTGCTTTACTGCTGAGACATCCCTCCCCCAGCCTGAGCACGGGCTCAGATCCCATCACAGACTTGCTTAAAAGAGTTGTGTGTGCAAAGACGCGCCATCAAGGGATGGAGTTAACCGCGTGCTTGACTTTAGTTGAACCAGTGCCATAAATAGGCCAGTCACAACAGTACAGCGTTTTGTAAATGTCTGCCCTTCTGAGTTGCTAAAAGATGGGCTTATTAGTCATGGATTAAGGGAAATATATGAATTTAATACAGCCTTCAGATCACCCACCTACTGTAGTTGGTACGTGGAGGGGCTAGAGGACTTTGCTTCAGGTTACATCTAAGTCTAACCGCTGTGCTGAGGGGGGATAGCCATGGGGATGGCTCCCTCAGGGCTCTTCAGCTCCAGCTCCAGGTCCTCCCTCTGCTGCATGACTGCAGCAGTGTATCCCGGGCTCTTTGTTTCCCTCTTTTTGTGGGCATCCTGAAAAGTTTTTCTTCAGCACAGCTCCATCTGAAGTCCTTCTGGAAACCAGATGTGTGAGCTCAGCAAGATATCCTGCCTAAATATTTTCAAACAGAAGTTTAGGGTTGCCTTGTGACTCTTGGTTCGGGAGTTGTTTGTTTTTCAATGTTGGTTTTCGGTCTTGTGGCTATCCCTCTGCAACAAGGCCGGATCCTGATCTGAGTTTTACCAGTCGGACCAGGAGCTGCTCATACTGAGTTGGGTGGCATGAAGGGGAGGTGGAGCAGATTCCTTGTCCACAGGGCCTTCTGAAAGGTGACTGAGAACACAGCGGCTGTTTCCTAATCCGAATATCAGCACGGGGCAAGCCCTTGCAGAAGCTGCTGGGTCTCACCCCAGCAGGGTGTGCTTGCTGGAACCACGGTTGGCAGCAGGAGAAGGGACAGAAAGCAGGCAGGTTAGGACATCAGTGGGGATTTTCCTTTTGTAGTAAGAAAAAGGAGACCATGGAAGGGCTTCTTTGCAACAGTCTGTAATTTCTGAGACGGGCTGCGATGTGCAGGAAGAGGCTGGTTTGGGGGTTCCCAGCTGCAGCCCCAGGAGAGGGCCCTCACCGTGCACCAAAGCAGGTTTCCCTGTGGGATGCTGCTCCAGGATCCTGACCCCTCTGCCAGAGGAGAGAGCACTGCCTCTATGGGAGATGAACTTAAAAAATTTCCAACCTTCTCCTGTCACTGGGAGAGTAAGGGATTATCGGTAACACAGCTGGAGTTCGTAGGCCAAATTTATTGGTAATTCCCAGCTGCTTTGGGCTAATGCAAAAGGGCCATAAACCTAGTCTGCTAGTGCAGTTAACCAGGAGCTATAGGGCTTTGTAGCACTGCTCTGGGATGAAGCCGTTGGTGCTGTCCTGTTGAATCTGGCCCAGGGGAACTCTACTGGCATGAAAAAGTCTGATCCTTGCACTTACAGCAAGTAGAAAGATTTCTGCTGGACTCCCCCCCCCCAGCCCTGAAAATCCTGACCCATCGGGAGCTTGCTGGGTTTTCTTATTTTTCTTTTTTCTAAGTGAAGCTGCACAAAAATATTTTTCAAGAAAAGTTCCTCAGGTCCTGGCTGGTATTTCTGATCATAAACAGCCTTTGTGGTGATGGTACTGCTCAGGAAACCCAGGTCCCCAGGCCTGAGCCTCAGAGATCACTGCCTCTGTCTTGGGGGGGCTCCTACCCCAAGGAACAGTAGTAGCATGTATACGTGTATATGTAAGGGAATGACTAAAATGGGAGAGAGCAGCTCCAGAGGAACTGGTGTTTGGTCTGAGGAGGAGTTGCCTGTGGTGTTGCACAATCTGAGCTCGGTTTTGTCCTCAGTCCTTCCCATCCTAGAGGAGAGCCCCGGCAGCCTGGTGAGGTTATTGGCTATTGAAGGGTGGTGGATTCTGTCTGTCTTTTCTTAAAAACAAACAAAATCCCAAAGTTTGGGCTTTGCACTGAACATGGAGTGGTTTGTGGTTTCCCATTTCAATGAAGTACAGCTGGCATTTGTTTCACTTTCATCTTGGTTTTTCTCTGGTGTTTTGGGATCCCCAGAGCTGGACATCTGGATCTGATGTGAATTGGGAAATTTCTGCACTGTCTGTTTATGCCTGCATAAAACTGAAGTTTCCTGAGAAGAGGGCATCCTCTTAAATCCTCTTAATTAAAACTTTCGTGGTAGGCTTCAGTGGGGCTGTATGGATCTATACCAGATGACGATACAGTTCAGGTAGATAGCCATGGTGATTGCACAGCAATAATGTGATCTTCATGTATACTCTGAGCATTTCCATGCTCTCAAAGGAATGCTCCTTCTATATGTAACCCAATTTATTTAAACCCAACCTTCCCACTTCCAGTGCAAGTCCAAAGATCCAGGTAGACCTGCCCAGCCTGTTGAGCTGCCACAGCTAAGGAACACCCATTTCCAGCCAGTGACTGCAGAGGTGAGCATGGTGAGCAGTGTGTCCAGTTGCCTTTGATTCATGGCCCAAATACCCACATGGCTGCTTGCATATGGGTCAGGCTGATGTTACCACTGATACCTCCTGGAGCAAATTTTGAAGTGGTATCTTGTCTTCCGTAGCAAGATGCCTTTGCCAGTCCGCCGCTATGTCCTGAAATGTGGCACTGTTAGTAGACCTTCTTGTGATAAGTCTTCGTTCAGGAGTAGCTGTATTTGCACAAAGACTGTTCTGTTTCCCTCGAAATTACGTCAGGAGCTTGTGAAAGAGAGGCCCCATGAGACCTGTGGGGATAAGTGACATAGGGTGAAAACTTCTGTGCCTTTGAGATTATGGTTGGGTCCACAAGCCTGAAGCAGATGGGATCCAACACAGCTTGAACTAAATCCACAAAGAGCATTTGAACGCTGAGACAATTTTCAGTAAATACTTTGTGTTATGACATCCTGTGAGCTTCCTCAGAGTGTTACTGGAAGCCTGTTTAAGCTTGCCAAACTTCCAGCAAACTTTTTTCTTGCCCACTTGACAGATAAGCAACTCAAGTGCTTAACTTGACTTGCAGTGACCCACTGAGCTGGGAGTGGGGTGGTCTGGAGGGACCGGCTGCACCAGGTGCTGCTGTTGGAGCTCATTCCTTCAGCCTGACTCACCACATCTCACCTGCACCTGGTGAGACAACAGGAGCCCTGTTTGCCTTTGGAGGGCTGTTGACTCATTTTAGTTGTCTCTGTCACTGTCTGGATATGAACCGTCGAGCAAAAGAGTCTCTACTGTAGGGGAAAGGGTCAAGAAAATGGGCATTAATGCTTTCAGGTAGGGAACAGATGATGGGAGGAAATGGCCCTGGTGGAACACCAGCTTTGGCTTCACTCCAAAGCTGCAAAACTTTTGGCCTTGGATGTCATTGCAGACCTCTAGCTTTGGCTTTTTTCTTTCCCAGAATTGTTGAGCCCTCCTGGTGAAAGGGGCTAAACGTTGAGTTTGTTGTGAGCTGCTTCAGCTTGCTGAGGAAAACCAGAACAAACGTTTCTGCTGGTTTCAGCTGCAGTTTTGCTGTTGCAGCCTCTCATTTGTTTGAACTGTGAGTTCAAACCCTCCTGTGGCATAGCAGAGACCTCAAAGCAGCAGAAATTTAGCAAGCATCCTTGGTGACTGGAAACCACTGAGTTTTTTGCATTCAGTTTGATCTCTGACTAACATCACACCTCTCCAGCTAGAGCAGTGCTCCTGACCTGGCAGGTCAGTCACCGGCAGAGCAAGCATCAGTGCTCACGGACCCTGGAAGCCTTTGAAGCCTTTGCTGCAACCCCCCCCTGTGATGTAGGAAGATAGACTGTGCCATATACAAAACCAGTCCTCTAAGAAATGTCTTATCTCTGAGAGGTTTGCAGAAACCCTCTCCTGTTTGGGAATGATGAAAGCAAGACAGCTATTAATAAGCTGAAAAGAGAAATGGGAGCAGGAGGCATCTAGTTGTTGACGGTGGCATCTTTCTCATGTTTTCAACAATTGCAAGGGTTTTTTGTAAAAATGTTTTGAGGCACAGATACTCATGAAACTGCATTTCTAATATGGGCTAAGGAGCACTGGGAAAGCAAAAGAAACTTTTTTGGCAGCAGTTCATCTTAGCCTAGTGTACTTGCCCAATCTGTGTCCTTTTTAAATTCTAATGACTTCCTCAGGCACCACAAACACTCTGGCCTTGTCACTTCTCCTTTTGAAGTTTGCTTCTCATAATGCAGCCTTTTCTGAAGTGCTCCTGCTGTCAGTCAGCTAACTAGTCCAAAACACTCCCCCGCTTCAAAATCACTTAATTCCTTTTCAATTACAAAGAACATCTCTCCTGTTGCTGGCTGCTGACTCATGCAAGAAAGGTAGCATGCATGCCTTGTGTCAGCCAGGAGAGAAAGTTCCTGCAGCCACCTAAAACTGGGTGGAAAATTTGAAAAGCGAGGTGGCTGAGGTGGGAAGCAGAGCTCTAGATGCGGTGAGGTGTGTTAAGAGAAAAACACGTCTTGGTGAGGCCAGAGTCTGAGCATCAGTCAGTGCTGGGTGTGTATCTTCGCTGAAACTTAGGTTATCAGCCCCATTGCTGAAGTTTTGTGCTTTGACCTAAAATGCTGCCTGCGATGAAGGGTGAATATTGAAGCAAGTGCACTTTTGAAAAAGTCTCTGAAGTATTTAACTGCACGGTAGCCTTTCCCAGGTTTGCAGGACCAATTTATCAAGTGTTGCAAAAGATGAGTCTGCAGTTTGGCCCAGAGATACCTGAGCTAGCAGGGAGGCAGAGCTTGTGAGCACCACGCTGTCCCAGGACGCTGTTTCCAGGGTCTGAGCGTGCTCTCTGCATGGTGCCAGGTTGTGTGAGCGTGCTGGCCTGCTCAGGGCCAGGTGGAGATGCTGCAGCACTGAGGGATATAAGCTGTCATATGTATTTTTCTTCACTGAGCTTCCTTCCACTCCCTCCATTATCCCCCACTATATCTGCCTGCACCTAGCAAGGGGTAGACTCGCTGGTCCTCACTGAGGTGTCTTAGCCTGCATCAAGGATTTCACCTGTCTTCTGCTGCTTTATACCAACATGCAGCATTCATCCTCAAATGCCCTTTTGAGATAACACCCTGAGGATGCGGGTAAAACATGCTGGAGCATTGCCTCCGAAGCAATCTGGGTGAGGATGGATAACCATGGGTGGGGAAAGTACAACGTATTATTTTGTTGCTGAGAGGTTCCTATAGATCCAGTTTCTCTTCCACATCTCTGAAACCATCTCCTGCACTTTCCTTGCCCCCCAGGAGGGGGAATTTGAAGAAGCATGAGTTGGCATGTCTCACCTGGAAATTTCAGACAGATGTTATTCAAAATGGAAGGGAAATTTAGATCATACGTTTCTTGAATGCCATGGAGGAGCTGAGGAGTTTGATGGCTTGAGCAGCGCTCGAGAGCTTGGCAGCTCTTGTGCCTGTGGTTTTTGGTCTGCGTTTCGTGCAGTGTATGACCTGTGCAGCAGCTTACTCAGGAGGCTGTAACAGATGTCCCTGCTGAAGGCTGAGATGGAGGTAGTCGCTGCTCCCTGCCCTTTCTGTCTGGCTACCAGGCCAAACATTCCCCCTTGGGTAGTTTCTCATGTAGGCCAGTGTCAGGAGGCAGCAACTGTGGGTAGGCAGCAAAGTCCCATCAATGCCAGTGTGAGAGAAATTACTTCCCTGGGGTGACTGCCAGACAGAAATCTTGTTTGGGGGCAAACAAAATACTATGTTCTTCTTTTTAACTAAAGTCAAGTGGTGAAGGACTGGGTGCAACGATAAGTAGAAGCTTTTCAGTGGACCAGAAGGAGATGTGTGGTAGTTACATCCCAGTTGCTGTTTGAGGTGGGACAGCCCATGCTCCTTCCCCTCTGTAGTAACATAAGTGGATGGAGCAGCCTCCAGATAAGACTAATTCCAATCCCTTGAGTCAGGGGAGGGATTTAAATCCACCTCCACACCTCGGAGGTAAGGGTGAGAGGGCAACTGCCTAGTCTTTGGAGATCCAGCCTTCTCCCACCCCCTCTTTTTTTTATTTTCTTTTTTTCCTGAAACAAATGAGTAAAATCAAAATTACTTTATCTGAAAAAAGTCACATTTTTTTAATTGTTTTCAGTGAAACCTGCAACAAAATATGCCTAGCCCTAAAAATGGGGAGTGTTTTCCTAGTCATTTGTCTTTCCTTCACCTGCCTGTCTGCTTCTTAGAAAGCCCAGGCAAGCAGGTAACAATAAAACAAATGAAATTGCAACAAACCACAACAAAAACAATCCTCGTGTTTTTCCTAACCTGAGAAGGTTGAAAGGCTTTGTGGCTTTGTGCTCCCTGGCTGCCTCGGCTTCGCCTTTGGGGCTGGAGCTTAAGCGCAGAGCTGGTGGAAAGAAAGTCAAAAGTTGGAGTAGACGTTTGCAGTGGCAGCCTACAATCCCTCCCTAAGCAATATCCAAGATGTACTGCTCCCTAAACGGGTAGGCAAAGCAATGTCTCTGCCTCCTCTTTTTCTTCTGGGCTGTCAGCAAATTGAATGGCCAGCGGTTTTTGGTACCTTCTCTGCAGAACTGGAAGGCTGCTGGGTTGGCTGCGGCTGGCTGTTCCTTACCAGCTAGCCAGCAGTTGTGAGGATGTGTGTCTTTTTATGCCTGTGAGTACTAGAAAACTATCTCGAGGGCAGTTCCTGCTTGCAAGATGCTAATCATGTCCTTGATTGAATTGCTTCCAGTGCTGGAGGCAGAGCGGTGGACTAGCCAGGCTGCGCTTAGCGGTAAGTAAATAGAGAGTTCCTTTAAGTTATTACTTTCATTAAAAGCTATTAATTTGTTAGTGCCAACACTTAACTGTATTATGTTCGCTTTTTGGATGGAAAACACAGCAATGTGGTTTTAAGCGAGGACAGCGTGGCCTGCCCTAACTGCAGGGAGCCAGGCATGAGCTGCTGATCCCAAATCACTGCTACCCAAATAAGCCAGGTGGGAAGGGATCCTCAGCTACTAAGGGTGACATAAGTGTTCATTAGCGTGTAGTGCCAAGAAAAGAGAAATGCTAGGCCAGGCTGGTTAAATTACAGCCAAGCTACAAGGATGCCTCCGAAGTCTGTTAAGAGGGAGACGAAAGAGTCAAACGTGAGTTTAGAAAAGCTCCAAGGAAGCTGAATTTGCTGGAAGGGCTTGAACTTGTTCATCAGCAGTTTTTTGTCACAGATTTTCTGCTGAAATGGTAAATGAAAATAATGATCTAACTCTTAAATCTGTGATAGGATTAGTGATACCTTCAGCATATTTATGTAATGGGTTTCAGAGATTTAATTCAGAGTATTGTTCCCAGTCTGGATAACTGGCTCTCATTCATGTAAACAAAGTGCAAGACAGACAAAGAAAGAAAATCTTTTTTATCCGGTAAATGGTTGTTTTGCTGGTTTGAGAGCTGTCTTTCATTTCCCATGCCTCACAGTCAGGATAGAAAGGGAAAAGTTTTCCAATTCACATGGAAAAAAAGAAACACCAGTCTTTGTCCTGGTTCTCCGCTGCCTCAGCCCCCCTGGCCTCCTGCGGGGCCCTGCTGGGGAAGAAGGCAGAGGTGTGGTACGGTTGTCTTCTCCTGAGCCTCTTCTTTCCCACCTGTGCGTCTCCGAGTTTGACTTGCTGCTGCTCAGTGATGAGACTCAAGCCTTGGGTGCAGGTGGTGGCTTCTGCTGTGACCCTAGTGGTAAAACAAAGGTTTATTTCTCAGTCTTGGCAGCTCTTCTGGTGCTTGACGCTACCTACTGTACCTTGTAAGAGATTCCCCTGTGCAGCAAAGCAGCTGCGGGCAGTGGGACAGGTCCATCACCATGCGTCAAACCAAGAGCCGTCCATTAGGTAGGTCACTGCAAGTGTTCCTTATCTCAGTAGGTAAATACATGTCCATGGCTTCTCTGATCCCTACTCTACGAGGCTGATCATCACACCATGTGGGGCCTGGATCCGTACAGAGACAAACGGGAGCTCACGTCGTAACTCCTCATGCAATGATGTGCGGCTCCAGCAGTCTCCATGGCACTGGGATCCTGACCCTTTATCTTCACTGGTTCCACACTGGTTTGCACATTACTGCATCACTTATTCCAGTACACTCCTGGCTTATGAGGAGTACTGTATCACCATTTTTCCTCCAAGTATTGCCACCTGTGTTTTAGCAGGATGGATGTGTTTCTTTCATGCGGTGAATGGGACCTGTGTTGGAAGAGTAATGTGCCTGCAGCCATTGCATAAATTGGGTGGCTTGGGAGAGGCTCTCTTCTGAGGCTCTTCCCCATGAGTGACACTTGTTTTCCCCAAGACAGCCGATACTTGTTTTTATGAGTATTGGACAGAGAGGCTCTACTAAGAAAACATATTTGGGAGTTTCTTGGGCAATGTGGATTAATAACACAGATGCCAAATGGTACCAAAGAATTTGAAAACCCGTTGAGTGACGAAAGCGATGTTTGGGGTGTGAAGCAGGGCAGAGCCTCTGTTTCTCTGGAGCATCGCTGCAGTGTTAGGACAACATTGGTGTTTCTCCACAGGGCATATGTCTCAAAACAGCTCATGTGGTGCCCAGCTGCTTTGGTAATCCATAGCAAACAAGGGAGCTGCCTGCTTCTGGGAGGCTACTCTTCCACCCTGACTTCAGTGAAATGTCATGCTGGAGGTGTGGGAGAAGAATAAAGGTGGCATCTCCTGAATGTAAGAGTGAGGACATCCAGCCCTGTCCTCGGGTCACCTTCTGGCATCTGTGCCTTCCCCATGCTTGTGGGAGGGTGGGTGGGAGCTGTGGCCTCCTGTGGTGGCAGATGTTGGAGCCCTGCCGGGAGATACTGGCTGAGCACTGGTGACTCAGGGCAGGAGGGGGTTTGTAATTTGACCTCTGAAGTACTGCGTAGTCATTCCTAAACCTTCCCTTTCCACGCTTCTTAACCCTGAACTGAAGCTTAGGAAATGCTGGCTTGCTTTGAATCTTGTTAGGAAGGGGGGTGAGCTTTGGTCCTCGGTGATGTCTGTAGATTGCGGCAGGGGGGAAGTTGTTTTGGGGGAGCCGGTTGAGCAGATTTGTCTGCTGATGGTTATACACTGGCATTCCAGAGAAAATTTCTGGTTTGCACACTGCTGCATCAACACTGCTCAGTGCCTCAGCGGCACGCTCCCTCCCGATGATTAGGCTCCCAGGTTACCCTGAAGAGGATGGATAAGGACCACATGCAATGTTTGGAGAAGGGATTGAGCAACATTATTAAGAAAGAAATCTGGCAATCAGTAACAATGTTGCTGTAGGCTTTGCCAGCCTACCCTGATATACTTGTGGATACTTTCAAAACCTGTTTTTCCCCTGCACTAGTGCAGTAGCCTGGTGTAGTCATTCTGCTTTTCAGCTGTAGGAACAGAGGGCCAGCCCTGGCTGTTGTGTGCGACATGACTCGAAGAGCCCTTGCTGCAGAGGAAACAGCAAGGAAAAGACTGGGGACTCCAGGGCTGTGTGTCTGTCTTTCTTTCTGACCCCAGAGCTCTTGCTTTTGCTTTCTCAAACATAATTGCTTTCCCCTTCTGGTATGTTTCTATTGTTCGTTGGAGAAATGATGCCATTAAATCAACAGAGAATGGTGGGAAAATGCTTTGATATGAGGCCTTCAGTGGGTGTGTGCATGTGTATGTGTGTGTGCATGTCCTTTCTTAAAAAGAACAACACAAGCCTCTATGTATCTGGCAGCTTCCTTTAATTTGTTTCTTGCCTGCGAGAAAGAAATCCATCTACAAATATTTTTGGCAGTTAACCTTTTTTATTTGTATTGCAGTGGTACAAACTGCGGGGTGTTGTTCCAGGGCTGTCATTCAGCATAGTTGTGATAGTTAATTTCGTTAGGAACCTGTGTTTTCCCAGTTGCTGTTTCGGGGACATGGTGTCCCAGGCTTCCTTTTTCCACGGGAAAGAGGGGTGCTGTGGCCACAGGCTCTGGCAGGCATTAGGACAGCAGCGTGCACTCTCTTCTGCTGCTGTTCTGTAATGCAGAGAAGGATGGAAATGTGCTTTCCTCTAGACATAGCCCAGCAGAGTGATGAACAAGGATGATGCAAAGTCTGCCACAGCACTTTGACTACAATCATGCTCCCTAACCGAAGAGACTTGGCTCCAGGAGCCTTGGCAAAGACCTGAGCTGAGGTGCAGGAGCACGTGTTGCCACCTTCGTGGAGCAAAGACTGCGTTAAGGCATAGGAGAGCAAGGCTGGGCTGCGCGGGAGACTGTGGGATGCCTCCTTGCGCTGGGTTCGAGCAGTAGAGCCCCACGTGCTTGTGTCACGTAGTTGAGTTTTTTGCGTGTTTCTTTGTCTTGAGGACAGCTGTTGTATTTGATCAAACGCCTCTTAGTAGCCCCTTCCTGGCTATAGCTATGTGCTACATTAGATAGCAAACAACGGATGTCCTTTAAGTTGCAGGTCAGGTGGTCACCGACCCCCCCAGTGAAGTCAACCATGTGATGGAGAGGAGAGCAAAACTTCACAAGACAGGAAAAAAAAAAAACCACGCACCAATCTTAGCTGAAAACTGAAGTAGTAAGGGGAAAAAACAGCAAAAAGGACTGTGGGGAGAGAAGGGGATCAATGGTGGTGGCAGCTTTAGAGGAAATTATGTCTCTCTGTCACGCCACTGTAAGATTCAACTCTGGGGCTTGGCAGCAAACACGATTTCTGCTTTGTAAGAATTGTTGGGATTGTTTTCTTCCCTGCTAGGAAGGGAGCCCGCTAGGGCCTGCTTTTGGTGATATTTACCTTAGAAAGAGGACCCTCTTTAAAATCCTGCCCTGCCTGACTTGGTCCAATTTTTTCTAGTTGACAGTTATCTTGATTTGGTTTGATCCCTCCTTACCCTCTTGGCTGCTGCGCTGACGTTTCTTTGGTTGCTTCCCCGATGTTTTCCTAGCTTGGTCCTGCCCCAGCAGGAGTCCCTGTGTTACACAAATGATATGTGACCTGGTCCCCTGCACGGTGAGGATGCAGCACTTCTCAGGGTGACGGTCAGATCAACCGCAGGTCCCGGCACGGTGTTCCATGGCACTTTGTGATATGTCCCCGTTTGCTGATGCTATGTGCCTAGCTAAGCACCTGAGCACAGACCTGCAGTCTGTAGCCTAGTAAAGCTTTGGGGGACTGCTGAGTTTGGTGGGCAGTCTGCTAATACGGCATGCTACAAAGGGAAGAGGTGCTGCCTTCTCTCAGGTGTCATCCAACAAATTTGTTTGGCGGTTTGAGACCTCCGGTGACTCACCAGTTGCTCTGTCATGGAAAGACTGAGACCCTTTGCAAAGAAAGACATCACTGTATTGCCCTTGAAGTTTCGTGCATATGCCCTTATTGCATGTAATGAAGCAGTATGGCACTAAAATACAAGACTGCTCAGTAAAAACTCCTTACGACACAGTAATTTTCATGTTTTGCTTCTCTTCTCTCTTCCTTCTTTTTTTTTTTTTCCTTAATTTTTCTTGGATGCTGTTTCCCACCTTCCAGCGGAGGGAAGAGAAGTCTGTTGTTTGCTCAGCTAACTGAAAAAAAGCTTTGTGTGCATTTTCTGCTGCCGTTTTCTTAAAGTTCAGAGTTCCTAGGTTAGAGCTGCTGCTTCTCAATACAAGTCTTGTTCGAACTTCCAGAGCAGCCCACGCAGAGCTGCTTGGGTTCATCTGTGCAGTTCACAGCCCACAACGAACGAGACACATTGTTTGCCTCTCTCCTTCCATGATTCATACTTTGCAACAAAGACGAGCCTAATGTTCCCAACTTGAGTGTGAAGCCAGGCGGTACTGAATTTTAGGTACATCAATAGAAGCAGTCTGGGTGGGTTTTTTTTTTTTCTTTCTCTCCTCCTTGTGAGCACTCGTTATGTCTGTGAGTCAGACAACTTTGTGACAGCGGTCATAACTGTCTGACACTTGTCTGATTTAATAGGGAAGCTATGATAGAAGTTCGCCAATTTTACAATTTTCTTATCTTGAGGGATTTTAGCTTGTCTCGGGCTTGTGAATTTTGCCTTTCATTTTGTTTAATCTAGCAGTGATTCTCCAATAAGAAAGTTCACTATTTACCAGAAGCTTGGTGGGTTTTTTGTGGGGGTTTGGTTTTGGGGTTTTTTTTTTTTTCTTTCCTTCGATAAACACAACACTTCTCACTTTGCTGTGGGGAGCTTTTTTCTACAAATATTTATATATTTATAATTATTTTTCTGTGAAAAAATGGAAGAGTTTCAACTGGGCAACAATGGGCTGGGCTTTTTATTCTTTTCCCATGAAAAGCTAGAAGAAGGAAGGCTGGCCAGTCATTGCAGGTGCAACTGTGGGAAGTAACGCCTGTTTTCTGATGATCAAAACCAAGCTGGTAAACTTTAGTCCTCACTTGTCTGCTTTTTTCTGCTCATCACCTTGGGTGAATGCTGGTGGGGTTTCAGTGTGATGGGGCTGCTTCTTGGAAGAGCAGCCTTCTGGGGTTCAGCAGAGATGTTGGTTCTTCCTGGTGCTGTATTTGGGCGAGCCGTTCACCATGCACGTCCTTCCTTGCATTACGTGGCCCGTGTGTGCCAAAGCCAGCAGCATCCAGAGCGGGGCAGAGGAGCCGTAACTGCTGCAGACGGGCCGGAGCATTGCTGTACCCTTTTCCTCACTGCTCCTCTGCAAGACCCTGAAGCTGTCAGGATGGGTAAGGTTGGTTTGCCTGAGGAAGGATCCGCTTTGCTGTTTTGGAAGGTGGCCCCGTATAGGGGTCATCCAGCTGTTACAGCTGTCACCATCCACACATCTGCCTTTCCTCACAGCTGGGGAGAATGGCCTTCTCTAGCTGTCATCGTGGGCGACTTTTCCCTCTTGCAAAGGCCGACTGTTACTGTAAGACTCCAAATTAGCCAAGGAGGCCTGGGCTGGGTCCTCCCGCTCTGCTGACAGCGCTCGCTATTCAGCGGCCTGAATGCTGTCTCTGTACCCGCCTGTCCTCTCTGCACACTCATCAGCTGCTCTATTGATTTTAGCCAGGGAAGGAAAAAAGAAACCAGGGCAAGAAAGGAACTGCTTTCTGCCAAAGCAGCCCCTGGGGAATCCCAGTGCTGCCAGCTGGGGCTGGTCAGTGGGAAATGGGGGCCGAAAGGCTGCCATAGGATGTACTGCACGCAGGCGGCAGTCCGGGGAGCCTGGGGATGTGCGGGTACCTCAAGGAGCCCCGCTGCTCCTGCAGCCTGACGCTCGCATGAATCACGGCGCTACTATCAGTTTCACCATCTCTGGACTTTCCAAGGTTTTTCAAGTGAAAAGCTTGGCATGACACAGGCTGCAGGTATTTACCAGGTGCCTGATGCGTGCTGTTCGCCAGCAGCTTAGCCCAGCCCCCCCCAGGAGGGGTGAAGCCAGAAGTACCAAACCCCAGATCCTGCTTTCGGCAGGAAGGTGAGAAATCTCCCAACGCTTCGGGATCCAAGGAAGGGTGGTTTGGGAGCGAGATCTGCGGGCTGGGATGCAGGAAAGCTAGGTTGTATTCCTGATCTGCTGGAGAATACGCCTGTATCCCTGGACAAATCGCTTAATCTCTCTATGCCTTAGTTTCCTGTTAGCAAATGATACTCCTTATCTTTCACCTCTCATCCCAGTAGAGGAAAGAATTTGTCTTTTAGTATGTATCTTATTACAGTTCTTTGTCCGGTGGCTGGGGCCCCTCTACCTTGATAAAATAAATAATTGAATTTAGATTAAATGGTCTAATATAATCCTACCCAGTGGTTACTAAAACACTTGAATGAAAGTTCATTCTGAGCCTGTCTTTCCATTTCCTCATAAGGCCAAGACATGAAGTAATTAGATGTAGACATAGGTTGTTATTGTAGCACAATGACAAAGATCAGTGGTTATTGGTAGGAATGGCTTTTATAATCTAGTTTAATGGTCATTTACCTTTCGGTGACCTTGGTGTCAGGCAAAATTGGCAGCTCTTTTGTAAGGAATGTGCTTCCTCAATGGGGGCTTTGCAAGCTGATGCATTTTTGGCTCTGGCTTCACATGAACTAGGATAGGCACTGCTGCAATGCAAGAGACTTTCTGTCTGCAAAGAAAGGCCGTAGACTCCTGCCAAAAGAAGCCCTTTTCAGTGCTGTCCTACTGCCACTGAATTGCCGTTGAAACAGATCAGTTGTGTTTCAAGCAATTCTTTGCTTATTGCTGTGACCAAAGTTGCAACCTTCAAACAGAGAGAGTCTGCTGTTGTCGGAGGGCTGCCCTGGAGCTTCTGTAAAAAGGGAGGGAGAACATCTCTCATCATCCAGTTACGTGCATGCAAGAGGACCTGGTAGTTCTGGTTCTGGTAGTTCAGTTGTAACCCCCTGATGATTGTCCACTCATTACAGATGCAAATCAGTCAAGTTTTCCATTGACTATGATGCTTCTACACCTCTCTTCATTGTCTGTTTTGAAATCCTTGTGGTTTTTATCCAGTGACTGATGCCTGTGGCTATGGAGAAGAGCATGATATGAGCTGTGCTGTGCTATCTAATGGTACCCATATCTGTGGCCATGCTTTGTAAGGAGATGGAGTAGGTCATATCCTGGGGCTTGAGAGGACTGGATTCAGTAGAGGTATTCACAGTGACGTTTGGCTAAGTCTCTTAATTCTTCTGGGTCAACCTTAACCTTAGAGTTGATCTCCTGTTTTCCATTAAGTAGGCTGAATTTTTTGCAAGTGCTATGGAGGTATTTATTTGAGATGGTGCCAGAAAGATTACTTGAGTCACATTGTACTTAGGGGTTCACAAAGAAGTGCTATGAAAGTTGAGAAGAGTAATGTAGCTGTGGAAGGAGGTTTCTCAAAAGCAGCTCTGAGAATTGCACTGCCTTGTGAACTGGGCTTCTGTCTACTTCTGATCTCTCATGCTGCTGCTCACAGCTCCCAGATTTTGCGAACACGTTCCTTGCATCTGTAACTACTGCCCTGCAGAGCAAGCCTAGTTACAGGAATTGTCTCTTTATGTGCTCTCATTTCTAAACTGCTAAGATAAGGAGAGCAATACGACGTAGCTTGGAGGGAGAGCCATTTGTTTCGGGCTGCTTTGGATAACCACCAACCTGGTTTTGCCATGAGCATGTTCAATACATCATCACCACAGCATGATAGGTCTTTAGCTGAGATCAAGCAGTGGTTTCCAGCATTTGAAATTCTGAGATGGTTTGAAGTACATGGGCTCTCTGCTGTTTTTAGTCCTATTGACCTGCTGGGACCTGCTGCGATACTTGCTTGCACAAGTATCTTACAGACCCTCATTGTATTAATTCTTTTTACTTCTCACATTCATCACTCTCCAATAAGTATTAGCTTGTTCTCCTTCTGATATGAGAGAATAAATGGTCACATTCATTTCAATGGCAGTTTATTTTTGCAGGTATCAGGTTTGGATTGGGAATGTCCAGCTGAGATCAAAGAAATGCTTGCATAGAAGCAGATGGTTTATATGCTGCTTCTTGCTGAAGAAGAGCAAAATGAATCCCTCTTGAGTCCCTGAAGTCTGAATCCATTGAAGCCTGACAGAGTCTTTCCACTGACCTCTGTGGCCCCAGGATCGTGTCCTAAATGAGTTGCTTTGAGTCACTAGAAGCCTGAATTCAGCTTTGGTGGGCTGGAAAATGTAACCTACTGTATGGGCTGTGCTATTCATAAGCACTCAGCCCTGTGTGTGTGCTAGCTGTGAATGCCTGGGAGAAGAATAAAGTAATTTTTTGCAGTCATGGGGGTGGAGGAGGGAATGGGAATTATACCCCCTTCCCTGCAAACCCGGTATCGTGACATCCATGTGGGCAGCTGTTGGGAGCTGAGTCGCTTCTGAAGCTTCAAATTAAGGTTAGGTATTTTTTGTTTTGTTTCTTCTGATATCATTCCTGACACATAAATGTCCTATCCACCAGGCCTGACCAGCAGGAACTGACCTCAATTTAAACTTTCTGAAGTGGGCCACTGAAGCAGATGAGTGAGTATAGCAAGGCTGTGATTTACCCCAGTGGAGTTTCCTTAAAGAAGCAGGTTCCTTGAAGCTTGAGAGAAGCCGGTTATGAGCGTGTTTGACACCAAATGCTCACAGGTCATTGTTTAGTGATATCAGTGGCATCTACTATTGTTGTCAACCAATACTACCCGTTTCCTTACAGTTTTTGAAAAAAGCTGTTGTTTCTTGAAGTGATTCTTGCTTTCTCTGGGTTGCAGTGGATTATAGCTGGGCAAAACAGCAGCTAGCAAAATCATTCCAGTTAACACAGCATGATACAGGCGTTTTCCATTCCCTACTGGTCCCAAAACAGGCGAGAAGAGAATTAATTGGTGTAGAGGGTATAAAACGAAGTGTGAAGAACTACCAGTTGTAGGTTCCTCTGGAGCCGTTATTGATTGATCTGGGGTCATTAGACTGTTTTACAGTCAAGCTAGTGGAGATTAATACAGTTTGAGAGCAGTAGCGTGTTTTTCAATTAATGGCTAGCAACATAAACCTTTACAGTATAATTTATGGTTTATTTATCAGTCTTCTAACATGTATTCACCCAAGGAAGGGTTGCCTGGTAGCTAAAGATGGGGGAGTAAGAAGGTGATGGCTCTCTCCTGCTCTTACACAAATGTTCTTTGACCTTGGAAGTGGTACCACTTAAACTAGATATGCTTCAGGCGCTTTGCACTATGAAACCAAAATATTAACGCTTTTGTAGTTCCTGGGTGTGAAGTGTGACTCACAGGGTACCACGGGAGCACACGGCATGGAAATGCTGTAAGTGAAGGGAATTGCCCCAGTTAAATTCTCCATATGTCATGTTCCTTGATGGTGTGCTGAGGAGTCACAGCCTGGTTTGCAGCCTGGCAGTGGCAAACCTAAGCTTTGCTGCCCATCTGCCCCGCAGCTCCTTAGCATCAGGGAGCGATGGAGTGGGGTAGCAGGGGAGCCTCCAAAGGGGAGGAACAGCCCTGGCTGGGTTTTCCGTGCGTTTCCCACACACCATCATTCTTGTGCAGCGCTTCCTCTCTCTACATAATACTCTGTTTTTTCCTCCCTGGAACAGGCTCCTGCCACTGCTGCTAATTAGCCCATGATAAACTTCAGTGTGAACAAAAGCAAGCAATTAAATGCCTGTCGCTTCAGCGTGAGCTCCGTCAGAGAAGTGATTTGTCGGTGGCAGAGCTGAGTAGCACCTCCTTAGGAGGAAAACAAACCTATTAGCCTGGCTCAGCTGCCAGTGCTGGGGAGCGGCGTGTCCAAGTTGCTTGTTGCGGGTATGCAGGGATGTCTTTGGTATGGCAGGTTTTCCTGAGGTTGTCTGAGATGCTGCTCAGTCTTGGTTTTTCAGTTCCACGTGGTACGACGATCTCTGTGGTCACTACCCAAGCAAGATGGCTTGAGAAGATACTGAATTATGATTTATGGGGGGGGGGGGGGGGTGTCTCTTTTGGGGAGACACACATAAACATTTTCAAATTGTTACAGAGAGAGAAATAAGGAGAGGCTTGGAAAGAGGAAGCAAAAAGCAGGGTCTTTGGTAGATCCCGATCCAAATGAGGTTTGAATGATGTTTGCTGGGACTCAGGATGCAAGTATCAAGAACTTGCTAGCTGCTTTTGTGTAATCTCATGCCTAATGCTCAAAATCCCTCCAGGCTTTCCCCAGTTGAGCAAAAAGAATAGGTATTTACATGGAATTTACTGATGTATGAACAGACTAAGGGAAGCTGGAGGCTTTTTGGTTTTGGGACCCACTTTCTTTTCAAAACTAGAGGGAAGGTTCAAGCTGGAAAATGAAATATGAATTATTCCTGGGCAGAAAAATACAAAGGATCTTGGAAAATACAGAATTAATGTATGTCCTCTTTTGACATGCCACCCAACTGCTTTGCCAACGATTGTCCCTGTTGCTGTTGTAGCTCTCGAGCAGCTGCTCACAGAACTTGAAGATTTTCTGAGGATACTGGACAAGGAGAACTTGAGCAGCACTGCTGTTGTGAAGAAGAGCTTCCTCTCCGACCTTCTGCGGGTCTACACCAAGTCCAGTGGTATGGGCAAGGACAACCAAGAACGGGGTGGTGGGCTCTCGTGGGAATTGCTATGGGGTCTTGAAGCAACATTTTCTTGGAGGCTGGTGGGAAGGGGAGACATGAAAATTAAAAGGAGAAAATGAAACGGAGATTATTTTTGCAGTGACCTCAAATTGTTTATGTAAAATTACTATAGTTATGTGTCCAGCTTTACAAGCAAAGGATTCCCAAGATTCCTGATCCTTTCTGTTTTCCTTATTAAACCTTAAGTTTATTTAATCCACTTTGTAAGATACACAGGATGTACTGTTTGGCCAAGTTAATGTTTAAGTAGAAATTTTAACTTATGGAATTTCCTGACTATAAAGCATTTAATTTTTCTGCCTTTTATTATTGCTTGGGGTTTTTTCTGCACATTGCCTCAACCAACATGCTCTCCCCAAATGTACTGAGCAGAGACACGTTTTACATCTGTCTTTGTGGAAAAACTTAACAACGTGAAAGCAGCGGGTGGGTAGAAAGTTCACTTTTCCCTTTGGTTGCAGGTGGTGATGAGGAATATATTTATATGAACAAAGTGACCATCCATAAACAGCAGGGTGACCAGGAGAAACAAGACAAAGGTAGGGAGCTGAAGATTAATGGTTGCATCATGTCTAACGGGGTGTTGAAGGCACACGCGGTTAGAGCCTTGCTTTACCGGTGGAGGCTCATCTGGCAGCTCTGAGGGCTGAGGCAGTTGACGGTGTGGAAGGACTGCCATTTTCATAACATTCCCTTAGAAATAGTGGTCCTTGCCAACACCGTGGGGTTATTCCTGGAAGTAGCACTTTGGAGGGCGTTATTTTGGGATAAAAATGTTGCCTTCTAAGGCTCGAAGCTCCAGTGCCTGAAATATTTAAGGAAGCCCTCATGTTTCCTTTGGCCACAAAACAAGTCACTTCACCTCTTTGAGACCTTGAAAGCATGTCGTCTTTAGCATGTTGCTCTGCACTAGCCCAGAGGGCCCACGTCCTCACAACCTTGTGAGGCGAGTTCATGGGTGCAGCCTGCACCCTCACCGTCTGCGTGGGCAGAGCGCCTTCATCTCCTGGGGGATGCGAGAGTTCTGCAGTGTACAAGCCAAGAAATTAAACGTAGATAAAATATTCATTTAGATTTCCCAGCATTTGAATTTGTAACATGGCAAAGAACATAATTGTCTAAAAATGTTCCTGCTCTTTGAAGTTCCTCATAAAAGCTGGTTTTGATAATTGCATATAGTGAGATTATTAGTGACACGCATCTCCTTAACGCACACCTAGTCAGAGGCTGACCCTACCCCAAAGTTTTCAATCCAAATAGATGAGACAAGAGGATGCATCAGTGCAGCATGCTGTTGATGTGCTGGTCCTGCAGTAGTTATAGCTCCACTTCCAGAGTTGTTTGGTTTGGTTTTATTGTTTTGCGGTGGGGTGTTTTGTTTTTTTATGCTACCTGCAGCTGAATTTAGGTTAACTTCAAATACCCTTGAAGACAGGATGTCCTCCCAGATTACATGTGCAGCCCCAGTGTGATCTCCAGCCAGGGCCCTCTGGGTGATGCTGTAATGCTCTATAACAGGATTGCACAGCCTCCGGCTAGCTCCCAGCAGCTGAGCAGCAACAGAAATATCTCTTTATACAGGTTCTCATTTGTGTGAATAAAACAAGGCTTGCACTGATCCACCATGCTGAAACACGGGGGCAAATTTCAGATGATTTATGTCTAGAGTTGGTGCTTTTATTTCAGACTTTTCCCTATCAAGGCCATGAGCCTACCCGTTCAGTCGCTCCCTGTCGGACCTGGCAATTCTCTCTTTCTCCATTTTCAACAACCTCCCTATTCCAAGTAAAACTTCTGAGTTATTTGGAAATGCTGAAGTCGGTGAGACACATGCATGGGATCTTAGCCATAGCTGCAGCTGGGTGTACAGCCCTGATCCTGCCTCTGCAACTGGATGGAGAGGTCTGTGCCTGTCTGCTCAGTGGTGGCACCTGCAGGTTCAGGTTTAGCAGATGGAGGGGGCCCTGGTACCCACTGGTACTGGGGGGTGTGCTATGGATCTCCCGGTGATTATGCAGCTCCCTTCACCCCTTTATCTACTGCCGCTCTGTGCACTTCGTTTCACCGAAAGCCTTTGATGGGACATGGTGACCACACTGTGGCTGAGGCCAACAGGACCTCTCATGCCCTGCAGGGTTTCTTCACCACCATAGCTGTGCTCAAGTGTGCTCTAGCAGCACAGAGTGAAATGCTTTCCAAAGTGATAATACATCAGCTGCAAAAGTCCCCCCTCCAAACCTTAAAATATGCTATTTCTGCAAAAACCATATTTCACCGCTCACTGTATCTACTTCCAATTTCATCGGTAAGGATTTAAGCTGAACAGTACGCTGCTTTTGAGGTGCCTTTTTATGGCACAGTAATTGAATTCGCTGCAGTGAGTGATGAAGGCACCATCATTTACTTGATCTCATTGTACTTGAGGAACACAGCAAGCCTCCACCCTGCAAGTCCATGGGGCTCTTCAGTTAGCCAAATGCCATCTCAGTTGGCACAGAATGATTGAGGTGCAGGAGTCTGGGAGGTGGGACTGATGCACAGTGTAGGGCTCCCCGTGGTGCACACTGCGGTCCTTAGCCTAAATACCAGGAGACATTCACTTTTACAAAGAACACAGAGCACAGATAAGTAACAGTACAGATGCAAGTTTTAGCAGGCTTTTGCCTGTTTTTGCTTCCTTCCCTCTTCTAAGTTCTCTCCAAATTCCAGGTTTTAGAGACATCTTTATCAGAAGACACCTACAAAGTATTAACGCTTGTCTAGTAAGAAGCACTCCTTCCCTCCCACCCCAATAAGGAAACAGTCTGTGATTTGTGGTGCTGACGTGTGTAGCAGGAGAAGGAAGGGGTATGTACAGCACGTGCTGTGTGGGCTCTCCATACAGAAAGCGTGCATTAGGTGCTTGTCCCCATATGCTGAGCACAGCGATAGCTGCCCTCTGCAACCTCAGAACAGAAAACACCGTAACACCTCCCAGGGGTCTTGTCAGGATGAAGGTTAAAGGGGTGGTTCTTCCCGCACAGAGCCTGAAAATCAAAGCTCCATCACATCCTGCTTTGCTCCTCAGCTGGAGTACATGGGCATGTGTCCACGGAGGTGGGCAGGTTTCCAGCAGGGTGAGGACCGAAGCTGTGGTCTCCATCCTGTGCTCCAAGGTTGGTGGGAGGAGGATGAACTGCTGGTACAGAAATCAAACAGCGTTTTCCTGGCACAGTGAGGCTCAGTGGGATGATTGCTAGGTTTGCTGAAGAGTTGAGAACAGATGGCCACCACTTGTGAAGGGCTTGGCAGTGGATTTTGCTGCTGCAATGATTTCTCTTCTGTGGAGCTGAGCATGGGAGGTTCTGCGTGATGCAGGAGGATGCAAGTTGGCCTGTCTGTTTCTCCCTGCTAAAGAGGCCCCTAAAAAGTTCCCTGTGTGGACAACCATGAGTGAGGACATAATCCCCTCCTGGGGAGTAGCCCACTGGGGATTTAGGAAATCTCAACCTCATTTCTGGTGTTTCCAAAAGTAGCAATGGCCTCAGCAGCTGCTGTTGATGGAAGCTGTCTGCTCTGAGGGTGCCATCTCCTTGGTCCTTTACAGAAAAGGCCAACCACTTAACAGCAGCCTGTAGATATGACTCTGGCAGTATAATCATGGGGTATTTTGGTAGGTGGATCTCCCTACGATCAGTCTGTGTCATAGGCTCACCTGCTTTACTCTGGTTGAACCTTACAAGACATCCAGCAGTCCTTGCGGCGTGCAGACAGCTGCTGAGAGTTGGTGTCTATTGATCCACGGATCTCCTTGTCTTCCTGACTTACTGAAGTTAGCCAGTGCTGGTGACCAGGAGACCTGCGTTACAGAGAGTGATTTGTCACAAGAGATGTGTTTTGGGCTCTTGCGCCATCAGGCCAGGAGCTGGCTGCAGCATGGCAGGGCAGAGCTGTCATTGTGGCTTCCAAGCCCCAGACGTGAACAAAGTAATGTGGCTTTCAGCTTCTATTTTTAAAGCCCAGAAATATGCAGCAAAGTTCCTGCCCACGTCTTCTGAGCGCAGTGCTAACCGCTGCTGGGCACTGCGTGATGCCTTGCCGGTTTCTGTGTGTGCCCGAGCAATGTGGCTGGAGCATCAGCAGGTGACTAAGGGAGCTGGAGCATCAACTTGCTGCAGATTTTGGACCTAATTCCCTCACTTAATTTACTGGACTTGCAATATCTGGATACCTTAGCCTCATTTCTCCCAAGGTATTTGGCAAGAGACACTCTGTAAAAGGGGACTTCCCCTCTGCACAGTATAATGCCTTCAAAGTCCTTCATTTTTCAGCCATTTGTGCCTTGCTCCCACTTGTTCCTGAGCATTGCTGCATTGCGCTATCTCAGAGGTCGTGGGATTTGGGCACTCGTTTGAGGCCACCCAGGAGTTCTGTGGTGGGGGAAGAAGGACTGAACACAAGTTTTCTGAGCCTTCAACCTACCCTCCAGCTACTGAATCACTCTGCATTCAGCTGCTTGGAAAAATCTGTCTTTCCGGAGGCAGACGCAGATCGCCTGGAGCAGTTCTGCTGCCATATGCCCTTTCACATGTTTGGCCCGAGCTGCTTCAAGAGCAACTCTTCCTTCAATAGCAATTAAATTATTGTTGTTGGCTGGCTTTGATAAACCGTTGTGCAGCCCAGCTAGGCAGCCACCTTTGCAGTTCGATCTGGGAGCAGGGTGGCATTAGCTCCAGTTTTCTGGAAAGGCAGCAGAGGTGGGGACAGTCACTGAGCTGTCTGCTTGCAGCAGCAGGGATCAGAGCTAGCAAGGACTAAAGTGCTATGGATTTCCAGATACTGTGTAGTGTCTGCCCATGCTGCTTCTCAGGACCCTTTAAAGTTTCAGCAGGAGGTCTGGGCTTCACAGTTTTCCATCCAGAAGGATAAACATGCCCTAAAACCAGAGGCCAGCTCTTTTGCTGGGTCTCCTAACGCCACATTCCTGGGCATGGCCTGAAATGACATGGTGGCCCTGCAGCGCTGCCTGTAATTGTCACTCTGCTTCCTACTGAAATAGCACCTCGCTGTTCCTGCACAGCCCTGGGTAGCGAGTGCTCTGCTGGGAAACGCCACGTCATTGATATAATCGTGTTTCTGGCTTGCAGTGCTGGATCGGAGAAACTCCCTGACCAATGGAGATTCAGGATTGCATTCATCCCCTCCTCAGAAGAGCCTGCCGGACCTCCCCCCTCCAAAGGTATGTTTTGCACATCCTTTGCTTTTCAGTGCTTAGCCCTCAGCCTGGGGATCTGAACCCCTTGAGGCTTCGCTGTTGTTATGTGTTGTGCAGCATGACCAAATGGAGAGACCTCTGCCCATGTATGTTAGTGAGGCAAATAGTCCTGGTAAGCTTTATTTAAAAAAAAAAATTAAAAATAAAATACTCAGCTAGGGGCTCCCCGGTGTACGGGTTTCCAGCTGTACGTTTAGTTTTTATGAACGCTGCAGGGCAGTGTGTGGCTGGTGCAGGCACTGCGGCTGGCTGGTGGCCCAGGCAGGGTGGCCGTGCTCCGGGGTGGCTGGGCATCCAGAAACCCCTGTGGTTCCCAAAGCTCATGCACAGAGGGAGCAGGCAGCTGTGGGAGCCTTGGGCTTCCCGTGCGTGTGCAGGAGCACTGCGTGAAATGGGCTGCGTTCCCTGCCAGGGAAGCCTGCACCCATCGCATGGCAATCCAGGCTGAAAGAAGGAAGAGAACTGAGGTTTTCAAAGAGACAAAGGTGGTGATGGCTCTCAACTGTTGCTTTGGAAATCTCCCCTGAGCTGTAAAGCAGCTCTGCCTGGGCTGCTGACATGAACTTATAAAAGCCAGAAACCCTTCAGCTGCGGGGCGGTGGGGCTGTCCCTGGGCAGTGCCAGGATCTCGTTTGCTGGCAGAGCCCCGCACAGTTTGGTCATTAGCAGAGAAGATCAGATTTGCTTCCAGTTGAAGCGCCTGGTATTGTCTGTGCATTGGGTGACCGTGCTGGGCGTTATGTTGGTTGTACAGCCCACAAGTCTGCGAGGAGGAATCGCTGGCGCTGTAGATTTTCCTGTAGGGCAACTATAAATCTAGCCGACGTCCAGTTCACCATCAGCTTTCAGTGGGATTTTGTCTCTGTGCCAGCAAGCCAGCCCAGCTGTCCTTGAGAGACACGGGTCATCCTTGAGACCCTGGACGTTGCTGTTCGGTAGTTGATCCAATGTGGGAATCGCTGTAGCTGGGATTTTGGAATGTGAAAGGAAAGGAGGGCAGGGAGCGTGCATGGGGAGGAGGGGGAGGCATGGAGGAGGATGGGTGGTGCATCCATCAACCATAGAGGAGGATCTGCTCCTTTCCCAGGAAGGAGGACGTGAGGTGAGGCCCCAGGGCTTCTGCCTAGGAGGCTGTGTGGCTCAGCTGGAGTTAGCTGGAGGAGCTGGGAAAACGAGGGGGGTAGGATGGGATGCAGCTGACAAACCCTCGGACGCGGTGCAGTTGCCTGCTGGGAGCTGCTCTAGCCCCGGGGGGGGTCTGCCCACGCAGCCAGCCATACGGTGCTGGGGCTGGAGTCGCCTAGGAGCAGCGACCAGAGCAGGAATCGCTGTTTGGCTTTGGGTTTCTCAAAGCCGGAGGGGGTGGTGGATGTGGCAGGGAGGTGGGCAGGAGGATGGCAGTGTGGTGGAACGAAGGCATGACCGGGGAAGCGGCAGCTGGGTTTCCCCAAGGCATCTCTACTTGTGCTTGGTGCAGCCCAGCTTTGTACGGCAATGAGGAAGTTAAATGAGGGAATTAGGAAAAAAACAGTCTTGGATTTTAGCAGAGAAGGGTGCCTAAGCCACCCATCTTCTCCCTGTGCTGGGAACTACCTTCTCCCACCTGCGTACCACTGGAACTAACCCCCCTTGGATAAAGCAATCAAGTACCTCCTCACTGTGAGCATCTGAGTGTCGGTGAGCTGCTGGCAGCAAAGATGTCTGAGCATACTTTAAGGAGTGGGGCTGGGGAGACCTTTAATGTGGTCCCACATTAAAGGTGTGTGGAAATTGCTGCTGTGGGGAAATGAATCTTCCCTGTCCGTGTTGGCCGTTCCTGGTGTGGGCAGGAGCCATGGCCACCTGGGCAGTGGAGGAGGGAGCACAACTCCTTACACAGAAAGAGGGAGGTTAGGAGAGGACTCAGAGTACATCTGTTTTAGCTCTGTGGAGTTTTCCGTGGTTTGGTGACGTTAAGGCACCCTGTGGTGGTGTTCTACACTTGTCTTTTGAGGCACAGGAGAAATTTGGTGATGAAGCTCTGCACAGCAGATTGTTCCTGGTATTCACTGACACCAGCATTCAATGGGCAACCCAGCAGGGGTGGCCCAGCTGGATCCCACTAATTTCTTTGGATTTGTCCCAAAGCAACCTTCAAACAATGAGTCCTGCAGGCTGTGGCTCAGACATCGGTGACCTTTCCTCTGCGGTAGCCCTGGCAGCTCTGCCGCTTTCTGCAGCCATCCACTGAGAAAGTCACGGGGTGTGGATGCAGATGCCCAAGATGGTTTTATTTGCGTGCTCCGTTGTGCCGTAATGCAACAGGCAAATGTTCTGCAGGGGCCAGCCTGGGTTAGATAACACAGTGTATACTCTTTCATTTAAGCTAGAGACAAAACAACTCCACGCCTTTAAGGAAAGAGAAGAGAAAAAAATAGCTTTTTGGGGCAGCTGAGGTGCAGTCCCACCTAGTCCCTGTTGGCTTCCATTGTCTGTAGGAAACAAAACAGAGCAGCCCCTTTCCCGCCCCGCTCCTTCCCTGACACTTGTGGGATGGTGTCAAATAAACCCACAGCGTTTCTTTGTGTAGGCAATTTGTTTATGGTCGTAGCACAACGTGAGCTAGCTCCAGGCAGGAGGCCACCACAGATGGCAATTGCAGACACATTCCCTGGTCAGGGAAGGGATTAAGTAAAGCTTTGGAGTGGCTGGGTTTTTGTTTCTTTAATTTAACACATTAGGACAAGTTCCTAAACCTTTAAGTGTTTGGAGGCAAGTGTTTTCCAGCAGTGTGTCCTACGTGGCTCTGGAAAGCAAGCTCAGAGTCTGCTCACAGCATCTGGCAGACCCGCATAGGAAGGAGTTTTCATCCAAGACACTTGAGAAGTTTGCAAGGTTGGCAGAGCCACGGGCTGCTCACCCTTGTGGGAGCAGAGATGGGTGACTTTGGCCAGTGTGGTCAGGGTACCTAGCTCCCACAGGCTCAGCGGCATCCCCCTTCGTGGGCAGTTGCTGGCCAGAAAATCTTTTCCTTCAAAGCTTCCACTTCTGGGCAGCAGTACCTGTTGGTGGAAATATACAGGGCAGGATGGGCAGCTTCACACCTGCATTGGATGATGCTGGCATGACCTGCAAAGGGACTGATCTTGCCTTAGACTGCTCTGCAATGCTCGTGCCCAGCTGGCCTCTCTTCTTCAGGCCACCAGGAGCAATCATGTGGGCTGGCATGAAGGATCTTGCATGGTCCGTGACGTTCAACATTGCTGCCTCTACAGAGAGAGACCTGCTCTTCTGCCTGTCCTCCTGAGAGGAGTGGGGTTTTAGCCCTGCACGCACTGAACGTCCTATCTAGGATTTGCACAGGTCTCGGTCAGAAGCCAGTTGAGGTATTGTGAGCCAGATCATACCGTTGTCAGATGACCAGAGATGGTTTGACCTGGGCGAGGAGAGCGAACATCTCACTGGGGAACAGTGAGATCCTCCTGTTGGGTCATGATGGGAGATGGGATGCCACATATTTTGGGAAAAGCATAAGCTGTGTGCTCATCCTACTGTGATCGCTGGCTCTGCTGTCTCATGTTCAACAGCTACGTGAATTACTTGAAAAGTAAAAAGGTTGTTTCTTAGCCCCCCCCCCCCTTTTTTTTTTCTCATGTGTTGGTATTTCTAAAGGATCGAGGCGCTGGTTTTCCTGTCAGCCCTTGCTTGTGTTTAGGGAGGGGTTTGGCAGGCACCACAGGGATTTTCCAGCACTTGGACTCTTTTCAAAGACTTATTTTCCATCAGTGTTGTTTATCCATTTACTTCATTTTTTGCTGAGAGCACAATTAAAGATTCCTGATATAGTTCCTGAAGCAGAGATTTTTAGCTGTTGGTTTGCTATCAGTCAGAGACTTGGAGACACAACCGGCGACCGCTCAGGCTATGCTTGTCAGTGTAAAGCCAGGATTGCACCAAATGTTGGCCCTTCTGGTTCCCTGTTATGATAATCAATAGCACAGCAGATCATCTCCAGTTACAATGAGCAGCTTGTGGGGGTTGGTGCAGCGGGCAGAATTCCCAGTTCATGGTAAGGCCAATGGTTTGCAATTGCTGCTTTTGAGGAAACCTATGAGTTGATCTTCCTAGGGCTTTCAGCAATATTAAAGAAAATAACATTTATGACACAATTATACAGTAATTTTGAATAACTCCTTTAATTTTGAGCTGACTGTACACTGGAAACCCTCAGCAGTCTCTCTCTTCCCCGTCATCTCAACCAGTTTACGTGAAAATCCTGGTGTACATATCTAAAAGATATCCACTAGGATACACTTTAGTGCTAAAAAAAAAAAAAAAAGGATGCCCCATTGTTTTCAAGGATCTGTTTTTACCTTAAATCATCCTTATTTTATTTATTTATTCTGCAGATTCCTGAAACAAAACAACCTCCGGTCCCCAAGATCGAATCCCCAGAGGGATATTATGAAGAGGCTGAGCCATATGATGTCTCTGTAAATGGTATATCACCGCTAACTCTCGGGGGGGGAGGTTCGTGTGGGAGATGAAGGACTTGAGGTTTATGAGAACGAGTAAAGCGTGGACACTTCTTACAGCTTGTGTGACAAATTTGTTTTCTGATGCTGGTCACACTGATATTTCAGATCTAATGCTAGTTGGAAAGAAAAGGCTACTGAATTACTCAAATTGTTAACTGTCCTGTAGAAATAAGGAGCATGCCTGGGTTAATATAACATCACTGTAAAATATTATAAACCATTGGGGGTTCTCTTTGTCTTGATGGTTTTCTGGCAGATAGGCTGTAGTCAAACGTGGGTTTCTGTTCAGGAGTGAGTGGTGAAGCTGTGGTAGCTTGCATTCATGTCCTAGTGCTCTAATCATCCCTTTGGGGTTCAAAATCCATGACTCTCTTGGTCTGTTAGACGTGATAACCGTTTTTATAATTGGCTATTTATTCAGCTCTGTTTCTTGTGGCAGTTTAACCATCTGTAAACTTGATTAAAAAGCCACACTTAATGTGAGGGGATGGTGTGTGGGTTCCCTCCGCGCACACTCGCTCGCTGCCTGGGTCGGCACCTCCCAGCAGTGTCCTCAGCAGTGCCACCGATACCTGTCACCTGTGGGCTCCCCACGCCTTCGGGAGGAGACTGCTGCACGCAGGCTGAGCTCCCACATTCTCGCTTTTTAAGATGTAGTCCTGCATCCTTCTTTTGGTGAACACCCTTTGTGAGAGATTACTTTCCTCTGATCTGATAGCAGAGCTGATCTTGTCATCGCTTTATAATCCATTTAAGCCCAAATGAGACAGATTATATAGCTCTGCTGCAGAAGCAGATCTCTGCTCATCAGCCTTGACTGCAGCAGAGGTGGGTACGATAATGTACGTGGTGTGGGGCAGAGCTGAGGGGGGAGAGTCGAGGCAAGCAAAGAAGTGACAGTTAAGGGTAAAAGATTTTGATCTCAACCCTTGGTTGTTGAATCCGAGCTGCTTATGAGAGAAGCCGAGTCCTCTCCAGCGCCAGTGTGCACCATGGGGCTTTGAAGCTCCCTGGCAGGGGAGTACCAGCGGTGCCACTGTTGGAAGCGGCCGGGGCTTGGTGTATCCGAGCAGCCCTCGCTGCACGTGTGTACCGTGCACTCCTGGACAGCTCGTATCTCGGTGCGGGTTGCTGTTCTCATGAAGGCTTAGGATTTACAGTGCTAAACAAAAAAGGGAGATGTAGAAAGACCTTCGTTTCCCTGAGCCATCCCATTTTGGCTGCAACCGCATTACAGTGTTGGACAGGAAGATCGTGCCCAGCTCAGGTGGGAAAAGGTGCAGGCTCATCGTGGCTGGGGCGAAACATGCCTTTTGGCGTGGAGGAGAGGTCTCCCTAGCTCTGCCGTGTGTAGATAGGTGCCAGCTTGGTTTTGCCAAAACACTCTGGGCTGTTTGGCTGAGGTCAGGGCTGTGATGTGCGAGGTGCAGGGGGGTGAAGCCCTCCTGCAGCTGGGGCAGAACAGGTCCCTGCAGCCTCCTCCCCACAGGGGATTTCCAGTTGCCTGCGCTGCAAGATAAATAAACTTTTTTTCCCTGCTGCACACTGGGAAAGCGGATAACATGCTAAGAGCCATGGCATGTAAAGGCATACACCGGATTAGCTGGAGTACGGCCACGGATCTGTGTGCTGGGAAACCCAGGTTATGTTATCCAGGCAGCTCCATAAACTCACGTTGTATTCGGAGCCTTGGCTGGCAGGAGCGATAAGCACACACCCAGCTTAAACCTCTGCTTTTCCTTGGTAACCTGCTGCTCAAAGATGCAAATACACCCACCATCCACTGAAATCCAGGCCAGTCAGATGCCTAAGGAAACGAGAGATCAGAGCCCTGCAAAAAAGAGAGAAAAAACCCTGGTATGATTGGAGCACTGTCAAAACGAGGTAGTTCTGGGCGCCGATGGGGCAGTCTGTGGCTGCTATGAATAGCTGTTTGACTAGCAGGCTGGGTGTTTTACCAAGCAGTATCGCAGCTGTAAGTGGAGATAGGAGCCTGTGAAGCGAGCAGAGATGGGACGTGCAAGTCCAGGCAGTCCCTTGCCGCCGAGCTGTGTGGTGCCTTTGCCTCCTGTGACTGCTCCACCACCGGTCCCCTCTGCAGGCCCCAGCAGGTCCCTTCTTCTGCACAAACCACCTGGCGTGCTATAATGCCGATGGCTTTTAAGGTGGTTTGAGTGAGAAGGAAGGCAGCACCGTGTCACCGGGAATCTCTGTGCTTTTTGGCAACCTCCTGTTTGAGGTGGTGCCTTGGGGTGAGCGAGGAGGAGGAGCAGGGAGAGATGTGGAGCAGCAGGTATGTGGCAGGAGGCGGCTGCAGGGGCTCAGGAGAGGGTGAAGCGTGGTGTGCTGTGCAGAGGGGAGGTCGGGCAGTGACGCTGGGAAGCTGCTGGGAAGCTGCTGGGAAGCTGCTGGTGCCCCAGTTTGCCTTGAGATCAGGCTTCAAATCCCACGGCACATGGACAAACCTGCAGGTCTCGGTCCTGCCTGTTGGTTCAACAAGTACAAAACTGGGGGTCCCCATCCCTTTCCCCCCCTGCCTCGCCCGATCAGATGGCAATAGTACCCTGTACCTGTCCTACGTGGAGTGATGCTCATTGCTAGTAACTGCCTTGAGACCTTGGTGTGACCGCTGTTGCTAAAGGGCAGTCTGGACATGCATAGGTTTGCCCTGGCTAAAGATGCTAAAGCCTGACCCCAGTAACCCCCCAAACCCTCTGTGCTCACCCCCCTCTCCCCACAAGCTGGGTAGGGAAGGGGCTGGCGATCCAGGGAGCTGCTGGTGGTGTTTATGGCAGAATTGCAGCACAAGCCTTGGAAGACACCCATGTGTCTCCAAACAAATGGGTGTAGTGAAATCAAACAAAAATAGGAACACCACTAAAATTAGTGGGTGTACTGCCAAGAAAGGACATCAAAGCAAGCCTCCAGATGGGCTGAGGAGATAGAGGATTCGTGCAGCGTCAGAGGTGGGACTGCGAGGCACTGTAACAAACCATGGGTGAATTAATTAAAATGAAGCAGGCGGGCGAGACCATGGGGTCTCAGGGGTCCCTCTTTCATCAGCAGGATTCCCGCCCCTCTGGTGGGGATGCCTCTGCCTTTCATTTTACAGCTCTGGCAAATGCTGCTGCTTCCCTTTCCTCCTGGGCTGAAATGTGTTAAACCGTTATCATCCTCATCCTCGTCTGCATTTGCATAATTGAAGGGTGCGATAAGAAACAGAGTGAAAACGCAAGGGGCAACATGACTGCCAAGTGAGCAGTAATTATTCTGGCTGAAACAGCTCATCTGCCCTGGCTGATTTTAATTATGATGACGATGATTCTGTTTTAAAGGGAATTGCCTTGTTTGAGGGGATGGGTTGAAAACGTTGCCCCTGTTTGAAGTCTCACCGAATGGCATGCTCCTCCTTTGGCAGCAGGGACGGGGCAGCCTCGCCAGCCGAGGGGGGAGCGCGGGGCTGAGCTGGACTGACGCCCTTGTTCTCCACATTTGCTTATCTGTGGCTTTCTCTCTTTGTCTCCCTTTCTCTTTCCTTTTGACTGTGCAGGTCTTTTTGGTAGGCTTGCTGCGGCTGGACCCAGGCCAGGGTTGCAGGTTACTGAGGGCGTTATTTATGCCACAATAACGATGGGTATGGCATGCTTTCCAAACCTGAAGTGCCTTTTTTAAAAAACAAAACAAAACAGCAACTCGGTTTTAGCAAAGATGATCAGGTGCCTCCCCCTGGCATTGCCAATTACATGCATGGAGGGTAACCACCTCTCCCCTCTCTCTGCCTGTGCTGGATATATGCAAGGCGGCATTTTTTTGTGCTTTTCCCCGTGCTCAAGATGACAATGAAGAGAACTTCCCTAGCCTTTATTCCCCTGGTTCTGGTCACTGATGTGGAGCTGATATGTGGTAACGTTGGCTGTATTGACGAGTAGCCGTTCAGCGAATGTTGAAGCCGCTCCGCTCAGGCAGAGGCAGCTCTGTCGTACAAGATGGTTGGGGCTTCCTGCATCATGGTATTGATTTAGCTCCCTGGGAGGTTGTGGGAAGACAAACAGGGAAGCAGAGGTGGATTAAAGACATCCAAGAACGTGGCTGCCACTGATGTCACGGCAATGAGAGGATAAAACTGTGGTCTTAGTTGAAACTGCCAGTAGGTGGAAATGGAGACCTTGTACTGAAGTGCCTGAGCTGTATGACTTGGGATTGAGTGTTGTCTCAAGCCACCCAAGCAAGGTTTGTCCCAGTTTGCCAACTGCATGGCCTGGGAAATGCCCTTCCATCATGAGGCCGTAGCAGTGTCACTGGGCCAGCAATGGCTGCAGCTCTTCAGGTAGAGAAGATCTCATCTCATGAGGCACTTGTGGTTGTGTTTGATGCACAAAAGAGCAGCTAGGGCTCCCACTGAGAGCATGGAAGAAAAGTCTTACTCCCCCAGGAGAAAGGTGGCATCCTGAGACCTAATGCCTAGGTGAGGGACACCCAAAGGGGCCAGAGGAGCAGTTAGCAATAGCCCTGTGTTGGTAAGGAGGGGGATTTAGAAGATGAGGTTCACTTAGGCATCCTTGCTGCTGCATAAGGAAGGGTACCTAGCAGTGCAGAGGTTCAGCTTCTTGGTATTTCTAGGGATGAGAAACCTCAACATTTTTATTCCACCTGAATATCTGCTCAGGGTGCCTGTGGAAAGGGTCTGTGTAATGATAATGCACCAAGGGGTAATGTTTTCCCATAAAAGATGGACAGTCCAATACGTTGAGGGTATGGAGATGGTGAGCCAGTAGTGTGCTGTCAGCACCATTCAGAGACTTTGAAAGGGAGTATTTGCTTTTTAATGAGTTTGTTTAATTGGCATAGCTTTGATCACTTGAGGGATGTTAAAGTGAGATTTCACTGGGGGTGAGGCTGTAGCTTGTTACTGCATCTCAGTTCCTTTATTTTAAATACAAATAAACCCAACTTAAGAAATGCTCTTCAGTGAAGCTCCTAATGCTTTTTTTTCCTCTTTTCTGGCTGCTTTTCCTCTTTTTATTTTGCACCAATCTGATAATGTTACTTTTATGTGGATATCAAGATTTGATGATGTGGTTTAACCTGGCAGGCAGCTAAACACCACAGAGCAGTTTGCTTCCCCCCGCTCCTCCCTGCCCGCTGTGGGATGGGGGAGAGAATCAGGGGGAAAAAAACCTAAAATTTGTGGGTTGAGATAAAGACAGTTTAATAGGACAGAAAAGGAAGGGAAAAAGAATAACAATAAAAGAATTAGAATATACAAAACAAGTGATGCACAATGCAATTGCTCACCGCTGGCTGACTGATGCCCAGCCAGTTCCCAAGCAGTGGGCCCTGGCCAGCTTTTGCCCTAGTTTATATGCTGAGCATGACATCACATGGTACAGAATACCCCTTTGGCCAGTTTGGGTCAGCTGCCCTGGCTGTGTCCCCTCCCAGCTTCTTGTGCCCCTCCAGCCTTCTTGCTGGCAGGGCAGTATGAGAAGCTGAAGAGTCCTTGACCACTGCTTAGCAACAACTAAAACATCAGTGTGTTATCAACGTTATTCTCATCCTAAATCCAAACCACAGCACTATACCAGCTACTGGGAAGAAAATAAACTCTATCCTAGCTGAAACCAGGACAGATGAGAATCAAAATTAGATTAAATTCTGGTGAGAGAAACGTAACGATATTTCTCTGTGCTGTTTGGTAGGACAAGAATGCAAAACCCTATACAGATGCTGCCCAAATCTTACCATCTTGCTCTGTGAGCTTACCTTGTGAAGAGCTGTCCTGTAAACACCAGCAGAGCATTGCAAATTCCCCTGCAGCCAGCGGGAACATTTTCATTGTTTCTGACAAGTCTGGTAGCAATGCCCAGCTGTTCCTGTCAGCTGAAAACTCCAACAACCTACAATATGTTAGAGTGGGCTGCTGAAAATCCCAACTCATCCTAGTAACACAGCAATCCATTTAAGAATGAACATGAAAAACATGATTACTGTGATTTACAGTTAAGCTTCCAGTTATGACTAATTTTTGCTGCTGTAACAGTGTATTACTTCAAAGCCCCTTGCTGTCCCTTAGATGCCGAGTAGAGAGAGAGACCTGTTAGCCCAGAGAGGGGAAGTGGAATGCTGTCATCAATACAGTAGATCATTGCTTGCTGCATGGCCTTGCAAATACTGTTTTTATTTCTGACATTCAGAGGGCAAGGGCTGATTGTAGCTTGCTGTTGCCCTAAAAATTGTGAGTGAGTGTTTGGTTTGAAGTGGAAAGTAGAAAAAGCATCTTTTTGGGGGGAAAAAAAGCAGCATACATCAGAAAATGCCTAATGGAATGTTTTCAAATTTGTGGTCAACTAAGAAGTGTCTTTTGAGTGTTTGCTAACTGAGACTATTAGGCACAAAACATTGCAATGAGGTTAATATTGGGCTAGAAAGAAAAAGGATCTATGAGGGTTATTTTCCTATTGATTATCCTCCTGTAGCAGAGCCTCAAAAGACACGTCCCTCACCGAAGCTTTTGCATGCGTGAGCATGGCTAAGGCAAGCAATAGGCTCAGAGTTGTCCTAGAAATGTATTTAATGATAGAGCTTTGCTTTTGTTATAGAAGATGGTGAAGCCGTTAGTAGCTCCTATGAATCTTACGATGAAGAAGAGAGCAGCAAAGGCAAGTCAGCAACCCATCAGTGGCCATCCACAGAGGCCACCATTGAGCTGATGAAGGATGCCCGCATCTGTGCGTTCCTGTGGAGAAAGAAGTGGCTGGGACAGTGGGCAAAACAGCTGTGTGTTATCAAGGACACCAGGTTGCTGGTGGGTAGATCATCCACTCTCTGCCTAAAACAACCTATTTTCATGAGCTGGGGAGGGAAGTGGCACCTCGGGCCATGTAACTAGCTGGCAAAAACAAAGTACCTCTAGAAGCAACGCTTCAAAAACCATGTCCCAGAGATTTGGGAATTGCATTCCATTTTCAGAAGGCATGTGGGCATGGGGCTGCTGAGGGGGGCACAAGGGCACATTTGTGGCCAAAATCCCAAACTCCCAAAATGCCTAGACATGCTTTTTGGGGAAACTTTTTGAGGTGGTTAAGCAGAAGGGATGCTTATCCCACCGGCTAACCACACACTTGACCCTCTAGCACTACCTGTGAGAGGTATTTCAGACTATATATGCATGTATGTAGATGTACAGGTATCTCTATACATATAGAGATGTCCTGTGCGTAGTCTGTGTAGACATTGCAGCCTTGTAGTACCTATAGCACCTTCTTGTGTTCAGCGCACTTAATGCACGTCGTTGCACTGAGCCACTTCTAGGGATGAGTTCGCACCAGCAAGCGGGAGGGAAGGCTCCTCCTCAGCCTCTTACCTGCCCTCCCATCTTCCTTCCCCAGTGCTACAAGAGCTCCAAAGACCACAGCCCTCAGCTCGACGTGAATTTGCTGGGCTGCACTGTCATTCACAAGGAAAAGCAAGTGAGGAAGAAAGAGCACAAGCTGAAGATCATCCCCATGAACGCGGACGTCATCGTGCTGGGGCTGCAGAGTAAAGACCAGGCAGAGCAGTGGCTCAGGGTCAGTGGTGCCTTCGGGGCTTGCCCTGCTGGTGCTCCCGTGCTTCTACCCTGGCTCTGCTGGGAGACCGTATCTTATCTCAGTCCTGCCCTTGTGTGCTCTGGCTCCCTTCCTCGCTGCAAGCCCGTATACAAATACACCCCTTTATTTTTGTGTCCCGGGATAGCTTCTTCCCACAGCTCCCTGACGCCTTCTGCATGTGGGAGGCCGTGGAGGGACCTCCCAGCCCCGCTGCTGCGGCAGGAGGGACGTCTGGGGTGGGTGCCCGACATGAATTGGCTGAGGACGGGGAGATACAGCCCTTTCCCTGAGATGGCAGCAGAAGAAGGAGCCTTCGCGGAGCCCGGGGCGGCAGCAGGGCTGCGAGGCGCCGGGGCTGCCTTTGCTGGCAGCCTCTCCCCGGCTGCCTCGGATCCGGCAGTTTCTGCTGGCTGCCTGCTGCAACACCAGGAAAGTCCCTGGGGTCGCAGGGAGCCTAAACCGCGGCTCTCCCAGGCTGCTGCGGTTTTGCCTGTCCTGGGTGGGGAAGAAGTACTGATGCCGTTACTACAGCTGTCTCACAGACTGTGGCTTCCCCTTCTGCACAGGTAATCCAGGAGACCAGCGGCGTGCTGTGCGAAGGAGGCAGTGAAGGCAACCAGTACATCCCGGATTCGCAGCGTCTCAGTTACCCAAAGGTACACTTTGTCTCCACAGAGAGAACTAACACTTAGGCTTTTCTACCCTGTTTCTTTAATAAATAATAGTTGTAGGTGCAGTAATTTTATCTGAGCAGAGACTGATAGGAGTGTAACCAGACCCCGCTCTGCTGAAAAGGAGCATTATTGGAAGAATCCTAATTTTCCTTTGCAATCTTAATTTTGTTGCCCCATCTTCCCCCCAAAACTGACTCAGCATTGGGCTCCCCTCCACAGAGGGCAGCAGCCACTATCTCATCCAATGGGACAGTTGTGCTCACCAAGAGCTTTGAAAGGGACATAGACCCTTGGATGCTAGGCCTTGGGCCAGCCTCTAGTCCAGGCTTAGGTGGCACTCCCCTGGGAGCAGCTTGTTCCAAAACCGTGGGAGAAGAAAGAAACCTTCATAAGTCTCTGGTGGATACCAAAAATGGACCTTTTTGGGCACCTGGCCAGTTCCTGTGCCCGTGCCCTCCTCTGGGGACTGGCAAATGCCCCCACCAGCCAGGCTGCAGGGCAGGAGGCCGTAGGGTGGCACCAGTGGTGCCACCGTGTCACCTCGGAGGTGAGCCCAGCCGGGGCGGTTCATGTGCTGGATCTGCCCATGCCAGGCTCAGAAACGATGGGGAAGGCACAGCGTGAGCGGGCAGGTGGGGAGATGTCTGCGTGAAAGCATCTGCTGCGGAGTGGGTGGAACCTCGTAATTTAGGAGGGGGGAAAAAAAGCACTTGTGGCGGGTGCTGGCTGGAGGAACGGGTCACGTGCATCTGCGGAGCTTGTGTCTGGTGCTTGTTTACAGGTGGAGGTATCCGAGAGGTACTCTGCAGCCTCCGAGAGCGGGAGCAGCACAGACGGCCACCCGGAGACAGCCGAGACGAAAGATGGTAAAACCTCACCCTGGGAACAACAGGGAAACTGGGCCGTTGACCCTGCTTGTGGTGAGGGTTTCTGTAGCTTCTCCTGCCACCTCAAACTGACCTGATGCAGGGTGAAAGCTGTGTGTGAATTCACTGCCTGTGAATTTGATTTCAGTGCTTTTTCCTATAATGAAGTGACAGGTGGACGTTGGGATTTCTCAGCAGTTACAGAGTTAGGATAGGGCTTGAGAAACCTGGGTGTGATACCCGCCCTACCACAGAGATCCTGCATGACTCTGGGCAAGTCACTTTGGGACAGTTTGAGATGGCATAAATGCAACCTAAGTGACTTTTCTCAGAGATGTCTGCAGAGAAACTTGGAGTGCTTGTGTGAAATGCTGAGCTGTCTCCAATGGCAGAGTTATACCTTCACACTAGGGTATCTGAGTCTGGGCTTTAAGCTGCATTCCCCACCTATAAGATGGGGCAGGTAAGTACATTAAAAGAGATCTTCTTTAGAAGGGTGGTGGGACCCATCTATGTAACGGAGACAGAGAAAGAGAAATCCATGCTGAGGACTCACTGGTGTCACCCAACAGATGGAGCTCAGCTGCTGAGTCCCTCTACACTGGGACTTCATCATTTTGTTATGATAGCAGGAAGGAAAATCTGGACTAGAAAAATCCAACTTGATTTCTTACCAGGATTACTTGATGATTACACAGCCATATTCACACAGTGACTGATGTGCTTGGTAGCAAAGAGGCTCTTTGGGCATAAGCTTTCCCCCTCCCCACCTTGAGTCCCTCTTTTAGAAAGGAAAAGACTTGAATGCAGTAAATATTTATAGGTAAGGGTTTTTAATTCAATTCTTTGTAGTGTAAGAAAGTGAAGGGAGGTTGGCACCTGCAAGACCTGTGCAAACAGCCTTCCCACAGCTCCTGCTGCGACCGGTGTTTGGTCAGAACTAACCCAAGTTTAAAGCAATATAGATTAAGTATCTTCAGCAAATTACTTAACTGAGATTACTGGTGCCATCTCGCTCATCATCTCCCTGGGCTGTGGACTATTACAGCCTGTCCCTGAGTCACAGGTTTGCCCTCTGCAAGGGATGTGTGTGCCGCAGTGCTGCTGGGCGCAGGACGGCAGCACAGGCAGCTTTGGGGCAGGACACCCAGCTGGGACAGCAGACCGTGTATGGCTGTGAGCTGGGAAAGCCACGTGTATGTCTCTTTCTTTTCCGGTAGTTAAGAAGAAGGGCACAACTGGCCTGAAACTGAGCAACCTCATGAACCTCGGGAGGAAAAAATCTAGCTCCCTGGATAGCCCAGAGAGATCCCTGGAGACTTCAAGTAAGTGGCAGCATGAGCCCCTCTGCAGGGACTTTTCTCGGAGCTGGATCTCGGCGCGCAGGGCAGGATGAGCACCAGGCATCACTCTCCTCGAATGCCCATGTGCCAGGCTGTCCTGCTGGGGGAGGCAGAGAGGCCACAGCCTGCTTGGCCCATGCCAGTGAATCCATGCAGGTTGTGGTGCCTCCTACACGTTAAGGTGACTGTGTGGTTTACAAGGGCGGGCAATAGCTCGCAGGGCGACACAAGAGGAAGGACAGGTAATACCAGACATGCACGCAGAGGACATCTGTGCTGCTCGTCCTGGGTGTCAGCCCAGGGTGTGGGAGTCAGCAGGGAGAGACTTGTGTGGGTCAGCTGGTATTCACCATCTGGGATCAACTTTGTCCAACCGTCTGCAGCCAACTTGCTGCTCCAGACCTAACCTGAATCTCAAGGATCTCATTTTGAACAGATTTTTACCCTTTTCACCCTGTTTCATATGGATAGGACAGCTTGTCATTGTGCTCTTGCTCTTTGTCATTGCCTGTGGCTTTGTGTTGTGTGGTGATCTCGGAACTTACCCATCAGACATCCCCATGCACATAAATAAGTTTGGATTCCCTCTCCCCCTGGGGTGGAAAATGTGCTTAAGTAACCTGTTCTTGCTTGCAGGTTACCTGAATGTGCTAGTGAACAGCCAGTGGAAGTCCCGTTGGTGTCAGATAAAAGACGGTCACCTCCATTTCTACCAGGACAAGAACCGAAGCAAACTGGCTCAGCAGCCCCTGAGTTTGGCAGGTTGTGAAATTATCCCAGAACCAAGCCCTGATCATCTCTACTCCTTCCGCATCCTGCACAATGGGGAAGAACGGGTCATTCTGGAGGTAGGGTGCATATCTCCAAGAAAGCTCTGCTTTAAGTCATCAGCTTGGGTGTCTTAGTAGGCCTAAATGCCATTGAGGTCCTCCAGAGGAAACCTCAGTCCAGCAAAACAGAACCTGAAGCGTGGGACTTTGGTTCATCTGCCTGTGGTCACCTAGAAGGTGTTCCACCTCACTGGTAATCCAGGCTGTGTCTGATGCTGGTGCCTCCAGAGGACCATTCAGCCTTCATCTTAGGCACTCATCTTAGGATGGGATGAAGGGTCCTCTGGAGGTGCCCATCTCTCTCCACTGACTATAGGATAACCTTGGATGATTAAGTTATACAGGATGCATTTCAGATGGCTAATGTTAGATGAGAGGAATGCCACTTTAGGGATTTAAGTCTGTGGTTAGGAGGGACAGAGAACTTTGTCTTCTGAAAACAGAGTCCAAAAGCCACGGGTCATGCATCCCAAGTAAACTGATCACAGATCTGCCCCCGAAAGTGCAAGTGAATTCATCTCCATCTGTTACTTTCCTTTGCCTGCATCCAGAACTGTTTATCTCCTAATCTTAGTTCTCTCTGACGACAGCATGATTACAGTAGGAGGTGGACAATGTGAGCAATTTCCTGTATTTTTCCAGAGTGTGGAGTATTTATAGCTAAACAACTGACTTCGAGGGCCTGCCATGAAGTTTGAAGGTGTTTTTGTTTAGCTTCTGATTCAGGGTATGTCTGTGTCTAAGAAATTGTGCCTAATTACAGATGTGAAGAAGAGGTGCTGGAAAAATTTACATTTTGTGAAAGGAAGAATCTGTATTTTGTTGGGATGTCAGACTCGACGTACAGGCTGGCTGGCGGGCTTCCCAGGGATTGAAGTCTCTGCTAAATAAAACAGATTGAAAGTTTAAAATATACTTTCCAGTTTGGGATTCATGTGCCCTGAATTTTACTTTGTGCTTACTGCTCTAACTCCTTAAATCAAAGCAAAAGATGGCTGCATCAGCCCACTTCTTTTTGCTTCAGGTAGAAATCCCCCAATACTGGGAAGTGCATGTGCCTGTTTGCTAGAGCTGACTTCAAGGCACCATATTTAACTCTTCATTTTGCAAGATGTCAGACTGTTCACTGCAGCTGGGAATTTGGTACTGACCATGTTAAAGTGAGGGGCTCTCTTTGATGATCTCTGATCCCACTTCAAAGACTTCCCTTCCCCTCTCCCCTGTGCAAACAGCCCTGGAAGGGGTTTGGGCTCTAGCATAAGGAACTCGCAGGCTCCCTGATGTGCTTGGGTCTCCTTGCACATCTGCATTTGGCAATCCTATTGCTGCGCTCTGCTGGTGCAAAATAAAACCCGCATGCTTTCCTCGCCAAAGCCGGTTCCTGGCCAGCATCTCCAGCCCCAGAGACTTCTCTTACTCTTTGTAGTCGGCTGAGTTGATCACCATTGAAAGGAAAATGGACACTGACTAGAAATTTTAGGAAGGACTTAAGCAAAGAGCTGCATTCATGTATCTGCCAAATTTACAAAGCGGTCCATACATGGAGCGGTACTGCTTTCTTCTTTAATGCAGCCTTGCGTTTAATACAAATACCCAGCAGTTCATCTTTCCCCCTGCGAGCCCAGAGGACTGCCAGCATAGTTCCCGACCCAAGGCTAAGTCAGCATGAGCCTTGGGAGTGCAGAGAAACTGCTGTTGCAACCTGTCCTATCTGTCTGGTCACCTTGTAGGCAAAGTCCTCGGAGGAAATGGGCCACTGGCTGGGCCTCCTCTTGTCGGAGTCAGGTTCAAAAACGGACCCGGAGGAATTTACCTACGATTATGTGGATGCTGACAGGGTTTCCTGCATTGTGAGCGCAGCGAAGAACTCCTTCTTGTACGTTTAGCGGTAACGGGTGGGACTACGCAAGGCTGGTAGAAGGGAAGCAAGCTGGAGCGGGGGGTCCCTCTGCTTGCAGGAGGTTGGCTGCCATGGGAATAGGTGGTAAATTCACAGCTGCAGCTCAGTCGCTTTCTTTGGAAGCTCGGTGCGGGGCAGGAGAGAACTTGTCATTGTCTCACCATGATGCCATCTAACCTGAGCTGCAGCTTGCCACGGGGCTAGGGACACGTGCCCAGGTGGCTTTTGCAAAGGCAGGTTGGTGGGGTGGGCTTGGCTGGGGGGGTGCAGGGCGGTGGGCACCCAGCCACGCGGTTCACCGTGCCAGCGGGGCAGGGTGGTTGTGCTGCTGCGGTGCTGTGCCCGAGGGCTGGGCGAGAAAGGACAGAGCCGAGGGGAAATGTAGCCCCACTCTGGTGGGTGCCGCTTAATGGGCAGCGGCAGCAGTGATCACATTGCACGGCTCTACCTTCTCGTCTCCTGCGCGGGGCCGTGTGGCCCTGCCCAGACCCCAGGACCACTGTGCTCCGATGCCCCAAAATGCAGCACGGCACGGCCGCGCAGCGAGACCGATCCCTCCTGATTGATGGGCTGTCCTGCTGCCTGTTCACAGCTTAATGCAGAGGAAGTACTCTGAGCCCAACGCCTACATCGACAACCTGCCAAAGGGCAGGGTGCAGCAGGAGGAGCTGTACGATGATGTGGATCTGCCAGACCTGCCTGCGGTAAGATGCCCAGTGTTGCAGGCAGCTGCCTTGCTGCAGAGAGCTCTTGTGGAGACCATGGGCAAACATTTGGCCGGGGGGAGTCTCCAGCAGTGACGGGGGAGATTTTTCCAACAGCCATGAAGAGGATTCCCAGCCCCTGGGGCAATCCAGGCTTTTGCAGTGGAGCAGAAGTGAGTGCTGCAGAGGAGTCGCTAAGGAATGGAGGAGAAGTTTCCAGCAGAGTGTTGTAGGGATCCTCAGGCAGCTGGGATAAAATCTCACAGTTTCCATTCGCAAACAGCATGCATTATTTGGTGATAGGTAGTGGGTTGTTTGGAACCTAATCTATCAAAATTCCTTTTGATGCCTGTGAGAGCAAGTCCTGTGTGTAAGGACAAGAAAGATGGGCCATGCTGGGGATGGGACTGTTATCCTGGGAAAGGCAAAGAATCCGGCAGGGATTGCTGGATGTACAACAGTGTGAGATCCTTGTGTGGGGCTGCTGCTACCATTGGAAGGACCTATTGAAGGAGAGGAGGGGCCTTTCCTTCAGTACACTAAAAAGCCCTGTATGGAGTGGCTTAGGGAATGGGGTTTTAGTTCCTGTGAGGTTTATGGAAGATACTCTAGATTGCCGAGTTGATGCTGCTCTGCAGTGAGATGTTCCTGTACTTCTGGCTGCAGCAGATGGTCCCTTTTCAGCAGAACATTCTCCTTTTGCAGGAGGAAGTACCCAAGAGTGAGAACAAATTGGAGGGGGACCAAGACAGAGTGTACCTGGATCTCACCCCAGTGAAGTCCTTCCTACACTGTGCTGGCAAGAAGTCATGCCAGCCTTCACCCCTCAGCTCACCACCTTTAGAAAGGGCTGCCAACAAGGCTGCAGTCGAGAGCGCAGCCGAGACAGCCCTCGTGGCTAAGGAAGCTGAGCCCTGTAGTAAGGCGATGGAGACCTTGGAGCAGGTACCGTCCTGAACTGTGGTGTGGGGCCAGGCTTCATCAGTTCCCCCACCACCACATCATCCCACTTCATTTCCCCCCCACAGAAACACCCAGAGAAGCCAGAACCCGACGAGGCGCTGCCACGGATACCCGCCGTCAAAATCCAGACGCAGCAGCAGAACATCGCCTTCCCCCAGCCGGTCCCGGAGCTGCTGGTGGGCCCAGTGACGGCGGGCAGTCCCCAGCTGGTGCCCGCACACCGGCCCAAGATGCCACTGCCGGGTGAGTGGCCAGTGGGTCCCTGCAAGCAGGTGGGGCTTGGAAGGAGCTGGTGCGTGAGCTTTGCCCTGTGGTTCAGCTTGCCGCTGCTATACAGTAGCTTTACAGGGCCCAAAGGGCTGGTTGGTGACTTTCCAGACCCTCATTCGTTTTGTTTCCAAGCGCCTGAAGAGGTTTTCCCTCCTGGTTTTTCCCCTGGCTGAGCTTGGTTTGGTGGGTTGTGTTTCCAGCGGCAGCAGTGGAAACCAAGCTGGGCAAGAACCGGACGGAGGCAGAGGTGAAGCGGTTTACAGAGGAGAAGGAGCGGCTGGAGAAGGAGAAGGATGAAATCCGGGCTCAACTCACCCAGCTGCGCAAGGAGAGGCGGGAGCTGAAGGAAATGCTGGGGAGCAGCACAGGTAGAGCAGGGCAAGGGGTGGTGTGTGGAAATGAGTCAAGGTGGGACCATGGGGAAAGAGGGGGCAATGAACCTGGTCCACCTGGGACCAGGAGGAGACCTGGTGCTTTGAGCCGAACCAGGTAGCCCAAATTGCACTAGAGCAAGAGTTTGCTCTGTCACAGTCCCTCTTGAGGCAAAATATAAGGAAAATGTACAGGACGTGCCCCAGTCCTTGCTCCCCTCACGAGTTCCCCAAGTTCCCAGCTGGCACCAAGTTACCCCTCCCTTCACAGACAAGAGCCTGGAGCAGAGGCTGAAGGAGGTGGAAGAAGAATGCAGAAGGAAGGAGAGCCGGAGAGTGGACCTGGAGCTGAGCCTAGTGGAGGTGAAGGAGAACCTGAAGAAAGCAGAGTCTGGCCCTGTGACTCTGGGCACCGCGGTGGACACCACGCACCTGGAGAACGCAGCTCCCCGGGTATGTGGGGGGGCACCCCTGGGATGCGCAGTGGCTTTCTGGCAGCTGGGCTATTTCAGCCTGCTTAATATAATAATTAATAACTATTATATTATTATTATATGTAATCTTATACAAATGTATAGACTATATTTAACATAATACTTAAATAATATAATTATCTATAATATACATATAATAATATAATGAGGTAACAGCAGCAATGGGGAAGTGAAAGGGGGCTGGGGCTCAGGAGAGCGACTGTATTTCCCTGTGGGACCTTGAGCAACACCCTCCGGGGCCATGGATGTCTGGACCCAGCTCCTTCTGCACTCAGCTGAGCCAAGGGATGTTTTTGGGGGGGATTCAGGCATCTAAATTCCTTCTTGGGAACTTGGTTCCCATGAAATGGAGATGATCACCACCTGGGCCCTGCTCAGTACCTCTGCGCTTATCCTCAACACCCAAACACACCACACACACATACTAGTGGTATTTTGAAATTGGCATGTCACTGAAAAAATGTGCCTCAGTGCAAGTGGGATGTGACTGTGACCAGGAGATGGTGGGGAATGGCAGCACTCCCTTGGTAGTCTTGAAGTCATGACCATTTCTATTATTTTTATTGCAGATTCAGGTAAAAAGTGCCAGTCCAGCAAATAGCGCAGAGAACTCACCAGTCAACTCAGCAACGGCTTTAAAAAACCGGCCTTTATCCGTCATGGTGACGGGGAAGGGAACAGTCCTACAGAAAGCTAAGGTAATGTGCGAAAAATCCATCTGGGACAGCCACTGCTTTTCCCTTCTGGCAGTGGAGCAGACTGGCTGTAGTGGGACAGGGTTGTGGGGGGTCTTATGTCTGGGAAGGACCCTTGACTGAGCACCACTTGGAGCAGGCCAGCCTGGTTTTCCTCTGGTCTTTTTACCTGGGTTTGCCCTGGCTGCAATTTAAATGAATAAATGTGTGTATTGCTTATAACAGCCAAAAAACCTCAGGTACCAGATGATCGGGTTGATCCTGTGCACGTTACAGCTACTATGGCTTGGCACATATGCCTTTTGACTAATTTGCCTTTATTCCTTGGCAGGAATGGGAGAAGAAGGGAGCTAGTTAGAACCATGTTTTTCAGAGATGGACTAAAGACTGGAATTGCCCATGCATGGCCAAGGGGATTCAATCACCTGTAGGTGGAGGTTGGGTGTGCAACACAACCACACACCAAGTGCCTCCTCCATGTCACGCCAACTGCTCAGATGCAGCAATGGAGTCAACGGCTGCCGATGAGAGTTATCCCAAATGATCTTGCTCTTTCCAGACAAGTCCCAATCACATAGCTAAAACAATAACAACCAGTGGCAATCCTTGCATCAAATTCCTAACCCAGTTGATGTAAACAAGAATGTTACTGTACATAGGGGTGTTTTGTGTATTTCTACTCTGAAGGTTTATCAATGAGTTATTAAGGTTTCTATATTAGTGACAGTAGTGGGTTCAGAAGGGGCCTCTGTTATTCTTTATACCCCAGTGGTTTTCAACCTGTAGTGGCAAATTGCAGTCAACTGAAGTCTCACCTGTCTTGCTGCCAGTCATCGCTCAGCTGCATTTCATCCAGCCTTCAGTCAAGGGCAATAACCATGCCTGAGCAGTGCTTGAGACACAAATGAGAAGCACACAGCAGCCTGTCCAGGGGATTTTTTAATTCAGTGTCCTGATGCATCCCAGCATGTGCTTACTCCTACCAGGCTGCTGCAGATTTGCCAGAATATTGAGGAAGATCCCTGCTCACCTTCTCATGCTATAAGCTGTGTTACAGACTGATGTCACCAAGAGCTCTGGGCAGATTCAGTTAATTTTCTTGAAGATCTTTGTCTACTTCACCTGAGGACTTTGTTCTGAAGAAAAAAAAAAATAATCATCATATTTGAAGGTTTGTTAATAATTTACTGAAGGCCTAGGCCTGCTCAGCTGTTGGATGGGGAAGCTGGATCCCAGTGTATCCTTCAGGGCTTGCCCTTTCCCAGGGGAGGGGAGGTAAAGCTGTCCCTGTGCTCCTGCCCCAGCTGTGAGCACCACTTTGCTGATGTACAAAACACCACAGAGCCCACCTGCCTCTCCCCTAGCCAAGCTTTCCAATGAAAGATGTTGGACATTTGGGACCACTAAACTTAAAAGACATTGAAATTTGAAGGGGGTAGGGGGAGTTTCAGAAATCCATGCACCCTCTCCTCCCTGTACCCTGCTGTCATGTCTGATGGCCTGGAGGCTCCTCAGCCTGTCTCCTCTGATGGTCCTTCAGCCCTGGAGCCCAGGCTCAGTTGCTGTGTTGGCTGTGCCAGGGCTGCAGCTGTTTTCCAACCGTGCAAAGCTAAAGCAGCACTGGCACCCTGGCTGGGTTGTTCCTGGCCTCCTGCAGCTACACCGATGAGCAGCACCCAGAGCCAGGGTAAAGACAGACAGGCAAAATGTTCTGCCTTCCTAACCCTTGAAATCCTTTGACGGGCCTGAGACCACCTCCGAAGGGGTGTTCCTTCTTCGCACAAAGGCCCAACAGCCAGGGAGGAGTGCAGGGCTGTGACACCCAGAGCTGGCAGTGGCATTGGGGCGAGTGAGGATGTGCTGACAAGGGGCTCTGGGGTTGTTTGCCACTGCCACAGAGCCAGGGTGCAACAAAGAGCTTGGTCAGAGTATCCTGGAGGCAAGAAAGGTGACCTCACTCCCATTTTTTTTTAATTTGAAAGTCTCTGCTGCAGTGCAGATTGAAGAATTGCTAATCCCAGGCCTCAGGAGGAGTACATCAGCCCCAGCTGTCAGGCTTGTCCCTGTGCAAGGTTTGCACACAGGAAAAACTCATGCAAATAAACCACTGAAACTTCTGGTTCAGGACCCAGGGGACTTTCCAAAGCACAGGGAGGCTATGGGCACCATGAAGCTTTTGTTTTCACCCATGATGAGCTGGCAGGAGAGCCTCTCTACACCCTAAATATATGTCAAACATGCCCTTACTGTACACACTCTGCTGTCATCCTCCAGGAGTTGTCCAGACATTTCACAGTGGTACTGAGACAGCGATGGATGAGAGCAGCTCTGCTTTCCCCACCACAGCCCAGTCAGCTTCAGTGGTCCCACTGGGCTATCTCCATCAGGGGATGGTAAACATAGGCAAAGTCCTGAGCAACACACGTTCCCCAGACAAGAAATGTTAAACAATGTCTCTGCATCCCCATTGTTTTCCTAACTCAAGGCATTTCCTTTGTTGTAACTGTGACCTATAAAGTGGCGCTTTAGAGGGTTTTATAATAAAATGTTGAGTATATTATGTTACCAGTGTTTTTTCTTTGTAATGGGGCTTGTCCCTGCTCTACTTGCCAGTAGATTTAAAGTACATCAAACCCCCAACACTGTTTGTTAGTTACTACAACATTCCTTAGCTATGCACTCTACAACTGCAACGGACTACAGCTTAAAAAATTTAGTCCTCTATAGTGACTGCACCATCTACTAAAAAAAGTTTTGGACAGCTAACCCACTGAAAAATAGCAATAACCCTGAGAATTTGCATGAATACATGTAACAGATTCCTACCTGTATCTCCATAGCACAGTCCTCTTGCACAAAACCAGCAGAGAAAAATGCATCCACTACCTTCCTCTGGCCACTAGATAGCAACTGTATGCAATGCTTAGTGCCTGCTGCAGTCACGAAAGGGAAAACCAGGATGGGGTTTAGCTGGAAAGGAATAGAGTTACTAAAGAAAGTGGTTGAGGCCAGTCTTTACAGAACAGACACCCAGCCAGACACGTCTGTGAAATATCTTTTGGTGGCTGTACCACTACTCGCTCCACTCCCGCAGAAAGCTTGGGAAGGCACTGTAGCTACAGCACAAAATCCTGGGGAATGTCCTGCTCCCCCGCCTTTCCTAGTCCACCCATTGACACAAACCTGCCAACAAGCCCATCAGTGTCCTGTCAGCCTCTGAGCCCAGGAATCCCAAAATAATAACTCGATTTGGGATTGCTGTTTTGTGAGCTGAAGGGGCAGCAGCAGTTGCTTTTATCCATCCTCAACAGCACTGCCCATCACCTATGGCTGCTTTGTAACACCGCAGTGTCAGCTCCGGCTATCCCCAGCACACCTCTGCCTTTTGATCCCCATGGAGCATTGTGGTAGCAAACACAGCTGCCAAGGGGCACAGCAGCACCCAGATTGAAGAACTTGCTCACCCAAGCACAAAGCCCTCATGCCTGACACAAGTCAGTCTCATCCTACAAAATACCATGTTGAAGGATTGGGCCCAAAGACACAGCTATGTAGGGGAGGCAGAGCTCCTACTGGATATCTAACACACAATTTAATGCTTATTGTTATTGCTTTGTTAGTTATTCCCAGCATAATTCTCACCTGTGCACAATGCAGCCAGGCCACTATGGGGCCTGCAGTGTGTCACAAGCAGAAGCCCATATTCTTCTGGAAGGAAATTTGCTGCTACAAACCATTTTTCTTAGCAAGTTTCTCACACCTAAGTACACTCAGTTCTTGCTTTGGATACAACAGCTACTGGGGCACCCTGCCTAGCACACCAGGAGAGCTAGCGGGCACTTTGATTTTCAACTAAGACACAAGTGCCAGATTTTAAAGGAAAAAACTACCTCTTATTGGTGGAGAAGTTGACCTAAATGTTTATATAAGCTGTCTTGGGTATGAATCAAATTACTTCTACCAAAGAGAATAAGATTGCAGGTGTTTTGCAAGCTGAAGAAGCCAGCTGGCTTTAAGGGGAGCGTCAGCAGACCCGGTGCCAGTGCTACGGTACCTCCCTCAGGCTGGCCCTGGCTGTTGGTGCCCAGGCAGAGTGGCACAACGGGGTCCAAAGCCCAGCTCCCTGGCTGCAGCCTTTACAGTACAGGCACCAAACACATATACTCATCACAAAGAGGCATGGTTTTGCTCGCTGAGGGAAGGTAAGACTAAAGAGGGTGAAATTCACGGTACTTACTTAAATCCCAGTTTCTTAAAGGAGAAACAGGCTCTCCCCTGAAGTCAGCACATGGCCCGCAACCAGCCACGGCTCATCCAGCGATCCTACGGAGCGAGAATAATTCACAGCTCCCTTAGTAACGGCAGCCCAGACATCTAATGACAACCTGGCACAGACAGCATCCCTGATGCCAGACAGGATTAGCACTGGCTTCACAGGGACCCCACCTCCTCGGTGGCTGTGCTAGCCTCAAACATCGACCCAGCCTTAAGGGAATGAGCTCCCATCAGGTAAGTTCTCATTAAGTATTTCTGATTGAATCAAAGCAAGTCTGTGAGAGTGAATTGAATAAGGGATCATGTCAGAGACCCAAGCCCCTTACTCTCTCTTTTTAAATTAAAATTTGCAGGAGAAAGGGCCTAGAAATTAGCCAGGATCTTCAACTCAAATTTTTAAAAAGAAAAAGAAAACAGCTCCAACAACTGCTCAGCAGTGTCCTGCTTGCCTGTGGGATCAGCTGGTCTCTCCAAGAGCATCCCATATATCCTGATCTTTGTTATCAGCTTGGCTTTTCCCATCTCCTCCCAATGCCCCAACACCTCCTTACCTTGCAAAGTGCTTTGTCTTGTACAAAAGGAGAGCTGGTGGGTGCTGCCACTGCCAGAGCACATCTGAGCAACAATCCAAGGCTTCAGCAATCAGCCACATTTAGGAGGAAGGTCACAGTCACAGCACGCGTAGATCCCTGACTCACGGGGATCCCTGGGGCATTTTGGGCACTGAGACCTCAGTCAGACGCACCCGGAGGCTAAGGGCTGGGCTTAGGAACCAGCTTTCCTGAAACTCCTTCATGAGTTTCCAATCTTTCATACCGTCTCTACTTGAGAAACTGATGCACAGGGCTAGATGTATCCCATCCAGCATTAAAACGTTGTCTCCAGCATGAGATTTCACAGTCCACAATTCCTGAATTCCACAGAGAGGTTTGTCTGTCTGTGCTTAAAACCAGCAGGATGGTACAAACGCAGGGTTTGCCCCCCGTTCAGGACCCAGGCAAGCATCCTTTGTCCCAGTCAAGCCCATGCACTCTAAAAATGTACTTACTAGCTATGTGTTAAAACAAAGAGAACTTTTACAAACAAAGATTACACCAAACCACATTTGCCACAAGGCAAAGTCCTCAGCAGCACTGTACAAACTGTCCTGCAGGCAACAGGGATACAAAGAGAAGGCTTTAAGCACCTGTACAAGGCTAGGAAAGCACATCCCAGCTCCAGAGCTGTGTGCCAGACGAGGTAAATATGCTTCCATTTGAGAGGGAAGACTGATCGTGCAGAGGACAAATGCCTGTGAGGAGTGAACTAACGATGCTGTTAGACCAACTATAGCAGAGAAGCCACCAGGGAGCTGCAAACCCAACAGGGCAGTGAGGGTGAGAAGTCACAGTCTCTCTGACCCTTCATGCAACAGAGGATGCACAGGGAGGCCAGGGAGAGTTTTCAGAGCAGTCTGGCTGGAATCCAGCCAGCTCCATGGGCACTTCTGCACCATAAAACACAAACCACATCTTTGGTGTCAGCTGTGAGTCTGATCTAGCCCATTCTCCCTACAAGAGATGACTAACAGTTTTACAGCAGAGGCAATGCTTAGCTACAGCCATGCCTAAATAAGTAACATTAATAGATTAGTTTCTCTTTCTATCCCAAATGTTAGCTCTTCAACTAAGCCTCTATTTTGCTGTGCCTTAGGACACGGACAATCTACTAAAGTGACAGTGAAAAGAAAGAGGAAATTCTCCTTTCTCCTAGCCTTGTTTGTCCCACAAGGTATGACAGTGCTGCTCCTGTCTCAGTGCCAGCTTTCATCCCCAAGAGTGCTTTTAGACCATTCTTCTTTTGACAACAAACCTGCAGAGTAATTTGTGTCTCTCTTTGTACATCTAATGTTACTATTCAAACATGGGGCCAGGACATCTGGGTGAAGGGGTTTTTCTTCTTCTGGGAACAATAGACACTATTTTCACGAGTGCTGGCAGTCACAGTTAATGTCTCTGCCTCAGCCCTGTCCAGAGCTGCTCCTGCTCTCCCAAGGTGATGGACACCATGGGAAAGGCAGCAGAGAAAAACCCAACAGTGTGAACCATGGGCCCTGGGGGAGCAATTATGTAAATTTTACAGCTTCATGGGCAAACTGATCTGGTGATCCATCGATGCTGATGCTCTGAAGGATGCAGGCATGTGGCCAAACTGTCTTTGGAGACACATGAACCATCACAGCCCAGCAGAGGCCCAGCCTATGCTGCAGAGACCACTGCTGCGCCGGGGACAAGATCAGCTTAAAACAACGAGGGGAGGCAGAAATGCCATTCAGCTCACCCGTCCAGGTTCAGGCCAGGACAAGCACACTGTTCTCCCCAGCCAGCTCCAGAAGGAGAGCAAAGCAAAATGGCAAAGCTCCGAGACATGGAAACAGCACCAAAAAGAAGTGAGACTTGACCTGGAATGGGCAAAAAAGAAGGAAAAAAGAGAAAAACACACACTGGCAAAGGAGAGAGCAGAGATGTGGCCAGCAGCAGGAGAAAGGAAAGGGTGAATGAGATCTGGGAGGAGAGGTCCAGGCCTTTTCCTCCTCTGACCTGCACGTTGCCTGCCGTGCTTTGCTCCCAGCACCCGTGTGAAGCCGCTCAGGAGGCTGTCCGGGTCCTGTCCCCTCCAGGTCAGACTGTGGCTGGCAGGTAAGAGTGAGGCTGGCAGGGGATGAATGGAGTTAAACCTGAAAGCAGACCAAGGTCCAAAGACCAGCGGGACAGTACAAACCATGGCTCCGTCCAGAGCCTACAACAGACCGGGACCTTTGTTTGCAAATGGCTGGGGGATTGCCCTTACTCGGTGTCCTTGCAGCATAGGTAACTGGATTTGACCTGGGTCAAATCTAGGAGAAAAATAGTCAACGCACCTACTAAAAACAGCAACACACACTGACTGTCACAGCTTTGATTTGGAGTTGATAAATCATTAAATGCTCTTGCAAAACCAATCCTTTTCAAACCTCTCCTTATCAAAAATAGGTGGCTACCAAATGTCTATGAAGCTAAACCATATTCAATCACTCCAAATAAATTCAGAGAAGAAAGTGGCATGGACAACTTACAAAACAGAATAGAAGCTCGTAATCAGTTCTCCTTCCTCTTCCTCTTGTCTTTCTGCATGTAACAAGCCATTCACTCCAGCACCTGGCTGCCAGTGCGTAATCTATGTTATACCACTTCAGCAGGAGCTCCAGAATTGTTCAGACTTCTACATATTTTTAGGTTAACTCAAAGATCTCTCAAGAAGTCTGTTTAAAAAAAATAATCACACACCACTAGAATCTGGATGAGGAAATGCAAAATGCCAGTAATAAATACTTAAACACAAATATTTACTTCAAATAAAAAAGAAAGAGAGCACTGGGAAGCCCAGTTTGTGCAATGCAGGAACTGGGAATGGCTTCAGCACAGTCCCTGTGCTGGAGCAACTCAATCACTGTCAAGGACAGTGGTGGCTTCCTGGATTGTGCCTGCGAGTGGCAGTAAGCGTTCCTGGACAGAGAACTGGAGCACCCAGCACATCTGTGTCAGTGTCTCTGATCCACATGTCTTTTGGTGTGCCAGGGGGCTCTGGAGAAGTGCTGCAAACCGCTTGAACTCTGCTGCACGTGGGAGTGCGGAGGAAGGACCAGGGACCTCGGAGAATTGCCCCAGAGAACTCCTGTTGCGGAACAGAAACAGAGATGTGGGATAGGGGCTTTAGGACCAAGTCATAAGTTCACACTCAGTCCATTATGACCCAAAAAGCATCCACTTGGCCTTAGCTGACAGACATTAGAGGCCATGGGGTAGAAGTCAGAACTCCTGGACTCAGGTAAAGAGCACAATACTAGGGGGGAAAAAACACTTAATTGAGAACTTCTCACCATGGGCACAGGACCACCTCTAGGGAGCTAGAGGCTCACAACCTCCTGGCCATTGCTCCCCTGCTGAAGAGGAGGAAGGCAATGGGGAGGCTTTTGCACCATGGGAAATGCTGAAAGCAATAGAGGGTCACACTCCAACAGAGATAGCTCCCTCCCATTAAAAGGGAGCCAGAGCTTTCCACCCCAGGGGTCAAAGAGGGTTTGCTTCTTCTAGCAAGGCAGAGGGAAAAGAGGAACAGAACAGAGTGGAGGAAGATTACCAAAATTATTACACCTTCTTGGGGTCCCCTCACAGTCAACTCGCTTAGTAAATATGTAAAACAGGGCACAGCTTCTTGAGAGAAGCCCTTGTTCCCCTCAGCAGCCCAAACCTCTCCACTTTCCATGTGACAAAGGCCATGCCAGCACCAAGACCCAGCCACCAAACAGCTGTCCAAGAGTTACAGCCACATATCTGCTGGAGGGAGAGGTGGAGATGTGGGATCCGTTCAGAGGGGCTGGGCAGAATGGATGACATCTGCAGTGGTTGCCACCTGCTGATCCTTACTGCTCTCACAGTGGGGTCCTTCCCAGCCGTGGCATTCGCACCGGTAGCTCCCAGGCCCGAGGATGCATATGCCCTGGTTCATGCACGGGTTGGGTTTGCACAGGTTCACGGGGCTTTTTGCTTCTGCAACAAACACAAACAGAACAGCAGGCTCAGGCACATCCATCAGGAATGCTGTGAAAATAACAGCAACTGTATATTCCAGACATCAAAAAATGTCATCTAGGGTTAATGGGGTTGGAAAGCCACATTAACGTGGCAGAGGGCGCAAGCTCACAACCCTGTCTTGACACAGAGGACAAACTCCTCTGTGTTTAACCTAGGCAAGAGGAAGAACGGCTTTGCTAGATGTTCTAATCTGGAGGAGAATTTTCATAATAAAGCTTAAAAGAGTGGCATCATGTTAGGCTGCATATCAAAGAAAAGCAAAATGGATCATCTTCAGAGCTGTGCACTGAAAACATGAGCGCCTCTAAGCCCCCCACATCCAGACACTCCCAGTGCAGAGCAAGACACATGCCCTGCTCCAAGCAGTTTACAACCCCAAACACCATTGGAGTTTAAACCCCTTTGGCCTGGAGAGGACCTGAGTTTCCACCAGAGAGGAGCAAGGACAAGAAGTCAGCTAGGAAGCAGGAATGGCATGAATGGAAAACAACACAGGAAAAATTTCTGGGCTTCTTTTGTAGGAGGTTTGAGAGAAAACCCTGCAACCACAGCCCAAGCTGTTATTAGCCCTGTTCTTGCGCAGTATGTGACAGCTTTCCCAACCCTCTTAACACAGCAGAGCCCAGCTGTCAGCAGGGCTGGCAGTGTTTCATGCTGCCTTGCTGTGAATACATTAGGTTAAGTAGCAGCATCCCAGAGGGATTTGCTTCCAGTCTGCTGGCAACACCAATGCAGTGTTGGTAAGGGCGTGAAATTCCTCTGCTGAACAACTACGTGGTGTAGAGTCTGGAGCTGCTAGCCTTGCCCTTTGCTCTGCGGTAGAAAAAGCACAGAGGGAGTAGAAAAAGGGGGAGAAGGAAATAATATAAATTCTATCCCCTATCCATCAGGACGGCTGCTACAGCTTACCACACATTGTGCTCATTCTCCCTGTACAGATAACGATATGTGCACATCAACTCTCAAACTACACCCAAGATTGGCAAAATTATCATTGAAATTCAGTTTTTTGACAGTCAAATCCTAGATCTGAGACATCTCAATCTTTAGTTCCTGTTGATTTTATATGGAGCCAAGTTGGGTTCAACACCATTTTTCTCATCATGGGACATCTCAGATGGGGTCCTGCCTGACAGTGTATCCCCAGGGATGGCCACTTCCACTTTCATTGTAGTTTGGTAGAGCTGCTGGCAATGAAAGCTGGATCTCTTGGACACACCGCTCATCTTCGAGGTGCTGGCTGCTCCCCAGAGAACTTTTCCATAGTGCTCTGCTCCACATGCCATGCATCCACCACCTCCTCCACGGCTGCTCCACAGCATAACCTCACGGTCCCTGTTTGGGGGAATCATGCTATTCTGCCCAGATGCTGTTTCTCTGAACTCAAGCCTACTGTTAACACAGTATCAACTTAAACAAGCTTCTTGCACTTCAGGGATTATACCCTTTGATGATCACAAGAGCTTGTATTTCCATTAATCAGATTCACACATATTTAATGCTTGGGATCTTTTCTCCTAGACCCTGGATTGTTCCTTTCAAGTCTGTTTTCAGCTGAGCCTCAGAATAAATATGATATTCCAGGTGTCCAGAGGCAGGGTCTGTTTCTCAAATACTTGTATCATGAGTCATAAATTTTTTAAAGTCCTTTCACAGACAATGATTCTGTTATTGAGCCTTGGACTTGGGAGTAGAAGACTGAATGAAAGGCTTATCTTTACATCGCCCTTGGTCTCAGCCCATCTACTACAAACAGTGATTACCTGCACATGAAATGAAAGCAGCAATTCAGTCTCAGGAAATTATATGTTATTACCCTGACTCATTGAACCTTGCCGCCTCTTCCCCTTCATCCATGGCATTGTAGTCAATTTCATGGTACAGTAGATTGTTTTTATAACAACACAGCTGAAAATACCACTGCAATAGGAGCACATTGAAAAGCTCCAGGTAGAAACCGTCTGCAGAGCCTGCCAGGAGACCAGCTCCTCACCCCAAAGAGACGGCACTGTAGTTCTTTCTAACCCTGAAGGAGCCACGGGCATGCCCAGAGATGAAAAGGACCTTTGATTGTGCTGAAACTCAACATACTGCTTCATTTGATCTTACAAATGGGTTAAAACATAACAAAAGCAAATAGCTAGATGTTAAACTCGGACTATTTTGAATGAGAAACAAGGCATGGCATAGAAGAACTTTCGCCACCACTAATGCCTGCAAACCAGGGCTGCTATCCTTTCTGAAAAGCTGACTTCCATCAAACGCAAGCACTCACACTCAGCATGCAAATGTTTCAAACTTGGTATCAGGGTCAATTTTTTCCCAGCTGGAGACTGGCTCTCAGGACTCAAAGTTTTGAAGAAAGTGCACTTTTTTTTTTTTTCTTTTGCACAAACATGAGCTTTTACATGAATATTTGAAAAGTGTTCCCTCCCACTTTGGAGATAAGCATTTGGTCCTGCAAACAAAATTAATTACAAGTTGTCTGAAGGCCTCAGTTTAACTGTCTGCAGGCTTCAAAATGGGCAGATTCTGATTTTAGGATTAAATCTTGTGCAATACAAATAAAATCTTGAAAGCCTACATGATAACTTCAGTAGCGGGACACTAAGGAGGAACAGGATTAATAAGGTTTCAGACCCACCACTTTGCAAACAGCTGGGCACAAACCTGTTGAACAAGACAGCAGAGACCTCACTTGGGAACCAACACTGTTGGCTGCAGAAACGTGTCCCATTAAGCCCCCCCAGCAACGCTGCAGGGGGTACAGTAATGCGCAGCAAATTCTACAGGTTTAAAGCAACATCAGAAAAAGAGTAAACTTCTTTTTCTTTCAGGGAAGGCAGAACCTAGACCTGGCAGGGCTGGAAAGAGCCAGTCACGCTAAGCCCAATCTCACCCACTTGACTGAATCTTAGGAAAGTTGGTTCCTACTCCTATAGAATTGCTTTGGACAGTCACCAGATCTCTATGCCATAGTTTCCCCCTCTGTAAAATGTGAAAGATAGTATCCAGCTTACTTGGTAAAGCATCAGAAAACCTACGATAACAACAGCTGGTGGCACCAGCATAAAGAATGAGGATGGGACATTCTCTCACCTTCACAGATTCTTTCAGTGATAAGGTCTTGGTAATACTGCAGGTCTTCATAGGAGGAGATGTGGACCAGGTAGTTGGGAGACCCAGCAACCCTCAGCAGCGTGTCCTTCCGCGCGTCCCCAATGACAACCACAAACACCAAGATGCCATTGTGCCTCAGCTGCTGAGCTGGGGCAGCTGCATCCTCCATCCCGCCTCCGTTTGTGAGCACCACCACCACCTTGTTGACACCAGGTCTTGCTCCCTTCTGCACTGTCATCACGTCACCATAAATATGCAGCAAGGCACTGCCAGCAGAGGCCGAGTCCCCAAGGAAAGGCACCTGGTCGATGGCTTGGAGGACAGCTGAATTGCTTGTGTGGGTGTCCAAAGCGAACACAGTGTGAGCTTTGCTGCCATAGATCACAAGGGCAATTTGGGTGACATCGCGGTTGATGCTGAAATGCAAACAGCTGCTCCTGACAAAGCCCCTCAGCCGCAGAAAATTCTCCAGGCCAACTCCAGATGAGGCATCCACTGCAAATGCTAAATCAAGAGACTGCGCCTGGCAGCCTGGATAGAAGAGTGCAAACACAGTATTTTTCAGAATATATATGTAATCCTTTCTGACCAAAAAAAAGCATGGGGGGGGGAATGGTGGGAAAAATTCATCTCTGCTGATCACTGACTGTGAAGGGTGATCTACGACCCTTTCACACCAAGAGAGATCCATCATAAAAAGCAGTGATGGAAGGTTAGTCCCTGGATCTGTGACTGACACAAACAAAACAAGCACAGTCATACTTCTGTCCTTCCCTCCTCCCCAGTGGAGTTCATAAGAACTCCTCATGGCTTGACAAAGTCGTCCCACAATGCCCATATCACAGCCTTACCTTCAGGATTGTCCACACTGCAGATTCTTCTCTGCAGCTCTGGGATCCTGTTGAACAGGTCCTGGGGGTCTGAGTAGACAATTGTCTGCTTCGGACTGCCAGTCACTTTGGTCAGCTCTACTCTCATGAAACTGCTGCCTACACCGATCAAGAAGAGATCTCGGTCCCTCGCGTACTTAGCGGCTTCTGTCACCGGATCCTGGGACTTGGAGTCAGTGAGCAAGACAACCACACGTGGGAGATCATCCTGCATGTCTGCAAAGACTGGGGTGCTCCTAAAACCATGCTGTGCAATGTACTGCAGGGCTCTGCCTGTCAGAGTTCCTCCTCCACTGAAATTCAAAGCATCAATGCGCTTCATGAGACTGAATGCATCCTTGTGCTGGCCCACTTCAATGGGTATCCTGACATCATTATCGTACTGGGCCACCCCCACGTTCATTGGCGAGTCCTGGCCCATCACTGCTTGGAGGAACCTCTTGAGGAACGCCTTGTAGCGCAGGAACCCTTCCAGCGTGACCCCTGCCGAGCTGTCCATCAGGAAAAGGAGATCCACACCGCACTCGAGGCTCAGCTTTGGTGCTGAAAAGGGAGACAGCAATTTGTCATTTGCAGGACAACAAGACAAGCATGCTAGGCACCTCAGCTGGGGCCTGCTGGAAGCCCTGTGGTGTGGAGAAGGAACATCGTGTCCAGTAACCTAAATGGTTTGCCAGACATGTCATGAGCTGGAGGACAACTGTGCCAGAAGCGTGCTTTATTTTGGTTGGATGCCACATAAGCCTTTAGAGACAGGAAATATCTATGGGAGTCTGGGGGGATTCCTGAACTTTTGGATGGCAAACTTCAAATTAGAAATGACAACTCCACTCTCTTAGTACTCTGGGGAAAACACTCTGAGTTTCAGTATATCGCTAGGTTTACAGTTGGACTTGATGATCTTAAAGGTCTTTTCCAACCTATACAATTCTATGATGCTATATCATTTATCGGCAAAAGGAGGGAGTCCAAGCACCAGACCCTCTTCTGTAACACCCTGAGACACTTTAAAGTGGGAGCCTTGATTCTTGGGGAAGTAAGTACAAAGCATTTTCTGAAGATCAGGACCTTCTCGGGTTTCCTACACTGAACCCCCAAAATCAGGAGTCCCTCACGGGCCCATGTGTGCAGGGAGGAGACCAACAGACATACCTACGTGTCTTTCCCAGTTTCTCTATTCTGCTGCTCACATGGCACCTGCATTGAGAAACAAAGGCAGCCACACCAGGGTGAGACTGTCAGTATTGGTGCTCTCCATATCCACAAGGTTTCTAAGCAGCAAGACTCAGTCACTGGGCCTGACACAGTCATAACCAGCATGACAGAAAACTCAGCCTGTCTTCTAGAGAAAAGCCCAAAGGCTGCAGCCCAAGCCCAGTCATCCCTATGGCTGTGCAACAGGCACCACAGAGGCAGGACACAGCCAAGAAAGGAGGAGGGAGAGCACGGGTTCACACCTACCGCAGTGGATGTCTCCTCCGTACCCCAGTGGGCAGAGGCAGTGGTATTTGTCCAGTCCCTCTGGGACACACGTGCCCCCGTTCTGGCATGGCTGGGAGTCACAAGGGTCTAAACGGGACCAGGGAAGGGAAAGACAGGGAGTCAGCAGGGAGCCTGCCCCTTCCCATCCTGTGCCAGTGTGAGCATCGCCGTTAGTGGAAAAGAGGCCACACCGCTGCCCCTCTTGCTGTGGAGTTTGAACTAATGCAGGGCCACGTGCACCCTCACCTCCATGGCAATTCCATTTTGGGAGGGCTCTCCAACAGGCAGTGGTGAAGAAAGCAAACCAGGCTGTGACCTCAGTTCATTTGCTTTGGAATAACGTCAATGAAATTACATTCGTGTAAATACAGAATTGCTAACGGTCATGCAGCCCTGCCAGATTTACACCAGCAATGAAGGGATCAGAGTCTGGCCTGCTGCTTAGACAATGTTGTACTGACAAAGAAAATAAAGCCACTGTCACCTGAACCAGCCAAAAGGTGGGGTTAAGGGCAGAACTGAAGGGCCATAGCTACTTCCACAGTCACAAACCCAGGCTGGCAATCAGCAAGTGTCAGCTTCCCTGCTAAACTGATGATGTTCATGGTACCAAGTGAATGAGTGGAGGCATCTCACTGCATACTCCCCTAGCTGGAGAGCAGTGACTCCCCGCAGGCATCGGGAAGCAGTGCAAGCCTCTGCCCCAAGAACATGAGCAGCTGAGGATTAACTGGCTCCTCAAATGGAAGGAGAAATGATGGGGAAATATTTTAATCCAAAAGAACTCTGGTCATGGATACCCCTGAGACAAAAAAAACCTGAACATAGTATCAACTTCTTGTTAAGGATCACAGTCTCTCACTCAGAACAAAATTTTTAGAAGTGAAAGTAAACCCCATCTTTTTATTCTTTAGTTATTACCTTTCCTGCTATGTAAATCAAATTTTTAAAAAGGCTAAGTCCTACCTGGACATACAGTTCGGAAGCATCTGGATGAGTATTTTATCAAGACTCTCTTCCATCTGAAACAGGAAGAATAAAACCTATCATGAATGTAAAGATTAACAAGGTATCTTCAAGGCTGACTTTACTGTGTTTTCAATGGAACAAATTTTCCTTTGAAAACGCAATTTTTCAAAACAAGTATTTCAAAAGAAAATGTCCATTCTGAGTGGGGCGGCAAAAGAAAAAACATCATTTCATCAAATCTACTCTTTTCGTTTTTAATTCTACTTTAACGTTTTCCATTTAAAGATTATGGATGTATTTTTAAGGCTACAAATTTTTTTTAGTTGCTAGAGAAGAGATGTTAAACTTTTTGCTCTAAATCGGAATGAAAAGAAAATTCTACAGCAGTGAGAATTTCTTATTCAATATTAATTCTAGCATGTAACTTATCCAGCTGTAACTAGTGGACAACCAAGGTTTAGACTGGGAAGAAATCCTCAGCCCTCAGCTGTGCCTGCCAGTGGGATTTTTCAACTTCCTCCCTCATTTCCCTGCCCTAAAGTGACATGAAAAAAAAACACCAAACCCTAGAGCAGAGGTGTATATTTGCCACACGTAAGGTGGCAGATAACATTGGTTCCTGACAGTGAGATGATTTCTGCATTTTTTCATCCCTGTTAATGAGGTTTCTATTTCTCTAATACCTGCAGCTTTACTATGCCACTGATTTTTCCAGTGCTCTGCATTAGGGCTGCTCAAACTTGCAGCAACTGTGGCCAAATCCATCACTTTGGGGATGCCACAAGCAAGCCACAAGCTGCTCTGCTTTCCCATGTTGGCTCTGAGGTACAAGTATCTGGAAACACTCACAGACATTAGGACATGTCTGAAATTATCCATACAATCATTCCCATTATATCTATGCAGCAGGCCATCAAGGCACAGTCCAGATCTGGGGTGATTTTCAAACATTAATCTGAATGCCTGGTATTAAAACAAACACATGAAGCATCTCTTCAAAGGAAAAACAATGCCCCCTACCAATTTCTGTATGACACCACTTTCACTCGGCTATTTTTATCAGCAAAGAGCATGAAACTGCCTTGCCCTTCACAGCTCATTTTTAAAGCATTTCTCCCACTGTACTGACTGCAGTGACAATATTATTTGATGGACCTGACAAGCTTTATGGGTTTCCAGCTCCAGCGTCCTCTCCCTGAGCAAGAGGACATTTCCCTCATGCAATTCAATGCCATTGACCTGACAAGGCAGCTCTTTGTGTGCATCCTAGTTTTGGCACTGCTGCACTACGACTTGGGGGTACTTTCTGCCAGTCACTGAAGCCTCGCCATAGAAAAGTCCTTCCTAAGCCCCCCAGGGCAGCCAAGCAAAGGAAAAAAAGGAAAAGGGGCTTCTCTAAAAGAAAGCAAGCCTGAGTGGCAAAAACAGAACTAGCACCAACACAGGGAGCCAAACCTAGAAACCCTCTGCAGCACAGAGCTGGTACACAGGTGTAAACTTCAAAGCATCTCTGTTCAACAGGTAGGAAACTAATCCCAGTTCCATTTATAGTATTTATGGTGCTCTTGGTCTAATCATCTTCTGCTTCTTTGTCTCAGCTCCTCCTCCTATCCTTTGCTTCTCAGATCAGCCAATGGTCAGAGCAGGGAGAGCCTCCTGCTAGGTCTAGAGGCTATGTTTGTATCAGTCTTCTGAAGGATCTTCATCCCAGTAAAGAGTCAAGGTCAGATAAAAGCCTCATTACCGTGTCTCTCATCTTCTCTCAGCCCCACACACTTTTAGAGATGCAGGTGTCCAACTTACCTGTAGAAAGGGCACAGTGACACACGCACTGCATTTGGCTGCTTTGAGCCTTTCCAACACATATAGTTTCCAGCTAGCTCTTTCACAGTCTCCAGGGTCCTGCGTTCACAAGGGTGGGATTCAACTTTGCAGCCTGTAGCAAAGAACAAATGCAAACTAGGATCAATTGCCTGAAAGTACAAAGTCTGTGGGAGTGGAGCACCATTCTGGAATGGGTTAGTCTTCCTCAACTACCTGCCAACAGCAGACCAGACAGTACTTCAGAGACCCTCCATGAGACCCCAGAAGAGAAATTTTTTGTCAACAAGCTCACCAACCTACCCCACTTTCTGGGGTGCTCACTATTCATCCTCCTTTGCTTTGCTATAGAACTTGCACTGCTGAGTTCAGGGTTCAGTGACAACTTTTCAGCCCCTCTGGTGCCTTCATCGTTCATGTACTTGATTTTCTGCTACCTCTGGACAACTCTAGTTCTATCTTTTCTATCTCTTGCAAGCCCCTGGTGGCCTCCCCCTTAACACACAGCCAAGTCCATTAGAAGATTTAACACAACTGTGTTGATCCCTCTATCCCCCACGACATGAACAAGGACCATTATTCCCATTTTCAGAGGTGAACTGAGGCACAGAAAGATTTAGGATCCTGCAGCTTGGAGATATTTGGAGAGGTAGCTGGCAAGCATGCCATCCAGTCTGGGCACTAGCAGCAGCTTACTTCAAAGTGCAACTCCTGCTAATTCCCCTGTACGCTTTCTGACACTGCCTCACCTTTCTCACTCAGTGACACGGTCCAAGCTCAAAGCATGGGCATGAAGGTGGAGCCAGGACGGGGGTTACCTGGAGCGGTGGCACTGCAGACAGAGCCGGTGAGGGTGCTGTACAGGCCGTTGGCAGCATCGTCGGCATCTCCAGCAAAGAGCACGTGCTGCTCAGTGGGCTCACTAGCCAGCACGTGCAGCTCCTCCCACCTGCCGAGCAAGGCAGGGGTTCAACCGCTTAGTCAACCCCAAAGAACTGAGTATCAAAACACACCCTGCGCAGCAAATGAGAGAGCTGATGCAAAACCATGACACCCTTCAAACAGTTTTCAAGATCCTGGTGTGTTTAGTCTCAGGCAGTAGCATACCTCTACTCAGTGGAAGAGCCTCCTTCACCAACTCTGGTCCTCCTTCTACACCAGCCACCAAATTAGTGTTTCCTCCATGCCTGTGTTATGCCACAAATTCCCCTTTTCTCTTTCCAAAACTCATATCTAGCACAAGACCATCCCTCACTCACTAGGACTTGCCATTTGCCTAGCTGGGCCTCCATTTCCCACTCCGTGGAAAGTTTCCTACCTTGGAAACTTGATTCCCGCTGCAAAAACTGTGATGTGTCTCTCCTTCACCTGCATTGCAGGCATTGCGGTACTGCCCTGGGACTTTCCATCCGAAATGATGATCAGGACTTCAGGGACGCTCGAGTTTCTGCCACCAGGGAATCCCTTGCGGAGAATGTACTTCAGAGCCTGACCTGTCTCTGTGCTCCCACCTCTAGAAAGAAGGGAGAGAAAACCAGAAAAGCAGAAATCAGACCTTCTCCTGCTATTGAATTTACCATTTGATTTTCAAATTTCCACCCTCTGTTAACGGGGAACTTAGCATATTTCTGCCTGTTGCCACACAACACATCCACAGAGATGTCTAGTCCTGTCATTCTTGTCATCTTTCTATCCATAGGTCCCATCTACTCACACTTACCTCCCTCCAACCCAGAGTGGTCTCCAGAAGACTTCTAACGCACAGCAGAGTGTTTCTGCAATTAGAGCAGGAACCAGAGCTCTTGGATATTTGAGTTTTATTTCCAGCTTCAACAAATGTCTCAACTGCTTCTGTTTTTCCATCTGAAAATTGCAGTCCCTTCTTTAAGAGTTCCGTGGAAAAGCTGTTTTACAACAACCTCTTGTATTCCAGTCAGAAACACAGTACAAGTGGGCAAAATGAACAAAGACCAGCATTTCATAGAATCATAGAATCATTTAGGTTGGAAAAGATCTTCAAGATCATCGAGTCCAACCATCATCCATGCCTACTAAACCATGTTATGGAGTACCCTGTCCACTCGCTTTTTGAATACCTCCAGGGATGGTGACTCAACCACTTCCCTGGGCAGCCTATTCCAATGTCTGACAACCCTCTCAGTAAAAAAATTTTTCCTAATATCTAACCTAAATCTCCCTTGCCTCAACTTGAGGCCATTTCCTCTTGTCCTATCTCCAGCCACCTGACAGAAGAGACCAGCACCCACCTCACTACAACCCTCCTTCAGGTAGTTGTAGAGCGATAAGGTCTCCCCTCAGCCTCCTCTTCTCTAGACTAAACAGCCCCAGCTCCCTCAGCCGCTCCTCATAAGACTTATGCTCCAGGCCCCTCACCAACTTGGTTGCCCTAAAAGTGGTTTCCCTTCTCTTGACGCATAAACGTGCTATAAATTTTTGTCATGTATCATCCCTTTCCCTCCATGGGACCTTCTGCCATTCTTAGACCAAGAGCTGAGGCAGGGAGCCGTGCGTCTCAGCTTGTAACTGAGAGTCTGCAGTCCAACAGTGTGCAGAGAGTCCTTGCCTTTTTCTACCTGGTTGATCTGCAGGTTAATCCGATTTTCTACAAAAAGTCATTTGTCCATCCTGTAGTAAAGCTCCTGAAAATACAAATGCTGAAAGCTTCTTAGTGTATCCCTGGAAACTCAGAAGGACTGAACACAAGGCACGCTTTCTTCAGGGTTTCACCCGTACCTTTTACATGAGTAAAGTAAACATTAAGAAAAGCCACCTGGTGCTCCCATTGTCTAAACCCATGCTAAACTCAGTTAAAAGCAATACTTTCATCTGCTATGTTGCTTGCCAGCAGCACTGGTATGATAGAGAAGGTGCACCAGCCACTGACGTTCACACAAGCTGTACCCGTCACTTCTCATTTTGGAGACAGGATCACCTGGAAGCAGCACAAGGCCATTTAAAATGTGGCACAAGTTATCCGCCTCAGCTCATTTGTGGCTCAGATGCCAAAGCTGCCTTATTCCTCATACTGCCTGCACTGCAGTAGTGTCCTGAAGTCCTGGCAGGGCCTGGGAGCCCTTGGGGCTGGGGTTTGTGCCATCATGGAGCTTGCCTGGGGGTCTCTCCTGTCAAAAATTTCTTACAATACATGTAACTCAAAGAGTGGGATGAAGACAGTCCTGCCATCTTTTGCTTACGAATGAATGGGATATCACAAGATGAAGGGCCAGACTTGTAAAAGCGTCAGATGATCCCATCTGAAAACCCGCACATATCCATCCGCTCCAAAGAGCTGACTGATGGGATGCTCCTGATGAGAAGTCGGCCTGGGGAGCAGGACGGAGGGGTGCGCAAGCTGACCTCCGAAGGAATGAAAACTAAGTGTCATCGTGGACAAATATGAGAGAGGCAGATTTGAGTGCTGATCCTGGGTCCTTCCCCCAAAAAACATCTACTCCCTCTTGCCTGGCCCCGCAAAAGTAGTTTCTGGTAGCGCAAGGAACCAGCCACCTCTGTATTTTGGCAGCCCTTGAATTCTGCCCTGGAGAAGGGAATGTTTCTGAGGCAGAAAGCGATTAGTTCAATACTCAGCAATCCTCTCAGTAGCAAAGTACTAAACCCACACCCTGCCTCAGATGCCAAAGGGAGCACATTCCAGCGGTGACACATGCCAATGGTGACATAAATCGGCAGGTAAAATGGGCTGCTGCTAAGCATTAGGGAATGGCAGACATCAGGCCTTGCAGCTATGCAGTAACTCCCAAGGAAAAGCAACCTTGAATGCCATATTAGTAGAAAAAAAGCTACAGCTTGCCAGAACAGCTTTAGTCAAAGATGCCTTAGAAATCCTGAGACTCATTTCTTGTGAGATTATTAAAGAATAAGATTTGCTGACTGCTGGATGCCTCCTCAACCTAAGAGCCTGATTGCCCTGGGTTATGGCCAGTGTCTTCACAGTGCTAGGGTCTCTTTGGTGATGGCATACTGGATGTGAACTGGGAAGGAGCCCCTCATTGCAGAGGGTGCTGAAAATAAAGCAGAAGGGAAAAAAAGGGGAGTGCTATACATACAGAGAGGTCTAGGAGGGGAAGGACAAGGTGTGGGTATTTTTATGGGCTGCACATTTACTCTAGTTGTTATTTCTTGCTAGTGAGCTCTGTGGGGCAGGGACTGTACTCCTCTGCTTTCAACACTTAACTTTAAATGACTGTTAGAGATGCCTACTCAAGAGTGGGCTCCATGTTCTGTGAACCACGAAATGTCATCAAAACTATATATAAAATCATTATCTCTGTCAGGCTGAGGCAGGAATGACTACACCGTGAGCCAAACACTGAAGTTCTATTTAAGTAAAAGCCATGGGTAACCTATGAGAGACCTTGGAGACAAGGTAGGAGATGTTCTCACCTCTGTCTCGCAGGGTGAGGTTTGGTGGACTGTGCAGCTGGATCCCAAGGTGGCTGGGTGAAATCAGCTCCAGCTGCCCCAACTCCCTATCTGCCTCCCACACTCAGAGACTTAGCCTACCCAGGCACACCGGCCCCTGCTGCTGGCCACCTAACACAACCAACTCTAGCTTCACATCAACCACCTACGTTCCCCACCCAGTCATCACCAGGCTAAGACCTTGCTACAACACAACACACTGGACAAAAGCCTTTTGTCCCCTGGGCAACCTACACTGCAAATTCTTCAGCTGTTGTCGCCAGCTTTGATCCCTGCCTACAACACATTATCTCTTGTTGTTGTTGGAGGGCTAAACATTTGCTTATCTCAAAGGGGTAAATCCTGCATGGACATAACTCTCCCTTTTCCTTTCGTGGTAGTTCTCCATCTGCACAATGCGAGAGGTCTGTAATGTGCCGTCCCCAACTGGACATTTGATACCAGGGAGAGCCCAGCTCACCGGGAACATGATCCAGACCTGTTGATAATTAAGCCACTAGATCAGAGAATACATTTCCAGCTGTCTTCTAATTCTTCCAAGGAGCTGTGCTACAAATCACTTCCTTTGATTGCCTTTTAGGGCTGCTTTTATTGCCATCCAGAGCAAGCAAAGGGAAACAAACCACAAGTGTTACTCCTTTCTTAGAGGCATCATGTTCTCCTTCGGCTGCGTTGACACAAACATACCCCATTTACTTTCTGAACATCCATCCTTTGCTTTAGTACCTGATTCCTGATTTGCTTGTTCTAGAAAAGCATTTGATCATGCCCAAAGTCATTATTTTCCATCTACTCTCTGATTTTCACAGAAACTTTTTAATTCAGTACCTGCCAGGCCTTTTTGCTTTGAACTTCTTTCTTTAGGTACTTCCTCCTCTGCACTCCACCATTTCAAAACATACTCAATGACTGTGTGTTCATAGCATGTCCAAATCTGCCTTTTCCTGACCAGATGTCAGCAGATGTCAGATGCTTCAGTGAAAAGTGCTGTGCATGAGGGAAAATATATTGTGCATAGTCAGTCTGATGACTAAATCTTGATGAACCCAGTAAGCTGTGCCCACGTGAGCCCTGAGTATTAGAAAAAGTTAATAAAGAGTCTCTGCACCAAAGCTCATTAAATTCAGTTTCTTATCAATTTGCATTTTGAGGTTCACCATTTTTTGACACAGCAGATGTGTGTTTAAGGCATTACTCCAGTAAGGATTTTCTGAAGCTGAAGGAGATCTGGACTTTACCTGCTGCCTTTCCTCAGGAACAGCACTAAGCAGGTTTCTCTCCTGCAACCAGCCATTGACTTGTACAAAAGAAATTAATAAGAAATGTAGCTTCTGAGATTACCGCCAAATTTGGTTGAAATTGGCCAACGAATTCAAAAGCTATTTAGGTGGGATTCACAGAAAGAGATCACAGTCTCCAAATAAATCACAAAAGCTTCACTTCAGTCTGGTGCTGCCTCCTTCCAAGTGCTCTCAGCTCCGTGCCTGGAGCACAGGGCTGAAGTCCGGAAATGCCTCGCTGGCCAAAGGCTCATCAGAAGCACATCAAGGAGCCTCTCAACCAAGATGTTAAACACCAAGTTTTTTCAGAAGCCAACTGGAATCCATTTGTAACTATTTTATCTACTTGGAAATGTCAGCTTTTCATTTAAACTAGATGAAACGGCCAAGCACAAGGTCATTACTTCTGTTTGATCTGTCAGCATCCATGTGTTGTCATCAAAGAATTTCAGTGCCAGACACCAAACACTGCTTCACTTTCTCGGCTCCCACAGACTTTCAAGCAACAGCCAGAGAGGAGGAGTGTATCTTGTTTTCTGGCAAGTTTTTCCTGTAACTTTACATGAGAGGTTTTTCTTGATTTGATAAACTTATCAAAAGCAATACAACAAAACTCAGGCAATTGATCTTGCTTGAACAAGTCAAAAGTGATCACATTTGCTTGCAATATGTACAGCATGCCGAGAGCAGCAGACATTCATGAGAAACGTTGAGCTAACCTTTAGTCCTAATGCAGATCACCTAAAGAAAGAGTAGATACCTGCAGGCCATACTAGTATCTCATCTATCATCAAAACAAGTGTTATTTTGGGGTGGTTGTCGGATCCTTTGTAGATCTAAATGTATTTCTCCGAGATGAAAAGTTTGGATTTTGAGTGCTTCTTTGGGCTTCTGGCTCCATTTCCTGAGGTCGTGGGAAGACATCCAAGTCTTAACATTCAGGAATAAAAAAGGTTTCTGTCTGAAAGCCTGATCCTCCTCTTGAATTCAGCAGACACACATGCACAGATATCTAGGGACCAGCAATTCATCACTACCTCATAGGACAAAGTACACTGTAACCACCAAAAAATGAAGATGCAGAATGTCCTGCCTTTTCGCAGCCATGTGGGAATGCCACACTTGCTCTTCCCTGGAAGGATTTAACCCACCACCTGGCACAAATGGCCAGAAAAGCCTGCCAGAAGGGTCAGGGAAAACTCTCCCCTATTTACCACATTATAGTGGGACACTGACAACTTTCTCCCCTATCAACTTTCACTGACAAAGACAGACCAGGTTGCATGTTTTTAGCAGACTGTGGATTATGGACCACAGACAGTGTTCGTCCACCCCCCTCCCTGGGGGTGACATGTTGGTGTATGCACAGCAGAGGCGAAGATGTCTGGACCTAAAAAACCTCTCAGTCCAGAGATCATTCATAGCCCAGAAAAAGACAAGAGCTGTAAAATAAGCTGACCTGAACACAATCCTCTTGATTCTCTCTTTCACTTCTTGTTTGGTTAGATACGAATCCAGTGGGAATTCAAGATGGGGAGTTGAGCTAAACTGTATCATTCCCACGCGGACCTAAAAGAAAAGGTTAAAGATTATGAAAGGGGCCTGTCAGAGTTTTAGTCTTTTGATCAATTTACAGATTTGGGAAGACTAAATTGTATCGAGACAAACTCTGTTTTCCGTGTTGAGCCACTGGCACTCTAAATGAACTTCAAAAAAGAGCACAAACCACAGCATTACCTATACAGGCTATAAACAAGGCAAAAAAGTTCATCTGCAAACAATGGGAGCCTCTGCTGCAGTTACAGGCAGCTCAAGATCTATATTTATCCATTCAGAGCAGCTAGTAGCCTCAAGGACAGTAAGTTTATAAATAACACCTTTTATACCAAGCCATTTATACCCTGTGCAGGCAATCTTTCCATTACTAAAAGCAGCTCCCTCTGGCATTAAGCACAGTAGGCAACACAAACCAATTATTTTTCCACTACCTCCTCTAAAACCATTTTCTATAGTTGAAAATGCTTGAAAATGCAAACAGACTAAATTGTCTGTATTGGGCAATACATCCAGAATATTTCACTGAAGTCATACAAGAAGTCTTATGGAATGTGACAGCTTCGAAGGTGAAAAGGCTACTGATTTTCAATCCAGTCTATGTGAGGATTAAGAGGAAGACTAGGGGAAGAATAGTATTTTAAAAAAAAACAAACCAGCCCACCAAATCTGCAAATATTAAATGTTCAAATTCTTTTGCATAAGCCTACATTGCAGTTGGTTCCTAGATGCAAGTCTCTACTTTCAGTCAATTTAGTATGAGCGACGAAAAGGGGATGCCCATTTAACCTGAGCCACCTAGCACACCTCTCAAAGCCTTGCACACACACTGTGACTCCTTACCGTCACTGCCCAGGCTGCGGAAAGCTTCCTGTGCTGTGTGGCTGTAAGCCGAGATCTGAAGGGTGAAAGATTTCTTAGATGAGAAAATGATGGAGAGGAATGGTGATTTCAGCTTCCAAAGGACCCTGCAACAGGGGCAGAGCAGCAGCTTTCGAATTTAGGGCCTGGAACAGTGGTCGTGGTTGACCTGGAGGAGGTTTTCAGGAGCCTCTAAGCATCCCTGCTGTGGGAACCAGGAGCAAACACAAGACCTGCCTCTGTTCCTTTGCTCCCAGACCTCTCTGGAGAATCAGACATGGACCAGGAGTCCTCAAAGCCACAGCAGCAGCCCAGACCCACTCTCTGTCCTGCCTCAGGTTCCTCTTCCTGCTACACAGAGACCTTGCGTCCCTGCCACAACCTTCCCAAAGACCTGACATTTATTTGGAAAGGCTCTGGCAGGCAATCAAGCACAGCAACCATCCCAGCCTGCTCCAAGGCCCCCTGGCTAGGAGAGCGTGATGTGGGACTGGATGCGCAGCTGGAACTGCAGCTGGGTCTGGCTTGAAATCCCCTCAGACGAACCCCGGGATGTGTCGTTCGGGGCCAGAGGTGCCTCAAGGATGGCTCCAGGAGCAGGTAAGACCTGAGGGAGCCCAGACTGTGGCTACAGTAGCACAGCTCCCCTCACTCCTTGCAGACACATGGCACCCAAAATTAGACTTTGATTTGAGCCAAGGTCCAGAATAGGAGTGGACAAGAACTTGGCATAGCCACACCTGTCCCTTTATTGTAGTGTGTTTTATACTAGGTATCTGTAAATACCAGCTGCGTGGACTCCAGCTGGCCAGTTCTGTGCTCTCTGGTGAGTACCAGCATTAAGCGCACTGCACCACTAGCAGATGGAGAGCGTGGTGATATCTTGGAGATCTACAGCAGCTTACAGATCCCCAAACGCCTCAGTATATAGCTAGTGCCTTGCAATGAACTCCTTCCCTTCTGCCCTTTTGGCTTATTTTGCAACAGACACCTTCTAGGAGAAGCAGAGCAAGCAGACTGTATCACTTACCTCTGTACAGAATGGTGATTAACTTCCCAGAGACTAATTCTGCAACTTACCAGGGAAAAACAACAAAAAGATCCAACTATTTTAATCTATGAGCATACAAACCAAAATAAAAATTGGTAAAAAAAACCCAAATCATAATCTTTAACCTGACAGGTTGTGTCTTTTCTCAAGACCAAATGGAACCGCTTAAAATCTGTGAAGAATCAAGAAGTATCCTCCAACCCCACTGCTTTGCAAACCTCCACTGCATCTTTCTGAATAGATACTGTGACCCCATGGTAGCTGCTAGGCTGAATTTTGCCATTTCACTCAGCACGTTATCACTGGCCTTTCCACACATCACCAACCTGCTTGCAACTAAAATGAGACATTCCTGACACTCACCCTGTCTGGATGGATGTCCAAGGCATCACAGAGCTTGCCTGCAAAGTGCTTAGACCTTTCAAAGCTTCCTTTGCCAATGCTGTAGGAACCGTCCAAGAGGAAAAGGACATCTAACGAAGCAGAGCACTGCATCACTAGGAGAAAAAGATACACGCTGTGAAACCGCACTTTATTAGTCTCAATCTCTGGAAGCAGACAGCCAAGAGCAGAAAATCTAGACAAATGGACTTGCTGAGGACAGACCAGGGCAGCTCAGTGTTCACAGCCCAAAGCCCACATGCACTCCTGCTCTGGCCTGCAGCAGTGCCAGTTCAGCCCTCACAGCCTGCAAGACTTTCACCTTAGATTTCAGGTCCCCAGCCTGGATTTGGCAGTTCAGTGAAAGCATGGGAGCAACAACTCCATGAGCCAATAAAGAGATATCATTAACCGCAGAGAGAGCTACTCTCCCAGCGAGGACACGGAGGGGTGAGCAGTGGGGAGAGGCGGCCGTGCCTGGCAGAACCTGCAGCCTCTCCCAGCCCAAGGCACGGACATGAATCCGGGAGGCGTTTGCAAAGCGAACAGAGTCCCGCAGAGCCAGATGTGTTTCGTCTGCAGCACATTTTTCAAGACACGCTCTTATTTTTCTAAACACAAACTCTCCAAACAGCTCCAAGGCTCTGACAGAAAGACTTTTCACAAAAATCTGCCTTTTTATCCCACCTTCAGAGATGTGTCCTTGCATCACCTCTGCCTGCATGAACATGACTGCTCCCAAGTACAAGTTTCCGAGATGCTTACACTGCAGTGGAAACCCATAATTTCACTGACAAAAATTAAAAAAAAAAAAAAAAGGTAGTCTGCAGACTCTGAAGAGACATTTTCAAAGCATTTACACAGAAATTTTAAAGTCACCTCTGCAGCATTTACCAGAACCAACTTCAAGGGAAAATGAATCCAGAAGCTCAATACAGGCAGCAAGCACACCAACCTTTTAAGAGCCCTTTTGACCCATGCCCTTTCTCTATCCCCATTATCATCATCATCATTTTATTATCACTACTTTTTTCCAAATCAGTCCTGCTAGCAAACCCCTGTATTTATAAACAGGGTTTTCTACTACCAGATTATGAGGGATTGAAAGTTGTAAAGCATTCCCTTTTGGGTCACTGGGTTTTCTAATAGGGCAACCAGCCTTGCCCTGGAGCACTGTATTGGGGACGAACTGGAGCACAGCCTCTCTGCCAGTGCCATCCCAACTTGTCAGCCTTGCCCTCACAGACCATATGAATGTGGAGATGCAACAACCCGGGTACTCGCCCACAGTCACTGACCCCAGCTGCCTGCCCAAGCATGCACAGAGAAAACTCCTGTGCCCCTATCCCAGTATGGGCTCAGCACAGAGAAATGGTCTTCAGGTTGCTCTGGAGTTCAGCGCTACAAGGAACGGGGATCTCTGTGTTGCAGCTGCAGCAATGCAGCTCTTACAGAGACTCATAAGCTGGATGTCTGCAGCCCACCAAAGGGCTCTTGGTGATGTGCATCAGTGAGAAACATCCAAATACAGCATATCAGGATGAAAAGTCTGAGCTGAACACGTGGTGCTATGGGATGGGGCTGGAGGGCAGGCCTGGCATAGGAAAAAAATGTAATTTATCACTTGACATGCAGACAATAGAAAATAATGGCTAGCAGGAGAATGCGTGATACAGTTTATAAGTAACTGACTGCATGTACGTCGTCAAGGCATCTTTAGGGGAACAGTCTGCTGGCCAACCGGAGCCCAGTCATCCCTACTCACCACATCATGGCTGGTGCTGGCTTTACAGCTTGAACGAATCAGCCACATGAGAGGTCTGATCGCAAATCAAGTCTGTAATTAAACACGGCTCCTTAAATCAGGATTGCTTGAAACATGCTCTGAAGGAACTGACAGAAACACCAGCTGGTTGGCAAATACACAATTTAGGAAAAGCAGAGTAGGTCGGCATCCCAGAAGAGCTAAAAACCAATGAGGGGAAAAGCCGGGCTAGGGCAGAAGCAGCCACATTGCTGTGCTTGCCAGAGCATTGCTGGGGACTTCACGTACTGAATGGGGTCCAGTAAACAAAAATATAAATTAAAAAAAAACCAAACTGAGAAAAACAAAGAAAGAAGGAATTCAGAAAGTAGACGACTTGCTTTAAAAAACAAACTTACACTGGCCAGCAGCTGAGATCTTGCCAATCATCTCCTGGTCAGCATGGATTTCTTGTACACTCAACGCCAGCAAAACTGTGGGATCAAACAGATAATCACGCATCAACACCAGAAACTGCCTTTAAAAAAAAAAAAAAAAATTACACACAGGCTTTAATCTATAGCAGCAAAAATGCTGTTTTGCTGTGTAGATTTCACACTCGCAAAAAATAATTTGTTGACACAGCACAGCAGCGTATCATCTATAGGAGGAAATTCCTTCTAGCAGGGACACAGAGAGCACGAAAAATGCCAGGGACCTGACTCCAGCACATGGGAGGACAGTCCCTCTGCTCACCACATGCAGGGATGCAGCATGGGAACAAGAGGCTAGGCTAGGCTTAGGCTCCAAAAATTACAGTCATAAGCACTGGAGACACCAAATAATTGCACTGGAAAAATTTATGAACTTTTAATATCATAGTAACATCAGCTTTTCCCATATCTATTAGACACTTCACATACATATCAGTCACATGTGTTTAGACTCTCAGAAAAGCTGTTTCCCCGGGTATTATTTTCTCCCCTTCTACATGAAACTATGTTTCAGAGGTTTATCTGTAAATCTCCTGGAGAGGCACTGATTCAGCTCTTGTTCCTGGGATCGAAGAACTCCAGCCAGAGACAGGGAAGCATCTGAGACAGAAAACGCTGATGCAAAACGACAACTTGAAACGTACTTTGTGGAAGCAGGAAAATGCAGATGGACACAAACGACAAGAGGCTCATGGTGACAAATCTGAAAGAGGAAAAAAAGAAGAAAAAAAAGAAGAATATTAATCCAATTCCTAAAGCTGGTTTCTTTACCTGCAGCTGATAATCTCTCCTCACTGGTTGTCTGATGTGAAGAGTTCAGAAACATTTGGTCTGAGGGACAAAAGCAACTCCTACCCTGGGGAGAAGGGTGGGAAACAGATAGAAGGAAAAAAAACGTGAAAACGAGGGAATGATAGAAAAGAAAGTCTCCCTACATACTCAACTCCTTTCCTACCAAAACCGGAGAGAGCAGGCTTCGCAGGGGAGGGAAGGATTGCCCAGCCTCCCCTCCTCTCCTTCCCTCCATGGCCACCTGGACCTCTACTCTCCTCCGTCCACCTCCTTCCTCTCCACTGCATCTCCCTCTCAAAGCCAAGTCCCGCCAGGGCCCCCACCACCCTTCGGCAGCCAGTGGAGAGCCAAACTCCGGGGGTTCATCGAGCACAGGGCAGAGCCGTGTCCCCCCAACCCCACCATCGCTGGGGGCTCTGGTGGAGACGTCCCTGCCGTGGACCACAGCAGAGAGGGACCTGTCCCGCGGGGCCTGCCTCGGCCAGCGCTGCTGCCCATCCTCATCGCTGGTCTTCAACAACACTCAACCACGGGCTCTTCCATGCCTTACATTTTCCGAGGACTGGCTTTCTGGGGAGACGTTTTTATGTATAACTGTCCAGCAAAGTCAATTTTCTGCTCATTTTTCCTTTAAAATCAGCAAGACTGCCATCACATTGTAGCTGGACTTCAGTAATGCTTTCAAGCACACCCAGATTTAGACCAAGCATGTCTGGCAGAGGCCATGGCCTTGTATTTAAAACACGTATATTTATTTTTTCTCCAGATTAAAAGCACTGAGTGCACTCACTAGAGCAAATTTGACCAGATTCACGCTGGGTCTCTGCCTCTCTCATTGCAAAAGCAGACTTTCTTCACGTAGTTAAAGACAAATAAGTGCACTTCTTGAAAACCAGCTCTATTAACCAATTGTTTTTCCATGAAAATAGAGAGGGCTTTTGCTCAGGAAAGACTTGTCTCTGCAGCAAATGATATATTTAATAAGCAGCCAGGAAGAACTGATGCTTGTTAGCGAAATTGCCAAAACAGGCCCATTCCCATCACTCCAGGTGCCAATTCTTTGCAAGCGTAATCTGGCAAACCTTACAAGTCAGGGCAGCAGGAGTCGGGAAACAGCTTCCCAGGGTGCCCCATGGGGCCCCCACGCTGCCTGTCCCAGTCCAACCTTGGACTGCTATCGCCCTCAGACACATCTCTGTATATTAGCTCCTGCAGGAAGGAACATTTTTAATCAGAGGAAGGAGCCAAGAGGTGGTTCCTCTCTGTCTTATTGTTTGGCCTTGGACTTAATGTTCAGTGCTGGTGTCTCGCTTTCTCAGTTTCCCCAATTTTTGAGACTGGGTGCCAGCACCCCCTGTGTTTCCATAGGTGGGAAGACCCTATCAAAACACGGCTGTACTCCCAGGGACACATAAAACTTTAAACCCCAGGACACAAGCCAAGCTTTAAGCAACAGAAACTTCTCCTCTGGGCAAGCTTTTCTCTTTAGGAGCGGGTGAGACACCTGAAGTGATGGGCTTGTCTTGTACTAAAGCATCAGTCTCCCACCCTTCCCTCTGCCAGGGGAACCTCTAGCACCCATCCCAGACCCATTTGCTCAGAGCAGGGGCCCATTAAGCCCATGCAGCTGCCTGGACTTTACACCCCTCGCGTCAGACAAGGCAAGGTACCTGTGGCAGGCCATGCTCAGTTACCTGCATGGGTCCATAATGAAGAGGGGATTAAGGAAGCGTCATTAGGGATTATAGACACAAGAACACTCTGTGTCTTGCAATTCTTTACCCAGCTCCAGGTACTTTACAAGCATCACCCTTCAATGCATCCTCCCAACACCCCCACCAGACTGCCACTGCCAAATTAACAGATCACAAGCTTGCTTAAGTAAAGGGAGGTAAACACAAAACATGACCTCATCAAGGAAGCCCTTGTGTCCCTCAGTAGCTTCAAGCCCTGGCACATGCCACGGAGGTAAGGTCATCCTTTTGCCATGCCCTGAGGATATTCTTTCTAGGAGCTAATTCCAGAGCACACAACACCCAAAGGAGGACAAGCCTCTGCTTGCAACCAGATGTGACAGGCAGGGTTAGATTTCAGGTTGTTTTCATACAAAACATTGACAGGTCGAGATGTTTCTACAACTTGGGTCTTATCTTGGACTTAAATCAACTAATTCACAGGATGAATTCTTTGCCTTTCAGCACAGCTAGACTCTCAGCAGCAGAAATTAAAAGAAAGCTTCATCCTCACCCACTGCTCATCAGCATCAGCCCACGATTAGCAGCAGCCTAGGAACTTTAGACAGCAGCTTTGCTGGGGGATGGGGTGGTGAGTGAAGGACCTTTTCATTTTATCTTCCTGGCCATTAGGAAAGGGAATTTCAAAAACGTCTGCATTAGTACTGAGTCAGAAATAATCTTTTTTTTTTTTTAACCTCACTCAGTCAAAACTCATATTGTTTGCACCCAGATTCTCACTTGGCCACACAAACATGATGATAATTTATGCAAAGCTAAGTAAGAGTGTAACCACGTGTACCTTATTTGGAGGAGACAAGAGAGGGGAGAGAGAGGCAGAGGGGGGAAAAGCTCTTCTTGACAAGTATCTTCCCAACATGTCCCTCACCATCTGCAAAATATCTGAGCTTACTTATTCTTACTAATGAGACAGAACCAAACTGTGATCTGAAAACACAGTGAACCCAACACCACTGGCCACCATGGATGTGGAACCAGGTCTGACAGCACAGCTGTGCCTACAACAGGGCAAGCACCTGGCTGAGAAGGGATCCAAAAAATACTGTGGGCTGGTGTCTCTGTAAGAAGGGGAAAGGCTTGCAGCTGATGTCATGTACCTTGCCAAACTTGCCTGGCACGAAACACCACCATGAGATGCTATCCTGCGTACACCCATACGAACACACCCCATTTTTACAGACTGTTACCACAACAGTTAATATCACGTACACTACTTTGGGGCAAATGTTACTCTTGTACTGGGACAAGTAGAAGATACTTAAAAGTGCCAGTCGGCTGCTTTAATTAATTACCACTTCTTCTCATCTCAGAGACCTGGCTTGCAACAAAAGGCATTTCCAGCTCATTTTTCAAACTGTCCCCCTTTTATTTAACAGTAGGGGAGAAAGCAGAAAAGATTATGCTGCATATTCATTAAAGCATATTTTTAACAAGCCAAGTGACCCCATCACTGCAGTTGTAACTCTGTGGTTCCCTTCAGCGCTGCGCTGTCTGCTGAGGAGGACGTGGCATCAGCTTGCTGAGGGGTGTCCCTGCTAGGGGCTTGTCTGACGTTTAAGCGTAGGGAGGGAAGAGAGGAGGCCAGTTTTGCTGCCCCCTCTTTCAGTCTCCCTCAGCCTGTTTTCCATAAGTAAATGTTACTTTTTTCTTCTTGCCCAGGTTTGGAGGCAGTGGGCCACCTCTACTGGGAACTCCAGGAGTCCCCTCTGCCCAGCCACCGGCACTGCCCCGGCTGGGGGCAGGTAACGGTAGGAGCCAAAACTGAAGGGGGGAGGAGGAAGACGCCAGGGAAACGTTTAACTTCTCTTCAAAACAAACATCACAAATTTCAGTCTAAAACTTTTGGCAATATTTTTCTCCAAGTGATAAACAAGATTAAAATTCCATAAGGTGTTCTGCAAAACCAGCTTGTTTATTCAACCCCGCTGGTTCTGCAGCAAGGCACAGTTTTGACAGGCTCTTTTTCCCTGTGCAATAAAGGCTCCTGTATATAAAGAGACCTTGATCTTGCAGCACTGCTCACATGGGGTACCGTCAAAATTGACATACTGCAGATCAGGTCCTGTATGACCCACAAGTTATGGAATAAAAGACACTTTTCTGACCCAAGAGCTTGTGCTAAACTTATTGTGTAGTTTGTTCTGACAAAAGCACTCATGCTACTGACACTGCCTGTGGCTAGAGCAGCGGGAGTGTCTCCATGAATGCCTCATCTTTTTTATCTTTTGCTGGATGCCACATGCAAGACCACCCAAGGGAGCCAGAGCCTGCCTCAGCATTGCAAGCACTCAGCACTTGCTCGCAGCAGCAGGCAGCTAGTGCGGATGCTGGGAAGAAACATTTTACAGAGCGGCTGAGAGAAGTGGTACAGTGATCTGCAGGAACTTGGTGTCTTAGGACAAACCAATGGCAGCATAAGAAAATAAATATGCAAACAATATACTTATATTGAGGTTACAAAAGAATGCAGATAACTTGGTCACATACCCTGCCAAGAACTACTAATTCGAGGCTATGGGTTCCGGTGTAATTACTGTAATTGTCCCCTGTTGCCCCTCTGCCCTCAGCTGTGCAAATCTAGGAAGGCTACAGCTGGGTGCCTGGCTCAGGGCCTGACCTGCATTGCCTTGTACCAGCCAGAAACATCCACACCTGAGGTGGATCAACTACTGATCTACCTACACCATGAGTAGGTGTGAATGGTTCCCAAAGAATGAGGTGGGTGAGGATCATGCTCCTTGCGCCAGGCAGCTTTCTTGTGCATACCAGCAAGACAACATCTCTCTGCTTTATTCCTTAGATATACCACCATACCACACAGATGCCTTTGTCCAAAAGCTTCCCAGAGGGACAGGAAGACCTTAGGTTTGTCACCTCATCTTACAAGACAAAAAACCTCTGTTATTTCACTTGGTGGTATCACTGTCCTGAGAGCCTCCCCTGCAAGTGTCCTCAGCAGTGCTACAAGGGGTGCTTGCTGTCTGCAGCAGCAGCAAACCACTGGCCAAAGAGCATCAAGCCGGTTGCTAACAATGCCAGGCCTCAAGCACAGGCACCTGCTAGATGGCTTAGGACAAGCCTCATAGTACCAAAAGCAGAAATAAGGACTTAAAGATTGCTATGACAAACCTCCCTCTTGAGGAAACAAAATTCTCATCTGCCTTCCCCATTCACCCCATACTGCAGAAGAGGAGAAATTCTACCTTTCCAAGCCAGTCAGTTGCAGTGATTACCTACAGCAGAGGCTGGAGGGAGAGGGGAAAAATCCTTTTTTGCCATCTCTGGTATTCAATTTAGCTCTCAGAACGTGAGGTAATCTATCCTCATCTCAGCACACATGACGCCAAGATGTTCCTGATCATCTCATACCCAGCCCCTTTTAAAAAACAAACTCCAGTTCACACCTTATCCTCCTGCTGCATCTCTGCAAGCCCCAGGAACAAGCCACAGCCTGATAATTTTCTCCATGGCATCACCCTGCAAATACATACAAGCTGTTACCTGCATGTGTTCTTAGAACAGTGGTCCATGGGCCCTTCCTAAAGGAGCTTTAGAAAGTGGGAATCTTCCACATGTTTGGGTTTTGGGTTTTTTTTTGTTTTGGTTTGGGTTGTTTTTTTTTTTCAGAACGGGGGCTGGGTCAAAAGAGATTTTTTTAAGCCATTCCATCTACTTATTCCTCTTAGAGTCCTCCTAGAAGACCCAGAGATCTTTAGGAGGAGACACTGAAGATGATGTGGTTAACTTCCCCAGCACACAGTGCATGAGGAGTGGGTCAGCACACCAACAGCCTCTCCAGCACAGCCCTCTCTGAAGAAAGCGGGAAAACGTGGTTGTATGTGGGACTTGTCTCCTGGTAATGCGTCATCTTCACTATGCAAAATAAACAAACAAAATAGAAGTCAACTTAGCAGAAGCTCCCATGAAATCACTTACACAATTTCCAGGTCACATTTTCCCATATTCCTTGCTCACAGGAGCATGAATTTATAGCACAACTGGGAACCACCCAGAGAGTCCTCTAGCCATTACACCACATCAGGAAAAGCCGCTATTGTGTGTACTCAAAGAGAAGAGCTACTCTAGTTTCTTCAATGAAGTACAAGTGTCTGGGCATATTACAGATATCATTCCAGGTCCTTCAGTCCTTGCTTGATCAAGACTTGATCAAGTTGTCTTTGTGTCTTCTACAGAAGGGTTTTCATTAAGGACATGAGACACAACCCGTCTGAAATCCTGCCCTGGCAAGTTCAGCACTTTCACCTGGCCGCACCCCAAAACTGCTAGAAACAAGTCAATGAAAGCATTACGGCATGGGCTAGGTCTGGTTTTCTGGGTGGTGGGGTTTTTCTGTGATTTTAAAAACCCAGCATGGCACTATTTATTCGTTACAGTGAATGAATTCCTCCCTTGTTCAAGACGAGTCTGACCCAATCCCCGTTACTGAGTACGGCAGCAAAGCTTGTGCTCTCAGGGGCACCGTGCAACCGGACCAAAGACAAAACACACAGAAGCTGGGGCTCAACTCACCTCTTCTCCTGACCCGGGACGGGACCTCGGCTGAATAACGGGGCTTTTGGGTGCCTTCTACCACCCCCTCCCTTGACCCTGACCGGCACACGGGCTTCCAGTTACCTGCCGCAGAATCGGTCTCCCGCCGCATCCCCCCCCCCCGCAGGAACCAAGACGGCTTCACCGACCCGGCGCTTCCCCGCAGGACCGCCCGCCGGGGGCCAGGACCTCTGCTCCGGCGGCGGCCGGGCCGGGACCCCCCCCGCCACCCACCCGAGCCGCCCCGGCAAGACTCACCCAGGCGCAGCCACCTACTCGTCCCGCTCGCCAGCCGCCCCCCCCGTCTCCCGCCCATGTGCTTACCCGGGCTCCGCGCACCCCGCCGGGCTGGGAGGAGGCCGGCAGAGCCGGGGCAGCCGGAGGAGGAGCCGGGCGGGGGCTGCCCGCCCCCCGCTGCCCGCCTCCTCTCAGCCGCAGGGCCGGGACGGAGCCGCAGCCCCCGCCGCACACCCAGCGCCCCTGCTTTCCAACGTGGTCCCTAACGTCCAAGTCAGGGGTTTAAGATGATAGCAACTAAAAAGGGGAGGGGGAAGGGGGGGGAAGCGGTTTGAGTTGCGTTTTACCTTTTCTCTGCAAGACTTGCGTAGCCCTTGTGCACCTGATGGGCTTGTGAGCAGCCTCCTTCACGCTTGGATTTATATCGTGTTCAGCTGCGACAGCCTCTCCTCCTCCTCCATCACATCCTGCCATCTACAATTACGATCTGGGGGAAAAAAACAAACCCAAGAACACCCAGATTGCTCTAGGTTACATTTAAGAGGGACACCATTGTACCGGCTCATCCAATAAAGTACAGCTCAAAGTGTCAGCACCTCTGGAGCACTCTTTCTGGTGCGAAGCTAACACGCCTGGCAGCAACACAGAGCAGAAGTAAACCCACGAGCTGCAGGTTACTCTGCACCAGCAGCCGTAAAGTAACTTCATTTAGGAGTCAACTTTTTTTGGACAGTATTTTCCCTAATGCTTGTTTTTCCACAGAAAACTATTCTCCACCTGTGAGTGAAATGTACCATATTCACACCTACTATACCTAGAGGAACTATTTAGGGGGCCCGTTTTAAAAGTTACAGGGGGTGGTGTTGGTTCGGTTTGTTGGGTTTTTTTTACATCTGAAGATGTGCAACTGTAGGAGCAGAAAAGAACTCTACAAGTTAATATTTTTTGAAAAGTGTTAACTTCATATATTTTAGAGTTATAAATAGCTACATTTTCTAAGAATAAACTGGGATTTAATTATGCAATAAGATTATTCTGCTAACAGAAGCTATACTGAAGCAGCAGACCCCATTCCTAGATCAGATTTCCTTATTCTGCTTTTTACTTCTTTTCTCCAGCAGGACATTCAGTGCCTACCATACTCGCCCTGTAAACAGTCCTTACCCTTGAAAGCTGAGCAATGCAAGAATTCCACAGCAAGAATCATAGAATAGAATCATAGAATTGTTTGGGTTGGAAAAGACCTTTAAGATCGAGTCCAACCATCAACCCAACACCACTATGCCCACTAAACCATGTCCTGAAGTGCCTCGTCTACACATTTTTTGAACACCTCCAGGGATGGTGACACCACCACTTCCCTGAGCAGCCTGTTCCAATGCCCGACAACCCTTTCAGTGAAGAAATTTTTTCTAATATCCAATCTAAACCTCCCCTGGCACAACTTGAGGCCATTTCCTCTCGTCCTAGAATAAGGACACAAGATGAGCTGTGCCATGGGCATGCAGCACCCAGACCTTGCTCAGCTGTTCTCTGTCCTGCAACAGTCTGACTGAGAGTGAAAGGATATGTAATCCAGCTAGGTTCCACCCCACCACACACCCACCACCAAAAAGCAGCTCCCACAATAAAAGCCGAGGAAGAAAGCAGCACCAGAGCAATTAATTTTAAATACAGTGGCACTACAGGATGGTCCAGCCTTAGAGCATTTCTGTGTTACATGATAGGGTTACCACAACACAGCTGTTAAAACCCTGTAATTCTAAAACATTAAGAAGATCACTGTTACTGTACTTTCAGCCCTTCCCTACCAGGTAAATTTTAAGAGATTACAGTACTAACTAATCTAAATCAACTCCCTAGCTGTTACCTTGAATTTCTTTTTAGATGGTAACGCAGTTCTCGTGAGGGAACAGTAACCTGGCTGGCTACCAAACAGGGCCTGGCATAGCCGGGCAGGTGCTGAATCCCACTTTGGAAGTTCTCCCTGGCCCATCCCAAGGGTCAGCTGTACTGCAGGCAGAAGTAGCAGCTGACTACTGTGATGCACACAGTGTGACTGAGCAATGCTCTTATAAATAAAAAAGTACCTTCAGAAAAAGTAGAGATACATTTAGGAGGGGAGAAAGTGTCCAACCCACTTGTAGTAAGAGTTTGAGAATAGACAGCAAGACCTCAAGAGTCCAAGCCTCAAGACAGTATTGACTTTCAAAAGCATTGTACTGCCTTAACCTGACAGGTTGAACCAGCATCTAACGTGCAAGTACTGGTACTTGCACCAGACTGAGCACGTGTAGTTGAAGAATATCTTACACATCTCTTCCCCCACAAAACTAAACACAGATCAATAATTTTGTAATCTCTACAGACAAAACACTCCCTTGCGCCTACCTCACAGTATGTAGTTAGGAATGGAACGCAACACCAAGTGCTGAACAATAAATAAATAAAAAATTTCAGTTGAACTCAATGAACAAAGTATAGCCTAGTTCCTCCAACAGTGATTCATAAATGAAAATGATCTTTTAAGGCTTAAAAAAACCTGTTGCTTTTCAGTGCTATATAGTTTTTATTAAATTTATATTACTTCCCTTTCAGAAGTGCTATGTTATTCTGGAGTTCCAGTTCACTTTTGTTTTTCTTCTCCAGAGAGGACGGAGGAGAATTGAGAAGTTTTATTTACCAAGGACATGGATGTTATAGTTTAAGTGTTTCTTATAATAACCTTTGTTCAGATATAAATCACACATGAAAATTTACTTTGAAATTAATTCTGTAATAGCATTTAGATAAATATAATCCATAGCTGATAGTTTATCACTTCAAGAACAGATTTCTATTACAGATCAAAACTAGCAGAGAAAAACAAAGCAAGAGGAACCCAAGGCTACATCAAGAAGTCCAAAAGGTTTCCGTATTTCTTGCTTGATTTGTCCCTACATCAATGTTCCCAAAGATCTCATATGAAATTAAGGAGTGGACTGTCTTTGAACCATATGAAGTCTCTTACTTCCCCTTTCCTTCCACTGTCTAGAAGGATTACTGCCAGATACCTTTGTTTTGCACCATACATACATGTCTAAGTGAAACACCAGACACTGCCTTCCAGGGGTTTTTGCCCAAGCAGAACAAGCAAAAATCCACTTTTCCTTTCTCCTGCTTATAAAGCATAGGCAAAGTGACTGCTTTTGACTACTGCAGTCCAGTCAAAGTCATCTTCTGAAATGCAATGGCTAGTTGCTAGGAGAGGTGATATGTGAAAGTGAACAAAAGCTGTGGGAGGACTAAAGCATCAGCGAGTTGCTTTGCCTGTGGGCAAATGCTTGTGAAAGTCACACTTGTCCTAGGAAGTCAAAGGACACTTGAGACGGCCACAATCTTGGCTGAGAACCCGGGTCACAAAAAGAACCCTAGAGACCCAAGTGCAAGAGTTCATCTAATTATTATATACTGCAAGAATATGAGGCAACAAAAACTAAGAGACAGCAAAAAAATCTGAGGCAATTTAAGTGTAATAAATCATTAAGTCAAACAAAAATATTTCTCTTTCACAACAAGTTTACTCTCAAGATCCTTCCAATTTGCACAAAGCCCAAACTTAAAATATATACTTCAAGTGGACAAAAAAAGCTGACCCTGAGTTTCAATAACCAAATACCCACTGTGCTCTATGAACAGTAATGTGGCTCCTTAGTAACATTGCCACTGGATTAGTCAGAAACGACAATTAAGTATCAACTACATTTTAGAGAAATACTGAAAATCCGTTAATAATTTGATTCAGTATTTTTGTCATATCTCAGAACAGGACTTTTCTGTTATGATGTGAAAAAACTTGATGGGGTAGAAATCCTGACAATGTAGCTACAGACAAAACAGCTGTAATACAATTTACTTCAAAACAATATTCACAGATGCGTATTACACAGTGTAAGTGTATATAAAGAACGGTGCACATTTAAGTGTTTACTGATTTTAGAGAGAACTACCTATATGCAGTCCAAGATTCAGCCTTTAATGATACTGAAACCAAGTTTATAAAGAACAATTTTCAGTCTAACTTCAGACCGGAAATTAAGTTGAAAGAAGACTAATCAAGATAAGATACAGTTTTTCAAGTAAAATTAATGGCACCAAAGTTGAAGTAAGCTTTACGATCACAATAATTTCAAATGTAAGTTTGCAGAATAGACCCGCAATGCAATGGCCATTCCATAAA